>NW_028317835.1:718750-1437500 GCF_062004578.1 Staurois parvus
CCAACCGCTCCAGCTCTGGCAGACTGATCACACCAAAACTCTCAAACGACGCAGTCGTGCCCTGGAGCGACTATGGCGCAAAACCAGATCCCCTCGTATGTTCACCCGCTACAAATCTGCCTTCCACACCTACACCTCCTCCCTCCACGCTGCCAAACAAGCCTACTTCCTGATCCTCTTCAATACCCTCTCCTCCAATCCTCGCCGGCTCTTCTCCACCTTCAACTCTCTACTCTCTCCGCCTCCACCCAGCACCGCACTCACCGCCCACGAGATTGCCAATTACTTCAAAAACAAGATTGACACAATCCGCAGGGACATCGCCACTGCTCAAACTCCCTCCAAACCCGTCTCCTCTCACACAGCAACCCCCTCATCACCCCTCTCCCTAGGCCTGACCACTGTTCAGACCTCCACCCACACCTAACATCCCTCACACTGAAGCCCCCTCAACACTCCACTCCTTCGACCTTACTACCATTGAGGAGGTCACCAAGGTCTTCTCTGAAGCCCACCTCACCACCTGCCCCCTCGACCCTATCCCCTCACAACTCCAACAATTTCCCTCCTCCTCCATCCTTCGCTCCCTTACCCACATCTTTATTCTCTCCCTCTCTTCCGATGCATTCCCCTCCCCCCTAAAGCACGCACACATCACTCCAATACTTAAAAAGCCCTCCCTGGACCCCACTGACTCGTACAACCTTACTCTGATCTCCCTGCCGCCATTTATATCCAAACTCCTTGAGCGCCTAGTCTACAAGCGCCTAAGCCCCCACCTTAATGACAACAACCTCCTCGATCCCCTACAGTCCAGCTTCTGTCCCCTACACTCCATCGAAACTGCCTTACTCAAACTCTCCAACGACCTGCTCACTGCCAAAGCTAACAGCCACTATTCAGTGCTCCTTCTCCTCAACCTCTCCGCGGCTTTGGACACAGTCGACCGCCCCCTCCTCCTCAAAAAACTACACTCCCTCGGCCTCAGAGATTCCGCTGTCTCCTGGCTCTCGTCCTATCTATCACAGTGCTCCTTCAGCGCTACCTATAACGCTACCACCTCCCCCTCTCTCCCCCTCTCTGTTGGGGTCCCTCAAGGCTCTGTCCTTGGGCCCCTTATCTTCTCCATCTACACCTCTCCCTTGGCCAACTCATTCACTCTCACGGCTTCAACTACCACCTCTATGCCGATAACACGCAAATCTATCTCTAGACCCCTTGCCTCACCCCTTCAGTCTCCGCCCGAATCACTAGGCTACTGAACAACATATCAGACTGGATGTCACTCCACTTCCTTAAACTGAACCTCTCCAAAACCGAGCTACAAGTCTTCCCCCCAAGCCCGCACACCACCCCCCACTGACTTCTCCATCACGTCCAACCATGGCACCATCAAGCCCACCCCGCAAGCCAGAGTACTTGACGTCATTCTTGACTCCAATCTATCCTTCCAGCCCCAAGTCCAATCACTAACTAACTCATGCAGACTCCACCTCCGCAACATCGCCAAAATCTGCACTTTCCTAATCCCAGAAACCACTAAAAAGCTCATCCACTCCCTCATCATATCACGACTCGACTACTGCAACTCCCTCCTCACTGGCCTGCCTCGCCGCTGGCTATCTCCACTTCAGTCTGTCCTGAACACGGCAGCCAGACTCATTCACCTCACCAACCGCTCCGCTTCTGCCACCCCCCTCTGCCAATCCCTCCACTGGCCTCCACTCAGTGTCCTCCACCCCCCCTGCCAATCCCTCCACTGGCCTCCACTCAGTGTCCTCCACCCCATCTGCCAATCCCTCCACTGGCCTCCACTCAATGTCCTCCACCCCTCTCTGCCAATCCCTCCACTGGCCTCCACTCAGTGTCCTCCACCCCTCTGTGCCAATCCCTCCACTGGCCTCCACTCAGTGTCCTCCACCCCTCTCTACCAATCCCTCCACTGGCTTCCGATTGCCCAACGGATCAAATTCAAAAGGCTAACACTGATGTACAAAGCTGTGCCCCAAATTACATCACCGACCTAATATCCAAGTACCACCCAACAAGCACTCTCCGCTCCTCACAAGACCTCCTTCTCTCTAGTTCCCTGGTCTCCTCCTCCCATGCCCACCTCCAGGACTTCTCCAGGGTGTCACCCATCCTCTGGAACTCCCTACCTCAATCCATCAGACTTTCACCTACTCTCCTCTCCTTTAGGCGCACCCTGAAAACCCACCTCTTCAGGGAAGCCTACCCCACCCTCTGCTAATTGCCAATCTCCTCCACTCTTCCTACCACTCCATCCCCCACATATTTTCCTCCTGTACCACTACCCCCTCTCTCCTAGATTGTAAGCTCTAAGGAGCAGGGCCCTCAAACCTCTCGTGTATCGCATTGTATTGTTATTGTACTATCGCATGTATTGTCTCCCATTGTAATGTACAGTGCTGAGCAAACTGTTGCCGATTTATAAATAATAATAATATTAATGTCACCCACTAGTCTATACTGTCACGGGGTTGGCCAGCCAATCATGTGGCTCCTATTCTGTCCTTCCAATGACCATTCCTAGTACATAGGACTCATCTTCCATACTACATTCATGATTAGAGATGAGCGAAGAAATGAAAAATTCGATTCGACTGATTCGGCGAATTCGTGGACAATATTCGATTCGAGTCGAATAAATTCGCTGTGAATTTAACTTAAAAAAGGGTGTTTCTAGGCTTCAGAGAGACTTAATATTAGTGCAGAACACTGTACCTTTAATTTAAATGCCCTTGGAGTCTGCTGGGGAAGAGAAATAATACTGTCAGTCAGTATGACATGCAGATGAGTGCCGTCGATCTTAGAATCACCGCACACTTCACTCATTTGGGCAGTCACGGGGCCAAAACCAGAGTGTGGAGCCACAGTGTGGCGGTGGAGGCAGCAGCAATGGGAGGCCATACAGCACCCTATGACAAAAATGGAAACCACCAGCAGTGTGAGGAGACCTGAAAGTGGCACATGGCAGAGTGTGGCGATAGAGACAGCAGCAATGGGAGGCCGTACAGGGACCCATGACACACTCTGGACCTGGCAGCAGCATGAGGAGGCGGTACAGGGGCCCATGACAGATTACGGGCCTGGCAGCAGCATGAGGAGTCGGTACAGGGGCCCATGGCAGATTACGGGCCTGGCAGCAGCAATGGGAGGCCGTACAGGGACCCATGACACACTCTGGACCTGGCAGCAGCATGGGGAGGCGGTACAGGGGCCCATGACAGATTACGGGCCTGGCAGCAGCATGAGGAGTCGGTACGGGGGCCCATGACACACTCTGGACCTGGCAGCAGCATGAGGAGGCGGTACAGGGGCGCATGACAGATTACGAGCCTGGCAGCAGCAACTTGGACAGGAGGACGTTCAGCTTCTGCACCGTCGGGTGCGTGCTCGCAAACTGTTGTCTCTTGGAAACGGATTCCAAGAAAGACTGCTGACGGAATCCGTGAAGAGGAGTAGCAGGAGAAGGAGCATCTGAACGAGCGGAATATGCCAACAAGCGACAACAGTGACCCATGACAGATTACGGGCCTGGCAGCAGCATGAGGAGTCGGTACGGGGGCCCATGGCAGATTACGGGCCTGGCAGCAGCTATGGGAGGCCCGTAATCTGCCAGCACCCTATGACAAAAAATGGAACCCACCAGCAGTGTGAGGAGACCTGAAAGTGGCACATGGCAGAGTGTGGCGATGGAGACAGCAGCAATGGGAGGCCGTACAGGGACCCATGAGAGACTCTGGACCTGGCAGCAGCATGAGGAGGCGGTATAGGGGCCCATGGCAGATTAGGGGCCTGGCAGCAGCTATGGGAGGCCCGTAATCTGCCAGCACCCTATGACAAAAAATGGAACACACCAGCAGTGTGAGGAGACCTGAAAGTGGCACATGGCAGAGTGTGGCGATGGAGGCAGCAGCAATGGGAGGCCGTACAGGGACCCATGAGAGACTCTGGACTTGGCAGCAGCATGAGGAGGCGGTATAGGGGCCCATGGCAGATTAGGGGCCTGGCAGCAGCTATGGGAGGCCCGTAATCTGCCAGCACCCTATGACAAAAAATGGAACACACCAGCAGTGTGAGGAGACCTGAAAGTGGCACATGTTTGGGGCATGATTCATGGCGGATTTAGTCAGTTGTGTCAGGAACTGGTGGTTTGAAATCCAGACTAATCCACGCCTGATTCATTTTCACAAACGTGAGTCTCTCCACACTTTGGGTGGACAGTCGTGTCCTCCGCGGAGTTGCAATACCTCCTGCCGCACTAAACACGCGCTCCGATGCCACGCTACTGGCCGGGCATGACAGCCTTTCAAGGGCAAATTCAGCTAGTTGGGGCCAAAGGTCAAGTTTCGTTGCCCAGTAGTCAAGGGGATTGTCTACCTCGGTTGGCAGGGTGCTGTCCAAGTAGGCCTAAGCCTGTTGTTTGAGGTCCTGCTCCAGGTCCACCTGATGCTGCTGCTGCTGCTGCGGCTGGTTAGTAGTTTCCTCACTGCGCTGGTGAAGAAAGCTACTCATCATCGACTGCAGACTGAGGCAGCCGCTGCTGGTGGAGCTGCCACTGCTCCTACCACCCCACCCCTCCCCTGCTGCCATGGCAGCGGAACACGAGCGCACAGGGCCCACAGTGTCTGAGGATGGACGTTGGCGCAGACAGGCAGAGACCAGCTGACTACATAGGTGTTTTTTATAGTACGTTATTTTGGCCTCCCTCTCAGCAGGTGTGAAAAAGGCCACCATTTTTGAACGGTAGCGAGGGTCCAACAAGGTGGACAGCCAAAAGTCATCCCTCTGTCTGATGGTTATTATTCGGCTGTCGCTACGCAAGCAACCGAGCATGCTATGGGCCATTTGTGCCAAGGAATGCGAGGGACTCCCTGCCTCCATCTCCACAGCATACTGCCACGGTGCGTCTAGGTCCTCTGTCTCCTCTTCCTCCTCCTCTACCAGATGCTCCTGCTCCTCCACTCCTGTCCGCTGAGTGGAAAAACCACCCATTTCACTCAATAATTCCTGAGCACCAATGTCCTCCTCTACCTCCTCCTCTTCTTCCAGTCCTGCCCCCACAGGGGCCATGTGGCGTTGAGATCTGTGCGCCACGTCTACCGCACCCTGACCAGCCATTGTTAACAGCATTTGTTCCAGGACGTGCAACAGAGGAATGACGTCGTTCATCCCATAGTCCTGCCGACTCACGAATAGCGTGGCCTCCTCAAAGGGCCTGAGCAAGCGCAGGTGTCACGCATGAGCTGCCAATGGCTGACATCTAAGTTACACAGGGAGTACCTTTATCTGCTTTTAACATCAGGAAATCTGTGATGGCCTTTTGCTGTTCGTAAAGGCGGTCTAACATATGTAGGGTTGAATTCCACCTTGTTGCAACGTCACAGCATGAGGAGTCGGTATAGGGGCCCATGGCAGATTAGGGGCCTGGCAGCAGTTATGGGAGGCCCATAATCTGCCAGCACCCTATGACAAAAAATGGAACACACCAGCAGTGTGAGGAGACCTGAAAGTGGCACATGGCAGAGTGTGGCGATGGAGACAGCAGCAATGGGAGGCCGTACAGGGACCCATGAGAGACTCTGGACCTGGCAGCAGCATGAGGAGGCGGTATATAGGGGCCTACGGCAGATTAGGGGCCTGGCAGCAGCTATAGGAGGCCCGTAATCTGCCAGCACCCTATGTCAAAAAATTCAACACACCAGCAGTGTGTGAGGAGACCTGAAAGTGGCACATGGCAGAGTGTGGCGATGGAGACAGCAGCAATGGGAGGCCGTACAGGGACCCATGACAGACTCTGGACTTGGCAGCAGCATGAGGAGGCGGTATATAGGGGCTTATGGCAGATTAGGGGCCTGGCAGCAGCTATAGGAGGCCCGTAATCTGCCAGCACCCTATGTCAAAAAATTCAACACACCAGCAGTGTGAGGAGACCTGAAAGTGGCACATGGCAGAGTGTGGCGATGGAGACAGCAGCAATGGGAGGCCGTACAGGGACCCATGACAGACTCTGAACTTGGCAGCAGCATGAGGAGGCGGTATATAGGGGCCCATGGCAGATTAGGGGCCTGGCAGCAGCTATAGGAGGCCCGTAATCTGCCAGCACCCTATGTCAAAAAATTCAACACACCAGCAGTGTGAGGAGACCTGAAAGTGGCACATGGCAGAGTGTGGCGATGGAGACAGCAGCAATGGGAGGCCGTACAGGGACCCATGACAGACTCTGGACTTGGCAGCAGCATGAGGAGGCGGTATATAGGGGCCCATGGCAGATTAGGGGCCTGGCAGCAGCTATGGGAGGCCCGTAATCTGCCAGCACCCTATGTCAAAAAATTCTACACACCAGCAGTGTGTGAGGAGACCTGAAAGTGGCACATGGCAGAGTGTGGCGATGGAGACAGCAGCAATGGGAGGCCGTACAGGGACCCATGACAGACTCTGGACTTGGCAGCAGCATGAGGAGGCGGTATATAGGGGCCCATGGCAGATTAGGGGCCTGGCAGCAGCTATGGGAGGCCCGTAATCTGCCAGCACCCTATGTCAAAAAATTCAACACACCAGCAGTGTGTGAGGAGACCTGAAAGTGGCACATGGCAGAGTGTGGCGATGGAGAAAGCAGCAATGGGAGGCCGTACAGGGACCCATGAGAGACTCTGGACCTGGCAGCAGCATGAGGAGGCGGTATATAGGGGCCCATGGCAGATTAGGGGCCTGGCAGCAGCTATGTGAGGCCCGTAATCTGCCTGCACCCTATGTCAAAAAATTAAACACACCAGCAGTGTGAAGAGACCTGAAAGTGGCACATGGCATGAGAGACTCTGGACCTGGCAGCAGCAGGAGGAGGCGGTATAGGGGCCCATGGCTGATTAGGGGCCTGGCAGCAGCTATGTGAGGCCCGTTATCTTGCAGCACCCTATGTCAAAAAATTTAACACACCAGCAGTGTGAAGAGACCTGAAAGTGGCACATGGCAGCAGAGTGTGGCGATGGAGACAGCAGCAATGGGAGGCCGTACAGGGACCCATGAGAGACTCTGGACCTGGCAGCAGCAGGAGGAGGTGGTATATAGGGGCCCATGGCAGATTAGGGGCCTGGCAGCAGCTATGTGAGGCCCGTAATCTGCCTGCACCCTATGTCAAAAAATTTAACACACCAGCAGTGTGAAGAGACCTGAAAGTGGCACATGGCAGCAGAGTGTGGCGATGGAGACAGCAGCAATGGGAGGCCGTACAGGGACCATGACAGACTCTGGACTTGGCAGCAGCATGAGGAGGCGGTATATAGGGGCCTATGGCAGATTAGGGGCCTGGCAGCAGCTATGTGAGGCCCGTAATCTGCCTGCACCCTATGTCAAAAAATTTAACACACCAGCAGTGTGAAGAGACCTGAAAGTGGCACATGGCAGCAGAGTGTGGCGATGGAGACAGCAGCAATGGGAGGCCGTACAGGGACCATGACAGACTCTGGACTTGGCAGCAGCATGAGGAGGCGGTATATAGGGGCCCATGGCAGATTAGGGGCCTGGCAGCAGCTATGTGAGGCCCGTAATCTGCCTGCACCCTATGTCAAAAAATTAAACACACCAGCAGTGTGAAGAGACCTGAAAGTGGCACATGGCATGAGAGACTCTGGACCTGGCAGCAGCAGGAGGAGGCGGTATAGGGGCCCATGGCTGATTAGGGGCCTGGCAGCAGCTATGTGAGGCCCGTTATCTTGCAGCACCCTATGTCAAAAAATTTAACACACCAGCAGTGTGAAGAGACCTGAAAGTGGCACATGGCAGCAGAGTGTGGCGATGGAGACAGCAGCAATGGGAGGCCGTACAGGGACCCATGAGAGACTCTGGACCTGGCAGCAGCAGGAGGAGGTGGTATATAGGGGCCCATGGCAGATTAGGGGCCTGGCAGCAGCTATGTGAGGCCCGTAATCTGCCTGCACCCTATGTCAAAAAATTTAACACACCAGCAGTGTGAAGAGACCTGAAAGTGGCACATGGCAGCAGAGTGTGGCGATGGAGACAGCAGCAATGGGAGGCCGTACAGGGACCATGACAGACTCTGGACTTGGCAGCAGCATGAGGAGGCGGTATATAGGGGCCCATGGCAGATTAGGGGCCTGGCAGCAGCTATGTGAGGCCCGTAATCTGCCTGCACCCTATGTCAAAAAATTTAACACACCAGCAGTGTGAAGAGACCTGAAAGTGGCACATGGCAGCAGAGTGTGGCGATGGAGACAGCAGCAATGGGAGGCCGTACAGGGACCATGACAGACTCTGGACTTGGCAGCAGCATGAGGAGGCGGTATATAGGGGCCCATGGCAGATTAGGGGCCTGGCAGCAGCTATGTGAGGCCCGTAATCTGCCTGCACCCTATGTCAAAAAATTTAACACACCAGCAGTGTGAAGAGACCTGAAAGTGGCACATGGCAGCAGAGTGTGGCGATGGAGACAGCAGCAATGGGAGGCCGTACAGGGACCATGACAGACTCTGGACTTGGCAGCAGCATGAGGAGGCGGTATATAGGGGCCCATGGCAGATTAGGGGCCTGGCAGCAGCTATGTGAGGCCCGTAATCTGCCTGCACCCTATGTCAAAAAATTTAACACACCAGCAGTGTGAAGAGACCTGAAAGTGGCACATGGCAGCAGAGTGTGGCGATGGAGACAGCAGCAATGGGAGGCCGTACAGGGACCATGACAGACTCTGGACTTGGCAGCAGCATGAGGAGGCGGTATATAGGGGCCCATGGCAGATTAGGGGCCTGGCAGCAGCTATGTGAGGCCCGTAATCTGCCTGCACCCTATGTCAAAAAATTTAACACACCAGCAGTGTGAAGAGACCTGAAAGTGGCACATGGCAGCAGAGTGTGGCGATGGAGACAGCAGCAATGGGAGGCCGTACAGGGACCATGACAGACTCTGGACTTGGCAGCAGCATGAGGAGGCGGTATATAGGGGCCCATGGCAGATTAGGGGCCTG
Source organism: Staurois parvus (assembly GCF_062004578.1). NCBI lineage: Eukaryota > Metazoa > Chordata > Amphibia > Anura > Ranidae > Staurois > Staurois parvus. The sequence goes on from NW_028317835.1 coordinate 727,752, forward strand.
GCAGCAGCTATGTGAGGCCCGTAATCTGCCTGCACCCTATGTCAAAAAATTTAACACACCAGCAGTGTGAAGAGACCTGAAAGTGGCACATGGCAGCAGAGTGTGGCGATGGAGACAGCAGCAATGGGAGGCCGTACAGGGACCATGACAGACTATGGACTTGGCAGCAGCATGAGGAGGCGGTATATAGGGGCCCATGGCAGATTAGGGGCCTGGCAGCAGCTATGTGAGGCCCGTAATCTGCCTGCACCCTATGTCAAAAAATTTAACACACCAGCAGTGTGAAGAGACCTGAAAGTGGCACATGGCAGCAGAGTGTGGCGATGGAGACAGCAGCAATGGGAGGCCGTACAGGGACCATGACAGACTCTGGACTTGGCAGCAGCATGAGGAGGCGGTATATAGGGGCCCATGGCAGATTAGGGGCCTGGCAGCAGCTATGTGAGGCCCGTAATCTGCCTGCACCCTATGTCAAAAAATTTAACACACCAGCAGTGTGAAGAGACCTGAAAGTGGCACATGGCATGAGAGACTCTGGACCTGGCAGCAGCAGGAGGAGGCGGTATAGGGGCCCATGGCTGATTAGGGGCCTGGCAGCAGCTATGTGAGGCCCGTTATCTTGCAGCACCCTATGTCAAAAAATTTAACACACCAGCAGTGTGAAGAGACCTGAAAGTGGCACATGGCAGCAGAGTGTGGCGATGGAGACAGCAGCAATGGGAGGCCGTACAGGGACCCATGAGAGACTCTGGACCTGGCAGCAGCAGGAGGAGGTGGTATATAGGGGCCCATGGCAGATTAGGGGCCTGGCAGCAGCTATGTGAGGCCCGTAATCTGCCTGCACCCTATGTCAAAAAATTTAACACACCAGCAGTGTGAAGAGACCTGAAAGTGGCACATGGCAGCAGAGTGTGGCGATGGAGACAGCAGCAATGGGAGGCCGTACAGGGACCATGACAGACTCTGGACTTGGCAGCAGCATGAGGAGGCGGTATATAGGGGCCCATGGCAGATTAGGGGCCTGGCAGCAGCTATGTGAGGCCCGTAATCTGCCTGCACCCTATGTCAAAAAATTTAACACACCAGCAGTGTGAAGAGACCTGAAAGTGGCACATGGCAGCAGAGTGTGGCGATGGAGACAGCAGCAATGGGAGGCCGTACAGGGACCATGACAGACTATGGACTTGGCAGCAGCATGAGGAGGCGGTATATAGGGGCCCATGGCAGATTAGGGGCCTGGCAGCAGCTATGTGAGGCCCGTTATCTTGCAGCACCCTATGTCAAAAAATTAAACACACCAGCAGTGTGAAGAGACCTGAAAGTGGCACATGGCAGCAGAGTGTGGCGATGGAGACAGCAGCAATGGGAGGCCGTACAGGGACCCATGAGAGACTCTGGACTTGGCAGCAGCATGAGGAGGCGGTATATAGGGGCCCATGGCAGATTAGGGGCCTGGCAGCAGCTATGTGAGGCCCGTTATCTTGCAGCACCCTATGTCAAAAAATTAAACACACCAGCAGTGTGAAGAGACCTGAAAGTGGCACATGGCAGCAGAGTGTGGCGATGGAGACAGCAGCAATGGGAGGCCGTACAGGGACCCATGAGAGACTCTAGACTTGGCAGCAGCATGAGGAGGCGGTTTATAGGGGCCCATGGCAGATTAGGGGCCTGGCAGCAGCTATGTGAGGCCCGTAATCTGCCTGCACCCTATGTCAAAAAATTTAACACACCAGCAGTGTGAAGAGACCTGAAAGTGGCACATGGCAGCAGAGTGTGGCGATGGAGACAGCAGCAATGGGAGGCCGTACAGGGACCCATGAGAGACTCTAGACTTGGCAGCAGCATGAGGAGGCGGTATATAGGGGCCCATGGCAGATTAGGGGCCTGGCAGCAGCTATGTGAGGCCCGTAATCTGCCTGCACCCTATGTCAAAAAATTTAACACACCAGCAGTGTGAAGAGACCTGAAAGTGGCACATGGCAGCAGAGTGTGGCGATGGAGACAGCAGCAATGGGAGGCCGTACAGGGACCCATGACAGACTCTGGACTTGGCAGCAGCATGAGGAGGCGGTATATAGGGGCCCATGGCAGATTAGGGGCCTGGCAGCAGCTATGTGAGGCCCGTTATCTTGCAGCACCCTATGTCAAAAAATTAAACACACCAGCAGTGTGAAGAGACCTGAAAGTGGCACATGGCAGCAGAGTGTGGCGATGGAGACAGCAGCAATGGGAGGCCGTACAGGGACCCATGAGAGACTCTAGACTTGGCAGCAGCATGAGGAGGCGGTTTATAGGGGCCCATGGCAGATTAGGGGCCTGGCAGCAGCTATGTGAGGCCCGTAATCTGCCTGCACCCTATGTCAAAAAATTTAACACACCAGCAGTGTGAAGAGACCTGAAAGTGGCACATGGCAGCAGAGTGTGGCGATGGAGACAGCAGCAATGGGAGGCCGTACAGGGACCCATGAGAGACTCTAGACTTGGCAGCAGCATGAGGAGGCGGTATATAGGGGCCCATGGCAGATTAGGGGCCTGGCAGCAGCTATGTGAGGCCCGTAATCTGCCTGCACCCTATGTCAAAAAATTTAACACACCAGCAGTGTGAAGAGACCTGAAAGTGGCACATGGCAGCAGAGTGTGGCGATGGAGACAGCAGCAATGGGAGGCCGTACAGGGACCCATGAGAGACTCTGGACTTGGCAGCAGCATGAGGAGGCGGTATATAGGGGCCTATGGCAGATTAGGGGCCTGGCAGCAGCTATAGGAGGCCCGTAATCTGCCAGCACCCTATGTCAAAAAATTAAACACACCAGCAGTGTGAGGAGACCTGAAAGTGGCACATGTTTGAGGCATGATTCATGGCGGATTTAGTCAGTTGTGTCAGGAACTGGTGGTTTGAAAACCAGACTAATCCACGCCTGATTCATTTTCACAAACGTGAGTCTCTCCACACTTTGGGTGGACAGTCGTGTCCTCCGCGGAGTTACAATACCTCCTGCCGCACTAAACACGCGCTCCGATGCCACGCTACTGGCCGGGCATGACAGCCTTTCAAGGGCAAATTCAGCTAGTTGGGGCCAAAGGTCAAGTTTCGTTGCCCAGTAGTCAAGGGGATTGTCTACCTCGGTTGGCAGGGTGCTGTCCAAGTAGGCCCAAGCCTGTTGTTTGAGCTCCTGCTCCAGGTCCACCTGATGCTGCTGCTGCTGCTGCGGCTGGTTAGTAGTTTCCTCACTGCGCTGGTGAAGAAAGCTACTCATCATCGACTGCAGACTGAGGCAGCCACTGCTGGTGGAGCTGCCACTGCTCCTACCACCCCACCCCTCCCCTGCTGCCATGCCAGCGGAACGCGAGCGCACAGGGCCCACAGTGTCTGAGGATGGACGTTGGCGCACAAAGGCAGAGACCAACTGACTACATAGGTGGTTTTTATAGTACGTAATTTTGGCCTCCCTCTCAGCAGGTGTGAAAAAGGCCACCATTTTGGACCGGTAGCGAGGGTCCAACAAGGTGGACAGCCAAAAGTCATCCCTCTGTCTGATGGTTATTATTCGGCTGTCGCTACGCAAGCAACCGAGCATGCTATGGGCCATTTGTGCCAAGGAATGCGAGGGACTCCCTGCCTCCATCTCCACAGCATACTGCCACGGTGCGTCTGGGTCCTCTGTCTCCTCCTCCTCCTCCTCTACCAGATGCTCCTGCTCCTCCACTCCTGTCCGCTGAGTGGAAAAACCACCCATTTCACTCAATAATTCCTGAGCACAAATGTCCTCCTCTACCTCCTCCTCTTCTTCCTGTCCTGCCCCCACAGGGGTCATGTGGCGTTGAGATCTGTGCGCCACGTCTACCGCACCCTGACCAGCCATTGTTAACAGCATTTGTTCCAGGACGTGCAACAGAGGAATGACGTCGTTCATCCCATAGTCCTGCCGACTCACGAATAGCGTGGCCTCCTCAAAGGGCCTGAGCAAGCGGCAGGTGTCACGCATGAGCTGCCAATGGCTGACATCTAAGTTACACAGGGGAGTACCTTTATCCGCTTGTAACATCAGGAAATCGGTGATGGCCTTTCGCTGCTCGTAAAGGCGGTCTAACATGTGTAGGGTTGAATTCCACCTTGTTGCAACGTCGCAGATCAGGCGATGCTGTGGAATTCCGTTCTGCCGCTGCAGCTCAATGAGGGTGTTCTTTGCGGTGTAGGAATGGCTGAAATGCATGCACAGTTTACGTGACATTTTAAGGATGTCTTGCAGTGGGATGGTGGATTTTAGGAACCGCTTGACAACCAGATTGAACACGTGAGCCATGCATGGCGCATGGCACAACCTTCCTTGACGCAGAGCAGACACCATGTTCTTTCCGTTGTCAGTCAACATGGTTCCGATTTTTAGTTTGCGCGGAGACAGCCATCTGTCGATTTCTCTGTTCATTACACTCAGCAGTTCCTCCCCTGTGTGACTACGTTCGCCAAGGCATACCAGGTGCAGCACAGCGTGACACCGTTGCGCCCTGCACATGTGATATGCCGGTCGGGTAATGGGACTTGGCACGGGGGTGGCGGCTGAGGACACGGCGGAAAAAGAGGTGGTAGAGGCGGACATGCTTGCTGGACCAAGGACGTGCAAACGTGGAGGCAAAAGCGTCGTGACCTGTCCAAGTTGCTGGTGCGGCTGTGCCGGCACCACGTTCACCCAGTGGGCCGTAAATGACATGTACTGTCCCTGACCGTAGTTACAGCTCCACACGTCGGCGCTGCCGTGCACTTTGGCAGAGACCGACATGCTCAAAGACTGGCCCACCATCTCTTCTACATGTGAATGCAGGGCTGGCACTGCCTTTTGGGCAAAGAAATGACGGCTTGGCACTCTCCACCGCGGCGCGGCACAAGCCATCATTTCTCGGAAAGGTGCTGAGTCCACCAGTTGGAAAGGGAGGGACTGCAGCACCAGCAACTTGGACAGGAGGACGTTCAGCTTTTGCACCGTCGGGTGCGTGCTCGCAAACTGTTGTCTCTTGGATACGGATTCCAAGAAAGACTGTTGACGGAATCCGAGAAGAGGAGTAGCAGGAGAAGGAGCATCTGAACGAGCGGAAGATGCCAACGAGCGACAACTCCCCTCAGCAGAGGTGTTGGAGCCTTGACTGGCTGATAGAGGGCGATTGACGACGTCGGGTGACGGAGCAAGTAACGGAGCGGGTGATGGAGCGGGGGCTGGGGCAGGCAGAACCGCCGTATGTTTATCACGGTTTTCCCAGGCCACCGAATGGTGACGCTGCATATGCTGACGCAACGCTGTAGTCCCAACATGGGCCCCCTGGCCACGCTTGCATTTCTGGCCACATAGTCGACATACGGCTACGTTTACTTCCTCGGGCGGCTTGAGGAAAAATTGCCACACCACCGAGTAGGAAACTTTGCCCCCGCTACTCTTCACTGGCTGACTGCTACTTCCTCCGTGCGCACCGGCACCACTACTGGCCGTGGTGGTAGGCTGCAGTGGAGCTGGTGCTCTACTCCGTGGACGTTTGGCTCCACTGACACTGATGCGACCCTGCTGCTGTCTCCTGGGCAACCCACCGACTGTTTTGCTCGCTGCCAAGCTGCCACCCTCTTCTCCTGATGATGCGGAAGAAATTGCCTGATGACGACGAGGCTGCCAAGTGCGATCAACCTCCTCATCATCAAGTAGGGTCTCCGCCTCACTACTAGCCCCCTCGGCTGCGTCTGGGTCAGGAGACAGACCTGTCTCTAGACCGGCTACCGAGCCACTCTCCTCGCCAGTACTTGTTCGCTTGGCTGCTGAAAAGGCCGATGTCTCCCCCCGTTCCTGACCGCCCTCTGTTAGCTCTTCCTCACTGTACAGTGGGGCTGAGCCCACAGCATGCGATACTTCGCTTGGTGAGGGAACAGCAAAGGACAGGGGCAGGTAGAGGACACGTGATTTCAGTGGGCTTGGTCCCGGGCCATGCCAACTAACGGTTGTGTCTGACGTACCCACCGACCGTTGGCTGTAGGTGTCAGAGGTGACCTGGGAAGAGGAAGACGACCGAGCCAACCAATCAATGACGGCAGGGTTGTCGGTGGAGACACGACCGCTGGATGACACCGGGAGCACTGGCCTCTGGCTGCGAATACTGCTGCCTCGACCCCTTCCTCTGCTGCCACGTCTGCTCGCTCCTAAAACATTGCCTCCTCTGCCACTCCTCTGCATGTTGTCTGACATACTATTTAATTCAACGATTAGGTGTCCCTGAGTAACAATTCTCTGGCACTCAGTAACAATTCTGTCTGTCCCTGAGTATGAATTCTGTGGCCCTGAGTAACAATTCTGTGTCTGTGCGAGTAACAATTCTGTGTCTGTGCGAGTAACAATTCTGTGTCTGTGCAAGTAACAATTTTGTGTCTGTGCGAGTAACAATTCTCTGGCACTCAGTAACAATTCTGTCTGTCCCTGAGTAACAATTCTCTGGCACTCAGTAACAATTCTGTCTGTCCCTGAGTAACAATTCTCTGGCACTCAGTAACAATTCTGTCTGTCCCTGAGTAACAATTCTCTGGCACTCAGTAACAATTCTGTCTGTCCCTGAGTATGAATTCTGTGGCCCTGAGTAACAATTCTGTGTCTGCGCGAGTAACAATTCTGTGTCTGTGCAAGTAACAATTTTGTGTCTGTGCAAGTAACAATTTTGTGTCTGTGCGAGTAACAATTCTCTGGCACTCAGTAACAATTCTGTCTGTCCCTGAGTAACAATTCTCTGGCACTCAGTAACAATTCTGTCTGTCCCTGAGTAACAATTCTCTGGCACTCAGTAACAATTCTGTCTGTCCCTGAGTAACAATTCTCTGGCACTCAGTAACAATTGTGTGTCTGTGCAAGTAACAATTCTGTGTCTGTGCAAGTAACAATTTTGTGTCTGTGAGAGTAACAATTCTCTGGCACTCAGTAACAATTCTGTCTGTCCCTGAGTAACAATTCTCTGGCACTCAGTAACAATTCTGTCTGTCCCTGAGTATGAATTCTGTGGCCCTGAGTAACAATTCTGTCTCTGTGCGAGTAACAATTCTGTGTCTGTGCAAGTAACAATTTTGTGTCTGTGAGAGTAACAATTCTCTGGCACTCAGTAACAATTCTGTCTGTCCCTGAGTAACAATTCTCTGGCACTCAGTAACAATTCTGTCTTCCCTGAGTAACAATTCTCTGGCACTCAGTAACAATTCTGTCTGTCCCTGAGTATGAATTCTGTGGCCCTGAGTAACAATTCTGTCTCTGTGCGAGTAACAATTCTGTGTCTGTGCAAGTAACAATTTTGTGTCTGTGAGAGTAACAATTCTCTGGCACTCAGTAACAATTCTGTCTGTCCCTGAGTAACAATTCTCTGGCACTCAGTAACAATTCTGTCTGTCCCTGAGTATGAATTCTGTGGCCCTGAGTAACAATTGTGTGTCTGTGCAAGTAACAATTCTGTGTCTGTGCAAGTAACAATTTTGTGTCTGTGAGAGTAACAATTCTCTGGCACTCAGTAACAATTCTGTCTGTCCCTGAGTAACAATTCTCTGGCACTCAGTAACAATTCTGTCTGTCCCTGAGTAACAATTCTGTCTGTCCCTGAGTATGAATTCTGTGGCCCTGAGTAAGAATTCTCTGGCACTCAGTAACAATTCTGTCTGTCCCTGAGTATGAATTCTGTGGCCCTGAGTAACAATTGTGTGTCTGTGCAAGTAACAATTCTGTGTCTGTGCAAGTAACAATTTTGTGTCTGTGAGAGTAACAATTCTCTGGCACTCAGTAACAATTCTGTCTGTCCCTGAGTAACAATTCTCTGGCACTCAGTAACAATTCTGTCTGTCCCTGAGTATGAATTCTGTGGCCCTGAGTAACAATTCTGTCTCTGTGCGAGTAACAATTCTGTCTCTGTGCGAGTAACAATTCTGTGTCTGTGCAAGTAACAATTTTGTGTCTGTGAGAGTAACAATTCTCTGGCACTCAGTAACAATTCTGTCTGTCCCTGAGTAAGAATTCTCTGGCACTCAGTAACAATTCTGTCTGTCCCTGAGTAACAATTCTCTGGCACTCAGTAACAATTCTGTCTGTCCCTGAGTAACAATTCTGTCTGTCCCTGAGTATGAATTCTGTGGCCCTGAGTAAGAATTCTCTGGCACTCAGTAACAATTCTGTCTGTCCCTGAGTATGAATTCTGTGGCCCTGAGTAACAATTGTGTGTCTGTGCAAGTAACAATTCTGTGTCTGTGCAAGTAACAATTTTGTGTCTGTGAGAGTAACAATTCTCTGGCACTCAGTAACAATTCTGTCTGTCCCTGAGTAACAATTCTCTGGCACTCAGTAACAATTCTGTCTGTCCCTGAGTAACAATTCTCTGGCACTCAGTAACAATTCTGTCTGTCCCTGAGTAACAATTCTCTGGCACTCAGTAACAATTCTGTCTGTCCCTGAGTAACAATTCTGTCTGTCCCTGAGAATGAATTCTGTGGCCCTGAGTAAGAATTCTCTGGCACTCAGTAACAATTCTGTCTGTCCCTGAGTAACAATTCTCTGGCACTCAGTAACAATTCTGTCTGTCCCTGAGTAAAAATTCTGTGGCCCTAATAACGTTTCTGTGGCCCTAAGTAACAATTCTCTGGCACTGAGTAACAATTCTGTCTGTCCCTGAGTATGAATTCTGTGGCCCTAACTAGCGTTTCTTTGTCCCTAAATAACGATTCTGTGGCCCTCATTAACAAGTCTGTGTCCCTGAGTAATGGTTCTCTGTCCCTAAGTAACTTCTCTCTGTCCCCAATTCTCGTTTCTGTGGCCCTAACTCTGTCCCTGTCCCTAGTACAGAGCGGTCTGCCTCTGTTCAATGACTGCAGGCAAATGAAGATTTCCAAAATGGCCGCTATATATACCTCGACCATTACACAGTGCTGGCTGGCTGGCTGCTGATTGGCTGATGCGATCACATGTCGTTGAGGAATGCATTATGGGGCAGCGCGCCTTGTCTGCGCGCCTTCCCCGACATCCCCGCTCCGTCGCCGCACATGTCAGCCGCCATTTTCGGAAAAATTTCGATTCGCGCGTCCGAATTAGGCTGTTTTTCGGATTCGGCACGAATCGAAATTTTTCCGATATTCGACTCGAATTCCACTTCGGATACTTCGATTCGCTCATCTCTATTCATGATACAACAAGATGTAAACTGTTATAGAGTCATTGTACAAATCCTGTGACCCGACTTGTATCCGGGAATATTGCATGTCCTTATACTTCCTGCTTCCTGTTCTATGCTGACCTGGATGCAGTTCTGTTGTACAACATGATTCCTCACACCAGCAGCTTGTGTTGTCTTCATTCCTGTACATGAATGTAGTATGGAAGATGAGTCCTATGTACTACGAATGGTCATTGGAAGGACAGAATAGGAGCCACATGATTGGCTGGCCAACCCCGTGACAGTATAGACTAGTAGGTGACATTGATTGAGATCTGCCCGCTGTGCGTATACAATCACCCGGCTAATGTCTAATATCAGGGGACAAAATGTGCCAGCATTCATATCAGACTAAGGGAAAATGGCCGCCGGAGGAGGGACAGGCGGGCTACAATAAAATGGAGGAGGGAGAACTAATCCACTTCACTGTAATGTAAAAACACAATTATAGACCAAGGGAAAATGGCCACCAAATAAGGGACAGACAGGCTACAATATAATGGCGCCCGATTAGTCTATTAAGGATTACAATGGTATATATAGGCAGCTGTACGTCCGATGGCCAACTCCTGAGGAAGTCACGTGATGTGAGGAATTTTACGAGCCGCCATCGTCTTTTGCTTTTTAGGTTTTTTTCTCACTGTTATTTCATGCTATTCAGCTTGTTTTGTACCAGCACCATCTAGTGTCTGCTCTCCATACTGCACCCTCTGTATAAATTTGTCTGGAGTCACTTCCTGTTTGTGTCACTTCCTGTCCAGGGAACACTTTCTTCCTTTCAGCCATTTTAGATCTGCTTTTAGAAGGTCCTGTGATTGTCGGTCTCCATCCTGAACACACGGCCACCATAGGGCCAGCATGGGATCTTCTCCATGTCAGAGCACACGGGTAAGTCAGGTGGATCTCCTATTCCTGGTCCCGGCTCCTGTCCCTGCTATAGACGGACCAATCATCTGTGACCGAACCTTCCTCCTCGTCATCGATGATCTGGGTGTATTATTATTATTTATTCCAGGTACTTATATAGCGCCGTCAGTTTACATCTATATTGTACATTCCCATCAGCCCCCGCCCCCGAGGAGCGTACAATCTAAGGGCCCTAACTCACATTCATACATACACATACTAGGGACAACTTAGGAGACAATTCACCTCCCAGCATGTCTTTGTAGTGTAAGAGGAAATCAGAGTACCCAGAGGAAACCCACACAGGCACAGGGAGAACATGCAAACTCCAGGCAGGTGGTGCCATGGTTGGGATTTGAACCAACAACCCGAGTACTGCCAGGTGGAAGTGCTAACCACTCAGCCTCTGTGCTGCCCCGTGCTGTATATATCTCAGCATCTACTTCTCAGTGTTGGTTTCCTCCTCATTGCCGGCCATTAAATGGGCCTCAGAATGGCTCCAGTATTCCCTCCTAGGAAGGACATTCAGGCCGATCTCCCACCATGTTCCTCTGATGTGTCCGAGACAGAATAACAGGAGAGACACCAGGAGAACCCGCTGGGACCTGACACTCCGAGAACCAGAGTTATGGTGGTGTATAGACCCTTCCTGAGATACTCCTCCCTGGGAACGGTCATACCTCCGTACTCCTCTCCTGTACATACCCATCACTGTCATACCTCCGTACTCCTCTCCTGTACATACCCATCACTGTCATACCTCCGTACTCCTCTCCTGTACATACCCATCACTGTCACACCTCTGTACTCCTCTCCTGTACATACCCATCACTGTCATACCTCCGTATTCCTCTCCTGTACATACCGATCACTGTCATACCTCCGTATTCCTATCCTGTACATACCGATCACTGTCACACCTCCGTACTCCTCTCCTGTACATACCCATCACTGTCATACCTCCGTACTCCTCTCCTGTACGTACCCATCACTGTCATACCTCCACACTCCTCTCCTGTACGTACCCATCACTGTCATACTTCCGTACTCCTCTCCTGTATGTACCGATCACTGTCATACCTCCGTACTCCTCTCCTGTACGTACCAATCACTGTCATACCCCCCGCACTCCTCTCCTGTACACACAGATCACTGTCATACCTCCACACTCCTCTCCTGTACATACCTATCACTGTCATACCCCCCACACTCCTCTCCTGTACGTACCGATCACTGTCATACCTCCACACTCCTCTCCTGTACACACCGATCACTGTCATACCTCCGTACTCCTCTCCTGTATGTACTGATCACCGTCATACCTCCGTGCTCCTCTCCTGTACGTACCGATCACTGTCATACCCCCCACACTCCTCTCCTGTACACTCAGATCACTGTCATACCTCCACACTCCTCTCCTGTACATACCTATCACTGTCATACCTCCACACTCCTCTCCTGAACATACCTATCACTGTCATACCCCCCACACTCCTCTCCTGTATGTACCGATCACTGTCACACCCCACACACTCCTCTCCTGTACATATTATCCACTATCGTATCATCTGCAACTCCTCTCTTATATTTACTACCTGCAGTTATGCTCTTCTTTTTAAATTGGGGAATAACTCGATGACTTACATACTTTTCAGACCTTGTGAAATATTCTTGGTTGTTTTGAAAATAATACACTTTAATTTGTATTTCATGATAAATCCTGCCTCATCTCTGCCTCTCTACCTGCAGCCTAACAATGAGGCGTGCATGCAGCCACTGATCTATTTCTGGCTTTTGTCTCTGTCATTCTAATGTTCATTTCTCCAAACGTCCTCCAGGACATCCTTCCTGAGACAGAGCTCCTCCCTCTGGGACAGGAAACACGTAAGCACAGTACTATAAAAGGCGGACCACCAGGCCTCCCTCCTGAGTTTTTAGTGTTTCCTCTGGAAGGATGGGTGCAGTCATCAAGGAACTGATTGTTGAAGTCCTGGGCCCTAGAGGTTGCTGGTGGATCCTGGTCTGGCTTACTTCCTCCTGCCCGACGTGATCCCTTCAGGGGAAGTGGGGCTGCGCTCCTGATATCTTTCCATGCCTCAGTGCATGATGACCATTGGGGTTGTCCTGGGTGGTCCTGGACCTTTGATGCCTATTGCATTCCTTCCCGTGCGGGGGGGCTCCCGCATCCGATGCACAGTGGGGCAGAATGACTGCCAAGCAGGCGTGCGAGTAGCCGCATCTTCTGGGTGCTGTCCAGGAACCGGAAGTTTCGGCTGCAGTGACATCATCGAGGGATGCTGGAGACCCGTGTTTCCAGTCTCCATAGCAGCACAGGCATCTGGTCAAGCAGCCAGTCTTGTGTACAGACCCAGCAGAGTCTGTGGCTCTACACCAAGAGGGATGGATGGAAGGCGCTGGCACTTCTCAGACATATCCTGGTCCTTCAGGCACTGGCTCCTCTAAGGTAAGCTTGGGGACTCTGATCCCTCTTGCTGACCCTGGTGGGCACACTTCCTTTTCTTGCTCCCTCAGCACAGCGTTTTTTGTATGAGGGGCCCTGGGCTGATTATTTTCTGTATTGTTTTTTTTTCTTGCTTATTGTAGGTTAAAGCCCAGGACAAGGTGCAGAGTCAGACCCCAAGAAGAAGTGTGCAGTTTGTGTAGCTAAATTGGGTTCAGCTTGGGAAAAACCCTTATGCTGCAATTGTGTGGCTAGCCTAATTAAGGATAAGTCATTTACAGCCTGCCATAAAGTGCTCACCTCCATTAAGGATGACATGTTATCTACATTTCAATCCTTTAGATCCCTGTTGAAAAATGCAGTGTCCACTGGCTCCTTGGACCCAATCGGCGGGTTCGGAGGTAGCAGATGCATTAAAAGGGGAGGAGGACCCGGAGGAGGATCCTAGGTCCCGGGTAGATTCAGGCTCATAAGAGGAGGACGGTGAAGTTTGCTCCTCTAGAGATTTCAGGAACAAATTGCCCCTGGAAGATGTGGACAACCTCCTTAAAGCTTTCTACGAAACCTTAGAGATCGAGGAGGAGGACGTTTGCCTATCTAAGCATGACCTCATGTATCAAGGTTTGTATGCTAGAAAGACTAGTGTCTTACCAGTCCATAGTTCCCTGGTTGATACCATTAGGCAGGAATGGGAAAGCCCTGAGAGGAAACCCTTTTTCTCAAGTAATCTTAATAGGAGGTTTCCTTTTTAGGATAACGGGTCCCAGCAATGGAACAAGGTTCAGAAATTAGACACCCCCTTATCTAAAGTCTCTAAAAGGACAGACTTAACATTTGAAGATATGGTGGCTCTGAAAGACCCTATGGATAAGAGGGATGAAGTCTTACTCCGCAGGGCCTGGGATTCCACTTCCATCAGCTTTAGGCCAGCTTTATCGGCTACCTGTGTCACCAGAAATTTGGAATGCTGGCTTACATACTTATAGTCGCATCTCTCAGCAGGGACCTCCAGGCAGCAAATCCTGAAATAATTTCCTTTGCTGTTTAAAGCAGTTGGTTTCCTTGTGGATGCCTCAGCCAAATCAATTAAGCTAGCGGCTTGAACCTCTGCCCTAGTGAATTCAGCTAAAACGGCATTTTGGTTAAAAACCTGGGCAGGGAACTCCGCATTCAAACTGCACCTTTGTGCCTTACCCTTTATTGGTGATAATCTTTTTGGTCCAGGTCTAGAGGAGGCTCTGGAATGTACAGCCCATAACAAGAGGACATTCCCAGAGAGTAAGAAAAGGTTTTACTCTAGTAGGGTTTTTTGTCGAAAAACACAGGCCCAGCAGGCTAAGGAGGTTCAGCCTAAGAAACATTGGACAGGGCACAGGAATAGGGGAAGAGGAGGAATCTTATTCAATCCTCCTCAAGGCCCACCAAGTCTCATCTCAATGACTTGAATGTCCCAATGGAAAGAAGACTGGGGACCTTTCTCTCTCAGTAGGCTTCAATCTTCTCGAGTCTGTACATCCTGGACTTGATCAAGAAGGGGTACAGGTTGGAGTTCAACTTCAGTCTCCCCACCAGGTATCTGGTAACCCACCTTCCCAAGGATCGGGAAAGGGTGCAGGCCCTGCGTGTCCTAATTGGGGACCTGGTAGATCAGCAGGTCCTTACCAGAGTTCCCCGGGACGAGCAGGGAAGGGCATGTTATTCCCATGTGTTTGTAGTAAAAAAACCCTCAGGCACGTGACTCTGAGGGCAGATTTGTCATTATTAAAGGCACCCTCTCGGGTCGTAAACTCACGATCGCTAATGTCTATGCACCAAATTTGGCACAAGCATCCTTCTTTTCCCGTTTTTTCAAAATTCTTTATAGGTTTCTATCCCCTCGTTTATTGGTGGGAGGTGATTTTAATTTGGTGGCTAACCCCCTTTTAGACCAAAGCTCGTTCTCACCATCCTCCTAGGCCTTCCCAAAATCCCTTACCAAAAAATTAGACACCCTTCAACTGGTAAACTCCAGGAGGGCACATAATGTAGGAGCTAGAGATTATTCATTTTACTCCCACCCACATGACTCTTATGCTAGACTAGATTATATCTATTGCTCCCCCATTCTGCTGGCTAACTCTAGGAAAGCTTGCATTCATTTAAGCCCCTGGTCAGATCATAATATTATCGCGCTGTCTATCACTTTTATAGGTCTAGCCCCTACTCCCTACTCCTGGAGACTTAACGACTCTATGCTTACGGATACTAACACCCGCCATGAAGTAGTTACTTCCATTCAAGAATACTTTCAGTCAAACACAACTCCTGATATCTCCCCGGCCATCTTGTGGGTAGCCCATAAGGTGGTCCTGCGAGGTCACCTTATTTCCATGGCTTCTTCTAGAAATAGAGAGCGATGGAAACAAATTCAGAAACTAACCCGATAATTAGAATCACATTATAGGGCTCATGATGGCAATCCATCTCTCCGTAACAAAACGATGATATCGCAAAAAGTGTCTAGAACTGAATATTTTACTATCCCAGAAAACTGAAAAAGCTCTACGCTGGTCAAAGGCCTCCTTTTTATTACATAGTAATTCAGGGTCTACTATGTTCACACAGAAATTAAACCATTCAATACGACCCCCACATATCTACAAGTTATGTACTAAATCCGGCAGTTTTTCCTCTCTTCCTCGTGAAGTCCTGAGTATTTTTGAAAAATTTTATTCCACCCTATTAGCTCCCCCGCAACCAACTTCTGCTTCCTCAAATGGCTCATGGCTTGATTCTATAACCCCCCCCCCTCCCTGTTCTCTCACCCTCTCAGATATCCTCTCTCAATGCCCCATGTACTTTGAAGGAAATATCCTGTGCGATTAGCGCACTAAAAACTTCCACAGCACCGGCCCTGATGGGTTCACGGCCAGTTATTATAAACATTTTGCTCCTACATTGGCTCCCTCTTTGATGTCATTATTCAATGATGTTTTGCAGGGCGGTAGGTTTCCTGAGGAGATACTCTTGGCTAACCTGTCTCTATTACCTAAACCCCTGAAAGACCATCATTTACCTCAAAACTATAGACCAATCTCAGTGATGAACAACGATCTGAAAATATTTAGCCGCATTCTTGCAGATAGGTTGGCCTCATTATCTCCTCTTTGGTCTCACCGGAGCAATCGGGATTTATCCCAGGCAGACTTATCACGGACAATATTCCTCTCACATTAAAAGTTATTCAGGACACCAATTTGCATTCTAAAGAAGTTTTGTTATTGATAGTGTCCTCTGGCCCAGGGGCGGACTGACCATTCGAGCACTCGGGCACTGCCCAAGGGCCCAGGGTCAGTAGGGGGCCCCATGAAATGCCCCTAGTACATTTTTTAAAGGCTTTTTTGTGTGTGCTTTGAGTGTCAGCAAGGACATAGGGGCCCCATGATCCCCTATTGCCCGGGGGCCCCATGAGTTGTCAGTCCGCTCCTGCTCTGGCCATACTTGTTTTCATTACTGCAGAAGATGGGCTTTAGTGATGAATTTCTGTCTGGTGTACATGCTTTGTATGACTCCCCCCAAAACAAGAATAAGACTTCCAGGCTGCAATTCTGTATTTTGTACACTAGGCGGAGGTACCCGTCAGGGTTGTCCTCTTTCGCCCTTATTATTGGCGCTTGTTTTGGAACCCTTGGCAATTGCAATAATCACACTCAGACATTTCTGGTTCCCCATTATTGGTTCACATTTCACAATTTGTATGTATGCAGATGATGTTCTGCTTTTCCTTACTAAACTGTTGGTGTCATTGCCTGACTTCTGCTCATTATTGAATGACTTTGTAACAGTATCAGGTCTTACTGTAAATTTTACTAAATCAGTAGTTCTGCCTATTAATGTTCCTGATTCCCTGGGTGCATCTCTCCGCAATTCTTTTCCATTTTGTTGGGCCACAGATCAGATTTCATACCTAGGTATAAACCTCACCCCCAGATACTCAAAATTATTTGCTGCTAATTGGCCACCATGTGTGTCACGCCTCTCACCTCTATTGAAGATCTGGCATGGATCCCCTATCTCATTCTTGGCAGAGTCACGGCAGTAACAATGAATGTCTTCCCTAAATTACTTTATTTAGATCACTCCCAATCCCTGTCTCATAAACGTTCTTAGATCGCTTTCAAAGGATTATTAATCATTTTATTTGGCGTAACAAACGCCCTCATTTTACTTCATCGGTCCTCTACCGGTCACAATGGGCGGGAGGCCTAGGTCTCCCCAATTTCTGGCTTTACTACCTGTCAGCCCGTTTCGCACAGCTATCACAATGGGTGACTATTACTTCCCAGGTCCCATGGATCAGATTTGAATCTCAGTCTATACATCCATTCTATTTACCAGGTGTATTATGGTCCAAAATTCCCCCCCCCCCTCGTTATTGCTCTATAATTCCATTGTTGCCCAATCATTGATGTTTTGGTCCCATTATAAACTTAAATTGAATCTTGTCTCCTCTGTCTCACCAGGTTCATCATTTTTTGGTGACCCAAATTTTATTACAGCATTCTCATCTTCACAGGTATTCCGTTGGTGGTATGATAGGTCCTTTATTAGGTTATCTGACTTTCAGAGAGGAGGATCTTGTATCACTTTTGAGATGCTACGCATACTTTTTGATATTCCGCTTCGTGAATATTATCATTATCGACAGATTAAACTTTTTTTAATTCACGTTTTGGTCTTACACCTTCATCTCCGATTTCATTTTTTGAACGTATTAGCCGTGACTCTCCTAGGGGCAGGGGTCTTATTTCAGATTTGTATCACCAATTTTTGGTTACTTTCTTTCCCTCACCCCCTCTTTATAGACAGAAATGGGAGGCTGATAGTGATGTCACTTTTTCTGATGAGGATTGGGATTCCATGGTGGATAATGTGTGTAAGAGCTCTAGATCTTTCTGTCCGTGAGACGGCCCTCAAAGTAATAACCAGACGGTATCATACCCCATCTAGACTACACGCCATGTATCCAGGGATGTCCCACCTTTGTTTCCGGGGCTGTGGCCTTGCTAGTACTCTAGTGCATATATTTTGGGCCTGCCCAAGCCTCTCATTGGTGTGGCACAAAAGTTCTGAAGTTGCCTCTGCAGTGGCAGGTGCTCCGGTGCATCTGTCTATGCCGTCCTGCCTACTGGGAGCCCCTATCTCGGGAGTTCAGACTGAGGTTATGAGGCTAATCCATAGCATTTGTATATCCACCCTATGGGCTATTGCCCTACATTGGAAATCCCTCACAGTACCATTGACCACAGTTCTGCAGAGTTGATGCGGTGATGCTCATGGAGAGAATTCATTATACTCTATTGGATAAGATGCATTTATTTGACAGAAAATGAGAACTTTGGAGAACTCACAGGCATTTACTAGATCAATAAGGACCATTTATGCTTTGATTGATTGAGTTACTTTGTTGGTCGTTTTATAACTCTGCCTCCCTCTCTACCTATATTGCTCATGTACTTCATTTATTTTCTTTTTTTTTTTCCCCTTTATTCTACATAATTGCACCTTTGAAATGAATACTGCAGTTGTTCCTTGTTTCTGTTATATATTCTATTTGAATCTGTAATGCCATTTGAAGTCTATTTCTTAAAAAATAAAAACGTTTGTAAACAAAAAAATATATATTTAGTATAATTCTACAATTTTTGCAACTAACAGCTCAATGCTGTTAGCTAAACCTTCTACCAATAGCTGGACAGCAAAATAACGGATCGCCCTTTCATCCAGCAGTGGTCTAATGCTGTTTAATGCCCATGATACCCAGCCAAGCATAGCCTCTTTGAACAATGCATACACTTACCAACTGCTTATATCTGCAGGCTGACATCGTATTCCCAATAGTCTATCCTTGGCCTGACTCCTCTATACAACAGATGTTTAATATCCTGTTTTTTGGCCTCTGTGGCTTCTGAAGATGTTCACTGCTCCCCCACATTTTCCTTGGTAGCTCGAGCTGGGCCTGCCCAGGACTGTTTTTTTCCACTGCTCTACTCCCTTTACACCCAAGGCAGGGATCTGGGACCCAGAGGGCCGTTATATTTTCTAGTGGGTCACTTCCTTGACTCAGAGGTCACTATACTTCATACTATGCCCCAATTGCAGTCCTAACTCCCATTTGCTACAAGTAATAGATTCCCTATGTGGCAATTCCAATCAGCTAGTTTATCCCTTTTTAGACAAATCCCCCATAACCTCTTATCCATCCACATCCTCCTTCCAGCAACAACTCCAACAACGCTCTCTCATAGACACATGGCAAGAAGCTAACCCAGCTAGAAGACACTATACATACTACTCATATCCACATAAAACTTTCTCCCACATTGACCATATATTTCTGACTAGAGGTATGTCCCCAGCCCTCCTATCCTGAACCATCATACCTTACCCCTGGACTGGTCACAAAGCTGTCCTCTTCACCCTCTCCTCCTTAGTACCCCAACAAACTAGCACTACATGGAGTCTAAATGGCCCACCCATCCCACAGACTGGACATTGGACTAGCCATCAAAGAATACCTGACACATAACACAACTGATGACATCTCTCTCCTGACCTTTTGGGAAGCCCATAAGTCTGTAATTAGAGTAGCCTGTATCAGCCAAGCCTCACATCTCAAGAAAGGACAGCGAGCAATCCATCACCGCTTAGAAACCTCATTTCACCAGGCCAACAAAGCCTTCCAATCAGACCCCTCACCTTCTCATAGATTGTCCTGGACAAGACCAGGCTAGAAATAGATGTTTTCTTGACAGAATCAGATGAAAAAGTTCTACGCCAATCCAGGCATAAACATTATATGAACACAAACAAACCTGACACTTTTCTAGCCCTGGGACTGCGAACCTCAGACCACACACACAGACTTGTCCATTTAAAGATTACAAAAACTTCACACACCAGCCATCCTAATAAAATATTACAGGTCTTCCACAAACATCTAGCAGAATTATACTCTGAGACCGGCTCCTATGATGAATCGCAGGCCACTGAACTTTTCTCAAGCCTATCTCTACCAACACTCTCAGCTTCTCAATGTTCTTCCCTGGAAACACCTATTACAGAACTTGAGGTCCCGAACTCCATCAAGTCCCTAAAGTCTAATAAGCGGCCTGGCCCAGACAGCTTACAGCCCTATATTCCAAATATTTACTAACCTCCTTCCACCTTTATTGGTTAATGTATTTAATTCCTTACTCAAAGGTTATTCTTTCTGCTCAGACTCCCTAACCGCAGTCATTTCTATGCTACCTGAACCCCAATCAGATCACACCACATGGCTTCATTACACACCAATCTCCCTTCTTAACTTAGATGTTAAAATCCTAGAAAAATCCTATCTGCATGGCTGAACTCCATCATAGGCACCTTGATACACAAGGATCAGATGGGTTTTAACCCCCCTCTGCCAAGCCGAGACCACAGAGTGATTTTTCTAGAACATGCAGCTTGCATACGCCGCATTCCCGGCTGTTTCCTTTCCATAGACATAAAAAAAACCTTTGACTCCAATGGATATCACCCCTTTACACCTACCCAAGGGCTTACTTGAGGTACGTGGGTTACAAGTCAGACTTTTTTTTCCATACAAAGGGGAATGAGGCAAGGCTGCCCCTTACCCCCCTTCCTTTTCTAGCGAATGAACCTTTAGCAAAGCTGATAAGAACTAACACAAATATTAAAGGATTAGAACTTGGCGGTCATCATCATAAGTTATGCTTTTTCTCTGATGACAATCTCCTCTTCATATCTTCTCCTTTGATCTCAGCACCCAACCTTCTCCAATGCCTGGACCAATTTGCAGTGATTTTGGACCTGGTTGTGAATCCCAAAAAGTCTACAGCTCTTAATATCTCTCTACCCTCCTTAACTGTGTCACAACTACAACGCCCTCCACCCTTCTCTTGGTCCAGTCAATATATTCCTGATTTAGGACCCAAGCTGATGGCAGACCTCAATATTCTGCTAACTACCCTCCTATGTTAACACACCTTACTAATCTTATGACATCCTGGTCCAAACTACCCCTCTCATGGATGGGTTGTATCACGGTTGTAAAAAATGACAATTCTTTCCAAAATATTATATCTTTTTTGGGTCCTACCCATATATTTACCTTCCTTTTTCCTCTGCATATTTGTGTCGCGCCACCACTTATGTATGGGGCACTATTAAACTGCATCTGCCCAGGTCCATCCGTACCTCACCGAAGGTTAGAGTGGTCTGGGGCTTCCGAACTTTGCAAAATATTTCCAAGCTGCACATCTTGCTCAACTCCCTAAATATCACGTAGTAAAAGTGAATCCCCCCCATGGGTCGCTATAGAGTCAGTAGATTGTGACCCTTTATCAGTTGCCAATTTACTATGGCTACACTCCAGAGACCATCGTTCACTCCAAAACCCAATTACTCAACACTACCCATCTATCTGGGACAGTCTAGAGTTCTGATACACCTTACAGTCACTCCATAACCCACTCATGGCATACCTCCTCGATCCAGGCTTTTATCCGGCATGGATGCCTCCATCTTCTTTTCATGCTTGTCCTAGAGCTAGTCTAGTTCAAACTTACAATTTCACAGCACTAGACTCCTTTATACCCTTCCAAACCCTATGTGACTCACACAAAATATCTAGACCTGAAAGTTTTAGATATCTTCAGATCAATCACTTTTCTTCCTCCCACTTACACACCAACCCCCTCCCTCCTAGACATGACAAGGTTTGAACACATATGTAAATATAACCCCCATGTCAGAGGTTTGATTTCCACCTTATATACACAGCTACCAGCTCCACCACCTTACACTTCATACCATATACATCCAAGTGGGAATGGGATTTAAATCTACATTTGGAAATCCTCCTCCCAAAATATAGTAGCCATGGAGACTAACCACAAAACTCTCATGTCCTGGTAAAAAAGAAAAAAGTCACACAGGCGGTGCAAACACCTAGCGCATTATCCAAGCTTTATTTAAAAAAAAAAAATAAAAAAGACAAAAAACATACTCACAGAATATGTACATGAAAAAGCCTAAAAAGCCACAGTGATGGCCCAAACTGATGGCAGAGTGTCCGACTGGTGGTGCGGTCAGCCTGTTGATGCATTTCGGGGACGTGTCCCTTTCCTCAGAGCTGAAGCTGACAAGAGTTGATGCCCTAATATATATATGTGTGACCAGTGCTGCCTATAGCAAAGACCTCTCCCCTCAGGTACCTGGTCCCTGTCCGGATTACTGCATTCATTCCATCCTAATCCCTGACTTGTTTCCATGGCTGCTCTGAAGCAGTTACCCACCTTCACATGTGGTACCCATCATCAGTGCCCATCATCAGTGCCCATCATCAGTACCCATCATCAGTACCCATCATCAGTACCCATCATCCGTGCCGTCTAACAGTGCCAGCTCATCAGTGCTGCCTCATTCAATAAGATAAAATGAGCGCTGGATAAACATAGAAATGGAGCAGCTGGCATGAAAGGTAAGAACCTCAAAACCCTCTAATCAATAATAAATAAAACACACGCAGCGCTAAAGGTATGAAAAAAATGTAAAATCATAAATATCATGAATGAAATGTATCTAGATAGAATGGATAATATAAAAGTGACCAACTATGATCTCCATATCAATTATAGTGACATAAATAAATACACGCACTGAGGCGTATGGTGGAGTATAGATGTGATAAATGTCCCAAGTTGGCGTTTCAAAGTGCATACGTGAAATATAAAACCGGTTAGTCTCTAATCCGTGTAATCAGTGCTGCCTATCAGTGCCCATCAGTGCTGCCTATCAGTGCCCATCAGTGCTGCCTCATCAACGCACATCAGTGAAGGAGAAAAATGACCTGTTTGCAAAATTTTATAATAGAAACAAAGAACTTTTTTTTCAAATGTTTTGCTCTTTTTTTGTTTATAGCACTAAAAATAAAACAGCCAATGGGGAGTAAATACCACTAAAAGAAAACTCTATTTGTGTAAAAAAAATGATAAAAATTTCATATGAGTACAATGTTGCATGACCACTCAATTGTCATTTAAACTGCGACAACGCTGAAAGCTGAAAATTGGCCTGGTAAGGAGGGGGTATAAGGGCCTGGTAGGCAAGTGGTTAAGGACCCCACTGGCACCTTTTGGGGGGATTACCGAAATTGACAGGTACCCGCTCCCACTTCTGCTGCAATCACCTAGGTGATCAGAAGCGGAAGCTGTCCTCCCCCCTCCCTCCCTGTAGTCTTCTGGGACACATGAAAGGTCCTAGAAGATTACAGGACCATTCACAAAGCACAGAGATACTCGCACATGCTCAGTGGGCACCCGGATGTGAAGCCACAAACTGTCACAGCTGGGTGCCCACAGTGAAGATGCCGGCACTGGAAACACAGGGCGGCCGGTGAAACGGGCTGCGGGGAGGACACCACGAGATCGAGGGACAGGAAAGTGCCCGTCTTTTAAAAGTCAGCAGCTACAGTTTTTGTAGCTGCTGACTTTTATTTTTTTTTTATTTTCACTGGAACTCCACTTTAATGTATGAAGATATTATTTGTACTGTACAAATTACAACCTGTACGTTACCTCTAAGGGTTGTACCCCTTCTGACTTACTGTTGGTGAGTCCTGCAATCACATTGTTATCAGCTCCTTGTAAAACTATTATCTCTTTCCAATAAAATCTATGAACAAGAGAAGATATGGACCCCACAATTCCTCTATATACTCCACAATTCTCCCATGTGGACACCTCGTAAGTGGTTCTCCAGTATAGACTCCCAGTTTGGGGAACTCATTTAGAAGAAGCCGTCAGCTAGAATCACACTCACTACTCTACAGTATGGTGAAGACCAAGGAGGCCTAGCAATACCAAATGTTAGACTTTATTTTATAGCTGCCCAACTTCAACATCTTACCAGGTGGGACTTAGTAGACACATTAGATCCCATCCATCGATTGCTACTTCCATCAGATACAGATTTCACATCACTCTCACACTTGTTAATGGGCTTCAGATGACACCAGTGGGAAAGGCATGATCTCTCATCTATTTATTCCAGTCTTTTGACTCTTACCGAAGACTTAGAAAGAAATGGGAAACAGACAGAGGAAATAATAGAGAGTGGTGGGAGGTGATTGTGACCTCCATACCTCTCATCTCTCTGTCCTCTTCACAGAAACTCAGTCATTTCTTTTGTATGGAGCTTTCAGGACTCCAGCTCAATTGTTCAGCTAGGACAGGAGGGATTTCCCCTCATGACCCCAATTGTAGTGGTGATGTCGGGGATTTGATACACGTTTTGGAGATGTCCTAAATTATTCAAAAAGTGGAACGATATGACCAGTATTGTAATGTTGGTGTTCAATATTCCTCGGGTGTGCCTCTTGGTCTCAATAGAGGAGGAATTATTTACACCTCCTCCTATTACAAGTCATATAGCAATAGTGAGGCTGCTTGACCACAAAAAATATCCCGATCTTGGCTATCATCTCAAACTCCCAGCAGACAACAGTGAATTGAGCAGGTGAACTCCACATTAACATGTGAAAAACTAACTTACCAACATTGTAATTCCCCCAGGAGATGTATGTCTGGCAGAACTGGCTGGATACTCCTTGCTCACTCCTAGTTAGTTCTTCATAGGCTTTTAAAATCTTATCTCTTTTAGCCCCATAGAAGGAGAACGGCCAGTTGTATCCTACTGAATGGTGACTACATGGGGGACCCATACTTGGGGTATGATCCTGTAGACACGGGCCTCATTGAACGGTGTCAGCTTTCTATGTACAGTTGTGTTCAAAATAATAGCAGTCAGACATCACTAACCGGATCAATCACAGTTTTTGGTAGAAATTATATTTCTACATGGCAAATAATTTCCTAGCAGGTGTAGTAGAGTAATAGAAATCCAACAGACCCAACAATCATGGCATGCTGCTGATTCTGTGTCATTGAATCAGTCATTGAGGGGCGTGTTCAAAATAATAGCAGTATGGAGTTCTATTAGTGAGGTCAGTCATTCTTTGATAAACAGGTGGCAATTATTGCCCTTATTTAAGGAAGGAAGGCAGCAAATGTTGGACATGCTGGTTACAGTGCATTTCTCTCTGAAATTCTGAGGAAAATGGGTGGTTCCAGACATTGTTCAGAAGAACAGCGTACCTTGATTAAAAAGTTGATTGGAGAGGGGAAAACATATAAAGAAGTGCAGAAAATGATCGGCTGCTCAGCTAAAATGATCACAAATGCTTTAAAATGGCAACCAAAACCTGAAAGACGTGGAAGAAAGCGAAAAACTACCATTGGAATGGATAGAAGAATAGCCAAAATGGGGCGGACTCAGCCAACAATCAGCTCCAGGAAGATGAAAGAAGGTGTGACGTTCCCTGTGAGGACTGTTACAATTAGAAGACGCCGATGTGAAGCCAAGCTATCTGCAAGAAGTCCCCGCAAAGTCCCACTGTTGGAGAAAAGACGTGCTGAAGAGGTTACAATCTGCCAAAGAGCACATTGACTGGCCTAAAGAGAAATGGCGCAACATTTTGTGGACTGATGAAAGTAAGATAGTTCTTTTTGGGTCTTGTGGGCGGAGACAGTTTGTCAGACGACCCCCAAACACTGAATTCAAGCCACAGCACACTGTGAAGACCATGAAGCATGGTGGTGCAAGCATCATGATATGGGGATGTTTCTCATACTACGGTGTTGGGCCTATTTATCGCATACCAGGGATCATGGATCAGTTTGAATCCATCAGAATACTTGAAGAGGTCATGTTGCCTTATGCTGAAGAGGAAATGCCCTTGAAATGGGTGTTCCAACAAGACAACGACCCCAAACACACCAGTAAACATGAAACATCTTGGTTCCAGACCAACAAGATGGACGTTATGGAGTGGCCAGCCCAATCCCCGGATCTTAATCCAATAGAAAACTTGTGGGGTGACATCAAAAATGCCGTTTCTGAGGCAAAACCGAGAAATAGAGAAGAACTGTGGAATGTGGTCCAATCATCCTGGGCTGGAATACCTGATCACAGGGGCCAGAAGTTGGGGGACTCCATGCAACACAGATGTACAGCAGTTCTCAGAAACAGTGCGACTACAACCAAATATTCATGAAGTCATTCAAAGGAAAGCAAAATCTTCAAACATTTCTCAGTTTATATAGTGAATGTTTTGAGTTTGTAAAGAAGAATACAAACACTGCGATTTTTTTGAACCGTCTAATATTCACTTTTCTTCAATTTTTTTTAGAGGAACAACACAAATTTGATGTATTTTCTTCATGTTTGGATATGGAATAGAATGTGTCGTGTTTCCAATGCATTTGTGTGGATGGAAATAAAAGCTATTAGAAGGATTTTAGTCACTTTTTCCAACACACTGCTATTATTTTGAACACAACTGTATGTACTGGGGGGAGTTACTTGCTGTGTACAGCTGAATTGTTCTAGGCTGTTTCTTCTTTTCTCTGTTCATTTGTTTATAAAAGGTAAAAGTGACACCATAGACAAAGCAAGTTATTGTTCTGTATGATCTGTAACAGTGCCACAACTGCCTATACGTGAGAATGTATGACTCCATTGTCTGGGCTGAATGTTGGGAATACTGTGCGCACTTATAAACTTTATTAATAAAAGTATTTGATTAAAAAATACTGTAGATAATGCTGTACATATTCTTTCTATTCATAAGATGTATTTCGTAATGAACATTAAAAATAGAAAGCAACTTTATGTAGCCCTTTATTATTATTATTATTATACAGTATTTATAAAGCGCCAATAGTTCGCTCAGCGCTGTACATTACAAAGGGGGACAGAACATGTGACAGAACAATACCAATACAATGCAAAACACAAGGGGTTTGAGGGCCCTGCTCTTTCGAGCTTACAATCTAGAAGGGACGGGATGGTGGTACAGGAGGAGATAGCTGTGGGAGATGGAGTGGTAAGAAGAGTGGAGGAGGTCGGTCAAGTTAGCAGGGGGTAGGCTTCCCTGAAGAGATGGGTTTTCAGGGTGTGCCTAAAGGAGAGGAGAGTAGGTGATAATCTGATGGGTTGGGGAAGGGAGTTCCAGAGGATGGGTGGCACCCTGGAGAAGTCCTGGAGGCGGGCATGGGAGGAGGAGACCAGGGAACTAGAGAGAAGGAGGTCTTGTGAGGAGCGGAGTGTGCGTGCTGGGCGGTACTTGGATATTAGGTCAGTGATGTAGTTCGGGGCAGTATGGTGGACAGCTTTGTACGTCAGTGTTAGGATTTTAAATTTGATCCGTTGTGCAATCGGAAGCCAGTGGAGGGATTGGCAGAGGGGGGTGGCGGAGATGGAGCGGTTGGAAAGGTGAATGAGTCTGGCAGCCGTATTCAGGATCGACTGAAGCGGGGATAGCCAGCGGCGAGGCAGGCGAGTGAGGAGGGAGTTGCAGTAGTCAAGTCGTGATATGATGAGGGAGTGGATGAGCTGTTTAGTGGTTTCTGGGGTTAGGAATGGGCGGATTTTGGCGATGTTGCGGAGGTGGAGTCCGCACGAGTTTGTTAAAGATTGGACTTGGGGCTGGAAGGATAGGTTGGAGTCCAGAATGACACCAAGTACTCTGGCCTGCAGGGAGGGTTTGATATTGGCGTTGTTGGATGTGATGGAGAAGTCAATGGGGGGTGGGGTTCAGGCTGGGGGGAAGACAAGAAACTCGGTTTTGGAGAGATTCAGTTTAAGGAAGTGGAGTGACATCCAATCTGATATGTCGCTCAGTAGGTGTGTGATTCGGGCAGAGACCGAGGGGGTGAGGTGAGGGGTTGAGAGATAGATTTGTGTGTCGTCGGCATAGATGTGGTAGTTGAAGCCGTGAGAGTGTATGAGTTGGCCAAGGGAGGAGGTGTAGATGGAGAAGAGAAGGGGCTCGAGGACAGAGCCTTGAGGGACCCCAACAGAGAGGGGGAGTGAGGGGGAGGTGGTAGCATTATAGGTAACACTGAAAGAGCGTTGTGACAGGTAGGATAAGAGCCAGGAGAGAGCAGAATCTCTGAGGCCGAGGGAGTGTAGTATTTTGAGGAGGAGGGGGTGGTCAACTGTGTCGAAGGCCACAGAGAGGTCAAGGAGTAGGAGCACTGAATAGTGGCCATTAGCTTTATATAAAATTCTTTTTTTTTTTTTTGTACAGGTGGATTGATGAGCCAAGTTTTCGGTCATGTTGATCTTCATAAATACGGCTGAGTCACATGGAAAACAAGACATATCGATGTCTTAATTGACTGAAAGTCTTTATTGCAGTTCACTGGAGGATTCACACGGGACACAAGTCAAATCTGTGTTGTAAAAGTCATGGTTTGGATCCTCTTCCACATTGATTCAGCAGGAGAAAAGTAATTTCAGTGTTCTGGAAGTGACAATGGCTTTACAATAAAGTCCAACTAAGTATAAATAAGAGGAGTCATTTCAAACTACTTCTTATTTGGAGATTTTACAATGGAGAGAAAATATATCACACACCAGAAGGTTCACAAGGGAGAGAAGTCATATTGGTGTTCTGAATGTGATAAAGCTTTTACACGGAAGTCAGATCTTATCAGACATCAGAGGATTCACACTGGAGAGAAGTCATATCAGTGTTCTGATTGTGATAAAGCTTTTACACAGAAGTCACATCTTATCAGACACCAGAAGATTCACACTGGAGAGAAGCCATATCAGTGTCCTGAATGTGATAAAGCTTTTATAAAGAAATCAAATTTTTTCAGACATCAGAGGATTCACACTGGAGAGAAGTCATATCAGTGTTCTGAATGTGATAAAGCTTTTACATTGAAGTCACATCTTATCAAACACCAGAGGATTCACACTGGAGAGAAGCCATATCAGTGTTCTGAATGTGATAAAGCTTTTACTGTGATGTCAGATCTTATCCCACACCAGATGATTCACACTGGAGAGAAGCCATATCAGTGTTCTGAATGTGATAAAGCTTTTACTGTGAAGTCAAATCTTATCACATACCAGAAGATACACACTGGAGAGAAGCCATATCAGTGTTCTGAATGTGATAAAGCTTTTACTCAGAAGTCAAATCTTATCAGACACCAGAGGGTTCACACTGGAGAGAAGCTATATCAGTGTTCTGAATGTGATAAAGCTTTTACAGATAAATCACATATTATCCCACACCAGAGGATTCACACTGGAGAGAAGCCATATCAGTGTTCTGAATGTGGCAAAGCTTTTACATATAAGTCAGATCTTATGAAACACCAGAGGAGGCACACTGGAGAGAAGCCATTTTAATGCTCTCAATGTGACCAAGTTTTACAGTTAATGTCGGTCTAATCTATCATCGGAGGTTTCATAAATTTCTGCATTGATTAAATTCTGGAAGAAAAGGAATATTAAAGAAGTTTCAGGTGTCACAGGTTTGTTTCACATCCCCAATGTCATCCCACAAGCTAGAGAAGAAGGGACAAGTTAAAATGTTACTTTAAAAGAAACAAACTAAAATCTGAGCAAACTGGAATGTAATGATTGGATAAACTGAGTTTAGTGCTTATCTCCATCAATACACAACTAGAAGGGATTTGAATATTTTATCTTTTGACATTTTTTGATGGGGGGAAGGACTGATGGTTGTGTTATTGGTCTTGATGGAGAAGTCAAGGAGGGGGCACAGGCTGGGGGGAATACTAAGAGCTCAGATTTGTTAAGATTGAGTTGGAGGAAGTGGAGTGACATCCATTCCGATATGTCGCTTAGTAGGTTAGTAATGAGAGAGGAGACTGAAGGGGCGAGGTGAGGAGTAGAAAGATAGATTTGTGTGTCATCAGCATAGAGATGGTACTTAAAACCATGGCAGTAGGGGAAGGAGGTGTAGATGTAGAAGAGTAGGGGTCCAAGATCGGAACCTTGAGGAACCCCTATGGAAAGAGGGAGTGAAGAGGAGATGCAGAGTTATAGTTAACTCTGCTCTCTCCTGGTTCTCCTACCTATTGCAGTGCTTGTTCAGAGTCTTGGAGGCCAACTGAGTGGAGTTTTTTGAGGAGAAGGGGTTGGTCAACCATATCAAAAGCTGCAGAGAGGTCAAATAGTAAGAGTATGGAGTAGTGGCCATTGGTTAGGATGAGTATGGAGTAGTGGCCATTGGTTGGGATGAGTACAGAGTAGTGGCCATTGGTTGGGATGAGTATGGAGTAGTGGCCATAGATTGGGATGAGTACAGTGTAGTGATCATTGGCTGGGATGAGTACAGAGTAGTGATCATATGCTGGGATGAGTACAGAGTAGTGATCATTGGCTGGGATGAGTACGGAGTAGTGATCATTGGCTGGGATGAGTACGGAGTAGTGATCATTGGCTGGGATGAGTACGGAGTAGTGGCCATTGGTTGGGATGAGTACGGAGTAGTGGCCATTGGTTGGGATGAGTACGGAGTAGTGGCCATTGGTTGGGATGAGTACGGAGTAGTGGCCATTGGTTTTAACAGTTAGTAGATCATTAGTGAGGTTTAGTAGGGCAGTTTCAGTGGAGTGTAGTGAGCGAAAGGCAGACTGTAAAGGGTCAAGAAGGTTGTTGTTGGTGAGGTGGGAGGAGCTCAGGCAATTGTAGACTAAGCGTTCTAAGAGTTTAAAAGTAAACGAGAGCAGGGAGGTGGTTCTTAAGTTGTTCAGGTTGGTGGGGTCCAGGGAGGACTTTTTGAGTATGGGAGTGATGTACGCATGCTTTAGAGGGGAGGGGAATACGCCGGTAGAGAGGGAGAGATTGGAGATGTGGGTGAGGGAGCAGATGAGGGAAGAGGGGGGTGACCGGAGGAGTCGAGAGGGGATAGGGGGCAGGTAGTGAGACGGGCTTCTGAGAGAACCTTAATGAGCTCTTCAGTAGTAGCAAGGTCAAAAGAGGAAAGTGTTGAGGGAGGTTTAGTATAAGGTATGCTAAGTGGGATGGATGTCTGTGCAGTGGAGATTCTCCTATGAATTGCATCAATCTTGTTTTTGAAATGATTTGCAATCTCATGTGCAGTGAGTGAGGTACTGGGTGGAGGTGGAGAAAGCTGAGAGTTAGAAGTAGAGAAGAGACAACGAGGACTGGATGACAAGCTATTGATGAGAGTGACAAAGTAGGCTTGTCTGGCAGCATGGAGGGAGGAATTGTATGTTAAGAAAGCATATTTATATCGGGTGAATGCTTGGTGAGATTTGGTTTATGCCACATTCGCTCCAGCACACGACTATGTCATTTAAGATGTCCGGTGTGGTCAGTCTGCCAAGGTTGTAATGGTCGGGGCCTGATGCTTCATGTTAGAGGAGCAAGTGAGTCTAATGCGGATGAAAGTGAACTGTTGTAGACAGCAGTGGCCAGGTCAGGGCAGGGGAGAGATTCTGTCATAGAGGCGGTCAGTTGCAGAGTGGAAAGGAGAAGGGTTCAAGTTGTGATGGTTTCTACGGGTAATTGCTGATTGGAGGGATAGGTGTTTGAAGATGAGGAGACTGTGAAGGTGATGAGATTGTGATCATAGAGAGGAAAGGGGGTGTTTGTGAGGTTGTAGGATATCATCTCATAGGTGACAACCTTTCAGGCAGGTCTGTGTCTGTGACACCAGCTAGAAAGAAGTCTCTGTTCAGTGAGAAAACAACATCCCAAGCTCATGCAGGCCTTCCAATACTGAGTTACTGCTGATTTAGGGGATGTATTCAGCAGTAAAACGTAAGCCCAGCTGGCCACTTGTGTTCCATGTGGTTCTGCCAAATGGGATTCCATCAGGTGAAGATCAGAAATCCTTGTTCCATGTTTTCTCTTTCCAGCTATTACTCCTCTCCATAGACTAATCACACAATACAACTGCCAGAGATCTGAACTTACAAAGTGCTGAGTGTGCGGTCATATTCCTACCACTTCTTCCGGGGGACTGACATTCCTCTGATTGGGGTTCACAATACTCACTCTGAGTGCACACATCTCTTTTTGGTGGAAAGTTTGTAAAGAAAACTTCTTCTCCCTGGAAATATTACAACGTTGGCACCAAAGTGTAACTATGGGCAAAATCACTAATGACATTAATAATGAAATCTGTCATTAGCAGAGCAGGCTTTGTTTTCTGAGTCTCCTTTTGTTTTATTTTTTGTTGTCCTTCCCAGTAGATTGTTTTTTGTCTACTTCCTGTAGAAGGCCAAGTCTTTTGGGAAAAATGGCAGTTGGAGGGGTTGGGGCAAATCCTATAACACTGCTGGGGGTGCTCACAACTGTCAGTTGTCATTCATATGGGGGGTTGGACCTTATAGAGAACCTGTTGCTGTAACTGCTGTAGAAGCGTTAGCTGAAGTTGGGCTTTACTTGTTGTGTGTCTTACTTATAACACAGGTCTGCGACTAAAAAGCTGTTTGATTATTTTCCATGTATTTTGGTGTGCTGAAAACAAATAAAAAAATATTGAAAACAAATAAAATTTTGAAAAAACTCTTAGACGTCATGATTTGCCACAAACTGCAAAATTGTCTTCAAATTTATAAAAAAAAAATTAATTTTTTGGGGGTTTTTTTATATTATGGGTTTTTAACCAAATTTAAAGTCCAAATTACTATTAATTAATTCACATAAGTGCATTTAAGATATAAAATGCCAAAAAAAACCTTAAAGGGGTTGTCCGAATTATGTAAAAAAAAATATAGCACTGTAAATCTGATGGTCAGCAATATATACATAAGCTAAGCAAGTTTTAGGGAAACAAATTCTATTTCCTCATTTCCCTAGTTCTCTTCTGGCCCTTTGTTGTTATTTGCTCTTAACTAGGAGAACGCATTGACTCCTGCTGCTTTCCTCTGGGTAAATGCATCTATCTCCTATCTCCGCTCTTAACTAGAAAAACGCATTGACTCCTGTTAAATTCAGAACAAATGGTGTATTTATATTTGTGTATGTTGACCATTCCTCACCTCCAGCTGCACTCAGATTTATGACTGTAGCCTGTTCCCAATGAAACATCCCCCACTATTCATGTGATCCTTATCAGCTTCTAATTGGGGTGGAGTTGAATGCTCATTTGAGCATCTCCCTATAAATTTAGATCAGCTCATGGCGGGAGGTCACTGATGGGGGGGCACAGTCTCTGATGGGGGTGCTGCATTGAGCGAGTGCTGCGTTGAAGGAGTGCAAAGCAGTTAAACACAGCAGTTGAACTAAAGCAGGAGAACTTCAGCAGCAGGAAGACAGAACAACAGCAAGAAACTCTACTGCACGCTGGACAGACTGCAAGCAAACACCCCGGGAAACATCTCCTACATACCTGAGTCCCACTCCGTGTACCTTTATATAATACGCCCCTCTTCTCCTTATCATATTACTATCCTCTGTTCCCAAATCTCATTTCTTTACCCCTCTGCTCCACCCCAAAACTTGTACATCTCCCCCTCATTGCTATCATCTCCCTACTATTGCTCTCATCACCTCCCCAAAATGCCTCTTCCACTCCTCCTTCTCATTTTCCTCTCCTCCATTCCCAAAATCCATTCACTATATTCCTCTGCCCCTCCCAAACAATTGTATATTGTGTCCTCACTGCTTCCTTCACCCCTCAACGGCACCCACCACCTCCTCCTATTACTCCACTCTCCCACTGACCCGAACACCTCCACTAGTAGTTTCTCACGCTCCTGCACATCCCGCTCCCATGCCACCTTTCTCACCCTTCTCTTCCTCCTAACCGCGGGAGACATCTCCCCGAATCCTAGCCCTCCACCACCTCCCTCACCCGCGCAACACTCTCCCGCCTCCACGTTCCGCCGCAACCCCCGCAACTTAGTATCTGTCCCCCTGCTCCCTAAATCTCCCCCCTGTTTTCATGTGCACTCCTGAACGCCCGATCAGTGTGCAACAAGCTTACCGCCATCCACAACCTCTTTGTTTCCCGCTCCCTCAACCTCCTAGCAATTACAGAAACCTGGATCCAGCCCACTGACTCTACCTCCCCTGCTGCACTCTCCTACGGAGGTCTCACCTGGACCCACTCACCCAGGCCTAACGGTCGTAAAGGTGGTGGGGTTGGTCTGCTCCTGTCACCACAGAGCACCTTCCAAGTCCTCCCAAACCTCCCCTCCCTATCCTTCTCCTCCTTCGAGGCCCACTGCGTCTGACTATTCTCCCCAACCCCCCTAAAGATTGCTGTGATATACCGGCCTCCTGGATCCATATCCTGCTTCCTGGATGACTTTTCCTCCTGGCTACCCTTCTTCCTCTCCTCTGAGCTACCCACCATCATCCTTGGGGATTTCAACATCCCTGTCAACCTCAACAACCCGGCCACATCCCATCTCCTCCACTTAACCTCCTCCTTTGCACTTGCACAGTGCATACAATCCACCACCCACTCCAACGGTAATATCCTTGATCTTGTCTTCTCCAACCGCTGCGCTCCCCACAACCTCACTAACACCCCCTTCCCTCTCTCTGACCACAGCCTTATTACCTTCTCTATCTCCTCGTCCTCCAACGCCTACCCCTCCAAATGTCACACTACTACCAGCCATAACCGCCGCAACCTTAACCCTGCCCCCTCCACTCTGCAACTGATCAACTCCATGACAGCATCCTCCCCCTGTCCTGCCCCGACTTGGCTATGACTGCCTACAACAACACGCTGTCAACAGCCCTTGACTCACTAGCGCCTCTAACCACACGCAACATCAAACCCCGACTGCTCCAGCCCTGGAAGACTGATCACACCTAAACCCTCAAACGACACAGTCGTGCCCTGGAGCGACTATGGCGCAAAACCAAATCCCAACAAGCCTTCGCCCGATACACATCTGCCTTCCACACCTACACCTCCTCCTTCCACGCAGCCAAACAAGCCTACTTCCTGACCCTCATCAAGGCCTTCTCCTCAAATCCTTGCCGACTCTTCTCCACCTTCAACTCTCTACTCTCGCCACCCCCACCTCCACCCAGCACCTCACTCACTGCCCTTGAGATTGCCAATCACTTCAAAAACAAGACTGACACAATCCGCAAGGACATTGCCGCAACTCACATGCCCTTTCAACCTTTCCCCTCTCACACAGCTACCCCCTCATCCTCCCTCCCCCTCGACATAACCAGCAGGGACTTCGTCGCTGCTCAACCTCCCTCCCCCTCCATCCTACGCTCCCTCACCAACATCTTCAATCTCCCCCTCTCCTCCGGCACTTTCCCCTCTCCTCTGAAACATGCACACATCACCCCCATACTTAAAAAGCCCTTTCTGGACCCCAATGACCCGAACAACCTCAGACCCATCTCCCATTTACATCTAAACTCCTTGAGCGCCTAGTCTACACCCGCCTATGTTCTCACCTCAACGACAACAACCTCCTCGATCCCCTACAGTCTGGCTTCTGTCCCCTACACTCCACCAAAACTGCCTTACTCAAACTCTCCAACGACCTGCTAACCGCCAAAGCTAATGGCCACTATTCAGTGCTCCTACTCCTTGACCTCTCTGCAGCCTTCGACACAGTCGACCAACCCCTCCTCCTCAAAAAACTACACTCCCTTGGCCTCAGAGATTCTGCTCTCTCCTGGCTCTCATCCTACCTGTCACAACGCTCTTTCAGCATTACCTATAATGCTACCACCTCCCCCTTACTCCCCCTTTCTTTTGGGGTCCCTCAAGGTTCCGTCCTTGGGCCCCTTCTCTTCTCCATCTACACCTCCTCCCTTGGCCAACTCATACACTCTCACGGCTTCAACTACCACCTCTATGCCGGCGACACACAAATCTATCTCTTAACCCCCCACCTCACCTCCTCGGTCTCCGCCCGAATCACACACCTACTGAGCGACATATCAGACTGGATGTCGCTCCACTTCCTTAAACTGAACCTCTCCAAAAGCAAGTTTCTTGTCTTCCCCCCAGCCCGGACACCACCCCCCATTGACTTCTCCATCACATCCAACAACGCCACCATCAAACCCGCCCCACAGGCCAGAGTACTTGGTGTCATTCTGGACTCCAACCTATCCTTCCAGCTCCAAGTCCAATCTTTAGCAAACTCGTGCAGACTCCACCTCCGCAACATCGCCAAAATACGCACGTTCCTAACTCCAGAAACCACTAAACAGCTCATCCACTCCCTCATCATATCACGACTCGACTACTGCAACTCCCTCCTCACTGGCCTGCCTCGCCGCTGGTTATCCCCGCTTCAGTCGATCCTGAATACGGCTGCCAGACTCATTCACCTTTCCAACCGCTCCATCTCCGCCACCCCCATCTGCCAATCCCTCCACTGGCTTCCGATTGCGCAACGGATCAAATTAAAAATCCTAACACTAACGTACAAAGCCGTCCACCATACTGCCCCGAACTACATCACTGACCTAATATCCAAGTACCGCCCAGCACGCACACTCCGCTCCTCACAAGACCTCCTTCTCTCTAGTTCCCTGGTCTCCTCCTCCCACACCCACTTCCCGGACTTCTCCAGGGTGTCACCCATCCTCTGGAACTCTCTGCCCCAACCCATCAGATTATCACCTACTCTCCTCTCCTTTAGGCGCACCCTGAAAACCCATCTCTTCAGGGAAGCCTACCCCACCCCCTGCTAACTTGCTGACCTCCTCCACTCTTCCTACCACTCCATCCCCCACAGCTATCTCCTCCTGTGCGACCATCCCCTCCCTCCTAGATTGTAAGCTCGAAAGAGCAGGGCCCTCGATCCCCTCGTTTTGCATTGTATTGTTACTGTTCTGTCACATGTTCTGTCCCTCTTTGTAATGTACAGCGCTGAGCCAACTATTGGCGCTTTATAAATACTGTATAATATAATAATAGGAGGGAGGGGATAGTGGTACAGGAGGAAGTGGCTGTGGGTGATGCAGTGGTAGGAGGAGTGGAGGGGATTGGCTGTTAGGTGAGGGTGGGGTAGGCTTCCCTGAAGAGATGGGATTTCAGGGTGTGCCTTAAGGTGAGGAGGGTAGGTGACAGTCTGATGGATTGGGGTAGTGAGTTCCAGAGGATGGTGGAAGTCCTGGAAAAGTCCTGAAGTCATGCGTCTGAGGTTGAGAGCAGGGAGCTAGAAAGTAGGAGGTCTTGTGAGGAGTGAAGATTACGGGTTGGGTGGTATTTGGGTATCAGGTCGGTGAGTTAGTTTGGGGCAGCGTTATGAATGGCTTTGTATGTCTGTGTTAGTAGTTTGAATTTAATGCGTTGGGCAATCAGGAGCCAGTAGAGGGAATGACAGAGGGGGGGGGGGGGGGGTGGTGGCAGAGGCGGAGTGGTTGGTAAGGTGGATGAGTCTGGCCGCTGAGTTCAGGATAGACTGAAGCGGGGATAGCCTGCGGTGAGGTGGGCCGGTGAGGAGGGAGTTGCAGTAGTCCAGATGTGAGATAATGAGGGAGTGAACGAGTTGTTTAGTAGTGTCTGGGGTTAGGAAAGTACGTATTTTGGAGATGTTGCGGAGGTGGATCCTGCATGAGTTTGCCAACGATTGGACATGGGGTTTGAAGGACAGGTTTGAGTCTAGAGTGACACCTAGGACTTTGGCTTGCGGGGTGGGACTGATGGTGGCATTGTTGGTCGTGAAGGAGAGGGTGGGGGGGCGCGGGCTGGGGAGAAAATCAGGAGCTCGGTTTTGGAAAGGTTCAATTTGAGGAAATGGAGCGACATCCAGTCTGATATGTCGTTCAGTAGGTGGGTGATACGGGCAGAGACTGAAGGGGTGAGGCGAGGGGTGGAGAGGTAAATTTGCGTGTCATTGGCATAGAGGTGATAGTTGAAGCCGTGGGAGTGTATCAGTTTGCCGAAGGAGGAGGTGTAGATGGAGAAGAGAAGGGGCCCGAGGACAGAGCCTGGGGGGACCCCAAAAGAGAGGGGGAAAGAGGGGGAGGTGGTTGCGTTATAGGAAACGCTGAAGGAACGTTGGGATAGATAGGATGAGAGCCAGGAGAGAGCGGAGTCTCTGATGCCGAGGGAGTGTAGTTTATTAAGGAGGAGGGGGTGGTCAACTGTGTCGAAGGCCGCAGAAAGGTCAAGGAGTAAGAGGACTGAGTAATGGCCATTAGTTTTGGCGGTTAGCAGGTCGTTAGTGATTTTGAGTAGGGCGGTTTCGGTGGAGTGTAGGGGACAGAAGCCAGACTGTAGTGGATCGAGGAGGTTGTTGTCAGTGAGGTGGGCGCTTAGGCGATTGTAGGCTAAGTGCTCGAGGAGTTTGGAAGTAAATGGCAGCAGGGAGATGGGTCTAAGGTTGTTCAGGTCAGTGGGGTCCAGGGAGGGTTTTTTGAGTATGGGAGTGATATGCGTGTGCTTTAGGGGGAGAGGAATGCACCAGTAGAGAGGGAGAGATTGAAGATGTGGGTGAGGGAGCGTAGGATGGAGGAGGAGGGTGACCAGAGGAGTTGTGTGGGGACAGGGTCAAAGGGGCAAGTGGTGAGGCGTGCTTCTGAGAAGACCTTAGTGACCTCCTCAGTGGTAGCAAGTGTCTTGGAAATTTGCTTTTAACAAATTTTTCCTTACCGTGAGTACCCGCAGTTGGATGCGCAGCAATCCCCCATAAAGCTATGTGAATTTTGCTTACCGCGACTGCAGCTTAACTCCACAATTCCTGCGCCTCCAACTGGTTTAGCTCTGTTGATATGTGGAGATAATGGAGCTCCCGTTACCCAGGAATGATCACACGACACTCTCAGGTTGCAGTTTTAATTCACTCTGAGACTGGCTCTAACCCCAGACTCCTGTTTTATTAAAAGCACACACACGCTCCCCCACATGAGGGTCAGGTCAATCCCCTCCCACAGAACAATGTATAGGGAGTGTCCATACACAGAATATACATCCTGATTGGAGTGTAGCCTTTCCTCTTATCTACACTGGAAACCAGTTACACCAGTCCTCCCCTCCCCCATAAGCTCTCTGTAGAGAGCGAACTTCCCATCCTTTACATGCTATCATCTCCTAGTAGTATGTACATTGTCTGCACAAGCATCCCTTAGATTAAACAGTGTCAGTCTGTATCTGGATGGGCCCGATACGATCTTTATTAAAACACATCCATCCAGATACAGTTCAGGTCGGTAGTGGCTTGCAGAGATATCCATGAGCCTACACGCGGAGTTCGCACTGCCCAGCGCCTGGCTATACAAAGTCCATGTGGTACTATGCTGCTGATATGTGGATACAGGCCCGCGACCTACCGCCGGCGGCATTCGCATCGAATGCCGTGGTGGTATACACGCCGGTCTATAAGCGCAGATCTGCCATCTCATCCATTACCAAGCTGAGTACTGTAATACATACATTGTACATGCGCATGGCCCAATTGCAGCCTTCAGAGCTTTAATGAAGCCACACGAGAGACATATGAATAACACTCATATCTGACACATTTAAAGTTCAACCTGTAATACAAAATTTCCATGACAAGATGATTTTGTGAAGTCTGAGGTTCGCAGTGGCAAGCATGTTCTGGGTTCTAATAAGAAGGTCAATAGCTTTTTCAATGGGCAGAGATTTGAGTCCTTCGTCTACATAGAAATTCCTTTCGATGAACTGTCTTGCATCAGATCCAAATTCTTTTTCACCCTCTTGAGCTGTTTTTCTCAGTCCATAAATTGCTACTGCAGGAGAAGGACTGTTACTGAAAACATGTACCTTCATTCGGTAGTCTATGACTACATCGTTGGCATCATTATTGCGGAACCTGAGGAAGTTTCTGTAGTCTTCGCAGACGATGAAACAGTGGAACATCTGCTGAATGTCAGCCATAACTGCAATTGGCTCTTGTCTGAAGCAAAGTAAAACTCCTATGAGATTGTTGTTCAGATTAGGCCCAGTGAGAAGATTGTCAATGAGGAAGACACCTTCATGACGAGCACTTGAGTCAAAGACCACCCTAATCTGATCAGGCTTGTGAGGATGGTAGACCCCAAAGCATGGTAGGTACCAACATTCTTCTCCTTCCGTAAGAGGAGGTGCAGGCTCAGCATGATCTCTCTCAAACAACTTCTGTATAAAGTCCACAAAGTGCTTTTTCATCTCAGGCTTCTGGTTCAAACTGTGTTTTAAAGAAACAAACCGTGATTTTGCATGTAGCTGTTGTTTGGTAGTCTCTTTGGGTCCGAAATGGTAGAGGTGTTACCCAACTGTTGGAATCATCTTGGTAGAGCTCTTGACTCATGGTTTTCAAGAATTCTTTGTCTTCTATGGTAGC
The DNA here is from genome assembly GCF_062004578.1 of Staurois parvus. Taxonomy (NCBI): domain Eukaryota; kingdom Metazoa; phylum Chordata; class Amphibia; order Anura; family Ranidae; genus Staurois; species Staurois parvus. Next base: position 767,517 of record NW_028317835.1, read on the forward strand.
TGCCAACTCATTGTTTTTAGTGGTTACCTCAGACACTGTGTTGCCGATGCTGTCATCCCAGAGATTAAGAGATTTCTTATTGTCTTGTATGATGGGCCGTTGTGCACCTTTTTCAAACAGTCTTTCTTTCACCAAATCCCACCGAGCGTTCACAAGTTATAAATCTGCCTTCCTAACATACACTTCCTCCTTTTATGCTGCCAAACAAGCCTACTTTGTCACTCTCATCAATACCTTCTCTTCGAGTCCTCGCCGGCTCTTCTCTACCTTTAACTCTCTACTTTCTCCACCCCCACCGCCACCTAGCGCCTCACTCATTGCCCACGAGATTGCAAACCACTTCCAAAACAAGATTGATGCAATTCATAGGGACATCGCCATCACACAGACACCCACCCCACTTAGCATTCCTCATATCATACCTCCCTCAACACTCTTCTCCTTTGACCTCGCTACCACTGAAGAGGTCTTCAAGGTCTTCTCAGAAGCCCGTCTCACTACCTGCCCCCTGGATCCTGTCCCCTCACAACTACTACGGTCACCCTCCTCCTCCATCCTATGCTCCCTCACTCACATCTTCAATCTTTTCCTCTCTACAGGTGCCTTCCCCTCCCCTCTAAAGCACGCGCACATCACTTAAAAAACCCTCCCTAGACCCCAACCAACCTAACCAATCTAAGACCCATCTCCCTGCTGCCATTTACCTCTAAACTCCTAGAACGCTTAGTCTACAATCGCCTGAGCTCCTCCCTCACTGACAACAACCTTCTCGACCCTTTACAGTCTGGCTTTCGCCCCCTAAACTCCACCGAAACTGCCCTACTAAAACTCTCTAATGACCTACTAACTTCAAAAACCAATGGCCACTATTCAATAGTCCTACTACTCGACCTCTCCGCGGCTTTTGACACGGTTGACCATCCCCTCCTCCTCAAAAAACTCCACTCTCTTGGCCTCAGAGACTCCGCTAGTTCTCCTCCAATTTATTGCAGAGCTCCTTCGGTGTTACCTATAATGCTGCCACCTTTTCTTCACTCCCTCTCTCTGTAGGGGTAGTTCAAGGTTCTGTCCTTGGACCCCTTCTCTTCTCCATCTACATCTTCTCCCATGGCCACTTGATAAACTCCCATGGCTTCAATTACCATCTCTATGCTGAAGACATGCAAATCTGTCTACCCCTCACCTCACCCCTTCAGTCTCCACTCGCATTACTAACCTACTAAGTGCAATATTGGCATGGATGTCACTCCACTTCCTCAAACTCAGACTACACGTCCGCAACATCTCCAAGATATGACCGTTCCTAACCCCGGAAACCACTAAGCAACTTATTCACTCCTTTGTTCTATCACGCCTCGACTATTGTAACTCCCTCCTCATTGGCCTACCTCATTGCAGGCTATCCCCACTCCAGTCTATCATGAACGCTGCTGCCAGACTCATCCACCTTACTAACCATTCTGTATCTGCCACCCCTCTCTGCCAATCCCTCCACTGGCTCCCAATTGCCCAACAGATAAAATTCTAAACACTAACACTGACATATAAAGCCATCCACAACACTGCCCCAATTTACATATCCAATCTTATCTCTAAATATCACCCAAACTGTACACTCCACTCCTCGCAAGACCTCCTACTCTCTAGCTCCCTTATCTCCTCCTCCCATGCTCATCTCCAAGACTTCTCCAGGGCGTCACCCATCCTCTGGAACTCCCTACCCCAATCTATCAGACTATCACCTACTCTACTTACCTTTAGGCGATCATTGAAAATCTATCTCTTCAGGGATGCCTATCCCGCCCTCTGATAATTCTGGAATCCTCTACTCTTCCAACCAGTCCATCCCCCACAGTTACTACCTACTGTACCATTCACTCCTCCCTCCTGGATTGTAAGCTCCAAGAAGCAGGGCCCTTAAATCCCTCTTGTATTGAACTGTATTGTTACTGTATTGTCTCCCACTATAATGTAAAGCGTTAAGCAAACCGTTGGCGCCATAAATCCTGTATAATAATAAAAGTAATATCAGAACACAATTCAAACATCAGACCAACAGCAGGAAGTCTGCTAACTGAATGTGTAATGCAATCTGTCATTAGCATTCCCAGAGTTCCCTCTGCAACATAGTTGTATCAGCTGTTGGTCCTGTCTGTAGATCTGTTATTTTCCCACCTTCTGTAACAGGGTGACAACCCTGATCATTCTGCAGGAACATTACACAGCAGTGTTGTCACCCTGTACAGGGAAGTCTTAGATAGATTACACAGGTCTGCAAAAACATTTTTTTCAAGAGTTGTTTTGGTTATTCCACGTAATCTTTATGTTTTTTGGTGCGCTGAATCCAAAAATAACCTCCATTTTGTCATAGTACATCACGTTTCCTGACAATTTAGGTAAATATGTTAAAAAAGGCAATACCTCAAAATAAATGGAAATAGACTTATAAAATTAAAATTTTATTACTATTTTTCATGAAAATCCTTTTTTGAACTGAAATGAGCTCACCTACACACACTAACCACGATTCTTCTTCCCTGTGAGGCTCCTCTTGGTACATTTACGCTTGTGAGTAGCATCTGGAATGTCTCTCTGAAGCATCCAACAGTAGTCTGCCATCATTGTAATGCTCCATTTTCCCTGGTATCTCCTTTCCATCTCTTTAATGTCTTGGTGGAACCGTTCACCTTGTTCCTCACTCACAGCTCCCAAATTTTCAGGAAAGTAGTCAAGGTGGGACTGGAGGAAATGCACTTTCAAACTCATCAGGCAACCTAAAGCTTGAAATGCTTTCAGCATTTGTCTGACGATCTTTTTGTAGTGAGGATCTTTGGTATTGCCTAAAAATTTCTGTACGACTTCTTTAAATGCAATCCACCCTTCTTTGTGAGGATCCGTCATGGTATTGACAAGCTCTTGATCAACTCTAAGCCTTCTAATGTCTGGTCCGACGAACACACCTTCCTTCAATTTTGCCCCTGACAGGCCTGGAAAGTTGGTGACCATTTGAATTTGAAGCATTCTCCATCTCTTGGAAGTGATTTTACGAATTGCTTCATCAATCCCAATTTTATGTGGAGAGGTGGTAGAAGAACTTTATGGGAAGGTACCAAAGTTACCCTCGGCTGTCACCTCTTCTTGGTCCAGTGATTTTGTCGGTCTTGACTGTCCCATAGACACAGAAAACAAGGGTATTTGGTATCCCACCCACTGGATTCTTCAGGAAAGATTGACCCCTTCTACCATTAGAAGCACAGGCTTACCCTCAGTAGTCAGACATGTCACTCAGAGCAGCACATGTATTCACCCCCTTTGCAGGGAGGGAGGGGCAGAAATTGTTTACCTGCAAATTATTATTATTATTATACAGTATTTATAAAGCGCCGATAGTTCGCTCAGCGCTGTACATTACAAAGGGAGACAGAACATGTGACAGAACAATACCAATACAATGCAAACATGAGGGGATTGAGGGCCCTGCTCTTTTGAGATTACAATCTAGGAGAGAGGGGATGGTGGCACAGGAGGAGATAGCTGTGGGGGATGGAGTGGTAGGAAGAGTGGAGGAGGTCGTCAAGTTAGCAGGGGGTGGGGTAGGCTTCCCTGAAGAGATGGGTTTTCAGGGTGCGCCTAAAGGAGAGGAGAGTAGGTGATAATCTGATGGGTTGGGGCAGGGAGTTCCAGAGGATGGGTGACACCCTGGAGAAGTCCTGGAGGCGGGTGTGGGAGAAGGAGACCAGGGAACTAGAGAGAAGGAGGTCTTGTGAGGAACGGAGTGTGCGTGCTGGGTGGTAGATGGATATTAGGTCAGTGATGTAGTTCGGGGCAGTATGGTGGACAGTTTTGTACGTCAGTGTTAGGATTTTGAATTTGATCCGTTGCGCAATTGGAAGCCAGTGGAGGGATTGGCAGAGAGGGGTGGAGGACAGTGAATGGAGGCCAGTGGAGGGATTGGCAAAGGGGGGTGGCGGAGATGGAGCGGTTGGTAAGGTGAATGAGTCTGGCAGCCGTATTCAGGATGGACTGAAGCGGGGATAGCCTGTGACGAGGCAGGCCAGTGAGCAGGGAGTTGCAGTAGTCGAGTTGTGATATGATGAGGGAGTGGATGAGCTGTTTAGTGGTTTCTGGGGCTAGGAACGTGCAGATTTTGGTGATGTTGCGGAGGTGGAGTCTGCACGAGTTTGTTAAAGATTGGACTTGGGGCTGGAAGGATAGGTTGGAGTCCAAGTACTCTGGCCTGCAGGGCGGGTTTGATGGTGGCGTTGTTGGATGTGATGGAGAAGTCAATGGGGGGTGGTGTCCGGGCTTGGGGGGAAGACAAGAAACTCGGTTTTGAAGAGGTTCAGTTTAAGGAAGTGGAGCGACATCCAGTCTGATATGTCGCTCAGTAGGTGTGTGATTAGGGCGGAGACCGAGGGGGTGAGGTGGGGGTTGAGAGATAGATTTGTGTCGTCGGCATAGAGGTGGTAGTTGAAGCCGTGAGAGTGTAGGAGTTGGCCAAGGGAGGAGGTGTAGATGGAGAAGAGAAGGGGCCCAAGGACAGAGCCTTGAGGGACCCCAACAGAGAGGGGGAGTGAGGGGGAGGTGGTAGCATTATAGGTAACGCTGAAAGAGCGTTGTGATAGGTAGAATGAGAGCCAGGAGAGAGAAGAATCTTTGAGGCCGAGGGAGTGTAGTTTTTTGAGGAGGAGGGGGTGGTCGACTGTGTCGAAGGCCGCAGAGAGGTCAAGGAGTAGGAGCACTGAATAATGGCCATTAGCTTTGGCGGTTAGCAGGTCGTTGGAGAGTTTGAGTAAGGCAGTTTCGGTGGAGTGTAGGGGACGGAAGTTGGACTGTAGGGGATCGAGGAGGTTGTTGTCATTGAGGTGAGAGCATAGGCGGGTGTAGACGAGGCGCTCGAGGAGTTTAGATGTAAATGGGAGAAGGGAGATGGGTATGTCGGTTGTTCGGGTCATTGGGGTCCAGGGAGGGCTTTTTAAGTATGGGGGTGATGTGTGCATGTTTCAGAGGGGAGGGGAAAGTGCCAGAGGAGAGGGAGAGATTGAAGATGTGGGTGAGGGAGCGTAGGATGGAGGAGTTGTGAGGGGATAGGGTCGAGGGGGCAGGTGGTGAGGCGGGCATCAGAGAGGATCTTGGAGACTTCCTTGATGGTAGTAAGGTCAAAGGTGCAGAGTGTTGGGGAAGCTTCAGTATGAGGAATGTAGGGTGGGGTGGAAGTGGGGGTCAGAGCAGTGGTGGGGCCGTGGGAGAGGGGTGATGAGGGGGTAGCTGAGTGAAGGGGAACGGGGTTGAAGGGAGTTTGAGCAGCGATGAAGTCCCTGAGGGTTATGTCGAGGGGGAGGGAGGATGAGGGGGTAGATGTGTAAGAGGGGACAGATTGAGAGGGCGTGTGAGTTGCGGCGATGTCCTTGCGAATTGTGTCAATCTTGTTTTTGAAGTGATTGGCAATCTCAAGGGTGGTGAGTGAGGTGCTGGGTGGAGGTGGCGAGAGTAGAGAGTTGAAGGTGGAGAAGAGTCGGCGAGGATTGGAGGAGAAGGCCTTGATGAGGGTCAGGAAGTAGGCTTGTTTGTCTGCATGGAGGGAGGAGGTGTAGGTGTGGAGGGCAGATTTGTATCGGGTGAAGGCTTGTTGGGATTTGGTTTTGCTCCATAGTCGCTCCAGGGCACGACTGTGTCGTTTGAGGGTTTTGGTGTGATCAGTCTGCCAGGGCTGGAGCGGTCGGGGTTTGATGTTGCGTGTGGTTAGAGGCGCTAGTGAGTCAAGGGCTGTTGACAGCGCATTGTTGTAGGCAGTCATAGCCAAGTCGGGGCAGGACAGGGGGAGGATGCTGTCATGGAGTTGATCAGCTGCAGAGTGGAGGGGGGCAGGGTTAAGGTTGCGGAGGTTATGGCTGGTAGTAGTGTGACATTTGAAGGGGTAGGCATTGGAGGACGAGGAGATAGAGAAGGTAATCAGGTTGTGGTCAGAGAGAGGAAAGGGGGTGTTAGTGAGGTTGTGGGGAGCGCAGCGGTTGGAGAAGACAAGATCAAGGATATTACCGTCGGAGTGGGTGGTGGATTGTATGCACTGTGCAAGTGCAAAGGAGGAGGTTAAGTGGAGGAGATGGGATGTGTCCGGGTTGTCGAGGTTGATAGGGATGTTGAAATCCCCAAGGATGATGGTGGGTAGCTCAGATTTGAGGAAGACGGGTAGCCAGGAGGAAAAGTCATCCAGGAAGCAGGATATGGATCCAGGAGGCCGGTATATCACAGCAATCTTTAGGGGGGTTGGGGAGAATAGTCAGATGCAGTGGGCCTCGAAGGAGGAGAAGGATAGGGAGGGGGGATTTGGGAGGACTCGGAAGGTGCTCTGTGGTGACAGGAGCAGACCAACCCCACCATCTCTACGACCGTTGGGCCTGGGTGAGTGGGTCCAGGTGAGACCTCCGTAGGAGAGTGCAGCAGGGGAGGTAGAGTCAGTGGGCTGGATCCAGGTTTCTGTGATCGCTAGGAGGTTGAGGGAGCGGGAAACAAAGAGGTTGCGGATGGCGGTAAGCTTGTTGCTCACCGATCGGGCATTCAGGAGTGCACATGAAAACAGGGGGGAGATTTTAGGGAGCAGGGGGACAGATACTAAGTTGCGGGGGTTGTGGCGGGACGTGGAGGCAGAAGGGTGTTGCGCGGGTGAGGGAGGTGGTGGAGGGCTAGGATTGGGGGAGATGTCCCCCGCGGTTACGAGAAGGGTGAGAAAGGTGGCATGGGAGCGGGATGTGCAGGAGCGTGAGAAACTACTAGTGGAGGTGTTCGGGTCAGTGGGAGAGTGGAGTAATAGGAGGAGGTGGTGGGTGCCGTAGAGGGGTGAAGGAAGCAGTGAGGACACAATATAAAATTGTTTGGGAGGGGCAGAGGGATATAGTGAATGGATTTTGGGAACGGAGGAGAGGAAAATGAGAAGGAGGAGTGGAAGAGGCATTTTGGGGAGGTGATGAGAGCAATAGTAGGGAGATGATAGCAATGAGGGGGAGATGTACAAGTTTTGGGGTGGAGCAGAGGGGTAAAGAAATTAGATTTGAGAACAGAGGATAGTAATATGATAAGGAGAAGAGGGGCGTATTATATAAAGGTACACGGAGTGGGACTCAGGTATGTAGGAGATGTTTCCCAGGGTGTATGCTTGCAGTCTGTCCAGCGTGCAGTAGAGTTTCTTGCTGTTGTTGTGTCTTCCTGCTGCTGAAGTTCTCCTGCTTTAGTTCAACTGCTGTGTTTAACTGCTTTGCACTCCTTCAACGCAGCACTCGCTCAATGCAGAACCCCCATCAGAGACTGTGCCCCCCATCAGTGATCTCCCCCCATGAGGTGATCTAAATTTATAGGGAGATGCTCAAATGAGCATTCAACTCCACCCCAAATAGAAGCTGATAAGGATCACATGAATAGTGGGGGATGTTTCATTGGGAACAGGCTACAGTCGTAAAATGGGTGCAGCTGGAGGTGAGGAATGGTCAACATACACAAATATAAATACACCATTTGTTCTGAATTTAACAGGAGTCAATGCGTTTTTCTAGTTAAGAGCGGAGATAGGAGATAGATGCATTTACCCAGAGGACAGAGCAAATAACAACAAAGGGCCAGAAGAGAACTAGGGAAATGAGGAAATAGAATTTGTTTCCTAAAACTTGCTTAGCTTATGTATATATTGCTTACCATCAGATTTACAGTGCTATATTTCTTTTTACATAATTTGGACAACCCCTTTAAGGTTTTTTTTGGCATTTTATATCTTAAATGCACTTATGTGAATTAATAGTAATTTGGACTTTAAATTTGGTTAAAAACCCATAATATAAAAAAAACCCCAAAAATTATTATTTTTTTTATAAATTTGAAGACAATTTTGCATTTTGTGGCAAATCCTGACGTCTAGGAGTTTTTTCAATATTTTATTTGTTTTCAGCACACCAAAATACATGGAAATTAGATGAAAATAATCAAACAGCTATTTAGTCGCAGACCTGTGTTATAAGTAAGACACACAACAAGTAAAGCCCAACTTCAGCTAACACTTCTACAGCAGTTACAGCAGAAGGTTCTCTATAAGGTCCAACCCCCCATATGAATGACAACTGACAGTTGTGAGCACCCCCAGCAGTGTTATAGAATTTGCCCCAACCCCTCCAACTGCCATTTTTCCCAAAAGACTTGGTCTTCTACATGAAGTACAAAAAAAAAAACAATCTACTGGGAGGGACAACAAAAAATACAACAGGAGACTCAGAAAAACAAAACCTGCTCTGCTAATGACAGATTTCATTATTAATGTCATTATTGATTTTGCCCATAGTTACACTTTGGTGCCAACGTTGTAATATTTCCAGGGAGAAGAAGTTTTCTTTACAAACTTTCCACCAAAAAGAGATGTGTGCACTCAGAGTGATTATTGTGAACCCCAATCAGAGGAATGTCAGTCCCCCGGAAGAAGTGGTAGGAATATGACCGCACACTCAGCACTTTGTAAGTTCAGATCTCTGGCAGTTGTATTGTGTGATTAGTCTATGGAGAGGAGTAATAGCTGGAAAGAGAAAACATGGAACAAGGATTTCTGATCTTCACCTGATGGAATCCCATTTGGCAGAACCACATGGAACACAAGTGGCCAGCTGGGCTTACGTTTTACTGCTGAATACATCCCCTAAATCAGCAGTAACTCAGTATTGGAAGGCCTGCATCAGCTTGGGATGTTGGTTTCTCACTGAACAGAGACTTCTTTCTAGCTGGTGTCACAGACACAGACCTGCGTGAAAGGTTGTCACCCATGAGATGATATCCTACAACCTCACAAACACCCCCTTTCCTCTCTATGATCACAATCTCATCACCTTCAGTCTCCTCATCTTCAAACACTTATCCCTCCAATCAGCAATCACCTGCAGAAACCTTCACAACTTGAACCCTTCTCCTTTCCACTCTGCAACTGACCAACTCTATGACAGAATCTCTCCCCTGTCCTGCCCTGACCTGGCCACTGCTGTCTACAACAGTTCACTTTCATCCACATTAGACTCACTTGCTCCTCTAACATGAAGCATCAGGCCCCGACCATTACAACCTTGGCAGATTGACAACACCAGAGATCTTAAACGACATAGTCGTGTGCTGGAGCGAATGTGGCGTAAAACCAAATCTCACCAAGCATTCACCCGATATAAATCTGCTTTCTTAACATACAATTCCTCCCTCCATGCTGCCAGACAAGCCTACTTTGTCACTCTCATCAATAGCTTGTCATCCAGTCCTCGTCATCTCTTCTTTACTTCTAACTCTCAACTTTCTCCACCTCCACCCAGTACCTCACTCACTGCTCACGAGATTGCAAATCATTTCAAAAACAAGATTGATGCAATTCGTAGGGACATCTCCACTGCACAGACATCCATCCCACTTAGCATACCTTATACTAAACCTCCCTCAACACTTTCCTCTTTTGACCTTGCTACTACCGAAGAGGTCACAAAGGTTTCTCAGAAGCCCGTCTCACTACCTGCCCCCTGGATCCTGTCCCCTCACAACTACTACAGTCACCCTCTTCTTCCATCCTACGATCCCTCACTCACATCTTCAATCTTTCCCTCTCTACTGGTGCCTTCCCCTCCCCTCTAAAGCATGCGCACATCACTACAATACTTAAAAAACCCTCCCTGGACCCCACCAACCTTAACAACTTAAGACCTGTCCCCCTGCTCTCGTTTACTTTTAAACTCTTAGAACGCTTAGTCTACAATCACCTGAGCTCCCATCTCACCGACAACAACCTTCTTGACCCTTTACAGTCTGGCTTTCGCTCACTACACTCCACTGACACTGCCCTACTAAAACTCACTAATAATCTAACTGCTAAAACCAATATCCACTACTCCGTACTCATCCCAACCAATGGCCACTACTCCGTACTCATCCCAACCAATGGCCACTACTCCGTACTCATCCCAACCAATGACCACTACTCCGTACTTATCCCAAACAATGGCCACTACTCCGTACTCATCCCAACCAATGGTCACTACTCCGTACTCATCCCAACCAATGGCCACTACTCCGTACTCATCCCAACCAATGGCCATTACTCCATATCTTACTACTTGACCTCTCTGCGGCTTTTGATACTGTTGACCAACCCCTCCTCCTCAAAAAACTCCACTTTCTTGGCCTCCAAGATTCTGCTCTCTCCTTGTTCTCCTTCTACCTATCCCAGAGCTTGTTGAGCATTACCTATAACTCTGACGCCTCCGCTTCACTCCCTCTTTTTGTAGGGGTCCCACAAGGTTCCATCCTTGGACCCCTACTCTTCTCCATCTACACCTCCTCCCTTGGTCACTTGATAAACTCCCATGGCTTTAAGTACCATCTCTATGCTGATGACACACAAATCTATCTTTCTACCCCTCACCTCACCCCTTCAGTCTCCTCCTCACATCACCCCTTCAGTCTCCTCTCGCATTACTACCCTACTAAGCGACATATCGGCATGGATGTCACTCCACTTCCTCAAACTCAATCTTTCCAAAACTGAGCTCTTAGTATTGCCCCCAGCCCGTGCCCCCCCCTGACTTGTCCATCAAGATCAACAACAAAATCATCAGTCCCTCCCCTCATGCCAGGGTTTTAGGTGTAATCCTAGACTCCCATCTGTCCTTTCAGTCCCAAATCCAATCACTGTCCAAATCTTGTAGACTTCACCTCCGCAACATCTCCATGATACGGCCGTTTTTAACCTTGGAAACCACTAAGCAACTTATTCACTCCCTTGTTATAGCTCGCCTTGACATTGTAACTCCCTCCTCATTGTCCGACCTCATTGCAGACTATCCCGTCTTCAGTCTATCATGAATGCTGCTGCCAGATTCATCCACCTTACTAACCATTCTGTATCAGCCACCCCTTTCTCCCAATCCCTCCACTGGAGTGCATTCAGTGTCCTCCACCCCCCTCTGCCAATCCCTCCACTGGCCTCCATTCAGTGTCCTCTGTCCCCCTCTGCCAATCCCTCCACTGGCCTCGACTCAGTGTCCCCCACCCCCCTCTGCCAATCCCTCCACTGTCCTCCATTCAGTGTCCTCTGTCCCCCTCTGCCAATCCCTCCACTGACCTCCGCTCAGTGTCCTCCACCCCTCTCTGCCAATCCCTTCACTGGCTTCCCATTGCTCAATGGATAAAATTCAAAACACTAACAATAACATATAAAGCCATTTATAACTCCGCCTCAAATTACATCACCAATCTTGTTTCCAAATATCACCCAAACCGTACTCTCCACTCCTCGCATGACCTCCTGCTCTCTAGCTCCCTCGTCTCCTCCCGTGCTCATCTCCAGGACTTCTCCAGAGCTTCCCCCATCATGTGGAACTCTCTACCCCAATTTATCAGACTATTGCCTACTCTGCTCACTTTTAGGCAATCTCTGAAAACTTATCTCTTCAGGGAAGCCTATCCTGCCCTCAGCTAATAATGGAATCTTATATTCTTCCTACCAGTCCATCCCCCGCACTTACTACCTTTTGTATCACTAGCCCCTCCCTCCTAGATTGTAAGCTCTAAGGAGCAGGGCCCTCCTATCCCTCTTGTATTGAACTGTATTGTCTCCCATTATATTGTAAAGCGCTGAGCAAACTGTTGGCGCTATATAAATCCTGTATAATAATAATGAGAGGAGATGAAATATGGAAAGAAGGCATTGATAATGGGAGAGGAGATGGAACATGTATTGGGAGGAATGGACAAGGTGAGCTTAGCTGGAGACCTCAAGCCTGGCTGATGATGTGTCAATAGTCAGAAGAACCTGGAATGGACTCTCCCACTGAGGCTTCAGAGACTTGGTAAGATGACAATAGACCCCATCCTAGTCTCTGGTACTGAGGCAGAGTTGGTCATGTATTAACTCAGGATCCAGAAATGAAGAAAATGCTTGGAAACACAACTCAGTTGGTGAATCATGAAAATAAATTGCATGTTCATTCAAAGCTCCATAAAAAAAAGATAAAGAATGAGAATCATGAGGGAAGCTGTTCAGTTATTGATGCTTATCTTAAAAAAAATTGTCAAAAGATAAAATATTCAAATCCCTTCTAGTTGTGTATTGATGGACATAAGTACTAAACTCAGTCCATCCAATCATTACATTCCAGTTTGCTCAGATTTTAGTTTGTTTCTTTTAAAGTAACATTTTATCTTTTCCCTTCTTCTCTAGCATTGGGGATGTGAAACTAACTTGTGACACCTGAAACTTCTTTAATATCTCTTTTCTTCCAGAATTTAATCTATGCTGAAATTTGTGAATCCTCCGGTGATAGATTAGACCGGCATTAACTGTAAAAGTTTTGTCACATTGATAGCATTAAAATGACTTCTCTCCAGTGTGAATCCTCTGGTGTCTGATAAGATGTGACTTCTGTGTAAAAGCTTTATCACATTCAGAACACTGATATGACTTCTCTCCAGTGTGAATCCTCTGGTGTCTGATAAGATCTGACTTTCCTGTAAAAGCTTTACCACATTCAGAACACTGATATGGCTTCTCTCCAGTGTGAATCCTCTGGTGTGTGATAAGATGTGACTTCACTGTAAAAGCTTTATCACATTCAGAACACTGATATGGCTTCTCTCCAGTGTGAATTATCTGGTGTGTGATAAGATCTGACTTTTGAGTAAAAGCTTTATCACATTCAGAACACTGATATGGCTTCTCTCCAGTGTGAATCCTCTGGTGTGTGATAAGATGTGACTTCACTGTAAAAGCTTTATCACATTCAGAACACTGATATGACTTCTCTCCAGTGTGAATCATCTGGTGTGTGATAAGATGTGACTTCACTGTAAAAGCTTTATCACATTCAGAACACTGATATGGCTTTTCTCCAGTGTGAATCCTCTGGTGTGTGATAAGACGTGACTTCCGTGTAAAAGCTTTATCACATTCAGAACACTGATATGACTTCTCTCCAGTGTGAATCCTCTGGTGTGTGATAAGATGTGACTTCCGTGTAAAAGCTTTATCACATTCAGAACACTGATATGACTTCTCTCCAGTGTGAACAATCTGGTGTGTGATAAGATGTGACTTCCGTGTAAAAGCTTTATCACATTCAGAACACTGATATGACTTCTCTCCAGTGTGAATCCTCTTGTGTTTGAGAAGATTTGACTTATGAGTAAAAGCTTTATCACATTCAGAACACTGATATGGCTTCTCTCCAGTGTGAACTCTTTGGTGTACTATAAGGTCTCTCTCGCTTATAAAAGTTTTGTCACATTCAGAACAATGATATGACTTCTCTCCCTTGCAAGCCTTCTGGTGTATGATATATTTTCTCTCCATTGTAAAATCTACAAACAAGTAGTTTGAAATGACTCCTCTTATGTATACTGGGGTTGGACTTTATTGTAAAGCCATTGTCACTTCCAGAACACTGAAATTACTTTTCTCCTGCTGGATCAATGTGGAAGAGGATCCAAACCATGACTTTTAGAACACAGATATGACTTGTATCCCGTGTGAATCCTCCAGTGAATTGCAGTAAAGACTTTCAGTCAATTAAGACATCCATGTGTTTTATTTTCCATGTGACTCAGCTGTATTCATGAAGACCAAAATGTCCCACAAACTTGGGTCATCAATCTACCTGTAGAGAAAGAAAAAAGATAGAATTCTATATAAAAGGGCTACATAAAGTTGCTTTCTATTTTTAATGTTCATTACTAAATATATCTTATGAATAGAAAGAATATGTACAGCATTATCTACAGTATTTTTTTAATCAAATAGATTTGATTAGGAAAGTTTCTAAGTGTGCACAGTATTCCCGACATTCAGCCCAGACAATGGAGTCATACATTCTCACGTATAGGCAGTTGTGGCACTGTTACAGATCATACAGAACAATAACTTGCTTTGTCTATGGTGTCACTTTTACCTTTTATAAACAAATGAACAGAGAAAAGAAGAAACAACCTAGAACAATTCAGCTGTACACGGCAAGTAACTCCCCCCAGTACATACATAGATAGCGGACACCAATCAATGAGGCCCGTGTCTACAGGATCATACCCCAAGTATAGGTCTCCCATGTAGTCACCATTCAGTAGGATACAACAGGGCATTCTCCTTTTATGCGGCTAAAAGAGCTAAGATTTTAAAAGCCTATGAAGAACTAACTAGGAGAGAGCAAGGAGTATCCATCCAGTTCTGCCAGACATACATCTCCTGGGGGAATTACAATGTTGGAGAGTTCATTTTTCATATGTTAGTGTGGAGATCACCTGCTCAATCCACTGTTGTCTGCTGGGAGTTTGAGATGATAGCCAAGATCGGGATATTTTTTATGGTCAAGCTGCCTCACTATTGCTATATGACTTGTAATAGGAGGTGGTGTAAATAATTCCTCCTCTATTGAGACCAAGAGGCACACCCGAGGAATATTGAACACCAACATTAAAATACTGGTCATATTGTTCCACTTTTTGAATAATTTTGGACATCTCCAAAAAGGGTATGAAATCCACGACATCAATACAATTGGGGTCATAAGGGGAAATCCCTCCTGTCCTAACTGAACAATTGAGCTGGAGTCCTGAAAGCTCTATGTAAAAGAAATGACTGAGTTTCTGTGAAGAGGACAGAGAGATGAGAGGTATGGAGGTCACAATCATCTCCCACCACTCTCTCTTATTTTCTCTGTCTGTTTCCCATTTCTTTCTATAAGTCTTCAGTAAGAGTCAAAAGACTGGAATAAATATATGAGAGATCATGCCTTTCCCACTGGTGCCATCTGAAGCCCATTAACAAGTGTGAGAGTGATGTGAAATCTGTATCTGATGGAAGTAGCAATCGATAGATGGGATCTAATGTGTCTACTAACTCCCACCTGGTAAGATGTTGAGGTTGGGCAGCTATAAAATAAAGTCTAGCATTTGGTATTGCTAGGCCTCCTTGGTCTTCACCATACTGTAGAGTAGTGAGTTTGATTCTAGCTGACGGCTTCTTTTAAATGAGTTCTCCAAACTGGGAGTCTATACTGGAGAACCAATTACGAGGTGTCCACATGAGAGAATTGTGGAGTATACAGTTGAAACTCGAAAAATTAGAATATCGTGCAAAAGTCCATTTATTTCAGTAATGCAACTTAAAAGGTGAAACTAATATATGAGATAGACTCATTACATGCAAAGCAAGATAGTTCAAGACATGATTTGTCATTATTGTGATGATTATGGCTTACAGCTCATGAAAACCCCAAATCCACAATCTCAGAAAATGAGAATATTGTGAAAAGGTGCAATATTCTCGGCTCAAAGTGTTCCACTCTAATCAGATAATTAAGCCATAACACCTGCAAAGGGTTCCTGAGCCTTTAAATGGTCTCTCAGTCTGGTTCAGTAGGAATCACAATCATATGAAAGACTGCTGACCTGACACCATCATTAACACCCTCCATAAGGAGGGAAAGCATCAAAAGGTAATTGCAGAAGAAGTTGGATGTTCTCAAAGTGCTGTATCAAAGCACATTAATAGAAAGTTATGTGAAGAAAAAGGTGCACAAGCAGCAGGGATGACCGCAGCCTGGAGAGGATTGTCAGGAAAAGGCCATTCAAAAGTGTTGGGGACTTTCACAAGGAGTGGACTGAGGCTGGAGTCAGTGCATCAAGAGCTACCACACAGACGGATCCTGGACATGGGCTTTAAATGTCGTATTCCTCTTGTCAAGCCACTCCTGAACAAAAAAACATCAGAAGTGTTTTACCTGGGCTAAAGAAAAACAGACCTGGTCTGTTGCTCAGTGGTCCAAATCCTCTTTTCTGATGAAACAACTTTTGCATGTCACAGTGGGAGTATAGATTTAGTACTTCAACCTGTATGCAGATATCAGTGGCAGACGAGTGGGTGACCTGTCCGCCTCACTGAAAATTCAAACTGATAGTGTAGGTTGCCCCAATTGGAAAAAACCCTATAAGGGATAAAGAGCTAATGAGAGGAAAGGTGAAAAGGAAGAGAGCAATGGAGAGATAAGAGCAAGAGTAGTGAAGAAAGGGGTACAGATAAGGGGGGAGGAGAGGAGGTCCACAGGGGGGAGGGTGTGTGCCTGTATAGAGTAGCAACTGAGTAGTGGGTTACCTAATGGACTCAGGACTACAAAGAGAGTAAGGTTTCATCAGAGTTTGAGGGTAGGAAATGGTCAACCCATGGTTGCCATAGTTGTTCATTTTTATGCACTCTGTCTAATAGGACGGCTTCTACTTTGACATGTATCGTGGCTCGAGTGGCACTATTCTTAGTTTCAGTGGTATTGAGGTGGGGGGATTTCCAGGCCTTCGCTATGGTTTGCTAAGCCGTGATGGTGACCTACAGGAGTAGTTTAAATTGCCAGTGTGTCACTTCTTGGGTCTTATGCAAGTAAAGGAATGGACGCTGGTCAACCAACCCCAGTCCAGTGTTGAGGAATGGCCTCAGCTGCCATTCTAGCCATGCCCTCTGATGCATTTCACCCCGCCCACTAGGGCTTGGTCACACTGCATCCATCCCTTTACTTGTATTGGCTGACACTGGAATCGCTCTGACTCATGCTCCCTTCTTCTCACTTGCCGGTGGGGTGATCCCTTTCCTTCCATCCATAGCTTGGAGACACACCATAAGGTATACTTCTTGGGGCTTGTTATTAAATGAGGCAGTGGCCGGATGGATATATATACTGTAACTTCTTCATAAAGAACTGTAGGCATATGGAATATTTTGCACCAATACATTTGAACAACTGGGCAGGTCCACCAAATGTGGATACCTGCTTCAGAGCAGCCACATAAACAAGTCAGGGATTAGGGATGGATTTAGTGATCCGGGCAGGGACCAGGTACCAGTGCATGAGAGTGCTGTGGTTAGTCTCCATAGCAACTATATTTTGGGAGGAGGATTTTGCAGCAGACCATATGTCTGCCCAATCGCTTTCAAATGAAGATTTAAATCCCATTCCCACTTGGATGTATATGGTATGGAAGTGTAAGGTGGTGGAGCTGGTAACTGTGCATATAAGGTGGAAATCAAAAGTCTGGCATGGGGGGGGGTCACATTTACATATGTGTCCAAACCTAGTCATGTCTAGGACAGAGGTGTTCATGTGTAAGTGGGAGCAATACAAGTGTTTGATCTGAAGATATCTAAACATTTCAGAGGTAGAGATTTTGTTGGAGTCACATAGGGTTTGGAAGGGTATAAAGGAGTCTGGTGTTGAATTAGACTAGCTCTAGGACAAGCATGAAAAGAAGATGGAGGCATCCATGCTGGATAAAAGCCTGGATGGAGGAGGTATGCCATGAGTGGGTTATGGGGTGATTGAAAGGTGTATCAGAACTTTAGACTGTCCCAGATAGATGGGTAGTGTTGAGTAATTGGGTGTTGGAGTGAGCAACGGTCTCTTGGGTGTAGCCATAGTAAATTGGCAACTCATGAGGGGTTACAATCTACTGACTCTATAGTGACCCATAGGAGGGGCCCACTTTTACCGCGTGATATTTAGGGAGTTGAGCAAGATGTGCAGCTTGGAAATATTTTGCAAAGTTCGGAAGCCCCAGACCACTCTAAGTTTCAGTAAGGTATGGATGGACTGGGGTAGATGCAGTTTAACAGTGCCCCATACATAAGTGGTGGCATGACACTGTAATATGCAGAGGAAACAGGAAGGTATATTGTGACGGAGAGTAGGCAGGACAGAACACGCAAGGTGGATGGCAAACACATAAAGCTTTATTAATACAAATGGCAGTCACTCAATGGGGGATTGCAAGGGGGGTGGCAGTGCCCAGTATGGGAAATAGCAAGGAAGGGGCCCAAAATAATTGTAGTCCAGCCCCAGGGGCAAAGTTAATGTCTCTACAGCAGTTTGTAATCCAAACAGGGAAGTGGAGAGTGTAGCAAACTTGCTCATCAGAGTTGGACGCGGAGTTCCCCTTTTTCTATTCCTCAGCCCTCATTCCCTACCCCCTCCCTTCCTGAGAGGCAAACGTGATCTCCTGACAGATGGTGTGGGTCAACCAGGTTAGGCATCCCTGGCTTGGTGCCAGCAGTCTGGGGAAAATGTAACCTTTCTCACCTACGTTCTGATAAGGCCAGCATTTCTCAGAGAATTGGGAAGCACTGACCCCAAAACTGTGTAAGTCCACACATCATAAAACTGACCAGCAATTAATGGAACATTCCTCAGGTCAACTGTATGTTTCATATCATGGAGTATGAAGCTGTCAGTTTAATTCAGAGTTCCCCTGACCCCAACCCCCCCTTTCAGAGGGAGTTTTAAAAAGAGACAGGCTAGCAAGCCTGCGAGTGAGAGTTTTAAGAGAGATCTCCCAGCTAACATTGAAGAGGAGATAAAGAATCATCCTGCTCTGCAACTTGGATCTGCAAACCCAGGCCAAGGGCAAGTAACTTAACCCTGTAATTTCCTTTTATCTCTGCTGTGTATTTATATAAATAAATATTTTTTTTTTTTGTGACATCTCTTTGTAAATATTTTATTTCACCTGTTTGACTCTTTTAGTAATAAATCTTTCTTTCTGAAAGTGTTAAACTGTTTTTAAGCGCTTACCTGCAATTCACGAATTCCTGCCTTTTGAAGAGACGCTACTGTGTTTGTTTACTCCCTGCCCAATTGTCCTGTAGGTGACTATATTGGACAGGTGACTTTTCAATCATTATAGTATATTTGTGACAGAGTTTCCTTCTTCTCTGTACAACAAAAGTTTGAAAGGGTTAGTTGCGTAATTAACCCGACCCAGTAACAAGCGCATTCAGGCTGCAGGCACCGATTGTAGCCCATTAGCTGGACAATCGCTGTGCTGGGTGCAGCTGAGTGTGGCCTGGTTACGAGTGTCACACCGCAGTTTTAGATCGGCCGGTCCTTCGGTCACGAGTTTGGTGAGAAGGTCTGGGGTCTGACGCCGTGGGCGTGACGTATTACTGTTAGTCGCGGTCGTGCGATTGTCGCATGTTGGTGGCGGCAACCGTGCGATCCGTGACAGAGAGGGAGTACAAGAACAGTTCAGGGAAAACAGGGGAGCATACACTCACAGATCCTACAGGGGCGCCCGGGTCCACAGGGGAGCAAGGTAATATGGCATCAACTACTTGCCCTGAAACCAGAGTATGCGTGGCGGAGTCCATGCTAATAATCCCCCCGAGTCCTAGATACCTGCAGAGGGCAGCTGGTGTAGTTCTCCCCCTATCCTTGGTGCTTGCAGTGGGCAGCTTGTGTGGTGCTCCCCCTTATTGTTGGGGCTTGCAGAGTGGCAGCTTGCAGAGGTTTCCCCCTTCTCTGGGGCTTGCGGTGGGCAGCTGGTGTGGCTCTCCCCCTTAGCTTTGGGGTGTGCAGAACAGCAGCTTGCAGACGCTCCCCTTATCCTTGGGGGGTCTATGCAAAGTGGCCACGAGGGTCCCGTCTCATCTGGGATCCCTCGGTGGCTTGGCAGCGAAATGGATGACCAGGAAGAGCCCGGCATCAGTCTCTTAAACCTATGCAGGACGCTTCCCGGTTGTCCTGGCAATGGTGGGCAGGCCGTGGATGGTGAGCCTCGTTGCTCGGCAACAAGGCACACCCCCCTGGACACGGGTCGCGCTCTCATGAGCGCAACCTTTGTCCGGTGGCATCTGCAAGCGCGGGAACTCCCCGTGCATGCGGTTGCAGATGCCGGGACCGTGCGGAGTCATTCTGACACTGCGGTCCAGAACCTCTCCGCAGGAGGTTCGCACCTCTCCACAGAGAGGCGTGAACCTCGCTATCTTTTCCCCTAAGGCCTCGCAGGATGGGGAGAAGATCCGCACCTCTTGTCCTGCACGGCTCGGCTTCAAAGAGCCGCGGCAGGACGAGAGGCAGCGGGGGGGAAGGTCATCCTGACGGGGGAAACAACTACTGAAATGGGAGCTGAAGTGAAGTGAATTGGGGGAAACTGGCTAATGAAATTGGGACTGGAATGCACTTTGAGGGGCTGAAATGTACTATATTTGGGAGGGAGATATAACAGATTTGGGCACCCTGGCAGCACCTATATTGTGACATTATATATATATATATATATACACATACATACATACATACACACACACACACACACACACATGGGTAGGATCCAAAAAAGGTATAATATTTTGGGCAGAATTGTCATTTTTTACAACCGTGATACAACCATCCATGAGAGGGGTAGTTTGGACCAGGATGTCATAAGATTAGTAAGGTGTGTTAACATAGGAGGGTAGTTAGCAGAATATAGAATACTGAGGTCTGCCATCAGCTTGGGTCCTAAATCAGGAATATATTGACTGGGCCAAGAGAAGGGTGGAGGACGTTGAAATGTGACACAGTTAAAGAGGGTAGAGAGATATTAAGAGCTGTAGACTTTTTGGGATTCACAACCAGGTCCGAAATCACTGCAAATTGGTCCAGGCATTGGAGAAGGTTGGGTACTGAGATCAAAGGAGAAGACATGAAGAGATTGTCATCAGCGAAAAAGCATAACTTATGATGATGACTGTCGCAAAAGCGCGCATCAGAGATGGACGCGGGTCAGCCATTTTGGTTTCAACCTTCATCTTGGCGAAGGGACTAACCATCCTAAAATATATTTTCCTGCATCCTCCCCCCTTTCCTCTCTGTTCAGCCACAGCGACATCTGGTTGTGGGTCACTGGCAGGCTAGAGCAGCAGGGGTCCCGGAGCTACAAAGCCCCCCAAGAGAGCCAGAGTCTCTCTGCCAGAGAACCTTTGTAATTTCTCACCTCGTAACTGAGATAAGGCAGCTTTTCCCAGGAATTGAAAGAAATTGTAACCTCATAAAACCAGCTCAGTGTAGGTGGCAGGATCAGATAACTTCTGGTAAAATCAGTTTTTCCCCTATGTTTCATATCTTGAAATATGGAAGACTTACATAACAACTGGGCACCTCATCAGATAGCCAATGCACAGACTAACATTTTGATTGGTCACTCGTCCACCTCAGATCATCAGGGGAGCCAAAACATAGAACTCGTACACCGTGTAACATACAATTTCATAATTCATATCTACATGATCCTTAGACTTATCTGCATAATAAAACACCCGCGGAGAGATTGTCGCTTGTGCAGCTGGGAAGTTATAGGCCAGAAAATGAATTATGAAAGATGCTGGTTCTAATTTTGGGCTCCTCCTGCCAGTCCCTCCCTAAACAGAGTATTGGTCAGTTACTCAGAGCCACACCCCTGCTGGGAGACTTTAAAAAACAGGCTAGCAGGCCTAAAAAAAAGTTAAAAGACATCTCCCAATTCTTAACATCAATATACCACCTGGGGAGACCTTTTGCTCTGAAACGTGATCTGCTTCCATTCAAGGCTTAAATGACAAGTAACTTAACCCTTTAACTTCTCCCTGTTATCTCTTTGCTGTGCTGTTTTATATATATATATATATATATATATCTATCTTAGTTACATCTTTTCTGTAAATATTTTTATTGCACGTTTGACCCTTTTAGTAATAAATCTGTCTTCTGAACGTGTTGAACTGTTCCTATAGCTCTTAATTGCAATTCACGAATCCCTGCCTTTGAAGAGATGCGACTGTTTGTTTTAACCTCTGTATAACCGGTCTGCAGACCGTTTTATACAGACAATTATTTCAATCATTATAGTGTATTAGCTGAACCCCGAGTTTCCTCTTTCTCTGATAAAAAGGAGGTGGTGGCAATGAATGGTTAATTGAGTGATTAACCTGACCCAGTAACAAACACTATCAGGCTGCAGGCACAGATTGTAGTCCATTAGCTGGAAAATCGTAGTGCAGGGTGCAGCTGGGTGTGGCAGTGTTACGCACGTCACATAGTGGTTTTAGATCAGCCAATCCTTCGGTCACGAGTTTGGTGAGAAGGTCTGGGGTGTGACGCCGCGATCATGACATATTGGACGTCGCGGTCGTGCGATCATCGTATGTTGAGGGTGGCGATCATGCGATCCTTGACAATGACCGCCAAGTTCTAAGCCTTTAATATTTGTGTTAGTTCTTATCAGCTGTGCTAAAGGTTCATTCGCTAGAAAAGGAAGGGGGGGGGGAGGGGCAGCCTTGCCTCATTCCCCTTGTGTGGAAAAAAAGGTCTGACTTGTAACCCACGTACCTCAAGTAAGCCCTTGGGGAGGTGTAAAGGGGTGATATCCATTGGAGTCAAAGACTTTTTTTATGTCTAAGGAAAGGAAACAGCCGGGTATGCGGCGTATGCAAGCTGCATGTTCTAGGAAAATCACTCTGTGGTCTTGGCTTGGCAGAGGGGGGTTTAAAACCCATCTGATCCTTGTGTATCAAGGTGCCTATGAGAGTTCAGCCATGCAAATAGGATTTTTCTAGGATTTTAACATGTAAAGTTAAGAAGGGAGATTGGTGTGTAATGAAGCCATGTGGTGTGATCTGAATGGGGTTCAGGTAGCATAGAAATGACTGCTGTTAGGGAGTCTGAGCAGAAAGAATAACCTTTGAGTAAGGCATTAAATGCATTAACCAATAAAGGTGGAAGGAGGTTAGTAAATATTTGGAATACAGGGTTGTAAGCTGTCTGGGCCAGGCCAATTATTAGACTTTAGGGACTTGATGGAGTTCGGGACCTCAAGTTCTGTAATAGGTGTTTCCAGGGAAGAACATTGAGAAGCTGAGAGTGTTGGTAGAGATAGGCTTGAGAAAAGTCCAGTGGCCTGCGATTCATCATAGGAGCCGGTCTCAGAGTATAATTCTGCTAGATGTTTGTGGAAGACCTGTAATATTTTATTAGGATGGCTGGTGTGTAATCTTTAAATGGACAAGTCTGTGTGTGGTCTGAGGTTCGCAGTCCCAGGGCTAGAAAAGTGTCAGGTTTGTTTGTGTTCATATAATGTTCATGCCTGGATTGGCGTAGAACTTTATCATCTGATTCTGTCAAGAAAACATCTATTTCTAGCCTGGTCTTGTCCAGGACAATCTATGAGAAGGTGAGGGGTCTGATTGGAAGGCTTTGTTGGCCTGGTGAAATGAGGTTTCTAAACGGTGATGGATTGCTCGCTGTCCTTTCTTGAGATGTGAGGCTTGGCTGATACAGGCTCCTCTAATTACAGACTTATGGGCTTCCCAAAAGGTCAGGAGAGAGATGTCATCAGTTGTGTTATGTGTCAGGTATTCTTTGATGGCTAGTTCAATGTCCAGTCTGTGGGATGGGTGGGCCATTTAGACTCCATGTAGTGCTAGTTTGTTGGGGTACTAAGGAGGAGAGGGTCAAGAGGGCAGCATTGTGACCAGTCCAGGGGTAAGGTATGATGGTTCAGGATAGGAGGGCTGGGGACATACCTCTAGTCAGAAATATATGGTCAATGTGGGAGAAAGTTTTATGTGGATAGGAGTAGTATGTATAGTGTCTTCTAGCTGGGTTAGCTTCTTGCCATGTGTCTATGAGAAAGCGTTGTTGGAGTTGTTGCTGGAAGGAGGATGTGGATGGATAAGAGGTTATGGGGGATTTGTCTAAAAAGGGATAAACTAGCTGATTGGAATTGCCACATAGGGAATGTATTACTTGTAGCAAATGGGAGTTAGGACTGCAATTGGGGCATAGTATGAAGCTATAGTGACCTCCGAGTCAAGGAGGTGACCCACTAGAAAATATAACGGCCCTCTGGGTCCCAGATCCCTGCCTTGGGTGTAAAGGGAGTAGAGCAGTGGAAAGCTTTGAGTACACCTGTGTGTTTAGTTGCGGCAGAAGCCATATAAACCTGTGGGTAGGAAGAGCTGAGATATTTCGGCATATGGCTGGCAGTAAAATGAGTCTCCTGCAGGCACACCACATGTGCTTTGGCAGAGGCAAAGGATTTGAAGGCCTTAATTTTTTTATTCCCCGAACATTCAGTGTAAGTATATTTATTGGAGCCATGATAAAGGACAAATGCAAAGCTGATTGTAGGTGTCGCATCATGGTGACATCATCACTCCTGGGACAGGAATAAGAGAAAGAAAGGAGAGAAGTGGGGGAAGCAAGATTAGTAAAGAGAGAAATGTCTGACAAAACAGGTCAGGAGGCCAAAAGGCCATGATGTGAAAACAGGTAGGTTCTCCATCTGTCTATGTCACTGGGATATAAATGGATGGAAAAAAAACAGTCCTGGGCAGGCCCAACTCGGGCTACCAAGGAAAATGTGGGGGAGCAGTGAACATCTTCAGAAGCCACAGAGGCCAAAAACAGGATATTAAACATCTGTTGTATAGAGGAGTCAGGCCAAGGATAGACTATTGGGAATAAGATGTCAGCCTGCAGATATAAGCAGTTGGTAAGTGTATGCATTGTTCAAAGAGGCTATGCTTGGCTGGGTATCATGGGCATTAAACAGCATTAGACCACAGCTGGATGAAAGGGTGATCCGTTTGTTATTTTGTTGTCTTAGTAGAAGGTTTAGCTAACAGCATTGAGCTGTTAGTTGCAAAAATTGTAGAATTATACTAAATATATATTTTTTTGTTTACAAACATTTTTATTTTTTAAGAAATAGACTTCAAAATGGCAATGGAAACCTACCGCCCTGCAAAACATCATTGAATAATGACATCAAAGAGGGAGCCAATGTAGGGGTAAAATGTTTATAATAACTGGCCGTGAACCCATCAGGGCCGGTGCTGTGGAAGTTCTTAGTGTGCTAATCACACAGGATATTTCCTTCAAAGTTCATGGGGAATTGAGGGAGGATATCTGAGAGGGTGTGAGAGTGGGGAGGGGTATAGAATCAAGCCATGAGCCATTTGAGGAAGCAGAAGTTGGTTGCGGGGGAGCTAATAGGGTGGAATAAAAATTTAAAAAAATACCCAGGACTTCACGAGGAAGAGAGGAGATACTGCCGGATTTAGTACGTAACTTGTAGATATGTGGGGGGCGTATTGAAAGGTTTAATTTCTGTGCCAACATAGTAGACGCTGAATTTCTATGTAATAAAAAGGAGGCCTTCAACCAAAGTAGAGCTTTTTCAGTTTTCTGGGAAAGTAAAGTATTCAGTTCTAGACGCTTTTGCGATATCATCGTTTTGTTAAGTAGAGATGGATTGCCATCATGAGCCCTATAATGTGATTCTAATTCTCGGGTAAGTTTCTGAATTTGTTTCCACCGCTCTCTATTTCTAGAAGAAGCCATAGAAATAAGGTGACCTCGCAGGACCACCTTATGGGCTACCCACAAGATGGTCGTGGAGATATCGGGAGTTGTGTTTGACTGAAAGTATTCTTGAATGGAAGTAACTACTTCATGGCGGGTGTTAGTATCCGTAAGCATAGAGTCGTTAGGTCTCCAGGAGTAGGGAGTAGGGGCTAGACCTATAAAAGTGATAGACAGCACGATAATATTATGATCTGACCAGGGGCTTAAATGAATGCAAGCTTTCCTAGAGTTAGCCAGCAGAATGGGGGAGCAATAGATATAATCTAGTCTAGCATAAGAGTCATGTGGGTGGGAGTAAAATGAATAATCTCTAGCTCCTACATTATGTGCCCTCCAGGAGTCTACCAGTTGAAGGGTGTCTAATTTTTTGGTAAGGGATTTTGGGAAGGCCTGGGAGGATGGTGAGGACGAGCTTTGGTCTAAAAGGGGGTTAGCCACCAAATAAAATCACCTCCCACCAATAATGCTAGATGGTGATCGGTATGTACAGGAGAGGAGTGTGGAGGTATAACAGTGATCAGTACGTACAGGAGAGGAGTACGGAGGTATGACAGTGATGGGTATGTACAGGAGAGGAGTGTGGAGGTATGACAGTGATGGGTACATACAGGAGAGGAGTACGGAGGTATGACAGTGATCGGTATATACAGGAGAGGAGTACGGAAGTATGACAGTGATGGGTACATACAGGAGAGGAGTACAGAGGTATGACAGTGATCGATATGTACAGGAGAGGAGTACGGAGGTATGACAGTGATGGGTATGTACAGGAGAGGAGTGTGGAGGTATGACAGTGATGGGTATGTACAGGAGAGGAGTGTGGAGGTATGACAGTGATGGGTACGTACAGGAGAGGAGTACGGAGGTATGACAGTGATGGGTATGTACAGGAGAGGAGTACGGAGGTATGACAGTGATGGGTACGTACAGGAGAGGAGTACGGAGGTATGACAGTGATGGGTATGTAGAGGAGAGGAGTGTGGGAGGTATGACAGTGATGGGTATGTAGAGGAGAGGAGTACGGAGGTATGACAGTGATCGGTATGTACAGGAGAGGAGTACGGAGGTATGACAGTGATGGGTATGTACAGGAGAGGAGTACGGAGGTATGACAGTGATGGGTATGTAGAGGAGAGGAGTACGGAGGTATGACAGTGATCGGTATGTACAGGAGAGGAGTACGGAGGTATGACAGTGATGGGTATGTACAGGAGAGGAGTACGGAGGTATGACAGTGATGGGTATGTACAGGAGAGGAGTACGGAGGTATGACAGTGATGGGTATGTAGAGGAGAGGAGTACGGAGGTATGACAGTGATGGGTATGTACAGGAGAGGAGTGTGGAGGTATGACAGTGATGGGTATGTACAGGAGAGGAGTACGGAGGTATGACAGTGATGGGTATGTACAGGAGAGGAGTACGGAGGTATGATAGTGATGGGTATGTACAGGAGAGGAGTACGGAGGTATGACAGTGATGGGTATGTACAGGAGAGGAGTACGGAGGTATGACAGTGATGGGTATGTACAGGAGAGGAGTACGGAGGTATGAAAGTGATCGGTATGTACAGGAGATGAGTACGGAGGTATGACAGTGATGGGTATGTACAGGAGAGGAGTACGGAGGTATGACAGTGATGGGTATGTACAGGAGATGAGTACGGAGGTATGACAGTGATGGGTATGTACAGGAGAGGAGTACGGAGGTATGACAGTGATGGGTATGTACAGGAGAGGAGTACGGAGGTATGACAGTGATGGGTATGTATAGGAGAGGAGTACGGAGGTATGACAGTGATGGGTATGTACAGGAGAGGAGTACGGAGGTATGACAGTGATCGGTATGTACAGGAGAGGAGTACGGAGGTATGACAGTGATGGGTATGTACAGGAGAGGAGTACGGAGGTATGACAGTGATGGGTATGTACAGGAGAGGAGTACGGAGGTATGACCGTTCCCAGGGAGGAGTATCTCAGGAAGGGTCTATACTCCACCATAACTCTGGTTCTCGGAGTGTCAGGTCCCAGCGGGTTCTCCTGGTGTCTCTCCTGTTATTCTGTCTCGGACACATCAGAGGAACATGGTGGGAGATCGGCCTGAATGTCCTTCCTGGGAGGGAATACCGGAGCCATTCTGAGGCCCATTTAATGGCCGGCAATGAGGA
This sequence comes from Staurois parvus, assembly GCF_062004578.1. Classification (NCBI taxonomy): domain Eukaryota; kingdom Metazoa; phylum Chordata; class Amphibia; order Anura; family Ranidae; genus Staurois; species Staurois parvus. The sequence continues at coordinate 794,878 of NW_028317835.1, forward strand.
GGAAACCAACACTGAGAAGTAGATGCTGAGATATATACAGCACGGGGCAGCACAGTGGCTGAGTGGTTAGCACTTCCGCCTGGCAGTACTCGGGTTGTTGGTTCAAATCCCAACCATGGCACCACCTGCCTGGAGTGTGCATGTTCTCCCTGTGCCTGTGTGGGTTTTCTCCAAGCACTATAGTTTCCTCTCACACTACAAAGACATGCTGGGAGGTGAATTGTCTCCTGTCTAAGTTGTCCCTAGTATGTGTATGTATGAATGTGAGTTAGGGCCCTTAGATTGTACGCTCCTCGGGGGCGGGGACTGATGGAAATGTACAATATAGATGTAAACTGACGGCGCTATATAAGTACCTGGAATAAATAATAATAATACACCCAGATCATCGATGACGAGGAGGAAGGTTCGGTCACAGATGATTGGTCCGTCTATAGCAGGGACAGGAGCCGGGACCAGGAATAGGAGATCCACCTGACTTACCCGTGTGCTCTGACATGGAGAAGATCCCATGCTGGCCCTATGGTGGCCGTGTGTTCAGGATGGAGACTGACAATCACAGGACCGTCTGGAAGCAGATCTAAAATGGCTGAGAGGAGGAAAGTGTTCCCGGGACAGGAAGTGACACAGACAGGAAGTGACACAGACAGGAAGTGACTCCAGACAGATTTATACAGAGGCTGCAGTATGCAGAGCAGACACTAGATGGTGCTGGTCTAAAAAAGGCTGAATAGCATAAAACAACAGAGAAACAAACCTGAAAAACAAAAGATGATGGCGGCTCGTAAACTTCTATTATCACAGTTATCACATTACAGTGGATTAGATCTCCCTCCATTTTGTTGTAGCCCACCTGTCCCTCCTTCTTCGGCCATTTTCCCTTAGTCAAATATGAATGTACATTTATCATATTACAGTGCAGTGGATTAGATCTCCCTCCTCCATTTTGTTGTAGCCCGCCTGTCCCTCTTCCGGCGACCATTTTCCCTTAGTCTGAAATCAATGATCTCGCAATTATACACATCACATTGCAGTGGATTAGATCTTCATCCTCCATTTTGTTGTAGCCCGCCTGTCCCTCCTCCGGCGGCCATTTTCCCTTAGTCTGATATGAATGCTGGCACATTTTGTCCCCTGATATTAGACATTAGCCGGGTGATTGTATACACACAGCGGGCAGATCTCAATCAATGTCACCCACTAGTCTATACTGTCACGGGGTTGGCCAGCCAATCATGTGGCTCCTATTCTGTCCTTCCAATGACCATTCCTAGTACATAGGACTCATCTTCCATACTACATTCATGATACAACAAGATGGAAACTCCCAATATACAGAGAAAATCTCCCATAAAATACATAGAAATCACATCTGCCCTAAAGGGCCATAAACATAAGAAGATTGCCCCCGACGCCCCCAGATTCATCTACAATACTAGCCAAGGTGTCATTGGTCCCCCTAATACACGGACAGTACCCCAATCCTGCATTCATACATGTGACAATACACCATGGATTCCTCCCGCTCTATATTATGTCTCCATACAAATCAGTCGCCATCCAATCCATCCATCTCACAAAAGCGCCAATACCCAGCAAATGTTTCCGTCTCCTCCTAGTAATAACCATGTGATCTCCATGAGAATAAAGCGCCAATTTGTGTCCTTATCCCCTCCCCCTACGCAGGATGTACACCCCTTTATGGCCACGCCTCTTTATGTAACTGACAATTGCGCGGTCGTGCAACGCTGCACCCAAACTAAATATCCGTCCTTTCTTCACACAAATAGAGCTTTCTGTCGGTGGGAACAAAAAAAACAGAAAATTTAGAAGAAAAATAATATTTTGTACTTTCAGCTATAAAATATATAAAGTAACCTCAAAGTTAGTTATAAATTTCACCAAAATGTCTCCCGCTCCATGTTTATGGGAAAAGGACCCCAATAAGTGGGTATTGATTGCTGTGTGTGACCGTTATATCGTCTGCAGACTATGGGGAGATCATGGGGTGTACACAGCTTGTACTTCTCACTGCACAGCACATTTCTGGGGGGCTAAGATACCAGGACACCCCCAATACCAGGACACCCCCAATACCAGGACACCCCCAAATACCAGGACACCCCCAATACCACAACACCCCCAAATACCAGGACACCCCCAATACCAGGACAGGACACCCCCAATACCAGGACACCCCCAATACCAGGACACCCCCAATACCAGGACACCCCCAATACCAGGACACCCCAAAATACCAGGACACCCCCAAATACAAGGACAGGACACCCTCAATACCAGGACACCCCCAATACCAGGACACCCCCAAATACCAGGACACCCCCAAATACCAGGACACCCCCAATACCAGGACACCCCCAATATCAGGACACCCCCAAATACCAGGACACCCCCAATACCAGGACAGGACACCCCCGAATACCAGGACACCCCCAATACCAGGACACCCCCAATACCAGGACAACACACCCCCAATACCAGGACACCCCCAAATACCAGGACACCCCCAATACCAGGACATCCCCAATACCAGGACACCCCCAATGACAGGACACCCCCAATACCAGGACAGGACACCCCCAAATACCAGGACACCCCCAATACCAGGACACCACCAATACCAGGACACCCCCAATACCAGGACAGGACACCCCCAATACCAGGACACCCCCAATACCAGGACACCCCCAATACCAGGACACCCCCAAATACCAGGACACCCCCAATACCAGGACAGGATACCCCCAAATACCAGGACACCCCCAAATACCAGGACAGGACACCCCAAATACAAGGACACCCCCAATACCAGGACACCCCCCAATACCAGAACAGGACACCCCCAAATACCAGGACACCCCAAATACCAGGACAGGACACCCCCCAATACCAGGACACCCCCCCAATACCAGGACACCCCCCAATATCAGGACACCCCCAAATACCAGGACACCCCCAATACCAGGACACCCCCAAATACCAGGACACCCCCAATACCAGGACAGGACTCCCCCATATACCAGGATGGGACACCCCCAAATACCAGGAGACCCCCAAATACCAGGACACCCCCAAATACCAGGACAGGACAAACACCCCAAATACCAGGACGGTACAAACAACCCCAAATACCAGGACAGCACAAACACCCCCAAATACCAGGACAGGACAAACACCCCAAATACCAGGACAGGACAAACACCCCCAAATACCAGAGCAGTACAAACACCCCCAAATACCAGGACAGTACAAACACCCCCAAATACCAGGACAGCACAAACACCCCCAAATACCAGGACAGGACAAACACCCCCAAATACCAGAGCAGTACAAACACCCTCAAATACCAAGACAGCACAAACACCCCAAATACCAGGACAGGACAAACACCAGAAATACCAGGACAGTACAAACACCCCCAAATACCAGGACAGTACAAACACCCCCAAATACCAGGACAGCACAAACACCCCCAAATACCAGGACAGGACAAACACCCCAAATACCAGGACAGGACAAACACCCCCAAATACCAGAGCAGTACAAACACCCTCAAATACCAAGACAGCACAAACACCCCAAATACCAGGACAGGACAAACACCAGAAATACCAGGACAGGACAAACACCCCCAAATACCAGGACACCCCCAAATACCAGGACACCCCCAATACCAGTACAGGACACCCCCATATACCAGGATGGGACACCCCCAAATACCAGGACACCCCCAAATACCAGGACACTCCCAATACCAGGACACCCCCAAATACCAGGACACCCCCAATAGCAGGACACCCCCAATAGCAGGACACCCCCAATACCAGAACACCCCCAAATACCAGGACAGGACAAACACCCCAAATACCAGGACGGTACAAACAACCCCAAATACCGGGACAGCACAAACACCCTCAAATACCAGGACGGAACACCCCCAAAAACCAGGACAGGACAAACACCCCCAAATACCAGGACAGAACAAACACCCCCAAATACCAGGACCGGACAAACACCCGCAAATACCAGGACAGGACAAACACCCCCAAATACCAGGACAGGACAAACACCCCCAAATACCAGGACAGTACAAACACCCCCAAATACCAGGACAGGACAAACACCCCCAAATACCAGGAAAGTACAATCACCCCCAATTACCAGGACAGGACAAACACCCCCAAATACCAGGACAGGACACCCCCAAATACTAGGACAGTACAAACACCCCCAAATACCAGGACAGGAAAAAAAACCCAAATACCAGAATGGGACAAACACCCCCAAACACCAGGACAGGACAATCCCCCCAAATACCAGGACAGGACAAACATTTTGTAACATAAGCCTCCAGTTGTTACCACCCCCCCTCACAGATGTTCTTACAGTCATGTAAATGATCCTGGCTGAATCTGTAGGAACTCATGTTACATATACCTCATACAGAGGGGGAGGGGAGAAGGGCGGGGTCAATGAGGGAGGGGAGAAGGGCGGGGTCAATGAAAGGAAGGGAGAAGGGCAGGGTCAATGAGGGGAGGGGAGAAGAGTGGGGTCAATGAGGGGAGGGGAGAAGGGCGGGGTCAATGAGGGGAGGGGAGAAGGGCGGGGTCAATGAGGGGAGGGGAGAAGGGCGGGGTCAATGAGCAGAGGCTTTTTAAGCTGAAAGAGAGCTGAATACTGGGGCCAATTCAGCTCACACTGGACAAAGGGGCCACACAGGTAGAGGAGAGGAACCTGACCAGAGGAGAGTCATCAGAGGAGCTCCAGACCAGGACACCATCTGCCAGGTATTCATCCCCCAATTCACCACACTACCCCCCCTACTGCTCCTCATCCACCCGTCTGTCCCCCCCCCCACTGCTCCTCATCCACCCATCTGTCTCCCCCCCCTACTGCTCCTCATCCACCCGTCTGTCTCCCCCCCCCCTACTGCTCCTCATCCACCCGTCTGTCTCCCCCCCCCCTACTGCTCCTCATCCACCCGTCTGTCTCCCCCCCCTACTGCTCCTCATCCACCCGTCTGTCTCCCCCCCCCTACTGCTCCTCATTCACCCATCTGTCCCCCCTACTGCTCCTCATTCACCCATCTGTCCCCCCCTACTGCTCCTCATTCACCCATCTATCCCCCCCACTGCTCCTCATCCACCCGTCCTCCCCCCCCCCCCCCCCCCACTGCTCCTCATCCATCTGTCTCCCCCCCCACACTGCTCCTCATCCATCTGTCTCCCGTCCCCCCCTACTGCTCCTCATTCACCCGTCTGTCCCCCCCTACTGCTCCTCATTCACCCGTCTGTCCCCCCCTACTGCTCCTCATTCACCCATCTGTCCCCCCCCCCCCCACTGCTCCTCATCCACCCGTCCTCCCCCACTGCTCCTCATCCACCCGTCTTCCCCCCCCCCCCACTGCTCCTCATCCACCCGTCTTCCCCCCCCCCCCCCCACTGCTCCTCATCCACCCGTCTTCCCCCCCCCCCCCCACTGCTCCTCATCCACCCGTCTTCCCCCCCCCCACTGCTCCTCATCCACCCGTCTTCCCCCCCACTGCTCCTCATCCACCCATCTCCCCCCCCCCCTGCTCTTCATCCACCCGTCTGTCCCCCCCCCCTGCTCTTCATCCTCCCGTCTATCCCCCACCCCCAACCCACTGCTCCTCATTCACCACTTTGTCCCCCTGTCCTTCCCCTCCATCCCCCTCACTGCACCACATCCACCCCCTTGTCATCCCGTGTCCCCCCCCCCAATGCCCCCCCTTTCCCCCCACTGCTCCTTGTCCACTCCTCTGCCTCCCCCCTGTTCCCAACTGCCCCCCCCCTCTAACTCCAATTGTCCATCCCTATGTTCCCCCCCATTGCTCCTCTGTGTCCCCCATTGACCCTCTGTCCCCCAACTGCTCCTCGTCCACCTCTCTATCCCCTCCATCCACCCCCCAGTCCACTCTCTATCTCCCCACTGCCTCCCTGTCCTCCCTTCTGTCCCCCCACTGCCCCCCTGTCCACCCCTCTATCCACCTATTGCCCCATTTCCAGCTTTGCTCTGTGTATTCAGAATTCCCCACCATGTCATGCCTCTTTCTATGCTTTCAGATAAAGATGACACAGTTGATAACTTTTATGGGGCTCTCAGGGTATGTCCACCCCCCTGTCAGGGGCCCCCACATTGGTTCCTGGACTCACCCATTCCTCTCTTACAGTGGGAGCAGGAGGTGATTGGGGAACATCCTCTCCCTGATCCTTCTGTGGGTAATGAACCCCAAAGTCACTTGTATCACTTCCAGGATCACAGCTATAATTTCCTGGCTGCTGCAGCTAATCAGTGGGGGGGGACAGTGGGGGGCCAATAGACTTATAAATATAATATAATAGGCTTTTAAAGGGTGATTTGTGGTGAATGTTTGGAGGCCATAGATTTGTGTGATTTCCCAGGCGGATGCAGTTCTAAGGATGGACATGTTTGGTATCTACTTACTCCATGCAGCCCCATCTTTTATATTTCACCAACAAATTGGGGATTTTATTGTGTTTGCACTAAAATCATTTCAGTGTTTTTTTTTTTTTTCGTGAAAATTTGGGTTTGATGAAATAGCCAAGCAAATATTGTGCGCCATAAAGAGTGCGACTGCTGCCTCTTCATTCTTCAGGGTCTCTGCTTTCAGAGAATAGAGAGCTGATTGGTGGGTTTCCAGTCATTTATAGTAAACAATGGCGGCTGATGCAATCTTTCACGCCGCACAATATTTGCTCAGCTGTTCATCAAATGCGTATTTCCAGGAACAAATACAATGAATCTTAGTGACACCAACATAATATTTCTCCTCATTGTTGGGAAGATAGAAAAGATGATGTGATGAGCAAATAGATACCAAACGTGTCAAAGCTGAAAATTGTGCTGAATGGGGGCCCCGGGAGGGGAGACACAAACCTGAAGCCCTGGAGCCAGAAGGTCCGATCAGAAACTACAGTGTCACTGGTCACCTGTAATGGCGGCCGATCTTCTCCGTGTTCAGACGGCGTGCAGCTCACACGGGACACATACAACCCCCCCTCTGTCTTCTCTTACTCTGCACTCTTCTTTTAGAACTGCCGAATCTAACCGGCACCTGAACACACCGAGAAGATGGCCGCCATCACCGGGGACCCGGGACCATCGCCGGACACATGGTTGGATGGTGGCTTTGGAGGATTTACTGCTAGTTCTGCCTGGCAGCTTCAGATTCATCAACTGTTTACTGTCCTGCACGGCTCTTCACCACTTGTCTGTTCTATAAGATGGGAAGATTGGTGTCGGCAGCCTCTGGCCGTCTCCCGTACGGTGTCGGCAGCCTCTGGCCGTCTCCCGTACGGTGTCGGCAGCCTCTGGCCGTCTCCCGTACGGTGTCGGCAGCCTCTGGCCGTCTCCCGTACGGTGTCGGCAGCCTCTGGCCGTCTCCCGTACGGTGTCGGCAGCCTCTGGCCGTCTCCCGTACGGTGTCGGCAGCCTCTGGCCGTCTCCCGTACGGTGTCGGCAGCCTCTGGCCGTCTCCCGTACGGTGTCGGCAGCCTCTGGCCGTCTCCCGTACGGTGTCGGCAGCCTCTGGCCGTCTCCCGTACGGTGTCGGCAGCCTCTGGCCGTCTGTAGTAAGTTCCTGCTAGGTGTAGAATAGAGGGAATTTTTTCATATCTGGCGCACAGGCTGATTTGCACCACATGCTGGAGCCGCATTTGTTGATGGTAAAATGAAAGGCCTTCCTCCTTCAGCAAGTAAGTGTGAGGAGAGAGCAGCTCGGTCTTCGGGAAATAGCAGCAAAACAGTGGCAGCTTCAGGCTGGCAGCTTCCAACATTATCACCAGTGCAGCCAGCAGTGCAGAGCAAAGTCAGCGGTCAATCGGCAGGCGTCGGCGCGCACAGAGGGATCGCCGGCAGGCGTCGGCGCGCACAGAGGGATCGCCGGCAGGCGTCGGCGCGCACAGAGGGATCGCCGGCAGGCGTCGGCGCGCACAGAGGGATCGCCGGCAGGCGTCGGCGCGCACAGAGGGATCGCCGGCAGGCGTCGGCGCGCACAGAGGGATCGCCGGCAGGCGTCGGCGCGCACAGAGGGATCGCCGGCAGGCGTCGGCGCGCACAGAGGGATCGCCGGCAGGCGTCGGCGCGCACAGAGGGATCGCCGGCAGGCGTCTTAACGTACGTGTAAGATTTGAGTGGATAGGATATGATTAGAGATGAGCGAAGTATTCAAAAATTTGATTCGACTGATTCGGCGAATTCGTGGAAAAAATTTGATTCGAGTCGAATATATTCGCTGTGAATTTAACTTAAAAAAGGGTGTTTCTAGGCTTCAGAGAGACTTAATATTAGTGCAGAACACTGTACCTTTAATTTAAATGCCCTTGGAGTCTGCTGGGGAAGAGAAATAATACTGTCAGTCAGTATGACATGCAGATGAGTGCCGTCGATCTTAGAATCACCGCACACTTCACTCATTTGGCCAGTCACGGGGCCAAAACCAGTGTTTGGAGCCACAGTGTGGCGGTGGAGGCAGCAGCAATGGGAGGCCATACAGCACCCTATGACAAAATGGAAACCAGCAGGAGTGTGAGGAGACCTGAAAGTGGCACATGGCAGAGTGTGGCGATGGAGACAGCAGCAATGGGAGGCGGTACAGGGACCCATGACACACTGTGGACCTAGCAGCAGCGTGATGAGGCGGTCCGGGGGCCCATGGCAGATTTGGGGCCTGGCAGCACCTATGGGAGGCCTGTAATCTGCCAGCAACCTATGACAAAATGGAAACCAGCAGGAGTGTGAGGAGACCTGAAAGTGGCACATGGCAGAGTGGGAGCAATGGGAGGCGGTACAGGGACCCATGACACACTGTGGACCCAGCAGCAGCGTGACGAGGCGGTCCGGGGGCCCATGGCAGATTTGGGGCCTGGCAGCACCTATGGGAGGCCTGTAATCTGCCAGCAACCTATGACAAAATGGAAACCAGCAGGAGTGTGAGGAGACCTGAAAGTGGCACATGGCAGAGTGGGAGCAATGGGAGGCGGTACAGGGACCCATGACACACTGTGGACCCAGCAGCAGCGTGACGAGGCGGTTCGGGGGCCCATGGCAGATTTGGGGCCTGGCAGCACCTATGGGAGGCCTGTAATCTGCCAGCAACCTATGACAAAATGGAAACCAGCAGGAGTGTGAGGAGACCTGAAAGTGGCACATGGCAGAGTGGGAGCAATGGGAGGCGGTACAGGGACCCATGACACACTGTGGACCCAGCAGCAGCGTGACGAGGCGGTACGGGGGCCCATGGCAGATTTGGGGCCTGGCAGCACCTATGGGAGGCCTGTAATCTGCCAGCAACCTATGATAAAATGGAAACCAGCAGGAGTGTGAGGAGACCTGAAAGTGGCACATGGCAGAGTGTGGCGATGGAGACAGCAGCAATGGGAGGCGGTACAGGGACCCATGACACACTGTGGACCCAGCAGCAGCGTGACGAGGCGGTCCGGGGGCCCATGGCAGATTTGGGGCCTGGCAGCAGCTATGGGAGGCCTGTAATCTGCCAGCAACCTATGATAAAATGGAAACCAGCAGGAGTGTGAGGAGACCTGAAAGTGGCACATGGCAGAGTGGGAGCAATGGGAGGCGGTACAGGGACCCATGACACACTGTGGACCCAGCAGCAGCGTGACGAGGTGGTCCGGGGGCCCATGGCAGATTTGGGGCCTGGCAGCACCTATGGGAGGCCTGTAATCTGCCAGCAACCTATGACAAAATGGAAACCAGCAGGAGTGTGAGGAGACCTGAAAGTGGCACATGGCAGAGTGGGAGCAATGGGAGGCGGTACAGGGACCCATGACACACTGTGGACCCAGCAGCAGCGTGACGAGGCGGTACGGGGGCCCATGGCAGATTTGGGGCCTGGCAGCACCTATGGGAGGCCTGTAATCTGCCAGCAACCTATGATAAAATGGAAACCAGCAGGAGTGTGAGGAGACCTGATAGTGGCACATGGCAGAGTGTGGCGATGGAGACAGCAGCAATGGGAGGCGGTACAGGGACCCATGACACACTGTGGACCCAGCAGCAGCGTGACGAGGCGGTACGGGGGCCCATGGCAGATTTGGGGCCTGGCAGCACCTATGGGAGGCCTGTAATCTGCCAGCAACCTATGATAAAATGGAAACCAGCAGGAGTGTGAGGAGACCTGATAGTGGCACATGGCAGAGTGTGGCGTTGGAGACAGCAGCAATGGGAGGCGGTACAGGGACCCATGAGACACTGTGGACCTGGCAGCAGCATGAGGAGGCGGTACAAGGGCCCATGGCAGATTAGGGGCCTGGCCGCAGCAATGTGAGGCACGTAATCTGCCAGCATCCTATGACAAAATGAAACACACCAGCAGTGTGAGGAGACCTGAAAGTGGCACATGGCATGACACACTGTGGACCTTGCAGCAGCATGAGGAGGCGGTACAGGGGCCCATGGCAGATTAGGGGCCTGGCCGCAGCAATGTGAGGCACGTAATCTGCCAGCATCCTATGACAAAATGAAACACACCAGCAGTGTGAGGAGACCTGAAAGTGGCACATGGCATGACACACTGTGGACCTTGCAGCAGCGTGAGGAGGCGGTACAGGGGCCCATGGCAGATTAGGGGCCTGGCCGCAGCAATGTGAGGCCCGTAATCTGCCAGCATCCTATGACAAAATGGAACCCAGCAGCAGTGTGAGGAGACCTGATAGTGGCACATGGCAGAGTGTGGCGTTGGAGACAGCAGCAATGGGAGGCGGTACAAGGACCCATGAGACACTGTGGACCTGGCAGCAGCGTGAGGAGGCGGTACAGGGGCCCATGGCAGATTAGGGGCCTGGCCGCAGCAATGTGAGGCACGTAATCTGCCAGCACCCTATGACAAAATGGAACACAGCAGCAGTGTGAGGAGACCTGAAAGTGGCACATGGCATGACACACTGCGGACCTGGCAGTAGCGTGAGGAGGCGGTACGGGGGCCCATGGCAGATTAGGGGCCTGGCAGCAGCTATGGGAGGCCCGTAATCTGCCAGCACCCTATGACAAAATGGAACCCAGCAGCAGTGTGAGGAGACCTGAAAGTGGCACATGGCAGGGGCATGATTCATGGCGGATTTAGTCAGTTGTGTCAGGAACTGGTGGTTTGAAATCCAGACTAATCCACGCCTGATTCATTTTCACAAACGTGAGTCTCTCCACACTTTGGGTGGACAGTCGTGTCCTCCGCGGAGTTACAATACCTCCTGCCGCACTAAACACGCGCTCCGATGCCACGCTACTGGCCGGGCATGACAGCCTTTCAAGGGCAAATTCAGCTAGTTGGGGCCAAAGGTCAAGTTTCGTTGCCCAGTAGTCAAGGGGATTGTCTACCTCGGTTGGCAGGGTGCTGTCCAAGTAGGCCCAAGCCTGTTGTTTGAGGTCCTGCTCCAGGTCCACCTGATGCTGCTGCTGCTGCTGCGGCTGGTTAGTAGTTTCCTCACTGCGCTGGTGAAGAAAGCTACTCATCGACTGCAGACTGAGGCAGCCGCTGCTGGTGGAGCTGCCACTGCTCCTACCACCCCACCCCTCCCCTGCTGCCATGGCAGCGGAACGCGAGCGCACAGGGCCCACAGTGTCTGAGGATGGACGTTGGCGCAGAAAGGCAGAGACCAACTGACTACATAGGTGGCTTTTATAGTACGTAATTTTGGCCTCCCTCTCAGCAGGTGTGAAAAAGGCCACCATTTTGGAACGGTAGCGAGGGTCCAACAAGGTGGACAGCCAAAAGTCATCCCTCTGTCTGATGGTTATTATTCGGCTGTCGCTACGCAAGCAACCGAGCATGCTATGGGCCATTTGTGCCAAGGAATGCGAGGGACTCCCTGCCTCCATCTCCACAGCATACTGCCACGGTGCATCTGGGTCCTCTGTCTCCTCCTCCTCCTCCTCCTCTACCAGATGCTCCTGCTCCTCCACTCCTGTCCGCTGAGTGGAAAAACCACCCATTTCACTCAATAATTCCTGAGCACAAATGTCCTCCTCTACCTCCTCCTCTTCTTCCTGTCCTGCCCCCACAGGGGTCATGTGGCGTTGAGATCTGTGCGCCACGTCTACCGCACCCTGACCAGCCATTAACAGCATTTGTTCCAGGACGTGCAACAGAGGAATGACGTCGTTTATCCCATAGTCCTGCTGACTCACGAATAGCGTGGCCTCCTCAAAGGGCCTGAACAAGCGGCAGGTGTCACGCATGAGCTGCCAATGGCTGACATCGTAGTTACACAGGGGAGTACCTTTATCCACTTGTAACATCAGGAAATCGGTGATGGCCTTTCGCTGCTCGTAAAGGCGGTCTAACATGTGTAGGGTTGAATTCCACCTTGTTGCAACGTCGCAGATCAGGCGATGCTGTGGAATTCCGTTCTGCCGCTGCAGCTCAATGAGGGTGTTCTTTGCGGTGTAGGAATGGCTGAAATGCATGCACAGTTTACGTGACATTTTAAGGATGTCTTGCAGTGGGATGGTGGATTTTAGGAACCGCTTGACAACTAGATTGAACACGTGAGCCATGCATGGCGCATGGCACAACCTTCCTTGACGCAGAGCAGACACCACGTTCTTTCCGTTGTCGGTCAACATGGTTCCGATTTTCAGTTTGCACGGAGACAGCCATCTGTCGATTTCTCTGTTCATTACACTCAGAAGTTCCTCCCCTGTGTGACTACGTTCGCCAAGGCATACCAGGTGCAGCACAGCGTGACACCGTTGCGCCCTGCACATGTGATATGCCGGTCGGGTAATGGGACTTGGCACGGGGGTGGCGGCTGAGGACACGGCGGAAGAAGAGGTGGTAGAGGCACACATCTTTGCTGGACCAAGGACGTGCAAACGTGGAGGCAAAAGCGTTGTGACCTGTCCAAGTTGCTGGTGCGGCTGTGCCGGCACCACGTTCACCCAGTGTGCCGTAAATGACATGTACTGTCCCTGACCGTAGTTACAGCTCCACACGTCGGCGCTGCCGTGCACTTTGGCAGAGAACGACATGCTCAAAGACTGGCCCACCATCTCTTCAACATGTGAATGCAGGGCTGGCACTGCCTTTTTGGCGAAGAAATGACGGCTTGGCACTCTCCACCGCGGCGCGGCACAAGCCATCATTTCTCGGAAAGGTGCTGAGTCCACCAGTTGGAAAGGGAGGGACTGCAGCACCAGCAACCTGGACAGGAGGACGTTCAGCTTTTGCACCGTCGGGTGCGTGCTCGCAAACTGTTGTCTCTTGGAAACGGATTCCAAGAGACTGCTGACGGAATCCGTGAAGAGGAGTAGCAGGAGAAGGAGCATCTGAACGAGCGGAAGATGCCAACGAGCGACAACTCCCCTCAGCAGAGGTGTTGGAGCCTTGACTGGCTGATAGAGGGCGATTGACGTCGGGTGACGGAGCAAGTAACGGAGCGGGTGATGGAGTGGGGGCTGGGTCAGGCAGAACCGCTGTATCTTTATCACGGTTTTCCCAGGCCACCAAATGGCGACGCTGCATATGCTGACGCAACGCTGTAGTCCCAACATGGGCCCCCTGGCCACGCTTGACTTTCTGGCCACATAGTCGACATACGGCTACGTTTACTTCCTCGGGCGGCTTGACGAAAAATTGCCACACCGCCGAGTAGGAAACTTTGCCCCCGCTACTCCTCACTGGCTGACTGCTACTTCCTCCGTGCGCACCGGCACCACTACTGGCCGTGGTGGTAGGCTGCAGTGGAGCTGGTGCTCTACTCCGTGGCCGTTTGGCTCCACTGACACTGCTGCGACCCTGCTGCTGTCTCCTGGGCAACCCACCGACTGTTTCGCTCGCTGCCAAGCTGGCACCCTCTTCTCCTGATGATGCGGAAGAAATTGCCTGATGACGACGAGGCTGCCAAGTGCAATCAACCTCCTCATCAAGTAGGGTCTCCGCCTCACTACTAGCCCCCTCGGCTGCGTCTGGGTCAGGAGACAGACCTGTCTCTAGACCGGCTACCGAGCCACTCTCCTCGCCAGTACTTCTTCGCCTGGCTGCTGAAGAGGCGGATGTCTCCCCCCGTTCCTGACCGCCCTCTGTTAGCTCTTCCTCACTGTACAGTGGGGCTGAGCCCACAGCATGCGATACTTCGCTTGGTGAGGGAACACCAAAGGACAGGGGCAGGTAGAGGACACGTGATTTCAGTTGGCTTGCTCCTGGGCCATGCCAACTAACGGTTGTGTCTGACGTACACACCGACCGTTGGCTGTAGGTGTCAGAGGTGACCTGGGAAGAGGAAGACGACCGAGCCAACCAATCGATGACGGCAGGGTTGTTGGTGGAGACACGACCGCTGGATGACACTGGGAGCACTGGCCTCTGGCTGCGACTAGTGCTGCCTCGACCTCTTCCTCTGCTGCCACGTCTGCTCGCTCCTAAAACATTGCCTCCTCTGCCACTCCTCTGCATGTTGTCTGACATACTCTTTAATTCAACAATTCTGTGTCTGTCCCTGAGTAACAATTCTGTGTCTGTCCCTGAGTAACAATTCTGTGTCTGTCCCTGAGTAACAATTCTGTGTCTGTCCCTGAGTAACAATTCTGTGTCTGTCCCTGAGTAACAATTCTGTGTCTGTCCCTGAGTAACAATTCTGTGTCTGTCCCTGAGTAACAATTGTGTTTCCCTCAGTAACAATTGTGTTTCCCTCAGTAACAATTGTGTGTCCCTCAGTAACAATTGTGTGTCCCTCAGTAACAATTTTGTGTCCCTCAGTAACAATTTTGTGTCCCTCAGTAACAATTCTGTGTCTGTCCCTCAGTAACAATTCTGTGTCTGTCCCTCAGTAACAATTCTGTGTCTGTCCCTCAGTAACAATTCTGTGTCCCTCAGTAACGTTTCTGTGGCCCTAAGTAACGTTTCTGTGGCCCTAAGTAACGTTTCTGTGGCCCTCAGTAACGTTTCTGTGGCCCTCAGTAACGTTTCTGTGGCCCTCAGTAACGGTTCTGTGTCCCTGAGTAACGTTTCTGTGGCCCTAAGTAACAGTTCTGTGGCCCTCAGTAACAATTCTGTGTCCCTGAGTAACGGTTCTGTGGCCCTGAGTAACGGTTCTGTGGCCCTAAGTAATGGTTCTGTGTCTGTCCCTGAGTAACGTTTCTGTGGCCCTCAGTAACGTTTCTGTGGCCCTCAGTAACGTTTCTGTGGCCCTCAGTAACGTTTCTGTGGCCCTCAGTAACGTTTCTGTGGCCCTGAGTAACGTTTCTGTGGCCCTGAGTAACGTTTCTGTGGCCCTGAGTAACGTTTCTGTGGCCCTGAGTAACGTTTCTGTGGCCCTGAGTAACAATTCTGTGTCTGGCCCTGAGTAACAATTCTGTGGCCCTCAGTAACGTTTCTGTGTCCATAAGTAACGTTTCTGTGGCCCTCAGTAACGTTTCTGTGGCCCTCAGTAACGGTTTTGTGTTCCTGAGTAACGTTTCTGTGGCCCTAAGTAACAGTTCTGTGGCCCTCAGTAACAATTCTGTGTCCCTGAGTAACGGTTCTGTGGCCCTGAGTAACGGTTCTGTGGCCCTGAGTAACGGTTCTGTGGCCCTAAGTAATGGTTCTGTGTCTGTCCCTGAGTAACGTTTCTGTGTCCCTCAGTAACGTTTCTGTGGCCCTCAGTAACGTTTCTGTGGCCCTCAGTAACGTTTCTGTGGCCCTCAGTAACGTTTCTGTGGCCCTCAGTAACGTTTCTGTGGCCCTGAGTAACGTTTCTGTGGCCCTGAGTAACGTTTCTGTGGCCCTGAGTAACGTTTCTGTGGCCCTGAGTAACGTTTCTGTGGCCCTGAGTAACGTTTCTGTGGCCCTGAGTAACGTTTCTGTGGCCCTGAGTAACGTTTCTGTGGCCCTGAGTAACGTTTCTGTGGCCCTGAGTAACGTTTCTGTGGCCCTGAGTAACGTTTCTGTGGCCCTGAGTAACGTTTCTGTGGCCCTGAGTAACGTTTCTGTGGCCCTGAGTAACGTTTCTGTGGCCCTGAGTAACAATTCTGTGTCTGTCCCTGAGTAACAATTCTGTGTCTGTCCCTGAGTAACAATTCTGTGTCTGTCCCTGAGTAACAATTCTGTGTCTGTCCCTGAGTAACAATTCTGTGTCTGTCCCTGAGTAACAATTCTGTGTCTGTCCCTGAGTAACAATTCTGTGGCCCTCAGTAACAATTCTGTGTCTGTCCCTGAGTAACAATTCTGTGTCTGTCCCTGAGTAACAATTCTGTGGCCCTCAGTAACAATTCTGTGTCTGTCCCTGAGTAACGTTTCTGTGGCCCTCAGTAACGTTTCTGTGGCCCTCAGTAACGTTTCTGTGGCCCTCAGTAACGTTTCTGTGGCCCTCAGTAACGTTTCTGTGGCCCTCAGTAACGTTTCTGTGGCCCTCAGTAACAATTCTGTGTCTGTCCCTTGAAAGGAATGATTTTCTTTTCCCCTCAGAGACCCCCGGTCTGTGGAGAGATTCCTGGTTTATCAGCAGAATTCTGGGAACACCCCTTGAACACGGAAATCACGACAGCTTATGTTCAGAGATGTTCAAAGTTTATTAGACATTAATAAGATTATATAGACTACAGATAATAATAAGGGAGGAGGGGGAGCGAGTTTCAAAACTGCAACTTGTAAATTTCCATCATGAGCTAACTACATGAAACATAACATATACATTTCTTGGTACAAATTGTTTTGGCTAACTTTCTGGAAAAACAGCCAGACAAAGACATTGTCAGGGTCATGTTAGCTTCTGTTGATACATCCTTGAACAACCAAAAACAGTTTCATTAAACTTCTAATATCTCTACAAAAAGCTAACTTAATACTTAATACTTAAAATGGCGTACATAATACAAAATGGAAGTTATCTAGATCCTTTCAATCCCCTCTAAGATCATGAACATGATCTCAATTCTTTACTTCATTCATCTTTTTGTACATAGCTAGATAACCTTCATTTGTATTCTGCAGCTTGGTAGCTCTAGCAATGCAATATAATGAGCATTTAAAACATAGATATAAAGATAAAACAAAAAACAATATCATGACTATGCTTACAGCGATACCTTTCTTCCATGAAAAGATGGAACCAAATCCTGATCCTAACCAATCAAAAGGAGTCCATCCATCTTTTCCTATAGCTCTAGCTTCTTCCATCAAACCATCTACCTGTTCCCTGTGTTGCTTTATTATTTCATAATAATCTGGAACAGTCATTGTGGTATTATATATCCAAGTACAACATTCATAATCCTCTGTCATCTCACACAAACCTGTCAGAGCAGCACTCATACTTTCAATAGCTAATTCTTGCATCTCCAGCTGTTTTCTAATAGCTCTGGTCTCAGTATTTAGCAACCCTATGTCCTTAGAGTTCCTCTCCAGTATATCATCAATAATGTTTGTGTAATTATTTATTTTGTTCATAAGTGTTATTCCCCATCCCGTGTAAGTAGGAAACCATGACCAAACCTTATCCCCTGTAGAGAATAGATCTACCTTTCCTTGTTTGGTTTCCCTTCTCTGTCTCACAGTTAGTTGGTGTTTTGGGTATGTACTGGCTTTTACCTGGTGTTCCTTTTGGTCTATAGCTGCCATAATTGGCACTAATTGGGCTACATAGCACCAGCCCTGGACATTACTCGGTATCCAAGGGTAACAGATCTTACCACAACAGATATAGGTATTGTTTCCCAAGGAGATCGGCAATTTTTGTATTGCAGAATGAAATTCAGGGGTGACAACAAGTGTAAAATAAAAAAGAAGTTTTCCAAACATAGCTTTCCCCACATTATCTTGTATCCCTTCTAAACTTTCATTCAGGGTTTTACCATTTACTTGCCAGAGTTTCACAGAAGAAGTTCCATCCCTCCTTCCAGGATCAGATATATTTATTATGGACTGAGAGCACATTCCCCTTCCCTTGTGGGAAGTATTCCCCAGTCTAAAACACCAATCGGGGAGTTGAGTGACTCCCAGAGTTGGAAAAGATATGGTGGCATTAGAAGTAATATTGGTCAAACCAATACTTACATTCCCTTTTATTAACAAAAATATTTTGACTGGAGCGGCCAGAAGAGGAATTTCCTATGTGCTCGGATGTAACTTACTACATATCCAACATTTATCAGAACCTGACTTTTGAGCATAAGCATATTTAAACTGCATCATCAACATTTTTCCTGAAAAAGGATTGTTCTCTTCAAAACTTCTTTTTGACTTTCTTTCACTTTTGGTTATCTGGGTCTCATTTAAAACTAGTCCTTGACCACAGATACCTTTTATTAGACCCAAGTCCTCAGGGTGATAAATACAGTTAGTTAGGATCCATACTGGCAGGAAAAAGAGCACAGTCAGTGTGCCCAATAGGACCCAGAGTTTCAAAGCACCATGAGGGGCAGTAAAAAATGTCATCTTCAGGGCCTTTTTCACTTACTTCACCCACTCTTCGAGGATTTTTCTCTCATACTTCACCTCCTTTTTCCATCTCATGTTTCTCAGGTGTTTGGTTCACCTTCTTCACTCGACTAGCATGGATCCAGGACTGGGAATTCTCCACCAGAACAGCCGTTCTGGTAACCGCTATCACCGTAGTAGGTGGTCCAAAGGGGTAGCCTTGCTTCTTGTCTTTAGCGAGTTGGCGGACCACTACGACATCTCCCACTTCGAAAAGGTGTGTTGGTTCCTGAAAAGAGAGAAAAAGTGCGAGCAACATTTCTTTCAACCTTATCTAAACTCTGAATCAATTTTCTCACATATACTTGTTGTACCAGGTCAAGGTCCCCTCTTTCTAACATAAGTGGCTGTCTAGCCCAAGGAGTGGGGAACGGTCTTCCCATTAATATTTCAAAAGGAGATAACCCTGTAGTCTTATTAGGTGTCATTCTTACCTCTGCTAGAATTGCAGGTAACATCTTCTTCCAGTGGGTATAGGTTCCTCCAGTGGCCTTCCTCAACTCATCCTTAATTGTCCTGTTCATCCTTTCTACTATACCCCAACTTTGAGGATGATAGGGAATATGAAACTTCCAATCTATCTTAAGTACCTTTACCAAATCTTGACATACCTTGGCCACAAAGGCTGGTCCGTTATCAGAATTTATCTGCAGCGGACATCCCCATCTGGGTATTATCTCCTGTGTGAGAATTCTGACTACAGTCTGCGCATCTTCTTTATTAGTGACAAATGCTTCCACCCATCTGCTGAACATATCCACCATTACCAACAAAAACTCTTGCCTCTGTCCTGTTTTTGGCATGTGGGTAAAATCTATTTGTAAATGGGTGAAAGGTGTAGTTGGGTACACTAGATGCTGGTGTTGTGATTTCTTTGGGTTCTGTGGATTGTTCCTTATACATGTAATGCACCTAGAAACATATTCTTTCACCAACCTAGATAAACCTGTAATGTAAAAATCCTGCAATAATGTTTCACATGTCGTTTTCCATCCTCTATGTCCTAGACCGTGGTACTGTGCAATGAACAATGGGGCACTTGACATGGGAATGCATGGTTTCCCCTCTAAGCACACTAGACCAGAAGCTGGATCTAGTTGTGCTCCAGAACCATCCCAGTCTGCTAAATCGATTTTTGTAGCAAATGTTTGTAAATCTGCATACATCTGGTCATGTGGGGTGGTTGTGACGCCTGAAGTGAGCATAGACATCTGCTCACTGGCCACCTGTTGTAATGCGGCTTCCTTTGCTACCTTATCTGCTAATGCATTTCCTTTGGCAATATGATCTCTGTGATTTGTATGTGTCCTGCAATGTAGAATGGCTAATGTTTTTGGTAACTGTATGGCTTTGAGTAGATCAGATATCAAAGAAGAGTGAGATATGGTTTTGCCATCAGCAGCAATGAATCCTCTTCTCTCCCAAATGACCCCAAAATCATGTACAGCACCATGGGCGTACTTGGAGTCTGTGTAAATGTTGACATCCTGTCCTGCAAATAATTGACATGCTCTTGTAAGGGCAATCAGTTCGGCTGCTTGGGCTGACTGATATGGAATTGGCTTTGCCTCGAGTATTTTGTCAGGAAGTTGCACAATGGCATCTCCTGCATGGTAAATACTATCATTTGGCCTAGAACATGAGCCATCTACAAACACATCTGGGGCCCCATCAAGAACCACAGCTGACATGTCGGACCTAGGGGAAGTGTCTTGCTGTATGTGGGTTATACAATTGTGTTCTGGTGCCACTTCATCCTGTTCCCCCTTTAGCCCCAATAGGGCATTCAAAATTGGAGTAGGACCTGAATTTGCTGAAGAATATTTAATAATCAAGTTGGGATCAGATAGAAGGATCACTTCATATCCGCTCAACCTTTGTGCTGACATGTGTTGAGTGTGTATGTTTTTCAGTAGTAAGGACACTTGGTGTGTGGTGTGTAGGGTAGTTTCATGTCCCAATGTGAAAGAAATAGCCATCTCCACCAGAATTGCGCACAATGCAACAGCTCTCAGACAAGCAGGCATGCCCTGAACCTGAGTTGGCACTACTTTGGAAAAAAACTACAGGGCGGAGCTTGCCTCCATGTTCCTGAGCCAGGACCCCCGCCATGGTTGTACAATTTTCCCCCGCATACAGATGAAACATTTTCTTATAATCAGGTAGTCCAAGACCAGGGGCCGTTACCATAGCATTCTTCAGGTACACAAAGGCATCAACCATTTCATTTGACCATGTGAGAATGTCAGGTGATTCTGAAAGTGTGGCAGACCTCAGAGTGTGATCATAGAATGAACAATCAGGTATCCATTGGCGGCAGTAACCAATCATACCAAGAAAAGTTAGCATGTCCTTTTTCGTTTGTGGGCGGGGCAGACCCACGAGAGCCGCAGCTCTTTTGTGACTGACATTCCTCTCACCATGACTTAGAATAAAACCAAGGTATTCAACCTGTTTTTGGCACCATTGCAATTTCTTTTTAGATGCTTTGTGACCATTCCCTGACAACCATTCTAACAGAGACCAACTATCCTCCTGACTGGCCTCCTGACTTGAACTACAAATCAATAGGTCATCCACATATATAATGAGGACCGAACCATTGGGAGGGGTCCAGGACCTCAGTGTGGTCTGGAGGGCAAGTGAGTAGACTGCAAACAAATCTACATAGCCCTGGGGCAATCTACACCAGGTCAACTGGCGGTTACGGAACGTAAATGCAAATAGCGCCCTCGTCTGGTGGTCCACAGGAACCGAAAAGAATGCATTTGTTAAATCAATCACTGTAAAGTATTCTGCATCGGACGGAATGGAGGTGAGGAGTGATGGCACATCAGGCACTATTGGGGCTAATGGAACTACCAAATTATTTATGGCCCTCAAATCTTGTACAAACCTGTAAGAGCCATCCAGCTTCTTGACAGGATTGATAGGTGTGTTGTAAGGAGAAACAGTTTCTTCTGCCTTCTGTTTACATGCTGTAGCAATAGGGAGGGAAGCCTTATTCTTGAAAACCCTTTTTAATTCTGTGTCAAGCTCCTCCCACATAGTTTCTCTCCCTTCTATGGTGTTCAGTTTATAGGCAGTAGCCTGTGTATTACTTGGTTCTATGTGACTAATGCTTTTTACATTTATCCAATCCCAAGCTGGATTATTTCCCAGAATACCATCAATGATCAATCTCATATCTTCCTGTGTGTAATTTCTTCCTAAACATGCCTTTTTTAAATAAGCAAGTGTACCTCCAGGAGATACTGTAGGCTTGGGACAATGTTTAACAATCTTATTAATATCTTCTAATTCTATGGGTTTTTTTAGAATTAGTTCTCCTGCTGTGAGAAAAGGTAGTGTCAATATAGCCAACTCCTTTCCTCCTACGGCCCCCTCATCTTCTCTTTTTCCCTCTGGTTTCTTATCCATGGATCTAAGCTGCATTCTAAATTCCTCCACATCTCTCTGCCCTTTCTATGACTGGTGTCACTTCTTCTCCATTGACCATCCGTTTTCTGTAATTTTATTATATTTACCTGTCCCTGTTCTTCGTATTCCAACTCTCCTTCGTTGTCATTATTCTCCGTAAGGATGCCTTGAACTTGGCTACCCTCCTCTGGTGATTTTATACTAATGATCTGTTTGGGTCTAGTGGAGGGGCCTGGCTGTATTGGTTGTAGATCCGGGACGGGAAGTGGCGCAGGGACAGGGGCAGGGGCTGGAGCTGCAGAGACAGGAGCAGGGGCTGGAGGGGCATTAGGCTGGGGTGTAATCATCCCCAAACTAATCAAAAAATCATCATCAGCAGCATTTTTAAAACCACTTAATGAAGGATATATATTATACGGAGGGGGTGGGGTTGGTGTCTGAACTGTTTTCAGTCCAATCTTGGGTCTGCACGTCTTTTCAGATTGATGCTTTTCCTGGCATATTTTTAATGTATCCAATTTCAACTTCCTCTTTTGTTTTAAAGAGAAAATCAAATTGAACTTTCCCTTGCTATTATCAACCCAATACGGTGACCATTTTAACCAGTTTTCTCCCCCTTTCTTGGGAATGGGTCTGTACTCCCCATAGCTTCTGTCCAGCCTGCCATACAATCCACCCAGGGATTTATTAAATAATAATCCGATCCACAAACTCTAGCAACATAATCCTTACAATTTTCTCCCTTTTCTGGGGGACCTGGTGGGTAACTACCTCCTTGACCCATATTTAGACAGTGGATAAAACAATTTTAACTTAAAATCTTATTTTGTTCCACACAACAAATTATCTTATACTTCTACGCAACAGAAAGAAAAAGCAAAAGACAGATAAACCAGAATCTGCTCCACAGACTTATTAACCTCTTGATAACTTCCCAAAAGTTATCTCTTCACTGTTTTACCAAAAAACAGTGTGTTCTACCAGAGAACAATCTGTGTTTACCAAAAACACCTTTTTTTTATATTATAGTGCACTATTTTGTAACTCTACCAAAGAGTTAAGTCTGCTTTACCAAAAGCAGCTACAGGTTATCACGGGTCTATATAGACAATACAGAATGATTCAAGACCTTCCCTCAACACAGGGCAAGAAAGAGCTTTTAGTCATAAAAAGACAAAAGGTTTACTTACCAAGTGAGGTGGGTGGTCATCCCGGGCCGAGCCCCCAGCTGAAAGGAATGATTTTCTTTTCCCCTCAGAGACCCCCGGTCTGTGGAAAGATTCCTGGTTTATCAGCAGAATTCTGGGAACACCCCTTGAACACGGAAATCACGACAGCTAATGTTCAGAGATGTTCAAAGTTTATTAGACATTAATAAGATTATATAGACTACAGATATTAATAAGGGAGGAGGGGGAGCGAGTTTCAAAACTGTAACTTGTAAATTTCCATCATGAGCTGATTACATGAAACATAACATATACATTTCTTGGTACAAATTGTTTTGGCTACCTTTTAGGGAAAACAGACAGACAAAGACATTGTCAGGGTCATGTTAGCTTCTGTTGATACATCCTTGAACAACCAAAAACAGTTTCATTAAACTTCTAATATCTCTACAAAAAGCTAACTTAATACTTAATACTTAAAATGGCGTACATAATACAAAATGGAAGTTATCTAGATTCTTTCACCTGGTATTGGGGGTGTCCTGGTATTGGGGGTGTCCTGGTATTTGGGGGTGTCCCGTCCTGGTATTTGGGGGTGTCCTGGTATTTGCGGGTGTCCTGGTATTGGGGGTATCCTGGTATTTGGAGGTGTCCTGTCCTGGTATTAGGGGTGTCCTGGTATTGGGGGTGTCCTGGTATTTGTGGGTGCCCTGGTATTGGGGGTGTCCCGGTATTGGGGGTGTCCTGGTATTGGGGGTGTCCTGGTATTTGGGGGTGTCCTGGTATTGGGGGTGTCCTGTCCTGGTATTGGAGGTGTCCTGGTATTGGGGGTGTCCCGGTATTTGGGGGTGTCCTGGTATTGGGGGTGTCCTGTCCTGGTATTGGGGGTGTCCTGGTATTGGGGGTGTCCTGGTATTGGGGGTGTCCTGTCCTGGTATTTGGGGGTGTTCTGGTATTGGGGGTGTCCTGGTATCTTAGCCCCCCAGAAATGTGCTGTGCAGTGAGAAGTACAAGCTGTGTACACCCCATGATCTCCCCATAGTCTGCAGACGATATAACGGTCACACAAAGCAATCAATATCCACTTATTGGGGTCCTTTTCCCATAAACATGGAGCGGGAGACATTTTGGTGAAATTTATAACTAACTTTGAGGTTACTTTATATATTTTATAGCCGAAAGTACAAAATATTGTTTTTCTTCAAAATTTTTGGTCTTTTTTTGTTTATGGCGTGAAAAATAAAAAGCGCGCAGGTGATGACATCCCACCGACAGAAAGCTCTATTTGTGTGAAGAAAGGACGGATATTTAGTTTGGTTGCAGCGTTGCACGACCGCGCAATTGTCAGTTACATAAAGAGGTGTGGCCATGAAGGGGTGTACATCCTGCGTAGGGAGAGGGGATAAGGACACAAATTGGCGCTTTATTCTCATGGAGATCACATGGTTATTACTAAGAGGAGACGGAAACATTTGCTGGGTATTGGAGCTTTTGTGAGATGGATGGATTGGATGGCGACTGATTTGTATGGAGACATAATATAGAGCGGGAGGAATCCATGGTGTATTGTCACATGTATGAATGCAGGATTGGGGTACTATCCGTGTATTAGGGGGACCAATGACACCTTGGCTAGTATTGTAGATGAATCTGGGGGCGTCGGGGGCAATCTTCTTATGTTTATGGCCCTTTAGGGCAGATGTGATTTCTATGTATTTTATGGGAGATTTTCTCTGTATATTGGAAGTTTCCATCTTGTTGTATCATGAATGTAGTATGGAAGATGAGTCCTATGTACTAGGAATGGTCATTGGAAGGACAGAATAGGAGCCACATGATTGGCTGGCCAACCCCGTGACAGTATAGACTAGTGGGTGACATTGATTGAGATCTGCCCGCTGTGTGTATACAATCACCCGGCTAATGTCTGATATCAGGGGACAAAATGTGCCAGCATTCATATCAGACTAAGGGAAAATGGCCGCCGGAGGAGGGACAGGCGGGCTACAAAAAAATGGAGGGAGATCTAATCCACTGCAATGTGATGTGTATAACTGTGCGAACATTGATATCAGACTAAGGGAAAATGGCCACCGGAGGAGGGACAGGCGGGCTACAGCAAAATGAAGGATGATCTAATCCACTGTAATGTGATAACTCTGATAATAGAAGGTTACGAGCCGCCATCGTCTTTTGTTTTTCAGTTTTTTTTCTCTGTTGTTTTATGCTATTCAGCTTTTTTTGGACCAGCACCATCTAGTGTCTGCTCTCCATGCTGCAGCCTCTGTATAAATCTGTCTGGAGTCACTTCCTGTCTGTCACTTCCTTTCCCAGCAACACTTTCCTCCTTTCAGCCATTTTAGATCGGCTTCTAGAAGGTCCTGTGATTGTCGGTCTCCATCCTGAACACACGGCCACCATAGGGCCAGCATGGGATCTTCTCCATGTCAGAGCACACGGGTAAGTCAGGTGGATCTCCTATTCCTGGTCCCGGCTCCTGTCCCTGCTATAGACGGACCAATCATCTGTGACCGAACCTTCCTCCTCGTCATCGATGATCTGGGTGTATTATTATTATTTATTCCAGGTACTTATATAGCGCCGTCAGTTTACATCTATATTGTACATTCCCATCAGTCCCCGCCCCCGAGGAGCATACAATCTAAGGGCCCTAACTCACATTCATACATACACATACTAGGGACAACTTAACCAGGAGACAATTCACCTCCCAGCATGTCTTTGTAGTGTAGGAGGAAACCAGAGTACCCGGAGGAAACCAACACAGCCACAGGGAGAACATGCAAACTCCAGGCAGGTGGTGGCATGGTTGGGATTTGAACCAACAACCCGAGTACTGCCAGGTGGAAGTGCTAACCACTCAGCCACTGTGCTGCCCCGTGCTGTATATATCTCAGCATCTACTTCTCAGTGTTGGTTTCCTCCTCATTGCCGGCCATTAAATGGGCCTCAGAATGGCTCCGGTATTCCCTCCTAGGAAGGACATTCAGGCCGATCTCCCACCATGTTCCTCTGATGTGTCCGAGACAGAATAACAGGAGAGACACCAGGAGAACCCGCTGGGACCTGACACTCCGAGAACCAGAGTTATGGTGGAGTATAGACCCTTCCTGAGATACTCCTCCCTGGGAACGGTCATACCTCCGTACTCCTCTCCTGTACATACCCATCACTGTCATACCTCCGTACTCCTCTCCTGTACATACCCATCACTGTCATACCTCCGTACTCCTCTCCTGTACATACCCATCACTGTCATACCTCCGTACTCCTCTCCTGTACATACCCATCACTGTCATACCTCTCACACTCCTCTCCTGTACATACCCATCACTGTCATACCTCCGTACTCCTCTCCTGTACATACCCATCACTGTCATACCTCCGTACTCCTCTCCTGTACATACCCATCACTGTCATACCTCCGTACTCCTCTCCTGTACATACCCATCACTGTCATACCTCCGTACTCCTCTCCTGTACATACCCATCACTGTCATACCTCCGTACTCCTCTCCTGTACATACCCATCACTGTCATACCCCCCACACTCCTCTACTGTACATACCGATCACTGTCATACCTCCACACTCCTCTCCTGTACATACCGATCACTGTCATACCTCCGTACTCCTCTCCTGTACATACCGATCACTGTCATACCTCCGTACTCCTCTCCTGTACATACCCATCACTGTCATACCTCCGTACTCCTCTCCTGTACATACCGATCACTATCATACCTCCACACTCCTCTCCTGTACATACCCATCACTGTCATACCTCCACACTCCTCTCCTGTACATACCCATCACTGTCATACCTCTCACACTCCTCTCCTGTACATATCCATCACTGTCATACCTCCGTACTCCTCTCCTGTACATACCCATCACTGTCATACCTCCGTACTCCTCTCCTGTACATACCCATCACTGTCATACCTCCGTACTCCTCTCCTGTACATACCCATCACTGTCATACCTCCGTACTCCTCTCCTGTACATACCCATCACTGTCATACCTCCGTACTCCTCTCCTGTACATACCCATCACTGTCATACCCCCCACACTCCTCTCCTGTACGTACCGATCACTGTCATACCTCCGTACTCCTCTCCTGTACATACTACCCACCATCGTATCATCTGCAACTCCTCTCTTACATTTACTACCTGCAGTTATGCTCTTCTTCTTAAATTGGGGAATAACTCGATGACTTACATACTTTTCAGACCTTGTGAAATATTCTTGGCTGTTTTGATAATAATACACTTTAATTTGTATCTCATGATAAATCCTGCCTCATCTCTGCCTCTCTACCTGCAGCCTAACAATGAGGTGTGCATGCAGCCACTGATCTATTTCTGGCTTTTGTCTCTCAGTCATTCTAATGTTCATTTCTCCAAACGTCCTCCAGGACATCCTTCCTGAGACAGAGCTCCTCCCTCTGGGACAGGAAACACGTAAGCACAGTACTATAAAAGGTGGACCACCAGGCCTCCCTCCTGAGTTTTTAGTGTTTCCTCTGCAAGGATGGGTGCAGTCATGAAGGAACTGATTGTCGAAGTCCTGGGCCCTAGAGGTTGCTGGTGGCTTCTGGTCTATCTTACTTCCTCCTGCCCGACGTGATCCCTTCAGGGGGAGTGGGGCTGCGCTCCTGATATCTTTCCATGCCTCAATGGAAGATGACCATCGGGGATGTCCTGGGGGGTCCTGGACCTTTGATGCCTGTCATTCTCCTTCCCGTGTGGGAGGGGGGGGGGCTTCAGCATCCGATGCACAGTGGAGCAGAGTGACTGCCAAGCAGGCGTGTGAGTAGCCGCAACTTCTGGGTGCTGTCCAGAAACCGGAAGTTCTGGCTGCAGTGATGTCATCGATGGGCGCCTGAGACTCGTGGTTCCAGTCTCCATAGCGACACTAGCATCTGGTTAGGCATCCAGTCTGGTGTACAAACCCAGCAGAGCCTTTGGCTTCACACCAAGAGGGATGGATGAAAGGCGCTGGCACTTCTCAGGCAGACCCTGGTCCTTCAGGCACTGGCTCCTCTAAGGTAAGCTTGGGGACTCTGATCCCTCTTGCTGACCCTGGTGGGCACACTTCCTTTTCTTGCTCCCCCAGCACAGTGGTTTTGTATGCGGGGCCCTGGGCTGATTATTTTCTGTATTATGTTTTTTCTTGCTTATTGTAGGTTAATGTCCAGGACAAGGTGCAGAGTCAGACCCCCAAGAAGAAGTGTGCAGTTTGTGCAGCTAAATTGGGTTCAGCTTGGGAAAAACCCTTATGCTGCAATTGTGTGGCTAGCCTTATTAAGGATAAGTCATTTACAGCCTGCCATAAAGTGCTCACCTCCATTAAGGATGACATGTTGTCTACATTTCACTCCTTTAGATCCCTGTTGAAAAATGCAGTTGCCACTGGGTCCTTGGACCCAATCGGCGGTTTCGGAGGTAGCAGATGCATTAAGAGGGGGGGAGGACCCGGAGGAGGATCCTAGGTCCCTTGCTTCCTCACGGGTAGATTCAGGCTCATAAGAGGAGGATGGTGAAGTTTGCTCCTCCAGAGGTTTCAGGAACAAATTGCCCCTGGAAGATGTGGACAACCTCCTTAAAGCTATTTACGAAACCTTAGAGATCGAGGAGGAGGATGTTTGCCTATCTAAGCATGACCTCATGTATCAAGGTTTGCATGCTAGAAAGACTAGTGTCTTTCCAGTCCATAGTTCCCTGCTTGATACTATTAGGCAGGAATGGGAAAGCCCTGAGAGGAAACCCTTTTTCTCAAGTAACCTTAAAAGGAGGTTTCCTTTTTAGGATAACGGGTCCCAGCAATGGGACAAGGTTCAGAAATTAGACACCCCCTTATCTAAAGTCTCTAAAAGGACAGACTTAGCATTTGAAGATATGGGGGCTCTGAAAGACCCTATGGATAAGAGGGATGAAGTCTTACTCCACAGGGCCTGGTATTCCACTTCCATCAGCCTTAGGCAACCTTTATCGGCTACCTGTGTCACCAGAAATCTGGAATGCTGGCTTACCCAGTTAGTTGCATCTCTCGGCAGGGACCTTCAGGCAGCAAATCCTGAAATAATTTCCTTTGCTGTTTAAAGCAGTTGGTTTCCTTGTGGATGCCTCGGCCGAATCAGTTAAGCTAGCGGCTTGAACCTCTGCCCTAGTGAATTCAGCTAAAAGGGCATTTTGGTTAAAAACCTGGGCAGGGAACTCAGCATTCAAACTGCACCTTTGTGCCTTACCCTTTATTGGTGATAATCTTTTTGGTCCAGGTCTAGAGGAGGTTCTGGAATGTACTGCCCATAACAAGAGGACATTCCCAGAGAGTAAGAAAAGGTTTTACTCTAGTTGGGTTTTTTGTTGAAAAACACATGCCCAGCAGGCTAAGGAGGTTCAGCCTAAGAAACATTGGACAGGGCACAGGAATAGGGGAAGAGGAGGAATCTTATTCAATCCTCCTCAAGGCCCACCAAGTCTCATCTCAATGAATTGAACGTCCCAATGGAAAGAAGACTGGGGACCTTTCTCCCTCAGTAGGCTTCAATCTTCTCTAAACTGTACATCCTGGACTTGATCAAGAAGGGGTACAGGTTGGAGTTCAACTTCAGTCCCCACACCAGGTATCTGGTAACCCACCTTCCCAAGGATCGGGAAAGGGTGCAGGCCCTGCGTGTCCTAATTGGGGACCTGGTAGATCAGCAGATACTTACCAGTGTTCCCCCGGGACGAGCAGGGCACGGGATGTTATTCCCATGTGTTTGTAGTAAAAAAACCCTCGGGCACGTGACCCTGAGAGCAGATTTATCATTATTAAAGGCACCCCCTCGGGTCGTGAACTCACAATCACTAATGTCTATGCACCAAATTCTGCACAAGCATCCTTCTTTTCCCGTTTATTTCAAAATTCTTGATAGGTTTCTATCCCCTCGTTTATTGGTGGGAGGTGATTTTATTTGGTAGTTAACCCCCTTTTAGACCAAAGCTCATCCTCACCATCCTCCCAAGCCTTCCCAAAATCCCTTACCAAAAAATTAGACACCCTTCAACTGGTAGACTCCTGGAGGGCACATAATGTAGGAGCTAGAGATTATTCATTTTACTCCCACCCACATGACTCTTATGCTAGACTAGATTATATCTATTGCTCCCCCATTCTGCTGGCTAACTCTAGGAAAGCTTGCATTCATTTAAGCCCCTGGTCAGATCATAATATTATCGCGCTGTCTATCACTTTTATAGGTCTAGCCCCTACTCCCTACTCCTGGAGACTTAACGACTCTATGCTTACGGATACTAACACCCGCCATGAAGTAGTTACTTCCATTCAAGAATACTTTCAGTCAAACACAACTCCCGATATCTCCCCGGCCATCTTGTGGGTAGTCCATAAGGCGGTCCTGCGAGGCCACCTTATTTCCATGGCTTCATCTAGAAATAGAGAGCGATGGAAACAAATTCAGAAACGTACCCGAGAATTAGAATCACATTATAGGGCTCATGATGGCAATCCATCTCTCCGTAACAAACCATGATATCGCAAAAGCGTCTAGAACTGAATACTTTACTATCCCAGAAAACTAAAAAAGCTCTACGCTGGTCGAAGGCCTCCTTTTTATTACATAGTAATTCAGGGTCTACTATGTTGGCACAGAAATTAAACCTTTAAATATGACCCCCACATATCTACAAGTTACGTACTAAATCCGGCAGTATCTCCTCTCTTCCTCGTGAAGTCCTGGGTATTTTTGAAAATTTTTATTCCACCCTATTAGTTCCCCCGCAACCAACTTCTGCTTCCTCAAATGGCTCATGGCTTGATTCTATACCCCTCCCTGTTCTCTCACCCTCTCAGATATCCTCTCCCAATGCCCCATGCACTTTGAAGGAAATATCCTGTGTGATTAGCGCACTCAGAACTTCCACAGCACCGGCCCTGATGGGTTCACGGCCAGGTATTATAAACATTTTGGTCCTACATTGGCTCCCTCTTTGATGTCATTATTCAATGATGTTTTGCAGGGCGGTAGGTTTCCTGAGGAGATACTCTTGGCTAACCTGTCTCTATTACCTAAACCCCTGAAAGACCATCATTTACCTCAAAACTATAGACCAATCTCAGTGATGAACAATGATCTGAAAATATTTAGCCACATTCTGGAAGATAGGTTGGCCCCTATTATCTCCTCTTTGGTCTCACTGGACCAATCAGGATTTATCCCAGGCAGACTTATCACGGACAATATTCGTCTCACATTAAATGTTATTCAGGACGCCAATTTGCATTCTAAAGAAGTTTTGTTGCTGAGCCGGGACATTAACAAGGCCTTTGATAGTGTCCTCTGGCCATACTTGTTTTCATTACTGCAGAAGATGGGCTTTAGTGATGAATTTCTGTCTGGTGTACATGCTTTGTATGACTCCCCCCAAAACAAGAATAAGATGTCCAGGCTGCAATTCTGTATTTTGTACACTAGGCAGAGGTACCCGTCAGGGTTGTCCTCTTTCTCCCTTATTATTGGCGCTTGTTTTGGAACCCTTGGCAATTGCAATAATCACACTCAGACATTTCTGGTTCCCCATTATTGGTTCACATTTCACAATTTGTATGTATGCAGATGATGTTATGCTTTTCCTTACTAAACTGTTGGTGTCATTGCCGGACTTCTGCTCATTATTGAATGACTTTGTAACAGTATCAGGTCTTACTGTAAATTTTACTAAATCAGTAGTTCTGCCTATTAATGTTCCTGATTCCCTGGGTGCATCTCTCCGCAATTCTTTTCCATTTCGTTGGGCCACAGATCAGATTTCATACCTAGGTATAAACCTCACCCCCAGATACTCAAAATTATTTGCTGCTAATTGGCCACCATGTGTGTCACGCCTCTCACCTCTATTGAAGATCTGGCATGGATACCCTATCTCATTCTTGGCAGAGTCACGGCAGTAACAATGAATGTCTTCCCTAAATTACTTTATTTAGATCACTCCCAATCCCTGTCTCAAAAATGTTCTTAGATCACTTTCAACGGATTATTAATAATTTTATTTGGCGTAACAAACGCCCTCGTTTTACTTCATCGGTCCTCTACCGGTCACAATGGGCGGGAGGCCTAGGTCCGTCTATTCCGTTGGTGGTATGATAGGTCCTTTATTAGGTTATCTGACTTTCAGAGAGGAGGATCTTGTATCACTTTTGAGATGCTACGCATACTT
This sequence comes from Staurois parvus, assembly GCF_062004578.1. Lineage (NCBI taxonomy): Eukaryota > Metazoa > Chordata > Amphibia > Anura > Ranidae > Staurois > Staurois parvus. The sequence continues at coordinate 827,187 of NW_028317835.1, forward strand.
TTTGGTATTCCGCTTCGTGAATATTATCATTATCAACAGATTAGAGATTTTTTTTAATTCACATTTTGGTCTTACGTCTTCATCTCCGATTTCATTTTTTGAATGTATTAGCCGTGACTCTCCTAGGGGCAGGGGTCTTATTTCAGATTTGTATCGCCAATTTGTGGTTACTTTCTTTCCCTCACCCCCTCTTTATAGACAGAAATGAGAGGCTGATAGTGATGTCACTTTTTCTGATGAGGATTGGGATTCCATGGTGGATAATGTGTGTAAGAGCTCTAGATCTTTCTGTCCGTGAGACGGCCCTCAAAGTAATAACCAGACGGTATCATACCCCATCTAGACTACACGCCATGTATCCAGGGACGTCCCACCTTTGTTTCTGGGGCTGTGGCCTTGCTGGTACTCTAGTGCATATATTGTGGGCCTGCCCAAGCCTCTCATTGGTGTGACGCAAAATTTCTAAAGTTGCCTCTACAGTGGCAGGTGCTCCGGTGCATCTGTCTATGCAGTCCTGCCTACTGGGAGCCCCTATCTCGGGAGTTCAGACTGAGGTTATGAGGCTAATCCATAGCATTTGTATATCCACCCTATGGGCTATTGCCCTACATTGGAAATCCCTCACAGTACCATTGACCACAGTTCTGCAGAGTTGATGCGGTGATGCTCATGGAGAGAATTCATTATACTCTATTGGATAAGATGCATTTATTTGACAGAAAATGGGAACTTTGGAGAACTCACAGGCATTTACTAGATCAATAAGGACCATTTATGCTTTGATTGATTGAGTTACTTTGTTGGTTGTTTTATAACTCTGCCTACCTCTCTACCTATATTGCTCATGTACTTCATTTCTTTTCTCTTTTTTTTTCTTTTCTCTTTCCCTTTATTCTACATAATTTCACCTTTGAAATGAATACTGCAGTTGTTCCTTGTTTCTCTTGTATATTCTATTTGAAGCTGTAATACCATTTTGAAGTCTATTTCTTAAAAAATAAAAACGTTTGTAAACAAAAAAATATATATTTAGTATAATTCTACAATTTTTGCAACTAACAGCACAATGCTGTTAGCTAAACCTTCTACCAATAGCTGGACAACAAAATAACAAACGGATCACCCTGTCATCCAGCTGAGGTCTAATGCTGTTTAATGCCCATGATACCCAGCCAAGCATAGCCTCTTTGAACAATGCATACACTTACCAACTGCTTATATCTGCAGGCTGACATCTTATTCCCAATAGTCTATCCTTGGCCTGACTCCTCTATACAACAGATGTTTAATATCCTGTTTTTGGCCTCTGTGGCTTCTGAAGATGTTCACTGCTCCCCCACATTTTCCTTGGTAGCCCGAGTTGGGCCTGCCCAGGACTGTTTTTTTCCATCTATGTATATCCCAGTGACATAGACAGATGGACAACCTACCTGTTTTCACATCATGGCCTTTTGGCCTCCTGACCTGTTTTGTCAGACATTTCTCTCTTTACTAACCTTGCTTCCCCCACTTCTCTCCTCTTTCTTTCTCTTTTTCCTGTCCCAGGAGTGATGATGTCACCATGATGCAACACCTACAATCAGCTTTGCATCTGTCCTTTATCATGGCTCCAATAAATATACTTACCCTGAATGTTCGGGGAATAAAAAAATTAAGGCCTTCAAATCCTTTGCCTCTGCCAAAGCACATGTGGTGTGCCTGCAGGAGACTCATTTCAGTGCCAGCCATATGCCGAAATATTTCAGCTCTTCCTACCCACAGGTTTATATGGCTTCTGCCGCAACTAAACACACAGGTGTACTCAAAGATTTCCACTGCTCTACTCCCTTTACACCCAAGGCAGGGATCTGGGACCCAGAGGGCCGTTATATTTTCTAGTGGGTCACCTTGACTCAGAGGTCACTATACTTCATACTATGCCCCAATTGCAGTCCTAACTCCCATTTGCTACAAGTAATAGATTCCCTATGTGGCAATTCCAGCCAGCTAGTTTATCCCTTTTTAGACAAATCCCCCATAACCTCTTATCCATCCACATCCTCCTTCCAGCAACAACTCCAACAACTCTCTCTCATAGACACATGGCAAGAAGCTAACCCAGCTAGAAGACACTATACATACTACTCATATCCACATAAAACTTTCTCCCACATTGACCATATATTTCTGACTAGAGGTATGTCCCCAGCCCTCCTATCCTGAATCATCATACCTTACCCCTGGACTGGTCACAAAGCTGTCCTCTTCACCCTCTCCTCCTTAGTACCCCAACAAACTAGCACTACATGGAGTCTAAATGGCCAACCCATCCCACAGACTGGACATTGGACTAGCCATCAAAGAATACCTGACACATAACACAACTGATGACATCTCTCTCCTGACCTTTTGGGAAGCCCATAAGTCTGTAATTAGAGGAGCCTGTATCAGCCAAGCCTCACATCTCAAGAAAGGACAGCGAGCAATCCATCACCGCTTAGAAACCTCATTTCATCAGGCCAACAAAGCCTTCCAATCAGACCCCTCACCTTCTCATAGATTGTCCTGGACAAGACCAGGCTAGAAATAGATTTTTTCTTGACAGAATCAAACGAAAAAGTTCTACACCAATCCAGGCATGAACATTAAATGAACGCAAACAAACCTGACACTTTTCTAGCCCTGGGACTGCGAACCTCAGACCACACACACAGACTTGTCCATTTAAAGATTACAAAAACTTCACACACCAGCCATCCTAATAAAATATTACAGGTCTTCCACAAACATCTAGCAGAATTATACTCTGAGACCGGCTCCTATGATGAATAGGGCCCAGACAGCTTACAGCCCTATATTCCAAATATTTACTAACCTCCTTCCACCTTTATTGGTTAATGCATTTAATGCCTTACTCAAAGGTTATTCTTTCTGCTCAGACTCCCTAACCGCAGTCATTTCTATGCTACCTGAACCCCAATCAGATCACACCACATGGCTTCATTACACACCAATCTCCCTTCTTAACTTGGATGTTAAAATCCTAGAAAAATCCTATCTGCATGGCTGAACTCCATCATAGGCACCTTGATACACAAGGATCAGATGGGTTTTAACCCCCCTCTGCCAAGCCGAGACCACAGAGTGATTTTGCTAGAACATGCAGCTTGCATACGCCGCATACCCGGCTGTTTCCTTTCCTTAGACATAAAAAAAGCCTTTGACTCCAATGGATATCACCACTTTACACCTCCCCAAGGGCTTACTTGAGATATGTGGGTTACAAGTCAGACTTTTTTTCCATACAAAGGGGAATGAGGCAAGGCTGCCCCCCCCCCCCCTCCTTTTCTAGCGAATGAACCTTTAGCACAGCTGATAAGAACTAACACAAATATTAAAGGATTAGAACTTGGTGGTCATCATCATAAGTTATGCTTTTTCTCTGATGACAATCTCCTCTTCATGTCTTCTCCTTTGATCTCAGCACCCAACCTTCTCCAATGCCTGGACCAATTTGCATTGATTTTGGACCTGGTTGTGAATCCCAAAAAGTTTACAGATCTTAATATCTCTCTACCCTCCTTAACTGTGTCACATCTACAACGTCCTCCACCCTTCTCTTGGTCCAGTCAATATATTCCTGATTTAGGACTGTAATGGAAGCGTAGGCAGGACAGAACACATGAAGAAGATGGGGAACACACAAAACTTTATTGAACTCTGAAAGACAATCAATCAGAACAGTTCATGGCACTCCGCGACATGCGGCTTGTAGGGACACCCACAGTAAGTGGGCTCATGGGGACTCAACGGGACACTAGCTGTGGAGTCTGGCCTAGCACAGCTCCCACCCAGCTTTCTAGGGTCATCGGTGCGCACAACAGGGACCGTTCAGGACATGGGGAAGGTCGGTGCACACAACGGACAGTTCAGGACATGGGTAGTCTGTGCACGCAACAGGGACAGTTCAGGACACGGGTAGTCTGTGCATGCAACAGGGACAGTTTAGGACATGGGTAGTCTGTGTGCGCAACAGGGACAGTTCAGGACACAGTCTGTGCGCACAACAGGGACAGTTCAGGACACGGGAGAGGTCGGTGCGCACAACAAGGACCATTCAGGACATGGAGGGGGTCAGTGCGCACAACGTACAGTTCAGGACATGGGTAGTCTGTGCACGCAACAGGGACAGTTCAGGACACGGGTAGTCTGTGTGCGCAACAGGGACAGTTCAGGACACAGTCTGTGAGCACAACAGGGACAGTTCAGGACTCGGGTAGTCGGTGCGCACAACAGGGACAGTTCAGGACACGGGTAGTCTGTGCGCACAACAGGGACAGTTCAGGACACGGGTAGTCTGTGTGCACACCAAGGGCAGTTCATGGTTTCAAGGGACACTCTCGGTAGACGACTTGCAGACGCTCAGCAGCAGGCAGCTCTCAGGGAGGTAGGCGATTTGCGGACGCTCAACAGCAGGCAACTTCCAGGGACCCTCAGCAATGGACGGCGGCCCTCACAGTGGCCAGCTTCTCAAGGGACAGCAGCGATCGTCAGGCTAGCGATCAGCAGAAGGAGCCCTCACAGCGGCCAGCTCCTCCAGGGGCCCGGCGATCAGCAGCAGGGGCCCTCGCAGCGGCCAGGAACAGCTGCGGGGGTAGCATGGCTGCGGGGTCTGACCTTAGAACAGGGGGGCTCATGCAGAGTGCTCAGCGGGGATGCCTGTGAAGGCCCGGTCCCCACCCTGACCTCCCACGACAGCAGTGGCGGTGGGCCAAGGGAGATCGGCCAGACGGCATTAGGAGGAAGGGAGAGAGAGAGCAAGCCTGGTCTCACGCTGGCATTTTTAAAAGCCGCGCACAACACTTCCTCGTTGCAACAGCCGGCCCAGCGCCGCATTGCCGGGGTAACGAGGCATGCCCCCCTCACTCCAGCCATGCGCAGGGAGCGCGGCTTTTGTCTCTGGCGGGGTGCCGAGCGCGGGAAGCCCTGCACCTGCCGGGGGCACACAAAGGCCTCCCAGCGGCCCCCTGCTGGGATTTCCTGGTGAGGGGGGTCTCAGTGGTCCCCTCCCCTCATCCTGCTTCACGGCTGTGTGCGGCGAGTGGAAAGAGAGTGAGCCGGGCGCACGTGACGCTGATTCCCACCTCTCACAGGATGAGAGGGGGGAGAGGTGGGGAAGCTGCAGTGAGGGAGAAGAGCAAGCCTGGCACACCGTGACAAGGATCCAAGCTGATGGCAGACCTCAATATTCTATATTCTGCTAACTACCCTCCTATGTTAACACACCTTACTAATCTTATGACATCCTGGTCCAAACTACCCCTCTCATGGATGGGTTGTATCACGGTTGTAAAAAATGACAATTCTGCCACAAATATTATACCTTTATTGGGTCCTACATACAGTCAGGTCCATAAATATTAGGACATCAACACAATTCTAAAATTTTTGGCTCTATACACCACAACAATGGATTTGAAATGAAACAACAAAGATGTGCTTTAACTGCAGACTGTCAGCTTTAATTTGAGGGTATTTACATCCACATATACATATATAATGTCACAATATAGGTACTGCCAGGGTGCCCAAATCTGTTATATCTGCCTCCCAAATATAGTACATTTCAGCCCCTCAAATAAAGTGCATTCCGGTCCCAATTTCATTAGCCAGTTTCCCCCAATTCACTTAGCACATTGAAATTTAATTAATATCCGCACTGCATGCATGGGGAGTTCCTGCGCTTGCGGATGCCACCGGACAAAGGCCTTGATCACGAGAGCACGACCCGTGTCCAGGGGGTGTGCCTCATTGCCGAGCAACAAGGCTCACCGCCCACCACTGCCAGGACAACCGGGAAGCGACCTGCATCAGTTTAAGAGACTGATGCCGGGCTCTTCCTGGTCATTAATTCCGCTGCCAAGCCACTGAGGGATCCCATATGAGACAGGACCATCGTGGCCACTCTGCATAGACCCCCCAAGGATAAGGGGAGCCTCCACAAGCTGCCTCTCTGCACTCCCCAAAGCTAAGGGGGAGAACCACGCCAGCTGCCCATCGCAAGCCCCAGAGAAGGGGGAAACCTCCACAAGCTGCCACTCTGCAAGCCCCAAGGATAAAGGGGAGCACCACACAAGCTGCCCACTGCAAGCCCCAAGGATAGGGGGAGAACTACACCAGCTGCCCTCTGCAGGCATCTAGGACTCGGGGGGGATTATTACCACGGACTATGCCACGCATACTCCGCTTTCAGGGCAAGTACTTGATGTCATACTACCTTGCTCCCCTGTGGACCGGGCACCCCTGTCAGATCTGTGAGTGTATGCTCCCCTGTTTTCCCTGAAATGCTCTTGTACTCCCTCTCCTCCTCCCTGTTTGGATTACAAACAGCTGTAGAGACTTTAACTTTGCCCCTGGGGCTGGACTACAATTATTTTGGGCCCTCTCCTTGCTATTTCCCATACTGAGCACTGCCACCCCCCTTGCAATCTCCCATTGAGTGCACATCTTGCTCAACTCCCTAAATATCACACAGTAAAAGTGTCCCCCTCCTATGGGTCACTATGGAGTCAGTAGATTGTAACCCCTCATGAGTTGCCAATTTACTATGGCTACACTCAAGAGACCGTCGCTCACTCCAACACCCAATTACTCAACACTACCCATCTATCTGGGACAGTCTAAAGTTCTGATACACCTTACAGTCACCCCATAATCCACTCATGGCATACCTCCTCAATCCAGGCCTTTATCCAACATGGATGCCTCCATCTTCTTTTCATGCTTGTCCTAGAGCTAGTCTAGTTCAACACCAGACTCCTTTATACCCTTCCAAACCCTATGTGACTCCAACAAAATCTCTACATCTGAAATTTTTAGATATCTTCAGATCAAACACTTGTATTGCTCCCACTTACACATGAACACCTCTGTCCTAGACATGACTAGGTTTGGACACATATGTAAATGTGACCCCCATGCCAGACTTTTGATTTCTACCTTATATGCACAGTTACCAGCTCCACCACCTTACACTTCCTTACCATATACATCCAAGTGGGAATGGGATTTAAATCTTCATTTGAAAACGATTGGGCAGACATATGGTCTGCTGCAAAATCCTCCTTCCAAAATATAGTTGCTATGGAGAATAACCACAGCACTCTCATGCACTGGTACCTGGTCCCTGCCCGGATCACTAAATCCATCCCTAGTCCCTTACTTGTCTATGTGGCTGCTCTGAAGCAGGTATCCATATTTGGTGGACCTGCCCAGTTGTTCAAACGTATTGGTGCAAAATATTCCATATGCGTAATAGTAAAATGTTACAGTGAGCGCTCTAAGAATTTATTTTATTTTAAAATATTCCATATGCCTGTAGTTCTTTATGAAGAAGTTACAGTATATATATCCATCCGGCCACTGCCTCATTTAATAACAAGCCCCAAGAAGTATACCTTATGGTGTGGCTCCAAGCTATGGATGGAAGGAAAGGGATCACCCCACCGGCAAGTGAGAAGAAGGGAGCATGAGTCAGAGCAATTCCAATGTCAGCCAATACAAGTAACGGGATGGATGCAGTGTGACCAAGTCTTAGTGGGTGGGATGAAATGCATCAGAGGGCGTGGCTAGAATGGCAGGTGAGGCCATTCCTCAACACTGGACTGGGGTCGGTTGACCAGCGTCCATTCCTTTACTTGCATACGGCCCAAGAAGTGACACACTGGCAATTTAAACTACTCCTGTAGGTCACCATCACGGCTTAGCAAACCATAGCGAAGGCCTGGAAATCCCCCCACCTCAATACCACTGAAACTAAGAATAGTGTCACTCGAGCCACGATACATGTCAAAGTAGAAGCCGTCCTATTAGACAGAGTGCATAAAAATGAACAACTATGGCAACCATGGGTTGAACATTTCCTATCCTCAAACTCTGATGAAACCTTACTCTCTTTGTAGTCCTGAGTCCATTAGGTAACCCACTACTCAGTTGCTACTCTATACAGGCACACACCCTCCCCCCTGGGGACCTCCTCTCCTCCCCCCTTATCTGTACCCCTTTCTTCACTACTCTTGCTCTTATCTCTCCATTGCTCTCTTCCTTTTCACCTTTCCTCTCATTAGCTCTTTATCCCTTATGGGGGTTTTCCCAATTGGGGGAACCTACACTATCAGTTTGAATTTTCAGTGAGGCGGACAGGTCACCCACTCGTCTGCCACTGGTATCTGCATACAGGTTGAAGTACTAAATCTATACTCCCACTGTGACATGCAAAAGTTGTTTCATCAGAAAAGAGGATTTGGACCACTGAGCAACAGATCAGGTCTGTTTTTCTTTAGCCCAGGTAAAACGCTTCTGATGTTTTGTTGTTCAGGAGTGGCTTGACAAGAGGAATATGACATTTAAAGCCCATGTCCAGGATCCGTCTGTGTGGTAGCTCTTGATGCACTGACTCCAGCCTCAGTCCACTCCTTGTGAAAGTCCCCAACACTTTTGAATGGCCTTTTCCTGACAATCCTCTCCAGGCTGCGGTCATCCCTGCTGCTTGTGCACCTTTTTCTTCCACACTTTTCCCTTCCACATAACTTTCTTTTAATGTGCTTTGATACTTCACTTTGGGAACATCCAGCTTCTTCTGCAATTACCTTTTGAGGCTTTCCCTCCTTATGGAGGGTGTCAGTGATGGTGTCAGGACAGCAGTCTTTCATATGATTGTGATTCCTACTGAACCAGACTGAGAGACCATTTAAAGGCTCAGGAACCCTTTGCAGGTGTTATGGCTTAATTATCTGATTAGAGTGGGACACTTTGAGCCGAGAATATCCCACCTTTTCACAATATTCTCATTTTCTGAGATTGTGGATTTGGGGTTTTCATGAGCTGTAAGCCATAATCATCACAATGATGACAAATCATGGCTTGAACTTTCTTGCTTTGCATGTAATGAGTCTATCTCATTTATTAGTTTCACCTTTTAAGTTGCTGCACTGAAATAAATGGACTTTTGCACGATATTCTAATTTTTCGAGTTTCAACTGTATACTCCACAATTCTCCCATGTGGACACCTCGTAAGTGGTTCTCCAGTATAGACTCCCAGTTTGGGGAACTCATTTAGAAGAAGCCGTCAGCTAGAATCAAACTCACTACTCTACAGTATGGTGAAGACCAAGGAGGCCTAGCAATACCAAATGCTAGACTTTATTTTATAGCTGCCCAACTTCGACATCTTAGTAGACACATTAGATCCCATCCGTTGATTGCTACTTCCATCAGATACAGATTTCACATCACTCTCACACTTGTTAATGGGCTTCAGATGGCACCAGTGGGAAAGGCATGATCTCTCATATATTTATTCCAGTCTTTTGACTCTTGCCGAAGAATTATAGAAAGAAATGGGAAACAGACAGAGAAACAGAGAAAATAAGAGAAAGTGGTGGGAGATGATTGTGACCTCCATACCTTTCATCTCTCTGTCCTCTTCACAGAAACTCAGTCATTTCTTTTGCATAGAGCTTTCAGGACTCCAGCACAATTGTTCAGCTAGGACAGGAGGGATTTCCCCTTATGACCCCAATTGTAGCGGTGATGTTGGGGATTTGATACACATGTTTTGGAGATGTCCAAAATCATTCAAAAAGTGGAACGATATGTCCAGTATTGTAATGTTGGTATTCAATATTCCTCGGGTGTGCCTCTTGGTCTCAATACAGGAGGAATTATTTACACCTCCTCCTATTACAAGTCATATAGCAATAGTGAGGCTGCTTGACCATAAAAAATATCCCGATCTTGGCTATCATCTCAAACTTTCAGCAGACAACAGTGAATTGAGCAGGTGAACTCCACATTAACATGTGAAAAACGAACTTACCAACATTGTAATTCCCGCAGGAGATGTATGTCTCTCTGGCAGAACTGGCTGGATACTCCTTGCTCACTCCTAGTTAGTTCTTCATAGGTTTTTAAAATCTTAGCTCTTTTAGCCCCATAAAAGGAGAACGGCCAGTTGTATCCTACTGAATGGTAACTACATTGGAGACCCATACTTGGGGTATGATCCTGTAGACACAGGCCTCATTGATCGGTGTCAGCTATCTATGTATGTACTGTGGGGCGTTACTTGCCATGTACAGCTGAATTGTTCTAGGCTGTTTCATCTTTTCTCTGTTCATTTGTTTATAAAAGGTAAAAGTGACACCATAGACAAAGCAAGTTATTGTTCTGTATGATCTGTAACAGTGCCACAACTGCCTATACGTGAGAATGTATGACTCCATTGTCTGGGCTGAATGTTGGGAATACTGTGCGCACTTATAAACTTTCTTAATAAAATCTATTTGATTAAAAAAATACTGTAGATAATGCTGTACATATTCTTTCTATTCATAAGATATATTTAGTAATGAACATTAAAAATAGAAAGCAACTTTATGTAGCCCTTTATATAGAATTCTATCTTTTTTCTTTCTCTACAGGTAGATTGATGAACCAGGTTTTTGGGACATTTTGGTCTTCATGAATACAGCTGATTCACGTGGAAAATAAAACACATGGATGTCTTAATTGACTGAAAGTCTTTACTGCAGTTCACTGGAGGATTCACACGGGATACAAGTCATATCTGTGTTCTAAAAGTCATGGTTTGGATCCTCTTCCACATTGATCCAGCAGGAGAAAAGTAATTTCAGTGTTCTGGAAGTGACAATGGCTTTACAATAAAGTCCAACCCCAGTATACATAAGAGGAGTAATTTCAAACTACTTGTTTGTAGATTTTACAATGGAGAGAAAATATATCACACACCAAAAGGCTTGCAAGGGAGAGAAGCCATATCATTGTTCTGAATGTGGCAAAACTTTTACAAGCGAGAGAGTCCTTATAATACACCAAAGATTTCACAATGGAGCAAAGTCATATCAGTGTTCTGAATGTGATAAAGCTTTTACACAGAAGTCAAATCTTATCAGACACCAGAGGATTCACACTGGAGAGAAGTCATATCGGTGTTCTGAATGTGATAAAGCTTTTACAGTGAAGTCACATCTTATCACACACCAGAGGATTCACACTGGAGAGAAGCCATATCAGTGTTCTGAATGTGATAAAGCTTTTACAGAGAAGTCAAGTCTTATCAGACACCAGAGGATTCACAATGGAGAGAAGTCATATCGGTGTTCTGAATGTGATAAAGCTTTTACACAGAAGTCAAATCTTAACACACACCAGAGGATTCACACTGGAGAGAAGCCATATCAGTGTTCTGAATGTGATAAAGCTTTTACACAGAAGTCAGATCTTATCAGACACCAGAGGATTCACACTGGAGAGAAGCCATTTTAATGCTCTCAATGTGACAAAACTTTTACAGTTAATGCCGGTCTAATCTATCACCGGAGGATTCACAAATCTTAGCATAGATTAAATTCTGGAAAAAAGGGAATATTAAAGAAGTTTCAGGTGTCACAAGCTAGTTTCACATCTCCAATGTCATCCCACAAGCTAGAGAAGAAGGGAGAAGATAAAATGTTTCTTTAAAAGAAACAAACTAAAATCTGTGCAAACTGGAATGTAATGATTGGATGAACTGAGTTTAGTGCTTATGTCCATCAATACACAACTAGAAGGGATTTGAATATTGTATCTTTTGACAATTTTTTTAAGATAAGCATTAATAACTGAACAGCTTCCCTCATGATTCTCATCTCTATCTTTTTTTATGGAGCTTTGAATGAATTTGCATTGCAATGCATTTTCATGATTCACCAACTGAGTTGTGTTTCCAAGCATTTTCTTCATTTCTGGATCCTGAGGTAATACATGACCAGCACTGCCTCAGTACCAGAGACTAGGATGGGGTCTATTGTCATCTTACCAAGTCTCTGAAGCCTCAGTGGGAGAGTCCATTCCAGGTTCTTCTGACTATTGATACATGATCAGCCAGGCTTGAGGTCTCCCGCTAAGCCCACCTTGTCCACTCCTCCCATTACATGTTCCATCTCCTCTCCCATTAACAATGCCTTCTTTCCACATTTCATCTCCTCTCATTATTATTATTATACAGGATTTATGGCACCAACAGTTTTCTCAGAGCTTTACAATATCATGGGAGACAATACAGCAACAATACAGTTAAATACAAGAGGGATAGGAGGACCCTGCTCCTCAGAGCTTAAAATCTAGGAGGGAGGGGCTAGTGGTACAAAAGGTAGTAACTGTGGGGGATGGATTGGTTGGAAGAGTAGAAGATTCCATTATTAGCTGAGGGCAGGATAGGCTTCCCTGAAGAGAGAGGATTTCAGAGATCGCCTAAAAGTGAGCAGAGTGGGAGATAGTCTGATAAATTGGGGTAGAGCATTCCAGAGGATGGGGAAAGCTCTGGAGAAGTCCTGGAGATGAGCATGGGAGAAGGAGACAAGGGAGCTAGAGAGCAGGAGGTTGTGCAAGGAGCGGAGAGTACGGTTTGGGTGATATTTGGAGACAATATTGGTGATGTAATTTGGGGCAGAGTTATAAATGACTTTATATGTTATTGTTAATGTTTTGAATTTTATCCATTGGGCAATGGGAAGCCAGTGGAGGGATTGGCAGAGAGGGGTGGAGGACACTGATTGGAGGCCAGTGGAGGGATTGGCAGCGAGGGGTGGCTGATACATAATGGTTAGTAAGGTGGATGAGTCTGGCAGCAGCATTCATGAAAGACTGAAGAGGGGATAGTCTGCAATGAGGTCGGCCAATGAGGAGAGAGTTACAATAGTCAAGGCGAGATATAACAAGGGAGTGAATAAGTTGCTTAGTGGTTTCCGAGGTTAAGAACGGCCATATCTTGGAACTGTTGCGGAGGTGAAGTCTACAAGATTTGGACAGTGATTGGATTTGGGACTGAAAGGACAGATGGGAGTCTAGGATTACACCTAGTACCCTGGCATGAGGGGAGGGACTGATGATTGTGTTATTGATCTTGATGGAGAAGTCAGGGAGGGGGCACAGGCTGGAGGGAATACTAAGAGCACAGTTTTGAAAAGATTGAGTTTGAGGAAGTAGAGTGACATCCATGCCGATATGTTGCTTAGTAGGTTAGTAATGCGGGAGGAGACTGAAGGAGTGAGGTGAGGAGGAGACTGAAGGGGTGAGGTGAGGGGTAGAAAGATAGATTTGTGTGTCATTAGTATAGAGGTGGTACTTAAAGCCATGGGAGTTTATCAAGTGACAAAGGGAGGAGGTGTAGATGGAGAAGAGTAGGGGTCCAAGGACGGAACCTTGAGGGACCCCTACAGAAAGAGGGAGTGAAGAGGAGGAGGCAGAGTTATAGGTAACACTGATGGAATGCTGCAATAGATAGGAGGAGAACCAGGAGAAAGCAGAGTCTTGGAGGCCAAAAGAGTTGAGTTTTTTGAGGAGGAGGGGATGGTCAACTGTATCAAAAGCTGCAGAGAGGTCAAGTAGTAAGAGTACTGAGTAGTGGCCATTGGTTGGGATGAGTACGCTGTAGTGGCCATTGGTTGGGAGGAGTACGGAGTAGTGGCCATTGGTTGGGATGAGTGCGGAGCAGTGGCCATTGGTTGGGATGAGTGCGGAGCAGTGGCCATTGGTTGGGATGAGTGCGGAGCAGTGGCCATTGGTTGGGATGAGTGCGGAGCAGTGGCCATTGTTTGGGATGAGTGCGAAGCAGTGGCCATTGGATGGGATGAGTGCGGAGTAGTGGCCATTGGTTGGGATGAGTACGGTGTAGTGGCCATTGGTTTTAGCAGTTAGTAGATCATTAGTGAGGTTTAGTAGGGTAGTTTCAGTGGAGTGTAGTGAGGGAAGCCAGACTGTAAAGGGTCGAGAAGGTTGTTGTCGGTGAGGTGGGAGCTCAGGTGATTGTAGACTAAGCGTTCTAGGAGTTTAGAGGTAAATGGCAGCAGGGAGATGGGTCTTAAGTTGTTCAGGTTGGTGGGGTCCAGGGAGGGCTTGTTAAGTATGGGAGTGATGTGCGCATGCTTTAGAGAGGAGGGGAAGGCACCAGTAGAGAGGGAGAGATTGAAGATGTGAGTGAGGGAGCATAGGATGGAAGAAGAGGGTGACCGTAGTAGTTGTGAGGGGACAGGATCCAGGGGGCAGGTAGTGAGATGGGCTTCTGAGGAAACCTTAGTGACCTCTTCGGTAGTAGGAAGGTCAAAAGAGGAAAGTGTTGAGGGAGGTTTAGTATAAGGTATGCTAAGTGGGATGGATGTCTGTGCAGTGGAGATGCTCCTATGAATTGCATCAATCTTGTTTTTGAAATGATTTGCAATCTCGTGAGCAGTGAGTGAGGTACTGGGTGGAGGTGGAGAAAGCTGAGAGTTAGAAGTAGAGAAGAGACGACGAGGACTGGATGACAAGCTATTGATGAGAGTGACAAAGTAGGCTTGTCTGGCAGCATGGAGGGAGGAATTGTATGTTAAGAAAGCAGATTTATATCGGGTGAATGCTTGGTGAGATTTGGTTTTACGCCACATTCGCTCCAGCACACGACTATGTCGTTTAAGATCTCTGGTGTTGTCAGTCTGCCAAGGTTGTAATGGTCGGGACCTGATGCTTCATGTTGTTAGAGAAGAAAGTGGATGAAAGTGAACTGTTGTAGACAGCAGTGGCCAGGTCAGGGCAGGACAGGGGAGAGATTCTGTCATAGAGGCGGTCAGTTGCAGAGTGGAAAGGAGAAGGGTTCAAGTTGTGAAGGTTTCTGCAGGTAAATGCTGATTGGAGGGATAAGTGTTTGAAGATGAGGAGACTGAAGGTGATGAGATTGTGATCATAGAGAGGAAAGGGGGCGTTTGTGAGGTTGTAGGATATCATCTCATGGATGACAACCTTTCAGGCAGGTCTGTGTCTGTGACACCAGCTAGAAAGAAGTCTCTGTTCAGTGAGAAAACAACATCCCAAGCTGATGCAGGCCTTCCAATACTGAGTTACTGCTGATTTAGGGGATGTATTCAGCAGTAAAACGTAAGCCCAGCTGGCCACTTGTGTTCCATGTGGTTCTGCCAAATGGGATTCCATCAGGTGAAGATCAGAAATCCTTGTTCCATGTTTTCTCTTTCCAGCTATTACTCCTCTCCATAGACTAATCACACAATACAACTGCCAGAGATCTGAACTTACAAAGTGCTGAGTGTGCGGTCATATTCCTACCACTTCTTCCGGGGGACTGACATTCCTCTGATTGGGGTTCACAATAATCACTCTGAGTGCACACATCTCTTTTTGGTGTAAAGTTTGTAAAGAAAACTTCTTCTCCCTGGAAATATTACAACGTTGGCACCAAAGTGTAACTATGGGCAAAATCAATAATGATAATAATAATGAAATCTGTCATTAGCAGAGCAGGCTTTGTTTTTCCGAGTCTCTTATTGTTTTATTTTTTTGTTGTCCCTCCCAGTAGATTTTTTTTGTCTACTTCCTGTAGAAAATCCAAGTCTTTTGGCAAAAATAGCAGTTGGAGGGGTTGGGGCAAATCCTATAACACTGCTGGGGGTGCTCACAACTGTCAGTTGTCATTCATATGGGGGGTTGGACCTTATAGAGAACCTGTTGCTGTAACTGCTGTAGAAGCGTTAGCTGAAGTTGGGCTTTACTTGTTGTGTGTCTTACTTATAATCTATCTAAGACTTCCCTGTACAGGGTGACAACGCTGCTGTGTAATGTTCCTGCAGAATGATCAGGGTTGTCACCCTGTTACAGAAGGTGGGAAAATAACAGATGTACAGACAGGACCAACAGCTGATACAACTATGTTGCAGAGGGAACTCTGGGAATGCTAATGACAGATTGCATTACACATTCAGTTAGCAGACTTCCTGCTGTTAGTCTGATGTTTGAATTGTGTTCTGATATTTACTGTCCTGCTGTAAAAGGTGTAAATGATCGCCCGCATGTTTCCTGTAGTAGCAGGGACTACAAACTCATATCAGGAATAGTAGGATGGGTACCTACCCAAGGGGGTCACCTTTTTGGATTTGGGGGAAACATTTCACATGGTTTCTTTCCATTAATGACACCGACAAGGGGAGTCTCACTTCACTAACAATAGGAGAGCCAATCACAGGCCAGTAACATTCCATGGTGTCACAATGTATTGCAGAATGTTTAATCCCCATTGGTCCAATGGATTCCTAGTCCTTCCAGATGCATTGCTTTTTGTGTGGAAGGAGCGCCCTAAAATGGCTTCCCTTCAATTCCACTCATAGCTGTACTTTAGGTGATGTTGCCCCTCCCCCATATCTGTAAGGGAAAGCCTCAATTTCTCCCAATACTCCCCTGGCCTTCCAGTGAGAAGAAACATTTTCTCTGGAGTGGAGATGTTTTATGCAGTGAGCCCTTCATAGACGGGATGGGGAATCTAAGTAATCTAAGATGAGTAAGGTGAACCGGTGTACTGGAGTCATGGATCAGATAACCAATGACACCATTGATGGTATAGCAGAGCTGACAGCAGAAGTGGCTCCATCACCTAAGGTGGTGTCACAGAACTGCATGGCGGCTGACTATCTCTCAGAAGATCAAGGTGGAGCCTACAAACTGGTGTCAGAGAGTGTTGTACATTTATATTAGATCATGAGGATCTCAGAAGAAGATATCTACACAAGGTAAAGGAGTTCCAACAGTCACCTGGGTGGGGGGAAGTGGGATCCATTTTCTTGGGTGGGTTTAGTTGGAACTTGGTTGAGTAATATGGTGGCTTTGTGTCTTAGGCCATTAGTTGCTACTATAGATTTGATAATAATTGTATACATTGTTGCTGTTGTGTCTCTTGCTTCCAGTTGATTTTGCTTGTTTATGCACATGATTACATTCACATTGTTAGAACAGAAGATTATTTAAAGTCCCCTTTTATTTTCTGAAAGCAGAGACCCTGGAGAATAAAATGGTGGTGGTTACAATTTTTGTCACACAATATTAGCGCAGCTGTCTATGAAATGCATATTTTCAGTAAAAAAACACTAACAATAATTCCAGTTCAGAAAAACACAATATATGACTCAGTTTGATGAAAAATTAAAGATGAGGTTGGCATCAAGTATATAGATACCAAACATGTCAAGCTTTAAAAATGTCATGTGCTTGTGAAATGGTGACAAACTTCAGTACCAGATATTGTCCATAGGTGACGCTTTAAAAGCCTTTACAGGTCATCAGTTTATATAGTGATCCATGAATGATGGCCCTAGAGTTATTCCTCTCCCTCTGGTGTGTGCAGAGATATGTACAATGTGTAGTGTGATTGATGTTTTCCTACATAACCGCACCCAACCCTTGCAATTGCTCATGTATACGGGAACTGGGGGCTTTAAAATGTGTTTTGTGTGTTTTCATTTACCGTGTGTTACTTTACACTTTTCTTTCTCTGAACTTTATTATTGCCATATAGGGGGTTAATAGCCTCGCATGTGATAACATATTGCTGGTCACAGATCCTCTGTAAAGAAACACAAGAGGTCTATCAGACCCCTAATGTCACCTCTGGACCCCAAAAAAGATGGTCAAGCACAGGTCATGTTTGATCAGCTCCTTGAAGACACGAATGTACATCTGCCAAATCTGTATCTGAGTAGACCATAGAAGCAGCATTAGAAAGAAATGTGAGCATGGCTTCAGTCAGGCGATGGTCCTGGTGGTCATGGTCTTGTTCTCCTTCAGGTCCTCTCACCTTGTAGATGGTGACATGGACTTGTTGTGTGGGAATGAGCAGGAGGGGCTCGGGGTTCTCTTGTACCCAATCAGCTTGTTATGGATAAAAGATGAAAGTGTCTTCTGGGAAGTTACAGGGATTTGTATATTTAGAGGGTTACATAAGTGGGCGGGGCTGGTATTAAAGAGGGGTGTGGCATATGTTAATCAGTTTCTTAGCATAGATGATATAAGTGGTATAAATAGATCCTTGAAATGTAAACAATCTATCTCTTTCCCTCTGTTGTTAAAGTGTCACATATATATGATGAATAAAGTTGGGTGATATTTTCACAGCACAATACCGTGGTCTGGGTTCTTCTACAACACATCCCCCAAAAATGTCCTCTTCCAGTTCTAGGAGTCTGGTGGAATGGGACACAAGCTGATGGTATCTCTTAGGCCCCTTGTATATGGGGGTCCGGCCCCTGTGGGTGCAATGCTGGCATTATAATACACCTGGTAGGCACAGGTACAGCGTCCAGCCCCGCTGCCTGCAGCCTGTCAAAGTCTACACTACAGCTGGACGGGGCTCAATGCTGCACCACGTTTACCTCGTGTTTAGGGCGCTTTGTGTTCAGGGAGAAATGGCCGCCATCCTGATCAGACAAAGCATAGAGCAGATGTAGGCCGGTGCAGTCTGCTTCTTCCACTGTAGGTGGCTCTCAACCAGAGTGACATCCCAGCCTGGAGAGGAAGTCGGGGGACACTTGGCTTCTCTGTGGTTTCCCGGTTCCTGGAGACGGCGTGGAATGAAGGGGTCCATGGAGTCCTAGAGATTATTTTTTAAATTTTTGTTTACACATTTTAAAAATGCTTTTATTCCTGAAGATCACAAAACCCCAAATCTGATGTATTCTGTGATAGCAGACACCCTATATAATACAATGTTGGGAGTTGTCATTTTCTATGTTACATGATATTAGCACAACAGTTTATGAAAGGCAACATTTCAGGAACAATATAGTAACGTTTATTTCTGAGCACATAAATGCAATTCATGACCTATTTTCTGGTGAAATATAAAAGATGAGGTTGTGCCGAGGAAATGGGATTCCCAACATGTCAAGCCGTAACACTGTGTGCACTTGGAACGCTTTAATAGCCCCTCCAGGTCATCAGTATAGAGTTACACAGGAGCACTGGTGCTCCAATCATTGCTCTCCCTCCGGCGTGTGCGCTGATATGTAACGTGTGTGGGGATCACTGTGTTCCTATGTAGGCACCCCAATGTACATGTCACGTCCTGGTCTGTGTATAGGAGGTCCGCTGAGCTCCCTCTGTCCTTCCCAGTGACACCCACCATGATAGCACCGGGCTCTGCTGTCCCACATGGTGTCAGGGGGGAGGGGCACATCTCAGTGGTGGATGTGGGAATGATAGGCGACTTCACAGCCACTTGTATCACTTCCACATGACAGCCGACATTCGGATTTACTAAAGTCCTCACACTCCCGGCTGTATAGCGGTGGGCAGTGTGGGGGGAAATAACACGTCTGCAGCATTGTTAAATATACAAATCCCCAGCAAGTGGCTGCAGGTTCATATTTACCCCTCCCCCCCCATCCTGGCACCCTAAGATGTTTCATGTAGAACCATCATGTAGAATCATGCAAATCATGTAGAAACCATACACAAAAATATTTGTGCATTTCCTGCTCCACCAAATGTCTACCTTTGTGACCCACTCCATGAAAATTTTGAATAAACAACACAGCGGCATCTTGTGGTAATCCCACAATCCTCTCTTTTGACATAAGACCATTTTTGTCTTGTGTCAACCCTCTGCTGGCCCAAAATTCAGTTTCATTTTCAGAAGCCTGGTCCTGTAATGTATTCAAAAGTTCATTTGACAGTAGGGACGGGGTAGACAGCATCACCATAGTTAAATATTATCGATCATGCAATTGCCCTGCAGCTTTTCCAGCTGCATCTGCCATAGCATTTCCCTCTGCAATTGGGTCTATAGCATTAGTATGGCCTTGGACCTTCATAACTGCTATCCATCTTGGAAGTTGGAGTGCAGCCAACAAGTCCTGAATCAGTGAATGATGGGATATTGACTTGCCATCTGCGGTAGTAAAACTGTGGCGTTGCCAGATTCGTCCAAAATCATGTACCACCCCAAAAGCATATTTGGAGTCAGTATAGATGTTGACATCTTGTCCTTGATATAAAGTACATGCTCTTGTGAGAGCCACAAGCTCAGCGGCTTGTGCACTGGGGTACGGGATGGATCCAGTCTCAATGATATTTGGTGGTTCTACAACAGCATATCCTGTGAGATACGTGGTGTCACTAGGACATGTGCATGATACATCCACAAAGACATTAGGAGCCCCAGAAATCGGGGTTTCCTGCATGTCTGGCCTTGGAGAAGTGTCTGCTTGATTAACATCTATATAATTATGTTCCTCGCAGTAAGGTGAGGGTTTGGATTTGTGGAGATCAAAAAAAACCAACAACAATGATGGTCCTGATGTGGAAGGGCTGCATTTCACTGAGAGGTTAGTTGTGGATGTTAACATTACCTCACACCCTGCCAAACGTTGTGCTGACACGTGCTGAGTGTTAATATTTTTTAGTCCATGTAGGACATGATGGGATGTGTGTAGAATCAAAGGGGGCCCCAAAACTATGGTATATGCCATTTCTACTGCCAAGGCACACAGACAAAACTTGGAGACACCCCGACATGCCCTGGACCGGGATGGGCATTATTTTTGATAAATATGCTACCGGCCTCATGGCACCTCCGTGCTCCTCAGCTAGTACTGCCGCCATGGTTTTACATGCAGATTGACAATACAAATGTAACCATTTAATCTGGTAACCCTAATGCAGGAGGCAAAGCAAGTGCTGATTTCAGATACTCAAATGCCTGCACCAATGGTGGTGTCCAATTGACACAGTCTGGCTGATCCTTTAGTGTCACCTCACATAGTACATTGTCATAATAGGAACAATCAGGAATCCACTGTCTGCAATAGCTTACCATGCCCAGGAAGGATTGCATTTGAACCTTAGTTTTTGGTTTTGGTTGTTGACATATTGCTGCCACTCTCCTTGGGCTCAGCCCCCTCTGACCCTCAGACAATACAAATCTTAGGTATTCTACTTGTGGTACTACAACCTGGATCTTTTTCTTGGAAACCTTTTGTCCCTGATCAGCCAGAAACTGTAACAATGACAGTGAATCAGCCCTGGATGTCTCTGCATTTACAGAACTAAGGAGTAAGTCATCCATGTCCAGGATGAGTACTGAACCATGGAGGGGGTTCCCAGTCATTAAGCATGGATCTACTGGCCATGGTATATGTTACCGGTGAATCTACATAGCCTTGCAGATGACGGGTCCAGGTTAGCCTCTCTTCCAAAAAACAAAACCCAGATAATGCCTGTGTCTCCTTGTCAACTGGGGCACTAAAAATGCATTTAATAGATCAATTACTGTAAAATGTGTGGCGTTGGTTGGTGTGGCGTTCACCAAGGTTGGTATGTCTGGGACTACAGGTACAATTGGCATTGCCCTTAGATCCTGTACTAATCTCCACTCACCATTGGGTTTTTTATTTTCAGGGTGGCTTTGTATGGTGTGCAATCAATGAATCCAGCATCTGTAGCATTTTTAGCCCATAACTTTTCAGGAAGTGTTCTTAAATCACGCTCTATAGCTGGGCAAAATAAAAAAGGTGTGTCCAGTTGCGTACCTTCTTCTGTGATAGACATCACAGCTTTAAGAGCAGCTAACAAATCTTGGCCTAACAGGGATACTGGGCAATGTGGGAGCACATGAAATCTATGATACCAGACCTGTCCATCCTTTGCCTGTACGGGGAGGGGAGATGTACTGCTAGTGGGTGTTTCTTTTCCTTCTATTCCTATTGATTTGGTGTTACTCGAGGAAATATCCAGGGGGGTCCCATACTTCTTATGCCAAGCACCATACAGCTGTCTAATCGCTAAACTAACATGGGGCAGGGCTCCATTCATCCATGATTGGATAAAAATAGATTCACTTTCCCCATCACTTACATCCATCCCTCCTTCCAGCAATACCTTTTTAAACCTTCTAATAAAATCTGTGGCAGTTTCAGTAATTTTTTGTCTACATGCTACAATTGGAGCAAATGATTTCCTCTGCTTGTAAAGCCTTACCAATTCCGGTTTAACTTCCTCCCACGCTGCATCCCTCTGCTCCCTAGATCACAGGGGATATTTATCCACACCCTGCTTTGTGGACCACGCCCTATGTCCCAACTCAGTATTATCCTCATTGTTAAATATTGGACAGTTATCCCATTCAAATTCCTCTGTAATATCTTTTCTACAATTACCTTGCAATCTTCCATCATATTTCTTCCTACACACATTCTTTTTAACCAGGATACTGCTCCCCCCTGGAGACTTCCTGGGATTGGGGCATCCTTGTACTATAGCATTTAATTCCTTTGCATCTAATGCCTTTAAAATCAGCTCATCCCCCCACGGTCATAAATGGGTAAGCTGATCTCACTTTCTCTTCCTCTTCTACCGGCCCCAATCCTCTTCCCTTCTCTTCCTTTGGCTCATCACTCGACCTCATAACCCTATCACTTACCTCCACTACTTTCTTTTCCTTTCTTTTCTCCTTCATCATGTGAACTTTCTGCCTCTCTCCCATTTGCTCTACGTTGTCTTCTAACTCGGACTGCTGAAATGATGATGTCTTCATCATCCTCTGTTTTATCAGTGTGGGGAAGTGCTGGATATAACGGGGCTATCTGTGGGGAAGTGCTGGATATAACGGGGCTATCTGCGGGGAAGCGCTGGATATAACGGGGCTATCTGTGGGGAAGTGCTGGATATAACGGGGCTATCTGTGGGGAAGTGCTGGATATAACGGGGCTATCTGTGGGGAAGTGCTGGATATAACGGGGCTATCTGTGGGGAAGTGCTGGATATAACGGGGATATCTGTGGAGAAGTGCTGGATATAACGGGGCTATCTGTGGGGAAGTGCTGGATATAACGGGGCAATCTGTGGGGAAGTGCTGGATATAACGGGGCTATCTGTGGGGAAGTGCCGGATATAACGGGGCTATCTGTGGGGAAGTGCCGGATATAACGGGGCTATCTGTGGGGAAGTGCCGGATATAACGGGGCTATCTGTGGGGAAGTGCCGGATATAACGGGGATATCTGTGGGGAAGTTGGTGGAACTGAATTAACCTCTTTATGTTTGTAGGGTGGTGGTGGCACAGGAATATTTGCTGCAATTAAGGTTCTATATCCTGGTACATATGTCAACCAATTCTTACCTCCCTCAAACATATAATCCTTGTCCCAAGCTGGGTCTTCCTTTCCCCAAACATCCACCTGTGGTTGCTCATGCAGGCACATACCATTCATCATATCCATACACATTGTGTCATTCCCTCCTTCCCGGGGAAAACTCGCTCCTCCCAATCCTTCTAACCAGCTTACTAAATTATCCACCCGTGGATTAACATAATAGTAACCAAAAGAAGAAACTCTAGTAACAAATTCTTTTCAAGTCTCATTTATGGGAACAACTGCATTTTCCCTTTCTGCTTTTTGTCTCTATTTTTCTTCATCAATTTAATCAACTTTAATGCTTTTAGCGGAGGCACATGGCGAGGTATTTCCTCCTTACCTAAGGAATTCCCCATAACAACAGCAGCGGCAGCAGCAGATTAGTAAGACAATACAGCAATACAACAAAGAACAATAAGTGCTATGTCAGGTGTATACAGGTATTCTATGTCCCGAGCCGAGAGTCCCTTTCTCTCGCTCCTAAACTCCACCCACCAATCTCCCTCTTAAGTTCGGAAATAATGACCTCGGCAAGAAAAGCATATTTTTCTTAAAAAAAAAAAAAAAAGATTCTCACTCACCTTGGTGATTATCCCACTCTTCTGACACCAGTACAAAGGGTTGGTGTTGAGTTTTTCCTCTCAATGGGGGCCCCCACCGGTTACACCTGAGCGATAACTTACGATATATCGGGAAATGAATTGCACACCACGCCACAGCTCGTTGCAAGACACTTCAACTTTATTGCGGAAACATC
Organism: Staurois parvus; assembly: GCF_062004578.1. Lineage (NCBI taxonomy): Eukaryota > Metazoa > Chordata > Amphibia > Anura > Ranidae > Staurois > Staurois parvus. The sequence continues at coordinate 850,930 of NW_028317835.1, forward strand.
AGCATATATATAAATCTGTAGTCTCTAGGCAGATTATTAATGACCAACCTTTAATATCAACCAATCAAATTCATGCATTTATCTTTAATATTTGCACCTTAATTGTCATTAAACTTTGCAGAACTAGTTTCTGGCCAGATGGTTGTGGTCAGACTAACTCATGATCTTAGCACAACGCCCAGACTACGGCCACGGTCTAACCGACAGTTACTTCCTCAAAAAACTTGTAAACACAGTTAGTTTCCTGTAAAGAATACATACAGTACAAACTTTTCTCTTCATGTACAAAAGTCATATATTTTTTAAGCAAACATCTTGTATAACAAAATGGAGCTGATTATGTTATATTATCCTTTCAGGTACTCTTTATGGAGAGATCTGGGGTCTATTAGCCTCCAAATCTCTCCTCTGCCCTTAACATCTGATCGCACCAAGATCGGTGTAATCAGATACTTTATGCCCCTTTTACACGAACATTCCGATTGGGTCCGGACCCGATCACAACCTCTATTCTCTCTGGAGTGGCAGATGTAAACGGATATGTGTCCCTTTACTCTCACCGACATCCGATCCGATCTGCCAAAAAGAGACAGATGGGGATCCATTCCCCTTCTGTCCATTGGATCAGATCACATGGCAGTCTGACCGCCCATAGAGGACAGCGGGCCGTGTCCATGTCCGCTCTATATAAGCGAAGCAGACGCAGACTTGTCATCCATTTGCCCAACAGCGATCAGCAGAGAGATCCCCCGCTGAGCAAGAGGATCCGCTGACGGGCCCACCCGGTGTGAAAGGGGCCTTACCATTTTATATTCCAGAAAACCAGAAGGCATGAATGCTCATCACTTCCGTCTTCCTGTATCATGGAGGCCATCAGGGCCGATTTGGCCTCTGTTTGCTTCTATGGGACAGGAGAGGCCGAGAGTGCCAAAGAAGGTGATGGGAGAACACTGTAAAAGCAACAAAAACAAAACTCTTTTGCATCGTATTTATGTTAGGAGTGTAGTGACATCACAAGTGTTACCTAGAAAAACAAATAAAATATACGTATCCACATTTTCTACCACATTAAAGCCCTCTGACATAAAAAACTGATGTATAATACATTTGGGTAGATTACAAATCCTAAAGGTGTAATGTGCTGAACTGGGACATCTCCATAAGTGGTTCAGGACAGTTTGCACCCTTTATGTAAATATTAATTCTAACCATAGTTACACTTTAGGGTCAACATCAGAATGTTTCTAGGGTCAAAAAAGGATTCTTCGCAAACAATACCTACCCAAAAACAATACCTACCCAAAAAAAGAGAATAGACTATTCAGTCATTGAAGATAACCCGAGTCAGAGGAATTTCAGTCCCCCAGAAGATGTAGTCGTAGTATGTGATCGGTCTATGGAGAGGAGCAATAGCTAAACAGAGAGACAATATAATAAGGAAGTCCAATCTTCTCCTGATGGAATCCCTTGGATTTGTGGCAGGACAAGATGGAACACAAGCAGCCAGCTGGGCGTAAGTGGTACTGTTGAACACATCCCAAACAAAGAGCAGTGAATTGGTGTTGGAAGGCCTACACCAGCTTAGGAATTTGATTTCTCACTGGACAGAGATTTCTCCATGGCTGTTGTCCCTGTTGCAGTCCTACCTGTAAAAGCTGTCATCCATAAGAGGAGGAGGAACCTGGAAATAAGGCATTGATCATTGGAGGGGAGGTGGAATATGTGAAGGGAGGTGTGGACAAGGTGAGCGCAGCTGGAGCCCTCAAGCTAGACGGATATTGGAATAGTCAGCAGAATCTAGAAAAGTCTCTCCCACTGAGGCTTTGGAGGCTTGGTAAGATGCCACTTGACCACTACCTAGTCTTGGTGCTGAGGCAGTGTTGGTAATGCATTAGCTCAGGATCTGACAATGAAGAAAACATTTGGGAACACAGCTCAGTTAATGAATGATGAAAATATATTACATGTTCAGTCAAAGCTCCATAAAAAGGTTAGAGATTAAAATCATTAGGAAACACAGTTCACTGTCAATACTTGTCTGATGAAAATAGTCAAAAAGTAAAATAGTCTTGGGCTTCTACCCCTTTAAACCCCCCTTCTCCCCATTACCTCCTGCAGCTGAAGCCTGTGAATCCTCTGGTGTGTGATCAGCTGTGACTTATGTAAAAAAATCTGTTACACTCACAACACGGCTAAAGATTTTCTCTGGTGTGGACCCTCTTGTGTGTGTTAAGTTGTTCTCTATGTTTAAAAGCTTTATCACATTGAGAGCAGTGATATGGCTTCTCTCCAGTGTGACTCCTCTGGTGTATAATAAGGCTTTCCTTATATACAAAAGCTTTATCACATTCAGAACATTGATGTGGCTTCTCTCCAATGTGAATCATCTGGTGTCTGATGAGGGATGACGCTTGTCTAAAAGTGGTATTGCATTCAGAACACTGATATGGCTTCTCTCCAGTGTGAATCATCTGGTGTGTGATAAGATTTGACTTCATTGTGAATGCTTTGTTACATTCAGAACACTGATATGACTTGACTGATATGGAGAGCAGTGTGAATCCTCTGGTGTGTGATAACACTTGACTTCATTGTGAATGCTTTGTTACATTCAGAACACTGATATGGCTTCTCTCCAGTGTGAATCCTCTGGTGTGCGATAAGATAGCACTTTTGCATAAAAGCTTTATCACATTCAGAACACTGATATGTCTTATCTCCAGTGTGAATCCTCTGGTGTGTCATAAGATTACATTTCATTGCAAAAGCTTTATCACATTCAGAACACTGATATGGCTTCTCTCCAGTGTGAATCCTCTTGTGTTTCATAAGATAATCTTTTGTTGTAAAAGCTTTATCACATTCAGAACATTGATATGGCTTCTCTCTAGTGTGGACTCTCTGGTGCATGATGAGATTTGACTTCTGTGTAAAAGCTTTATCACATTCAGAACACTGATATGACTTCTCTCCAGTGTGAATCCTCTGGTGTGTCATAAGTTTACCTTTCACTGTAAAAGCTGTATCACATTCAGAACATTGATGTGGCTTCTCTCAGGTGTGAATCCTCTGGTGTTTGATAAGTTGATCCTTCGATGTAAAGGTTTTATCACATTCAGAACACTGATATGGCTTCTCTCTGGTGTGAACCCTCTGGTGTTTGGTAAGATTACCCTTTGTTGTAAAAGCTGTGTTGCACTCAAAGCACTGAAAAGGTTTCTCTTCAGTGTGACCCTTCTGGGGTGTGATATGTTTTGCCTTCATTGTAAAACCTTTATCACAGTCCAAACAAGAAATAGCTTCTGAAATAAATGTTATGGATGCAAGGGTTGAACTACATTGTAAAGCCATTGTCACTTCCAGAACACTGAAATGTCTTATCTGCTGTTGTCCTCTGAGGGTGGATCAATGTTGAAGAGGATCCGAACCATTTACAACATTGAGAACACTGATATGTCTCGTATCCTGTGTGAATCCTCCAGTGAACTACGATAAAGACGTTCCGTCACCTAAGACATCCGTATGGCTCGTTTCCCATGTGACTGAGTTGTACTTATGAAGACCAGCTTGACCGAAAACTTGGTTCTTCAATCCACCTGTACAGAAAAACAAAAAAGTCAGAATTCTATATAAAGGGCTAAATAAAGATGTTTTCTATATTTTTTTAATTAAAAAGAAAATTTATGAAAACATCCAAAACATTCCAGAGTTGACATCTGAGTACAATCAGTATCACGACATGCATTGTCAGATAATGAAACACATCCAAAGTCAGAAACGTGTAACATAGCGCACAACAGCCTTATGCTATTGGGTTTTCACAGCCATCATGGCCCACTTGGGATAGAAAAATAATATGTTAAAATTCAAAAGTATAGGAGTACACCTTGCATCACATTACCATCTTACAGTGAGGGACAGAAGTATTTGAACACCCTGCGATTTTGCAAGTTCTCCCACTTAGAAATCATGGACGGTCTGACATTCACATTGCAGGGGCATTCCCACTCTGAGAGACAGAATTTAAAAAACAAAATTCAGGAAATCACATTGTATGATTTACAAATCATACAATGTGATTTCCTGAATTTTGTCTCGCACGGCTGAACAGAAGTATTTGAACACCTAAGAAACAGCAAGAATTCTGGCTCTCAAAGACCTGTTACTGTGCCTTTAAAAAGTCCACTCTACTCCACTCATTAATCTAACTTAGTAGCACCTGTCTGAGCTCTTTAAATACACCTGTCCACCCCACAGTCAGTCAGACGCCAACTACTACCATGGGCAAGACCAAGAGCTGTTAAAAGACACCAGAGACAAAATGGTGGACCTGCACAAGGCTGGAAAGGGCTACGGGGCAATTGCCAAGCAGCTTGGTGAAAATAGATCAGCTGTTGGAGCAATTGTTAGAAAATGGAAGAGGCTAAAGACAACTGTCAGTCTCCCTCGGACTGGGGCTCCATGCAAGATGTCACCTCGTGGGGTATCACTGATGAGAAGAAACGTGAGGAATCAGCCCAGAACTACAAGGGAAGAGCTGGTCAATAACATGAAGAGAGCTGGGACCACAGTTTCAAAGGTCACTGTCGGTAGAACACTACGCCGTCATGGTTTCCAATCATGCATTGCATGGAAGGTTCCCCTGCTCCAGTCATCACATGTCCAGGCCCGTCTGAAGGTTCCCCTGCTCCAGTCATCACATGTCCAGGCCCATCTGAAAGTTGCCAATGACCATCTGGATGTTCCAGAGGAGGCATGGGAGAAAGTCATGTGGTCAGATGAGACCAAAGTAGAACTTTTTGGTCTAAACTTCCCTCGTCGTGTTTGGAGGAAAAAGAAGGATGAGTTGCATCCCAAGAACTCCATCCCTACTGTGAAGCATGGGGGTGATAACATCATGCTTTGGGGGTGCTTTTCTGCGAAGGGGACAGGATGACTGCACTGTATTAAGGAGAGGATGAATGGGGCCATTTATTGTGAGATTTTCAGCAACAACCTCCTTCCCTCAGTCAGAGCATTGAAGATGGGTCGTGGCTGGGTCTTCCAACATGACAACGACCCGAAGCACACAGCCAGGAGAACCAAGGAGTGGCTCCGTAAGAAGCATATCAAGGTTCTGGAGTGGCCTAGCCAGTCTCCAGACCTAAATCCAATAGAACATCTTTGGAGGGAGCTGAAACTCCGTGTTGCTCAGCGACAGCCCCGAAACCTGACAGATCTAGAGGAGATCGGTGTGGAGGAGTCGGCCAAAATCCCTGTTGCAGTGCAAACCTGGCCAAGGACTACAGGAAACGTCTGACCTCTGTAATTGCAGACAAAGGCTTCTGTACCAAATATTAACACGGATCTTCTCAGGGGTTCAAATACTTCTGTTCAGCCGTGCGAGACAAATACATTCTTTACAAATCATACAATGTGATTTCCTGAATTCTGTCCTCAGAGTGGGAATCCCCTCCAATGTGAATGTCAGACCCTCCATGATGGAGAAGTGGGAGAACTTGCAGAATCGCAGGGGGTTCAAATACTTCTGTTCCTCACTGTATTTGCATTTCTGTCTTTGTGGTGGGAGCGCGCCGTATGGCCAGCTCCCAGCACAGAGGCGGGGGTCTCACTGAGACCTCTGGGTCCCATACTAATGATCAAAACTCATAACTCCCAACTCTGGGTCATCTGATCACTGTGAGCCTCTGATTGGCTATCACAATGAGGAGTCACTGTGAAGCTCGCCCCACGTGTTTTCTTACATTGTCTCTCCTCTCAGAGAAAAAAAAAACAACAGTGTGTAAAAAAATCAATCAATAATAATATTAATAATAATAATAACAGCAATTTAAAATAAAAAAAATATGTAGATGAAGGTTTGATCTAGGACAGTGCCAGGGTTAGTGTTTGGGTCAAGGTCAGGGTCAAAGGTCAAGGTCAGAGTCAGTATTTTTTGGGGGGGGGGTTATTTATTTATGTAAATTAGTATCAGTGTCAGTTAGTGTCGGTATGTTTTAGTAGATAAAAAAAAAAGTAAAGAAAAATGTGCCCTACTGTTCCTGGGCTGTACTCCGGGTACAAACAGCAACTAACATACACATACGAGGTATTGCTGCCATCGTCGGGAGCAGGAGAATTGTTGGGGGTTGTCCTTTGGTGGTAGGTTATGGCAGCAGCAAGAAATGTACAGCTAACTTTAGAACAAATGATTTTCACTATTTTGGGCCTGTTTTCCTTTGATCACATAAAAATAAAATCAGGAGACGTCCATTACCATTTACCAACTGGATGCACAAAGTAGTTGTGATGACGGTTTCACTAACGCATGTCAAAGCTGCAAAATTGTGCTTAGGCATTAACATTTGTTGTACCTTCAGGCATGAAGGGGTTTGGTTCAGTTTGATGTCATTGAAAAAAGCTTGATTAATGGTGCCGACAATCGTGTCCCAATATCTATGAAGCTTATGCGTTTAGAGTGGTTCTGAGGGCCAGTTGACACCAGAATGTGATGTGGGAAATCTGAGGTCCATGTTTGTGTCCCCCACCTGGTGTCAGTGCAATGCTAACAACACCCCAAATGCAGGCCACAATCACAGGGCATTTTCCTGCACTGGATGGCATGGCACAGAAGTACTGACGTTCCATGCGGTCCGGTTGCTGTGTGCTTTGTGAAGTAGTCCAAGCACAACTTTAGCTGTGGTCTGGTGCCATTTCAGCCAATTCAAATGAATGGTGTGAAATCATACTGCACCCAGATAGCATGTGAATCGCACTGGAACGCACAGAGCATTGCATGCGCAGCACGTTCCTGTGCAATGTATCCACTTGACCCGATTTGCTTAGGGTTGGATCTATTGAGCGCAGGACCCATAATATATTCCAGCTTGTCCCAAGGGGCAGACAGTCTCAATTACACTGGTGGTGAGGGGCAAAGCATGCAGGGGGATCTGTGGCTTGGACAGGGCCCCGGATGGGTGAGATCCCAGCAGTGGGGTGCGGATGTCCCAGTCTATATGCAAAGTGTAAATGGTGTGTCTTACTCTCTCCAGGGGGACAGCTCACCAGACTCTGAACACACAGCAGGGTCCCTCTATCCGTGCTGGGTGCTGTAGTGCCTCCTCCTCTGCTTGGACGGGCTCCACGTGTCCCTGTCTTTTCTCCAGCCTCGTGTCTCTCTGTTCTCCCCTTCACTTCCTGCTTCCTCCCCCTCCCAGCGTTCTTTGCTGTGTAGTGGATGAGTCATGAATTTGGCAGAATGCCCAGGTTTTACAAATAGGAGAGAGAGAGAAAGGACTGACTGCTGAACATGTGATTCCTTCTGAATCCTCTTGTACAAGGAGCCTGCTACACACTCCCCCCACTCGAGAAGCTTTGGTCCTCCAAAGACAGCAGTAAAAGCAACCTGTTACATGCTTTTTATATACACGCGGAGAAAAAGCAAAGTTAGTACACACAGGAAATTAAATTATTCACACTTGCATAAGAATCTGGCAGAGGAACCTCCCACCATGTAGCAGAGTGAGGGTTGTCCTGCCCATAGGCCACACTAATGGGAATGGCCTAACCAGATGTGCCAGGGGGTGAGTTGGGGCTGTTCTCTACCAAAACTGCTGTAGGAGAACCAGGCGTCACGTGATTCCTTTGAGAAGCATGTACTACTTCCTCAGAGTTTTCACCCAACACATCATATGTCAGTCTCTTTGGGGGTTGAATAACTGTACGCTCTCTCTGTTCTCTGGGCTCTAGCAATGGTTCTGGCATTGCTTCCGATGTTGGTTCTGACACTACTGACTCATCAACCCTCGCTTCTTGCTCGACGCTCTCTGTCTCTCCCAGTTCAGCTTCCTCCACATCTTCTTCCTCATCAACAATGGACCACCAGTCTTCAGGTTCTTGCAAGTCTTCTGCAGGTTGGGCCTGAGGCACAAATTCAGGAGCCTCTGGCCTAAGAGGAACTACGTCAGTCACTCCTGTGGAAGAAGGAATGGTGGGTTCGGAAATGTCAGATGGCCACAGCAAATCTGTCCCTACCTCCTCACTCTCACTGTCCTCTTCATCTGCAGGAGGTGGTATGGGTTGTGACCTGGTCACAGGTCTAGTCCTCTGAGAAGTTGAGGGGGTAGACTGTGGATCAGATTGTGATGGTAGACGGACTGCATCTGACAAAGGCAAAAGGTGGTTGCGGTGCCAGGTTTTGAGTGGACCAACACCCTTTTCCGGTCGAATCTGGTAAACTGGCAATCCAGGCAATTGTTTGCAGATGACATAGGGCTCTGATCGCCACCTATCCGCCAACTTGTGTTTTCCAGGGATACACAGATTTCTCAGTAAGACTCTGTCTCCAGATTTTAAGTCCTGTACTCGCACTCTGAGATCAAAGTTCTCTTTGTTTCTCTGTCCCCTGGCGTCTGAGGTGGCTTGAGCCTTCTCATAAGCAATCTTCAGGCTTTTCCTTAGGCGGTCCACATATCCTCTATGGGAAGCTGCAGAGGTATGGTCTACAGAGGTTCCAAAAGCCAAGTCTACTGGCAGTCGGGCTTCCCGGCCGAACATCAGCCGGTAAGGAGAGTATCCTGTAGCGTCGTTGGCAGTGCTATTGTAGGCATGTACGATGGCTGCTACATGCTTACTCCAGTGTTGCTTTTGCACTGAAGTCAAAGTCCCGAGCATATTCAGGAGGGTACGATTGAATCTCTCTGGCTGAGGATCTCCCTGAGGATGGTATGGAGTAGTCCTTGACTTTTGGATGCCTAGTAGACTCAAGAGTCTCTTGATGAGATTGCTCTCGAAATCTCTCCCTTGGTCTGAGTGGATACGTTGTGGTAGTCCGTAATGCACAAAGAACCTTTCTACTAAAATCTTTGCCACAGTTGATGCTAACTGATCTCTAGCAGGAAAAGCCTGGGCATACCTGGTAAAATGGTCAGTCACTACACAGCAAAGAACGCTGGGAGGGGGAGGAAGCAGGAAGTGAAGGGGAGAACAGAGAGACACGAGGCTGGAGAAAAGACAGGGACACGTGGAGCCCGTCCAAGCAGAGGAGGAGGCACTACAGCACCCAGCGCGGATAGAGGGACCCTGCTGTGTGTTCAGAGTCTGGTGAGCTGTCCCCCTGGAGAGAGTAAGACACACCATTTACACTTTGCATATAGACTGGGACATCCGCACCCCACTGCTGGGATCTCACCCATCCGGGGCCCTGTCCAAGCCACAGATCCCCCTGCCAGCTTTGCCCCTCACCACCAGTGTAATTGAAATACCCCGCCAAGAAATTTGCTGACACGGTTAAATGAAACAAGAACAATTTTATGGAGAATGAAATGCAGTGTAGAGGGGTGGGGTTCCCCTTTCAACTTCAAAACTTACTTTTCTTCTTTTATGCAATGCAGTAAATTTGGTCTGCCACTAGAGGGCTTCACAGCCAAGAGTCTCCGGATGGCAGAGTTGCACTTTAAGCAGAATACAACTGATATCAAACAAATAAACGTACTTATACTCTATCAATGAAATGTATTACCCACATCGGTGTATGATTCTGCTTCTGAGGGGCGTTAGCCAAAAATCACCTCAGAGTCAGAACAGAATGCAATAAAGAGGTACCTCTAATAAGGCTACTAAGCCAGATTCCCCACTTCAGTCCTTGTAACGGTGGAGCTCTAGTTGGTGCACGTTTAGTCCTTACAATGAAGTAAATAGCAGCTGAAGGCTTCTTTGGAGTTTCAGCTGGTGTGGGTTACATCCAATTTCACTAGGTTTCTGGGCTGAGAGGGTCCAACCTCAGTGTCTAAACGCAACACAAAGCACCCCAAGACCAGGAGCAGTCGCAGGATGCAATCTCCCAGTATGTGTCAGTCCCCGGGGCAGACAGTCTCAATTACACTGGTGGTGAGGGGCAAAGCAGGCAGAGGGATCTGTGGCTTGCACAGGGCCCCGGATGGGTGAGATCCCAGCAGTGGGGTGCGGATGTCCCAGTCTATATGCAAAGTGTAAATGGTGTGTCTTACTCTCTCCAGGGGGACAGCTCACCAGACTCTGAACACACAGCAGGGTCCCTCTATCCGCGCTGAGTGCTGTAGTGCCTCCCCCTCTGCTTGGACGGGCTCCACGTGTCCCTGTCTTTTCTCCAGCCTCGTGTCTCTCTGTTCTCCCCTTCACTTCCTGCTTCCTCCCCCTCCCAGCATTCTTTGCTGTGTAGTGGATGAGTCATGAACTTGGCAGAATGCCCAGGTTTTACAAATAGGAGAGAGAGAGGAAAGGCTGACTGCTGAACATGTGATTCCTTCTGAATCCTCTTGTACAAGGAGCCTGCTACAGATAATAATCATGGCATCCGGTGTTTTATGTTCCTCCAACTTGCCAAAGAAAACACACGGACCACCAAGACTATCCCAACATATTCTGTCCACAAATGACATTTCCCATGCTGACAGCTGAAAGTGAAATAAAGGGCTTCCAGGTGAGGTCATTGACTAAATTGTCTAAATGTCACTACTTCATCGCTAAATCCCATACCCTGGCCACCTGTGTCCTAGCAACCAGTGGAACTGTGTGGCACCACCTTATTGGTTGCTAAGATGCAGGCACTTGCACTGCATCATGGGTTGTTATGGTGAAACCTACGTAATAGCCAATGATGCTTTGTGACAATCATTGGTTGCTAAGGTCCGAACAGCTTCCTCGGTTGCTAGGATGGCGGTGGCTTCCAGTATCCTAGCCACCGAACCAAAAACTCTCATTTAGTGACAGTAGGGATTCCACCACTAAATAAATGAGTTCTGGCTGCAGCAGAGGTTTTGCAGGTTAGTGAACAAAATGGATGAACTGGCCGATACATGGACCTTGTAAAACGTAGAGGACATATACATTGAAGAGCAGGACTTACAGATCTGAGACACAGGAACCTGATGATGAGAAGCCCAAGAAGTGCTCACTACTGGAGTGGGCTTCAATAATGGAAAGGAGGCACTTTGTCACGTAATTCATAGGCCTGAAAAACAATCTGTTCAATCCACTTAGAACCTTTCAAATTCAATCAGAAATAATGGACCCGGAAGAGTGAGAACCTCTTTTTAAGGACCCTCTAGAAGAACAAACAGGGAATCCATCTGCCTTAGAAAATCAGCGGGCGAGAGGTGAACCCCGACTGTCCCCAATACATCCAGACAATGGAGAGACATCTACTCGGGGGGGAACTAGTGCTAGACTCAGGGAGGGCAATGCAATCTCTTCATTAAAGTCATACTAAACACACACGGTGCCATCTCCATGGTCCCTTCTCTTTCTGTATGTGGATGGGTTCAATATCGAAATTGTCTCCATATTCTGTAAACTTATATTGGGGAGAAAAGTCCAAAATAGAAAGTCCTTCCAATTCTTGTGTAAAAACTGAAAATGGGTTTAATAATGAAATAGCAAGCAAGCTTACAAGAATAATCTTCAAATCCAGAATGAAAACTAATAATAATAGAAGTGTAGTTATATTCTTGAGATAGGAATTGTGTGGAATCATGTGTGTGTATAGCAGTGGGCAGCTCTTCCTCATGGAAGCGTCTCCCCTCCAGTCTTTGTTCTCTTCCTTGTACTCTGTTAGGAGCAATTCAGCCCCCACCTTCTCCTAAAAGTGAGCTGGGTTTCCTCCTGCGTCTTATAGTCCCACTATACTGGAGTCTCTGGAGACAAATGCCTAAGCCCGGAAAACACTTTCAGCCTTGCTCCCCTCCCTTCTCTGAAATCCAATACTCGGGGCCCCTTTTCAGAGCCACACTGATCTTCCATCAGAGGTGGGGGGATGGCATGGTCCATGTGAAAGCAATGATATACATGATAGAATAGAACTTTACCTATCATCTGAATCCCATCATATTACAGACGCCAATAGATGGATTTTCAATGTAAACTCCTTTTTCATTTGAATATGTTAATCAGGGAATCCTACAGTGTAAAGGACTTCCATTCCTAACTTATACATACTTAAACCTTTATGTACTAAATGCATGTGAGACCTTATCCTCATACAACCTAGGGGGAGGGGTGCAAGCCAACGTACGACTAATTGACACCACATGTCCCTAGAATATACAGACTAAGCCATGTCTATGTAAATACACACATACTGTATATATATATACACACACAGAGGCATACCTCGGTTTAGGAATTTAATTCGTTCTGTGGGACTTTTTGTATAGCAAAAAATTCACAAACCGAAACGCGGTTTCCCATAGGAATGCATTGAAAACCAATTAATCCGTTCCGGAGGTCAGAAGAAGTAAAATCCACTAAAATACTGCAGGAGGTATTTGATGGAGTCATGCGGTATTTTAGTAGTGACAACCATGCGGCAATGTTTCAGCTGTCTGCAGGGTTCCCCACTGACAGCTGAATGTAAAAGAATTGCCGGCAATTAAAAAATAATCAAAAAACAGCATGGGGTCCCCCCTCCCATCCATACTAAGCCCTTCAGGTCTGGTATGGATTTTGAGGGGAACTCCCATGCCCAAATTTTTATAAAAAATGGCTTGGGGTCCCCCCAAATCCATACCAGACCTTTATCCGAGCATGCAGCCCGGCAGGTCAGGAAAGGGGGGAGCAAGCACACCCCCAAACCATACCAAGCCACATGCCCTCAACATGGGGGGGTGCTTTTGGGGAGGAGGAGCTCCTCACAAAGCACCTTGTCCCCATGTTGATGGGCACAAGGGCCTCTTTTCCTCAACCCTTGCCAGTGGTTTTGGGGGTCTGTGGGAGGGGGGCTTATAAGAATCTGAAAGGCCGCTTTAACAAGGGAGACCCGAGATCCCGCCCCCCCCCATGTGAAGGAGTATGGGGTACATGGTTCCGCTACACATTCACAAAAAAACAAAAAGTGTAGTGTGAAAAAAGACAGGACAGGGTCTGTGACAAGTCCTCTATTAAAGGAAAAGCTAAAAGAATGTCCCCCGCAGTAGATCCAACACCAATCACGATGTCCGCCATCACCGCCACTGCCGCTGCAGCAAAAGTAAAATTATTTTTTAAAAAAGGCTCTGTTTCAGATGATGGGAGCCCCCCCCACCCCAAAGCACCCCCCATGTTAAGGGCATGTGGCCTGATATGGTACAGGGGGGGGCACTCGCTTGTCCCCCTCCCCTTTCCTGACCTGCCGGGCTGCATGCTCAGATAAGGGTCTGGTATGGATTTTGTGGGGCCCCCACACCATTTTTTTAAATTTTGGCATGGGAGTTCTGACACTGGGGGGAAACTGACTTGGTGTCACTGACATCCCCAGTGACACCAATACAGTGATCAGTGCTAAAAAAAAAAGCACTGACACTGTGCTAATGACACTGGGCAGGAAGGGGTTAACATGAGGGGTGATCAAAGGGTTAGCTGTTTGCTGGGACTGTTTTACTAGGGTGGGGGGGTCAAAGGATGCATTGAGGTGCTGGGACAGTAAAGGGAACTCTTGGACAGATTGTCGGTGACAACTGCCTGCTGAGGTCTAATTAACACAAAACTAAAAGAAGGTCGTAGCTCTGTTGAGGGGGTTAGAAGGAAGTTGGTGGGGGGCAGAGAGGAACATTATGGAGATCTGCACTGACCTTGGGACCATTGAGGGACCAGTAATGGTAGCTGTACTGTAGATCTGCTTCATTGCCGGGTTCAGCTCCATTACCACCACCAAGTGATCTTCCATATACCAGCAAAGACAAGGGTGAAGCTCAAAATCTCATTCAGTCATCTTCCATGAGAACATGCCCCCCCTCTTCCTTGTCCCCCACCATCCCCCATCCTGTGTCAGTGTGCAGGGGGGCGCAGGAGGATATTCTAGTCTGCTGGTCTATATTAAGTAGGGTGGGAGAGGAGGGGGAGGGGTATTAGGATCCATGTCATGTATGTCAGCTGTCTGCATCATTATTGGCCCCAGACCTGCATTCCGGACAGTTCAGTGTACAGACAGAGGGGGGATTTACTAAATACAACTAGGCTGTTCACTTTACACTTTTCACAGAACTTTCCCCCGGAGCTTAGTGAATGCGGTGAAATCTGACTTTACAAAGAATATCCAATCACATGCAAAGAAAATGTAAAAAATGCAATTTTGCTTCCACATGATTGGCTGATGGAAGTCAGGAGAGCTTCACCTCATTACCCGACCCCTCGTCTACTAAGGTACATTTCTTATCCTTCTGGTATTCAAGGGGTTAAACACAAATGAGGTTTGTATTATTATTTCAGCCAGCGGTCATGTAAAATTGATCCGGGCAGCTGTAGAAGCAGCCAATCACTTTACAGTACAGAGAATGTGCCGCCCCTCCCCCCTGCTGGTGCCTGCCGTGTTTCCTCCAGGATATCCAGGACGGAGGAACATCGGTAAACCACTTCATCTTACTAAGCAGGAGGAGCTTGGAGAGGATCTGATCCCCCGATCTCATCTGTGATGAATGAACCCCGAAATGACAAACATTCTGTCACTTCCAGGTTCAGAGCCGCCATTCCCGGGAGCCGGAGTCACAAGTTTTTCCTTTTTCGGGGTAGCGATGGCGGCGGGCATTGTGAGTGACGTTGGATCTATTCGGGGGACATTTTTTACATTTTTATTTTTAATAAAGGACTTGTCACAGAAGGTCTCCTGTCATTATTTACACATTTTTTCTTGTGAATGAGTAACTGTAACATGTACTCCATAATCATTCACATGGGGGGGCTTTCAGATTCCGATAAGACCCCAGCATACAGAAAATTGGAAGGACAGGGGGCAGTATAGGAACAGTAGGGAGGACAGGGGGCAGTGTGGGGACAGTAGGGAGGACAGGGGGCATTATGGGGGACAGTAGGGAGGACAGGGGGCATTGTGGGGGACAGTAGGGAGGACAGGGGGCATTGTGGGGGACAGTAGGGAGGACAGAAGGCATTGTGGGGGACAGTAGGGAGGACAGGGGGCAGTGTGGGGGACAGTAGGGAGGACAGGGGGCAGTGTGGGGGACAGTAGGGAGGACAGGGGGCAGTGTGGGGAACAGTAGGGAGGACAGGGGGCAGTGTGGGGGACAGTAGGGAGGACAGGGGGCATTGTGGGGAACAGTAGGAAGGACAGGGGGCAGTGTGGGGGACAGTAGGGAGGACAGGGGGCATTGTGGGGGACAGTAGAGAGGACAGGGGGCATTGTGGGGGACAGTAGGGAGGACAGGGGGCATTGTGGGGGACAGTAGGGAGGACAGGGGGCAGTGTGGGGACAGTAGGGAGGACAGGGGGCATTGTGGGGGACAGTAGGGAGGACAGGGGGCAGTGTGGGGACAGTAGGGAGGACAGGAGGCAGTGTGGGGGACAGTAGGGAGGACAGGGGGCATTGTGGGGGACAGTAGGGAGGACAGGGGGCAGTGTGGGGACAGTAGGGAGGACAGGGGGCATTGTGGGGGACAGTAGGGAGGACAGAAGGCCTTGTGGGGGAAAGTAGGGAGGACAGGGGGCAGTGTGGGGGACAGTAGGGAGGACAGGGGGCATTGTGGGGAACAGTAGGAAGGACAGGGGGCAGTGTGGGGGACAGTAGGGAGGACAGGGGGCATTGTGGGGGACATTAGGGAGGACAGGGGGCAGTGTGGGGACAGTAGGGAGGACAGGGGGCATTGTGGGGGACAGTAGGGAGGACAGGGGGCATTGTGGGGAACAGTAGGAAGGACAGGGGGCATTGTGGGGGACAGTAGGGAGGACAGGGGGCAGTGTGGGGACAGTAGGGAGGACAGGAGGCAGTGTGGGGATAGTAGGGAGGACAGGAGGCATTGTGGGGGACAGTAGAGAGGACAGGGGGCATTATAGGGACAGTAAGGAGGACAGGGGGGCAATATGGGGAAGAGTAGGGAGGACAGGGGGCAATATGGGGAAGAGTAGGGAGGACAGGGGGCAATATGGGGAAGAGTAGGGAGGACAGGGGGCAATATGGGGAAGAGTAGGGAGGACAGGGGGCATTGTGGGGACAGTAGGGAGGACAGGGGGCAGTGTGGGGACAGTAGGGAGGACAGGGGGCAGTGTAGGGGACAGTAGGGAGGACAGGAGGCAGTGTGGGGGACAGTAGAGAGGACAGGGGGCAGTGTGGGGGACAGTAGGGAGGACAGAGGGCAATGTGGGGAAGAGTAGGGAGGACAGGGGGCAGTGTGGGGGATAGAAGGTAGGACAGGGAGCAGTGTGGGGGACAGTGCGGAGGACAGGGGGCATTGTGGGGACAGTAGGGAGGACAGGGGGCATTGTGGGGACAGTAGGGAGGACAGGGGGCAGTGTGGGGGACAGTAGGGAGGACAGGGAGAATTGTGGGGGACAATAAGGAGAAAAGGGAGCACTGAAGGGAACGGGGAGGACAGGGCACAGTGTGGGGACAATAGTGAGGATAGGGAGCAGTGTGGGGACAGTAGGGAGGACAGGGGGCAGTGTGGAAGACAGTAGGGAGGAAAGGGGGCAGTGTGGGGGACAGTAGGGAGGACAGGGGGACAGTAGGGAGGACAGGGGGCAGTGTAGGGAGATTTGGGAGGACAGGGGGAATTGTGGGGGACAGGGGACATTATGGGGGACAGTAGGGAGGACAGGGAACATTTTGGGGGACAGTAGGGAGGACAGGGGGCAGTGTGGGGGACAGTAGGGAGGACAGGGGGCAGTGTGGGGGACAGTAGGGAGGACAGGGTACATTGTGGGGGACAGTAGGGAGGACAGGGGGCAGTGTGGGGGACAGTAGGGAGGACAGGGGGCATTGTGGGGGACAGTAGGGAGGGCAGGGAACATTGTGGGGGACAGTAGGGAGGGCAGGGAACATTGTGGGGGACAGTAGGGAGGACAGGGGGAATTGTGGGGGACAGAAGGGAGGACAGGGGGCACTGAGGGGAAAGGGAGGACAGGGCGCAGTGTGGGGACAATATTGAGGATAGGGAGTAGTGTGGGGACAGTAGGGAGGACAGGGGGCATTGTGGGGGACAATAGGGAGAACAGGGGGCATTGTGGGGATAGAAGGTAGGACAGGGGGAATTGCATGGGCGGTAGGGAGGACAGGGGGACAGTGCAGTAACAGTAGGGAGGAGAGGGGGTAGTTTGAGAGACAGTAGGGAGGACAGGGGGCATTGTGGGGACAGTAGGGAGGACAGGGGGCACTGAGGGGACAGTAGGGAGGACAGGGGGCAGTGTGGGGACAGTAGTGGGGATAGGTAGCAGTGTGGGGGACAGTAGGGAGGACAGGGGGCACTGTGGGGGACAGTAGGAAAGACAAGGAGCAGTGCGGAGACAGTAGGGAGTACAGGAGGCATTATGGGGGACAGTAGAGTAGGGAAGACAGGGGGGGAGAGAGGTTAAAGTAGGGAGGAAAGGAGGCAATGTTGTGACAGTAGGGGGGGCAGTGTAGGGACATTTGGGAGGACAGGGGGCATTGTGGGGACAGTAGGGAGGACAGGGGACAGTGTGGGGGAAAGTAAGGAGGACAGGGGGCATTGTGGGGGAAAGTAGGGAGAATAGGGGACATTGTGGGGGACAGTAGGGAGGATAGGGGGCATTGTGGGGGACATTAGGGAGGACAGGAGGCAGTATGGGGGACAGTAGGGAGCACAGGACGCAGTATGGGGGACAGTAGGGAGGACAGGAGGCAGTAAGGGGGACAGTAGGGAGGACAGGAGGCAGTATATGGGTCAGGAGGGAATACAGGGGGTAGTGTGGTGGACAGTAGGGATGACAGGGGGCATTGTGGGGGACAGTAGGGATGACAGGGGGCATTGTGGGGGACATTAGGGAGGACAGGTGGCAGTGTGGGGGACAGTATGGAGGACAGGGGGCAGTGTGGGGGACAGTATGGAGGACAGGGGGCAGTGTGGGGTCAGTAGGGAGGACAGGGGGAAGTGTGGGGGACAGTGCGGAGGACAGGGGGCATTGTGGGGACAGTAGGGATGACAAGGGGT
Organism: Staurois parvus; assembly: GCF_062004578.1. Classification (NCBI taxonomy): domain Eukaryota; kingdom Metazoa; phylum Chordata; class Amphibia; order Anura; family Ranidae; genus Staurois; species Staurois parvus. Next base: position 868,815 of record NW_028317835.1, read on the forward strand.
TGTGGGGTTGACAGGGGAACAATGAGGGGGTCTTCTGGTTCTTGTAGTTCCCCTGCATTCCGTCACTCCACACTTTTTTAAATGAGTGATCCCAGTAATGACGAGTCATGCATACACCGCTGTTTTTGGGGTCACACCCCTTCCATGGTATCTGCTCCATGAAATAGCCCCCCAAAAATGCAAAAAAGAAATAGGAGTCTGGTGTGGATATTAGGGGGTTAATCACACAAAAATGTTAAATATAGTGTGAGGTCCCTGTAGAAAATCCATAGCGGACCCCCAATCCGAGCATGGAGCCAAGCTGGCCAGGGAAGGGAGTGCCAGGCATGCAGCCAAGCTGGCCAGGGAAGGGAGTGCCAGGCATGTAGCCAAGCTGGCCAGGGAAAGGAGTGCCAGACATGCAGCCATGCTGGCCAGGGAAGGGAGTGCCAGGCATGTAGCCATGCTGGCCAGGGAAGGGAGTGCCAGGCATGTAGCCAAGCTGGCCAGGGAAAGGAGTGCCAGGCATGCAGCCAAGCTGGCCAGGGAAGGGAGTGCCAAGCATGCAACCAAGCTGGCCAGGGAGGGGAGTGCAAGGCATGCAGCCAAGCTGGCCAGGGAAGGGAGTGCCAGACATGCGGCCCCCTCCTGAACCATATGAGGGGTACTCTGTATAGACCCTCACCAGTCCTCCTCCTGGATTCCTCTAGTCCTCCTTCTCTCCAGGAATGGCTGGGATGAGTCCTTTGGCTTTGAGTGACGGGAAGTGGAGACGTTCTCTTCCTTCTCATGTCCTCTTTACTCTTTCAGAGGGAAAAGTTTCCCCACCAATGGAGAGAGATGGAGGGGAGTCTGAAGGTCTTCTCTGGAAGATCCCATTACATTCCACACACAGACATGGAGATTCCTTCACATGGGAGGTCATGTGACAGCCAAGAAGATTCCCCATTAGAGAGGCCCCCCTCCCCCCACCACCAGATGGATAGAGACTAAGAATAGACAAGACGGGACACTACAGGCTCTACAGACACACTGTGTATATACTGTATATAATACCCGGGACACGAGGAAAGGGGGACGGCACACTGGGGACACCCACAGAGGAGTAATATGTCCTTATATTGGTGTCAGTGGAGTAGTATGTCTCTTACATTGGTGTCAGTGAAGTAGTATTTCCCTTAGATTGGTGTCAGTGGAGTAGTATGTGCCCTACATTGGTGTCAGTGGAGTAGTATGTCCCTTACATTGGTGTCAGTGGAGAAGTATGTCTTTTACATTGGTGTCAGTGGAGAAATATGTCCTTTACATTGGTGTCAGTGGAGTAGTATGTCCCTTACTTTGGTGTCAGTGGAGTAGTATGTCCCTTACTTTGGTGTCAGTGGAGTAGTATGTCTCTTACATTGGTGTCAGTGAAGTAGTATGTCCTTACATTGGTGTCAGTGGAGTAGTATGTCCTTACATTGGTGTCAGTGGAGTAGTATGTCCCTTATATTGGTGTCAGTGGAGTAGTATGTCCCTTACATTGGTGTCAGTGGAGTAGTATGTCCTTACATTGGTGTCAGTGGAGTAGTATGTCCCTTACATTGGTGTCAGTGGAGTAGTATGTCCTTACATTGGTGTCAGTGGAGTAGTATGTCCCTTACATTGGTGTCAGTGGAGTAGTATGTCTCTTACATTGGTGTCAGTGGAGTACTATGTCCTTACATTGGTGTCAGTGGAGTAGTATGTCCTTACATTGGTGTCAGTGGAGTAGTATGTCCCTTACATTGGTGTCAGTGGAGTAGTATGTCCTTACATTGGTGTCAGTGGAGTAGTATGTCCTTACATTGGTGTCAGTGGAGTAGTATGTCCCTTACATTGGTGTCAGTGGAGTAGCATGTCCCTTACATTGGTATCAGTGGAGTAGAATGCCATTACATGACATGAGTGGTGTCAGTAATCAGAGCTGTGATTATATGACTTCCCTCTGCCAGTCCCGGAATCTGATCTCTCCCAGTCCCAGCCTGGAGAACGGGGTCTCTGTGTTTTCTCGGGCTGGGATGAAATGTGGTGTCAGGTGGAGGGGGTGGTAAATGTAGGAGGGGGGTAGCAGCTGTCCATGGCAGAGAGGAGGACAGACAGAACAACAGCTGCACAAAGTTCCCGGATCCAGAGCCGTGCAGAACATTCGCCAGCTGATAGGAGGGGAGTTCACTGACACCGAGGAGCACAGCAAACACATTGCCTTTTTACATACATTGGTGTCAGTGGAGTGGTTTGTCCCTTACATTAGTGTCAGTGGAGTGGTTTGTCCCTTACATTGGTGTCAGTGGAGTGGTATGTCCCTTACATTGGTGTCAGTGGAGTAGTATGTCCCTTACATTGGTGTCAGTGGAATAGTATGTCCCTTACATTGGTGTCAGTGGAATAGTATGTCCCTTACATTGGTGTCAGTGGAATAGTATGTCCTTACATTGGTGTCAGTGGGGTAGTATGTCCCATACATTGGTGTCAGTGGAGTGGTATGTCCCTTACATTGGTGTCAGTGGAGTGGTTTGTCCCTTACATTGGTGTCAGTGGAGTGGTTTGTCCCTTACATTGGTGTCAGTGGAGTAGTATGTCCCTTACATTGGTGTCAGTGGAGTAGTATGTCCCTTACATTGGTGTCAGTGGAATAGTATGTCCCTTACATTGGTGTCAGTGGAATAGTATGTCCTTACATTGGTGTCAGTGGGGTAGTATGTCCCATACATTGGTGTCAGTGGAGTGGTATGTCCCTTACATTGGTGTCAGTGGAGTGGTTTGTCCCTTACATTGGTGTCAGTGGAGTGGTTTGTCCCTTACATTGGTGTCAGTGGAGTGGTATGTCCCTTACATTGGTGTCAGTGGAGTAGTATGTCCCTTACATTGGTGTCAGTGGAATAGTATGTCCCTTACATTGGTGTCAGTGGAATAGTATGTCCCTTACATTGGTGTCAGTGGAATAGTATGTCCCTTACATTGGTGTCAGTGGGGTAGTATGTCCCTTACATTGGTGTCAGTGGAGTAGTATGTCCTTTACATTGGTGTCACTGGAATAGTATGTCCCTTACATTGGTGTCAGTTGAGTAGTATGTCCCTTACATTGGTGTCAGTGGAGTAGTATGTCCTTACATTGGTGTCAGTGGAGTAGAATGTCCCTTACATTGGTGTCAGTGGAGTAGTATGTCCCTTACATTGGTGTCAGTGGAGTAGTATGTCCTTATATTGGTGTCAGTGGAGTAGTATGTCCTTACATTGGTGTCAGTGGAGTAGAATGTCCCTTACATTGGTGTCAGTGGAGTAGTATGTCCCTTACATTGGTGTCAGTGGAGTAGCATGTCCCTTACATTGGTGTCAGTGGAGTAGCATGTCCTTACATTGGTGTCAGTGGAGTAGTATGTCCCTTACATTGGTGTCAGTGGAGTAGAATGTCCCTTACATTGCTGTCAGTGGAGTAGAATGCCATTACATGACATGAGTGGTGTCAGTAATCAGTGCTGCGATTATATGACTTCCCTCTGCCAGTCCCGGAATCTGATCTCTCCCAGTCCCAGCCTGGAGAACGGGGTCTCTGTGTTTTCTTGGACTGGGATGAAATGTGGTGTCAGGTGGAGGGGGAGGGGGTGGTAAATGTAGGAGGGGGGTAGCAGCTGTCCATGGCAGAGAGGAGGACAGACAGAAGAACAGCTGCACAAAGTTCCCGGATCCAGAGCCGTGCAGAACATTCACCAGCTGATAGGAGGGGAGATCACTGACACCGAGGAGCACAGCAAACACATTGCCTTTTACATACATTGGTGTCAGTGGAGTAGTATGTCCCTTACATTGGTGTCAGTGGAGTAGTATGTCCCTTATATTGGTGTCAGTGGAGAAGTATGTCCCTTACATTGGTGTCAGTGGAGTAGTATGTCCCTTACATTGGTGTCAGTGGAGTAGTATGTCCCTTACATTGGTGTCAGTGGAGTAGTATGTCCCTTACATTGGTGTCAGTGGAGTAGAATGCCATTACATGACATGAATGGTGTCAGTAATCAGTGCTGCGATTATATGACTTCCCTCTGCCAGTCCCAGAATCTGATCTCTCCCAGTCCCAGCCTGGAGAACGGGGTCTCTGTGTTTTCTTGGACTGGGATGAAATGTGGTGTCAGGTGGAGGGGGAGGGGGTGGTAAATGTAGGAGGGGGGGCACCAGCTGTCCATGGCAGAGAGGAGGACAGACAGAAGAACAGCTGCACAAAGTTCCCGGATCCAGAGCCGTGCAGAACATTCACCAGCTGATAGGAGGGGAGATCACTGACACCGGGGAGCACAGCAAACACATTGCCTTTTACATACATTGGTGTCAGTGGAGTAGTATGTCCCTTACATTGGTGTCAGTGGAGTAGTATGTCCCTTATATTGGTGTCAGTGGAGAAGTATGTCCCTTACATTGGTGTCAGTGGAGTAGTATGTCCCTTACATTGGTGTCAGTGGAGTAGTATGTCCTTACATTGGTGTCAGTGGAGTAGTATGTCCCTTACATTGGTGTCAGTGGAGTAGTATGTCCCTTACATTGGTGTCAGTGGAGTGGTATGTCCCTTACATTGGTGTCAGTGGAGTAGTATGTCCCTTACATTGGTGTCAGTGGAGTAGTATGTCCCTTACATTGGTGTCAGTGGAGTAGTATGTCCCTTACATTGGTGTCAGTGGAGTAGTATGTCCCTTACATTGGTGTCAGTGGAGTAGTATGTCCCTTACATTGGTGTCAGTGGAGTAGAATGCCATTACATGACATGAATGGTGTCAGTAATCAGAGCTGTGATTATATGACTTCCCTCTGCCAGTCCCGGAATCTGATCTCTCCCAGTCCCAGCCTGGAGAACGGGGTCTCTGTGTTTTCTTGGACTGGGATGAAATGTGGTGTCAGGTGGAGGGGGAGGGGGGTGGTAAATGTAGGAGGGGGGGCAGCAGCTGTCCATGGCAGAGAGGAGGACAGACAGAACAACAGCTGCACAAAGTTCCCGGATCCAGAGCCGTGCAGAACATTCACCAGCTGATAGGAGGGAGATCACTGACACCGAGGAGCACAGCAAACACATTGCCTTTTACATCCATTATTATTATTATTATACAGGATTTATAAAGCCCCGATAGTTGGCTCAGCTCTGTACATTACAGAGGGGACAGAACATGTGACAGAACAATACCAATACAATGTGATACATGAGGGGATCGAGGGCCCTGATCCTGGGAGCTTACAATCTAGGAGGAGGGGATGGTGGTACAGGAGGAGATAGCTGTGGGGGATGGGGTGGTAGGTGGAGTGGAGGAGGTCGGCAGTTAGCAGGGGGTGGGGGTAGGCTTCCTGAAGAGATGGGTTTTCAGGTGCGCCTAAAGGAGAGGAGAGTAGGTGATAATCTGATGGGTTGGGGTAGGGAGTTCCAGAGGATGGGTTAACAAATAATCAAAGGTCGTCCTGCGCTATAAATGGAAGTAGAAGCTCGCCTTAAGCTGCCGACACTCACCAACTGACACCTAAAACAGTGTAAATGACACCAATAAATAGTGTAACTCATAATAAATACTGAATACAAATATGTGACAATTCATAGAATACAACCTGAACCAATCACAATTCATACAATAAACGTCTTCATAGCAACAGTGTAACAATATATAAGTCGTGTCATACTGCTACTAAATATCCGTGTTCCATGATGGACACGCGTGTTCACACTGTAAATACATAGAACACGTGTGTAAACATGAACTCCCGTGGTCACACACCTACTGTATACATAATGGACACGCGTGTTCACACTGTAAATACATAGAACACATGTGTAAACATGAACTCCCGTGCTCACACACCTACTGTATAAATAATGGACACGCGTGTTCACACTGTAAATACATAGAACACGTGTGTAAACATGAACTCCCGTGCTCACACACCTACTGTATACATAATGGACACGCGTGTTCACACTGTAAATACATAGAACACGTGTGTAAACATGAACTCCCGTGCTCACACACCTACTGTATACATAATGGACACGCGTGTTCACACTGTAAATACATAGAACACGTGTGTAAACATGAACTCCCGTGCTCACTCACCTACTGTATAAATAATGGACACGCGTGTTCACACTGTAAATACATAGAACACGTGTGTAAACATGAACTCCCGTGCTCACACACCTACTGTATACATAATGGACACGCGTGTTCACACTGTAAATACATAGAACACGTGTGTAAACATGAACTCCCGTGCTCACACACCTACTGTATACATAATGGACACGCGTGTTCACACTGTAAATACATAGAACACGTGTGTAAACATGAACTCCCGTGCTCACTCACCTACTGTATAAATAATGGACACGCGTGTTCACACTGTAAATACATAGAACACGTGTGTAAACATGAACTCCCGTGCTCACACACCTACTGTATACATAATGGACACGCGTGTTCACACTGTAAATACATAGAACACGTGTGTAAACATGAACTCCCGTGCTCACACACCTACTGTATACATAATGGACACGGGTGTTCACACTGTAAATACATAGAACACGTGTGTAAACATGAACTCCCGTGCTCACACACCTACTGTATAAATAATGGACACGCGTGTTCACACTGTAAATACATAGAACACGAGTGTAAACATGAACTCCCGTGCTCACACACCTACTGTATAAATAATGGACACGCGTGTTCACACTGTAAATACATAGAACACGTGTGTAAACATGAACTCCCGTGCTCACACACCTACTGTATAAATAATGGACACGCGTGTTCACACTGTAAATACATAGAACACGTGTGTAAACATGAACTCCCGTGCTCACACACCTACTGTATAAATAATGGACACGCGTGTTCACACTGTAAATACATAGAACACGTGTGTAAACATGAACTCCCGTGCTCACACACCTACTGTATAAATAATGGACACGCGTGTTCACACTGTAAATACATAGAACACGTGTGTAAACATGAACTCCCGTGCTCACACACTACTGTATAAATAATGGACACGCGTGTTCACAACTGTAAATACATAGAACACGTGTGTAAACATGAACTCCCGTGCTCACACACCTACTGTATAAATAATGGACACGCGTGTTCACACTGTAAATACATAGAACACGTGTGTACACATGAACTCCCATGCTCACACACCTACTGTATAAATAATGGACACACGTGTTCACACTGTAAATACATAGAACACGTGTGTAAAACATGAACTCCTGTGCTCACACACCTACTGTATAAATAATGGACACGCGTGTTCACACTGTAAATACATAGAACACGTGTGTAAACATGAACTCTCCCGTGCTCACACACCTACTGTATAAATAATGGACACGCGTGTTCACACTGTAAATACATAGAACACGTGTGTAAACATGCCATCCCGTGCTCACACACCTACTGTATACATAATAACGAGGTATTTATAAACCTTTCTATACATAAAGTGCTATAGAGCCAAAACAGTGCAAACAACTGTCCACTCTGTGCAACAATGATTGGGCCCAAAAATCTTCTCCTATTGGGGCTAGATTGCCCCCTCCCCCAGTGACCCCTAGGGGCCAACACCCTGGATCCTTACCTCTTATGGGCCGCTTCCTTCCTTCAGTAGATCTCCTTGTGGGGCTCCTATTTGCGGTGATCAGCCAAGGTGTCTGTGAAGGACAATGGTCACCAATGTGACGGACTCTTTCCTTGCAGGAACATGCAGAGGTCCCATCTCCATAGTCCCCTTTAAATGTCGGCTTTCACAGATCTTTCTGCTCCTTCACTTCACAGCAGCAATATTTGTGTTCCAACACAGCGCAGCTTTGGGGTAGAACAATGCCAGCTTTACGTGGAAATGGTGTCCATCACAGACAGCGTGGAAGGTGTACATGGTCACAGCACTTACTGCCACCGAAATACAGCCACGCCCTAGATTTCTATATCCAGAGGATGGGAGACACCCTGGGGAAGTCCTGGGAGGAGGGCGTGGGAGGAGGAGACCAGGAAACTAGAGAGAAGGAGGAGACCAGGGAACAAGAGAGAAGGAGGAGACCAGGGAACTAGAGGGGAGGAGGAGACCAGGGAACTAGAGAGAAGGAGGAGACCAGGGAACTAGAGGGGAGGAGGAGACCAGGGAACTAGAGAGAAGGAGGAGACCAGGGAACTAGAGAGAAGGAGGTGACCAGGGAACTAGAGAGAAGGAGGAGACCAGGGAACTAGAGGGGAGGAGGAGACCAGGGAACTAGAGGGGAGGAGGAGACCAGGGAACTAGAGAGAAGGAGGAGACCAGGGAACTAGAGAGAAAGAGGAGACCAGGGAACTAGAGAGAAGGAGGAGACCAGGGAACTAGAGAGAAGGAGGAGACCAGGGAACTAGAGAGAAGGAGGAGACCAGGGAACTAGAGAGAAGGAGGAGACCAGGGAACTAGAGGGAAGGAGGAGATCAGGGAACTAGAGAGAAGGAGGAGACCAGGGAACTAGAGAGAAGGAGGAGACCAGAGAACTAGAGAGAAGGAGGAGACCAGGGAACTAGAGGGGAGGAGGAGACCAGGGAACTAGAGAGAAGGAGGAGACCAGGGAACTAGAGAGAAGGAGGAGACCAGGGAACTAGAGAGAAGGAGGAGACCAGGGAACTAGAGAGAAGGAGGAGACCAGGGAACTAGAGGGGAGGAGGAGACCAGGGAACTAGAGAGAAGGAGGAGACCAGGGAAATAGAGAGAAGGAGGAGACCAGGGAACTAGAGAGAAGGAGGAGACCAGGGAACTAGAGAGAAGGAGGAGACCAGGGAACTAGAGAGAAGGAAGAGACCAGGGAACTAGAGAGAAGGAGGAGACCAGGGAACTAGAGAGAAGGAGGAGACCAGGGAACTAGAGGGGAGAAGGAGACCAGGGAACTAGAGGGGAGAAGGAGACCAGGGAACTAGAGAGAAGGAGGAAACCAGGGAACTAGAGGGGAGGAGGAGACCAGGGAACTAGAGAGAAGGAGGAGACCAGGGAACTAGAGAGAAGGAGGAGACCAGGGAACTAGAGAGAAGGAGGTCTTGTGAGGAGCGGAGTGTGTGTGTTGGGTGGTACTTGGATATTAGGTCAGTGATGTAGTTCGGGGCAGTATGGTGGACGGCTTTGTACGTCAGTGTTAGGATTTTGCATCTGATCCGTTGTGCAATCGGAAGCCAGTGGAGGGATTGGCAGAGGGGGGTGGAGGACACTGAGTGGAGGCCAGTGGAGGGATTGGCAGAGGGGGTGGAGGACACTGAGTGGAGGCCAGTGGAGGGATTGGTAGAGAGGGATGGAGGACACTGAGTGGAGGCCAGTGGAGGGATTGGCAGAGAGGGTCGGAGGACACTGAATGGAGGCCAGTGGAGGGATTGGCAGAGGGGGGTGGAGGACACTGAGTGGGGACCAGTGGAGGGGTTGGCAGAGGGGGGTGGAGGACACTGAGTGGAGGCCAGTGGAGGGATTGGCAGAGGGGGTGGAGGACACTGAGTGGAGGCCAGTGGAGGGATTGGTAGAGAGGGATGGAGGACACTGAGTGGAGGCCAGTGGAGGGATTGGCAGAGGGGGGTGGAGGACACTGAGTGGAGGCCAGTGGAGGGATTGGTAGAGAGGGATGGAGGACACTGAGTGGAGGCCAGTGGAGGGATTGGCAGAGGGGGGTGGAGGACACTGAATGGAGGCCAGTGGAGGGATTGGCAGAGGGGGATGGAGGACACTGAGTGGAGGCCAGTGGAGGGATTGGCAGAGGGGGGTGGAGGACACTGAATGGAGGCCAGTGGAGGGATTGGCAGAGGGGGGTGGAGGACACTGAGTGGAGGGCAGTGGAGGGATTGACAGAGGGGGGTGGAGAACACTGAGTGGAGGTCAGTGGAGGGATTGGCAGAGAGGGGTGGAGGACACTGAGTGGAGGCCAGTGGAGGGATTGGCAGAAGGGGGTGGAGGACACTGAGTGGAGGCCAGTGGAGGGATTGGCAGAGGGGGGTGGAGGACACTGAATGGAGGCTAGTGGAGGGATTGGCAGAGAGGGGTGGAGGACACTGAATGGAGGCCAGTGGAGGGATTGGCAGAGGGGGGTGGAGGCCAGTGGAGGGATTGGCAGAGGGGGGTGGAGGCCAGTGGAGGGATTGGCAGAGAGGGTCGGAGGACACTGAGTGGAGGCCAGTGGAGGGATTGGCAGAGGGGGGTGGAGGACACTGAATGGAGGCCAGTGGAGGGATTGGCAGAGGGGGGTGGAGGACACTGAGTGGAGGCCAGTGGAGGGATTGGCAGAGAGGGGCGGAGGACACTGAGTGGAGGCCAGTGGAGGGATTGGCAGAGGGGGGTGGCAGAAGCAGAGCGGTTGGAAAGGTGAATGAGTCTGGCAGCCGTATTCAGGGTGGACTGAAGCGGGGATAGCCAGCGGCGAGGCAGGCCAGTGAGGAGGGAGTTGCAGTAGTCCAGTCGTGATATGATGAGGGAGGGGATGAGCTGTTTAGTGGTTTCTGGGGTTAGGAAGGTGCAGATTTTGGCTTAGGCGGGTGTAGACGAGGCGCTCGAGGAGTCTGGATGTGAATGGTAGCAGGGAGATGGGTCTGAGGTTGTTCGGGTCATTGGGTTCCAGGGAGGGCTTTTTAAGTATGGGGGTGATGTGTGCATGTTTCAGAGGGGTCAGTGGAGTAATATGTCCCTTACATTGGGGTCAGTGGAGTAGTATGTCCCTTACATTGGTGTCAGTGGAGTAGTATGTCCTTACATTGGTGTCAGTGGAGTAGTATGTCCCTCACATTGGTGTCAGTGAAGTAGTATATCTCTTACATTGGTGTCAGTGGAGTAGTATATCTCTTACATTGGTGTCAGTGGAGTAGTATGTCCCTTACATTGGTGTCAGTGGAGTAGTATGTCCTTACATTGGTGTCAGTGGAGAAGTATATCTCTTACATTGGTGTCAGTGGAGTAGTATGTCCCTTACATTGGTGTCAGTGGAGTAGTATGTCTCTTACATTGGTGTCAGTGGAGTAGTATGTCCCATACATTGGTGTCAGTGGAGTAGTATGTCCCTTACATTGGTGTCAGTGGAGAAGTATATCTCTTACATTGGTGTCAGTGGAGTAGTATGTCCTTACATTGGTGTCAGTGGAGAAGTATATCTCTTACATTGGTGTCAGTGGAGTAGTATGTCCCTTACATTGGTGTCAGTGGAGTAGTATGTCTCTTACATTGGTGTCAGTGGAGTAGTATGTCCCATACATTGGTGTCAGTGGAGTAGTATGTCCCTTACATTGGTGTCAGTGGAGTAGTATGTCCCTTACATTGGTGTCAGTGGTGTAGTATGTCCCTTACATTGGTGTCAGTGGAATAGTATGTCTCTTACATTGGTGTCAGTGGAGTAGTATGTCCCTTACATTGGTGTCAGTGGAGTAGTATGTCCTTACATTGGTGTCAGTGGAGTGGTATGTCCCTTACATTGGTGTCAGTGGAGTAGTATGTCCCTTACATTGGTGTCAGTGGAGTAGTATGTCCCTTACATTGGTGTCAGTGGAGTAGTATGTCCTTACATTGGTGTCAGTGGAGTGGTATGTCCCTTACATTGGTGTCAGTGGAGTAGCATGTCCCTTACATTGGTGTCAGTGGAGTAGCATGTCCCTTACATTGGTATCAGTGGAGTAGAATGCCATTACATGACATGAGTGGTGTCAGTAATCAGTGCTGTGATTATATGACTTCCCTCTGCCAGTCCCGGAATCTGATCTCTCCCAGTCCCAGCCTGGAGAACGGGGTCTCTGTGTTTTCTCGGGCTGGGATGAAATGTGGTGACAGGTGGAGGGGGAGGGGGGTGGTAAATGTAGGAGGGGGGTAGCAGCTGTCCATGGCAGAGAGGAGGACAGACAGAACAACAGCTGCACAAAGTTCCCGGATCCAGAGCCGTGCAGAACATTCACCAGCTGATAGGAGGGGAGATCACTGACACCGAAGAGCACAGCAAATACATTGCCTTTTTACATACATTGGTGTCAGTGGAGTAGTATGTCCTTACATTGGTGTCAGTGGAGTAGTATGTCTCTTACATTGGTGTCAGTGGAGTAGTATGTCTCTTACATTGGTGTCAGTGGAGTAGCATGTCTCTTACATTGGTGTCAGTGGAGTAGTATGTCTCTTACATTGGTGTCAGTGGAGTAGTATGTCTCTTACATTGGTGTCAGTGGAGTAGCATGTCTCTTACATTGGTGTCAGTGGAGTAGCATGTCTCTTACATTGGTGTCAGTAGATTAGTATGTCCCTTACATTGGTTTCAGTGGAGTAGTATGTCCCTTACATTGTTGTCAGTGGAGTAATATGTCTCTTACATTGGTGTCAGTGGAGTAGTATATCCCTTGCAATGGTGTCAGTGGAGTAGCATGTCTCTTACATTGGTGTCAGTGGAGTAGTATGTCTCTTACATTGGTGTCAGTGGAGTAGTATGTCTCTTACATTGGTGTCAGTGGAGTAGTATGTCCTTACATTGGTGTCAGTGGAGTAGTATGTCCCTTACATTGGTGTCAGTGGAGTAGTACCTCCCATACATTGGTGTCAGTGGAGTTTCTCTCTTACATTGGTATCAGTGGAGTAGTATCTCTCTTACTTTTGAGTCAGTGGAGTAGTATGTTATTACATTGGTGTCAGTGGAGTAGTATCTCTCTTACATTGGTGTCAGTGGAGTAGTATGTCCTTACATTGGTGTCAGTGGAGTAGTATGTCCTTACATTGGTGTCAGTGGAGTAGTATGTCTCTTACATTGGTGTCAGTGGAGTAGTATGTCCCATACATTGGTGTCAGTGGAGTAGTATGTCCCTTACATTGGTGTCAGTAGAGTAGTATGTCCCTTACATTGGTGTCAGTGGTATAGTATGTCCCTTACATTGGTGTCAGTGGAATAGTGTGTCTCTTACATTGGTGTCAGTGGAGTAGTATGTCCCTTACATTGGTGTCAGTGGAGTAGTATGTCCTTACATTGGTGTCAGTGGAGTGGTATGTCCCTTACATTGGTGTCAGTGGAGTAGCATGTCCCTTACATTGGTGTCAGTGGAGTAGTATGTCCTTACATTGGTGTCAGTGGAGTAGTATGTCCCTTACATTGGTGTCAGTGGTGTGGTATGTCCCTTACATTGGTGTCAGTGGAGTAGAATGCTATTACATGACATGAGTGGTGTCAGTAATCAGAGCTGTGATTATATGACTTCCCTCTGCCAGTCCCGGAATCTGATCTCTCCCAGTCCCAGCCTGGAGAACGGGGTCTCTGTGTTTTCTCGGGCTGGGATGAAATGTGGTGTCAGGTGGAGGGGGAGGGGGGTGGTAAATGTAGGAGGGGGGTTAGCAGCTGTCCATGGCAGAGAGGAGGACAGACAGAACAACAGCTGCACAAAGTTCCCGGATCCAGAGCCGTGCAGAACATTCACCAGCTGATAGGAGGGGAGTTCACTGACACCGTGGAGCACAGCAAACATATTGCCTTTTTACATACATTGGTGTCAGTGGAGTAGTATGTCTCTTACATTGGTGTCAGTGGAGTAGTATGTCCTTACATTGGTGTCAGTGGAGTAGTATGTCTCTTACATTGGTGTCAGTGGAGTAGCATGTCTCTTACATTGGTGTCAGTGGAGTAATATGTCTCTTACATTGGTGTCAGTGGAGTAGCATGTCTCTTACTTTGGTGTCAGTGGAGTAGTATATCCCTTACATTGGTGTCAGTGGAGTAGCATGTCTCTTACATTGGTGTCAGTGGAGTAGTATGTCTCTTACATTGGTGTCAGTGGAGTAGTATGTCCCTTACATTGGTGTCAGTGGAGTAGTATGTCCTTACATTGGTGTCAGTGGAGTAGTATGTCCTTACATTGGTGTCAGTGGAGTAGTACCTCCCATACATTGGTGTCAGTGGAGTTTCTCTCTTACATTGGTATCAGTGGAGTAGTATCTCTCTTACGTTGGAGTCAGTGGAGTAGTATGTTCTTACATTGGTGTCAGTGGAGTAGTACCTCACTTACATTGGTGTCAATGGAGTAGTATGTTCTTACATTGGTGTCAGTGGAGTAGTATCTCTCTTACATTGGTGTCAGTGGAGTAGTATGTCCTTACATTGGTGTCAGTGAAGTAGTATATCTCTTACATTGGTGTCAATGAAGTAGTATATCTCTTACATTGGTGTCAGTGGAGTAGTATGTCCCTTACATTGGTGTCAGTGGAGTAGTATGTCCCATACATTGGTGTCAGTGGAGAAGTATGTCCCATACATTGGTGTCAGTGGAGTAGTATGTCCTTCACAAACAACGGGCCAGGGTTGTATGGAAGAGGCCCTTGTCTCCATTGGTTTGGTGACACCATCCTAATGTTGAGGTCACTTGGCCTGGTAAGCCACTGTGGGGCCCCTCCTAACCTTCCTATCAGATCTATGGGTATGGTATGGATTTGGGGGGAGGTGGTATGGATTGGGGGGGAGGTGGTATGGATTGGGGGGAGGGGTCCTGCTGCAGCCGGTTCCATACATTGTACAGATGGGGGACTTTTCAGGCAGTTTAGGGGACCCCCCTCCGATCCCCCCCAGGAATGAGTTTTAAAGGAATATTTCATTTTTTTTACTTTTAGTGATGAAGACTGACTGCCCCTTTAAGAATGGTACTTTGTGACAACATTTCCCTGATCCCTGTCTCTGAGGGCCACCCGGGGCCCCATACCCCTTTTATGGCCAATACCTGGCATAGAAGCCTTCACCATGGGCACAGGTCAGGTGCGATGCTTCGGCCAATCACAATCGGGTCAGGGCGCAGTGCATTGTGGGGCATGGTTGGCCCTCACCAAACACATGGAACATCCAGCCGGACACTATAGTAGACCCACCAAACCTGGGTGTGTAGACAGCAATGTCTCACCCGTAGTGATGGGCTGACCTCCCCCGTAGTGATGGGCTGACCTCCCCCGTAGTGATGGGCTGACCTCCCCCGTAGTGATGGGCTGACCTCCCCCGTGTTCACTTCTCCATGGAACGTTCCACCCTAATGAACGATCCACCACCAATCTCCAACTCAATGCAAGTCTATGGGACCCCAACTTGTCCATTCACAAGGGCCAATTGTGAAGGTGAATATGCCTGTTATTGGCCATGAAAGGGGTGCGGGGGTCCCCACATCAGGGACATTGGCTTCCAAAAAGTAACATTTTGATAGGAGCAGTACATTAAAAAAAAGATAAATCCCTTTTAATATCATGCCGGGGGAGGGGCTAAACTACCCGTGACTATGTATCATCTGTACAATGTATGTATTTTATTAAAAAAAAAAGGTTAGGAGGGCCCCCCAATCCATTGCAGACCCATTAGGTGTGGCAGGAAGATTAGGAAGACCCCCCCCCCCAATCCATAGCAGACCCATTATGTGTGGTTGGAATTCTAGGAGTGCCCCTCAATCCATAGCCAATCCATTAGGTGTGGTAGGAAGGTTAGGAGGGCCCCCAATCCATAGCAAACCCATTAGGTGTGGTAGGAAGGTTAGGAGGCCCCCAATCCATAGCAGACCCATTAGGTGCGGTAGGAAGGTTAGGAGGACCCCCAATCCATAGCAAACCCATTAGGTGTGGTAGGAAGGTTAGGAGGACCCCCAATCCATAGCAAACCCATTAGGTGTGGTAGGAAGGTTAGGAGGGACCCCCCAATCCATAGCAGACCCATTAGGTGTGGTAGGAAGGTTAGGAGGACCCCACCAATTTATAGCAGACCCATTGGGTGTGGTCGGAAGGTTAGGATCGCCCCCAAATCCATTGCAGACTCATTAGGTGTGGAAGGAAGGTTAGGAGGACCCCACCAATCCATAGCAGACCCGTTAGGTGTGGTAGGAAGGTTAGGATCGCCCCCAAATCCATAGCAGACCAATAGGTGCGGTAGAAAGGTTAGGAGGAACCTCCCAATCCATAGCAGACCCATTGGGTGTGGTCGGAAGGTTAGGAGGGCCCCCCAATCCATAGCAGACCCGTTAGGTGCGGTAGGAAGGTTAGGAGGGCCCCCCAATCCATAGCAGATCCATTAGGTGTGGTCAAAAGGTTAGGAGGGCCCCCCAATCCATAGCAGACCCGTTAGGTGTGGTAGGAAGGTTAGGAGGGACCCCACTCCACAGCAGACCCATTAGGTGTGGTAGGAAGGTTAGGAGGAACCCCCCAATCCATAGCAGACCCATTGGGTGTGGTCGGAAGGTTAGGAGGGCCCCCCAATCCATAGCAGACCCCTTAGGTGCGGTAGGAAGGTTAGGAGGGCCCCACCAATCCGTAGCAGACCCATTAGGTGTGGTAGGAAGGTTAGGGGGGACCCCCAATCCATAGCAGACCAATTAGGTGTGGATGGAAGGTCAGGAGGAACCCCCCCAATCCATAGCAGACCCATTAGGTGTGGTAGGAAGGTTAGGAGGGACCCCCCAATCCATAGCAGACCCATTAGGTGTGGTAGGAAGGTTAGGAGGCCACCTCCAATCCATAGCAGACCCATTAGGTGCGGTAAGAAGATTTGGAGGAACCCCCCAATCCATAGCAGACCTATTGGGTGTGGTTGAAAGGTTAGGAGGCCCCCCAATCCATAGCAAACCTATTGGGTGTGGTTGAAAGGTTAGGAGGCCCCCCCAATCCATAGCAGACCCGTTAGGTTTTCTAGGAAGGTTAGGAGGGCCCCCCAATCCATAGCAGATCCATTAGGTGTGGTCAAAAGGTGAGGGCCTCCCAATCCATAGCAGACCCATTAGGTGCAGTAGGAAGGTTAGGAGGGCCCCTAAATCCATAGCAGACCCATTAGGTGTGGTAGGAAGGTTAGGAGGGCCCCCCCCCATCCATAACAGACCTATTAGGTGTGGTAGGAAGGTTAGGAGGGCCTCCCAACCCATAGCAGACCCATTAGGTGTGGTAGGAAGGTTAGGAGGCCCCCCCCCAATCCATAGCAGACCCATTAGGTGTGGTAGGAAGGTTAGGAGGGCCTCCCAATCCATAGCAGACTTTTTAAGAAGCCAGAACCCTTTAGGCCTGGTGGGACTTTTAATGGGAACCCCACCCCTAAGTAATGGGGGGAGCGAGGGGTCCCCCCAAATTCTTACCAGACCCTTGATCTGAACACAGACCTGACAGACCAGGAAAGAGGGGAGGGGAGGACTGAGCACCCACCCTCCCTGTGGCAACGTACCCTCAGCATTGGGATGGTGTCCCCAAACCGATGAGGGCAAGGACCTCTTCCCCACAACCCTGGCCTGGTGATTGTGGGGGTGTGCTGTTGGGGGGCTCATTAGTATCAGGGTACCCCTTTAAATAAGGTGGCACCCTGATGTTGCCCCCCCTTGTGAATGAGTAAGGGGTGAAAAATAAAGACGCCGGACTTTGAACAATTCCTTTATTGAACAAAAATCACAACAACAGTTTATGACGAATCCTTTATTAATAATAAAAAAGACAAACAATGTTTCCATCGTTGTAATCCATCGTCAGACGACGCCCACTGACCCGCCCAGCACTCGCTGCAATGTGACAACAGGTCTGACATTTGTTGGTCAGATGTCAAGAAATAGGCGTGGCTAGCGGTGACGTGGGCTTTGTCCGCTGCGGTGGAAGGAGAAGTATGATCCGGGGTGACAGAGGAGGAGGTGGATGAGGATGGCTGACTTCTCCCCTCCCCCACCTCTTCTGCATGTTGGAGCTCAATATCACGGCCAGCAGAGGAAACAAAGGCCAGGCGTGCCCTGCCTGCACCATGTCCACCACCACCACTTGTCACAGTGGGTACACAGGCTGCCCGCCCTCTCTGAGCTGCCTGGGAGACCCCGCCTCTCCTTTCCGACATGATGGTGACTTTTTGGGGGATTTTTATGACTTTTTATCTCAGAGTGTGGGATGGGAATTTGGTGCTCGGGTGCAATACGTCTGCGCTTGGTGCACTATAAACCCTTTTATTATTGTTCGGGGGAACAGCAATTATGGGGAATTTATTTTATTGCTGCTGTAAAACAATGAAGAAAACCCCAAAAACCCGACTGGTGACACCGAAGGAGGAGCCGCAATTCTGGGGAAATGTTTGTAGAAAAGATAATAGAGCGAGCGCTAAATGCCGTATATGAAATTAAAATGATATATATTCAAATGAATGAAAAGCAGCCGGCACTCGGGGTATAGGTCACAGTCCCAGAATCACAATTGCTACAATATTAGTGCAGTGATAAAAAATGCATGTCATAAATTCCATAAACGCATGTGTGAGTAAAGTGCTGAAAGTGCAATATTAATAGAACTAGTTCAAGATGACATAAAATGCCATAAAATACGTTCATCAATGGGTACAACCCTGAGGAGGTGTTATTACACGAAACGCGTTGGGTGGAGCCCTATTGCTGACCTCTACTGGTGAGCGGCGGCCATTTTGGTACTTTATTCATTTATGTATTTATTTTAGTACTCCACATGGATACGTTTTTATGTTACTTCCTATTATTACCTTACATAAAATACTACACTATAAGCACCTTTGTGGCTCCTGTGGCTGAGCTCATTCCCCCCAGGACCACCAGGCACCCACCCTGACGGATGGACGGATGACCCCGTAGCTGTCAGCATACCGCTGCACCCCCAGATGTGCCATGTATTCTAATCAATGCACATTATAATTGATGGTCTGGTGAGTGTACGTCCGTCCCGAGGGGGGATTTCCTTTTACAAGCTTTTACACCGTTACTCTTCCCAGATAACGTCACGGCCAATCATAGGCATCTCCTCAGCTGATATCTTTGCACAAGAGACGTTTTACATTCACAAATGCTCTGATGAACTTCTTTTATTGCATTTTATGTCATCTTGAACTAGTTCTATTAATATTGCACTTTCAGCACTTTACTCACATATGCGTTTAAGTCACATGCGTTTATGGCATTTATGACGTGCATTTTTTAGCTCTGCACTCATATTTTAGAAACTGGAGAAATGTTGTATCTATCAGCTGGTGAATGTTCTGCACGGCTCTGGATCCGGGAACTTTGTGCAGCTGTTGTTCTGTTTGTCCTCCTCTCTGCCATGGACAGCTGCTACCCCCCCTCCTGAATTTACCACCCCCCACCTGACACCACATTTCATTCCAGCCTGAGAAATCACCGAGACCCCATTCTCCTAGTCCGATCCCACTGTACACACCATGAGAATATTGGAGGAATGAGCGTTCAGTTTCTGCATGCTGGTCTCATATGGGAAATGAAGAGATCAAACAGCCAATGGAAATTCCCAGAAGACAGAACCCAACTTGGGAAGTGATGTCATGTGTTGTATTTCCGGATGGAAACTCGGCTGATTAACCCAGAGTCAGAAGTCAGAAGAGAGGAGGTACCCAACCAGAGAGGAGGAACCCGACCAGAGAGGAGGAACCCAACCAGAAGAGAGGAACCCAACCAGAGAGGAGGAACCCAACCAGAGGAGAGTTATCAGCGGAGCTCCACTTCCACCTCCAGAACAGAACACCATCAGCCAGGTATTAATTTCCCAATTCACCCCACTAACCCCCATCCACCCCTCTGTCCCCCCACTGCCTCCCATCAACCCCCCTGTCCCTCCACTGCCTCCCATCAACCCCTCTGTCCCCCACTTCCCCCTGTCCTCCCCTCTGTCCCCCCACAGCCCCATCCACCCCTTTGTAACCCCATCCTGCCCTCTGTTCCCCCACTATCCCCCTGTGCACCCATTTGTCCCCCACTGCCCCCCTGTACACCCCATTGTCCACCTCTCTGCTCCCTGTCCTCATCTCTGTCCTCCCTGTCCTCCCATTATTATTATTATTATTATACAGTATTTATAAAGCGCCAATAGTTCGCTCAGTGCTGTACATTACAGAGGGGGACAGAACAATACCAATACAATATAAAACATGAGGGGATTGAGGGCCCTGCTCTTTCCAGCTTACAATCTAGGAGGGAGGGGATGGTGGCACAGGGGGAGATAGCTGTGGGGGATGGAGTGGTAGGAAGAGTGGAGGAGGTCGGCAAGTTAGCAGGGGGTGGGGTAGGCTTCCCTGAAGAGATGGGTTTTCACGGTGCGCCTAAAGGAGAGGAGAGTAGGTGATAATCTGATGGGTTGGGGCAGGGAGTTCCAGAGGATGGGTGACACCCTGGAGAAGTCCTGGAGGCGGGCATGGGAGGAGGAGACCAGAGAGAAGGAGGTCTTGTGAGGAGCGGAGTGTGCGTGCTGGGCGGTACTTGGATATTAGGTCAGTGATGTAGTTCGGGGCAGTATGGTGGACAGCTTTGTACGTCAGTGTTAGGATTTTGAATTTGATCCGTTGCGCAATCGGAAGCCAGTGGAGGGATTGGCAGAGGGGGGTGGAGGACACTGAATGGAGGCCAGTGGAGGGATTGGCAGAGGGGGTGGCGGAAACGGAGCGGTTGGAAAGGTGAATGAGTCTGACAGCCGTATTCAGGATGGACTGAAGCGGGGATAGCCAGCGGCGAGGCAGGCCAGTGAGGAGGGAGTTGCAGTAGTTGAGTAGTGATATGATGAGGGAGTGGATGAGCTGTTTAGTGGTTTCTGGGGTTAGGAACGTGCGGATTTTGGCGATGTTGCAGAGGTGGAGTCTGCATGAGTTTGTTAAAGAGTGGACTTGGGGCAGGAAGGATAGGTTGGAGTCCAAAATGACACCAAGTACTCTGGCCTGCAGAGCGGGTTTGATGGTAGCATTGTTGGATGTGATAGAGAAGTCAATGGGGGATGGTGTCCGGGCTGGGGATAAGACAAGAAACTCAGTTTTGGAGAGGTTCAGTTTAAGGAAGTGGAGCGACATCCAGTCTGATATGTCGCTCAACAGGTGTGTGATTCGGGCGGAGACCGAGGGGGTGAGGTGGGGGTTGGGAGATAGATTTGTGTGTCGTCGGCATACAGGTGGTAGTTGAAGCCGTGAGAGTGTATGAGTTGGCCAAGGGAGGAGGTGTAGATGGAGAAGAGAAGGGGCCCGAGGACAGAGCCTTGAGGGACCCCAACAGAGAGGGGGAGTGAGAGGGAGGTGGTAGCATTATAGGTAACACTGAAAGAGCGTTGTGACAGGTAGGATGAGAGCCAGGAGAGAGCAGAATCTCTGAGGCCGAGGGAGTGTACTTTTTTGAGGAGGAGGGGGTGGTCGACTGTGTGGAAGGCCGCAGAGAGGTCAAGGAGTAGGAGCACTGAATAGTGGCCATTAGCTTTGGCGGTTAGCAGGTCGTTGGAGAGTTTGAGTAAGGCAGTTTCCCATCTGTTCCCCCACTGCTCCATGTCCACCCCTCTGTCCTCTCACTGTCCCCCTGTCCACCCCTCTGTCCCCTCACTGTCCCCACAGCCCTCCATGCACCCCTCTGTCCCCCTAATGCCCCCATCCACTCCACTGTCCCCCCATTGCCCCCATCTACCCACCCATTGCCACCCTGTACCCTCACTACCCCCTGTCCACCCCTCTGTTCCTCCACTGCCTCCCTGTCCTCTCCTCTGTCCTCCCCTGTCCACCCCTCTATCCACCTACTGCCCCCTGTCCCCACCTCTGCCCTCCCACTACCCCCTGTCCACCTGTCTTTCCCCCCACTGCTCCTCATCCACCCCTCTATCCCTCTACTATCCCCATGTCCACCCCTCTGTTCTCCCACCCCCCCCCTCTGTCCCCAACTGTCCCCCTGTCCACCACTCTGTCCCCCCACAGCCCCCCTGTCCTCCAACTGCCCATGTCCATCTATCTGTCCCCCACTGCCCCCCTGTCCACCCCTCTATCCCTCCACTATCCTCCTGTCCACCCATCTGTCCCCCACTGTCCCCCTGCCCCTCCCTCTGTCCTCAAGTCCACCACTCTGTCCCCCATCTGCCCCATTCATCTATCTGTCCCCCCACTGTCCCCCTCTCCACTGCTTTGTCCCCCCACTGTCCCCCCATCCACCCCTTTGTTCCCAAACTGCCCCTGTCCACCTCTCTGACCCCCCACTGCCCCACTGTCCACCCAACTGTCCCCTCACTGCCCCTACTGCCCTCCATACACCTTTCTGTCCCCCAACTGCCCTCTGTTTTCCCCTCACTGCCCTCCATCCACCCCTCTGTCCCCTTACTGCCTTCCTGTCCACCTCTCTGTCTCCCCACTTCCTCTCCACCCCTCTGGCTCCCCATTGCTCCCCTGTCCCACCACTACCCCCGTCCACTCCTCTATCACTCCAATGTCCCCCAGTCCCCCCCCTCTGTCCCCCACTATCCCTCTGTCTCCCCCCACTGCCCCCCTGTCCCCCTCTTCCACCACTTTGTCACCCCACTGCCCCTCATCCACCACTCTGTCCCCCCACTGCTCCCCTGTCCCCCCATCTATCCCCAACTGTCCCCCTGTCCACCGCTCTGTCCCTCCACTGTCCCCCCATCCACTCCTCTATCCCCCCACTGCCCCCGTCCACCCCTCTGTCCCCCCACTGCCCCCCTGTCCACCTCTCTGTCCCTCCTCTGTCCACTCATGGCCCCCACTGCCCCCATCCACCCCTCTGTCCTCCTACTGCCCCCGTCCACCTCTCCATCCCCCCATTGCCCCCTGTCCACCTCTCTCCCCCCCCTCTGTCTGCTCATGGCCCCCACTGCCCCCCATCCACCCCTCTGTCCTCCTACTTCCCCCCTGTCCATCCCTCTGTCTCCCCACTGCTTCTGTCCACCCCTCTGTCCAACCACTGCCCCCCTGTCCACCCTTCTGTCTCCCCACTACCCCCTGTCCACCCCTCTATCTCCCCACTGCCTCCCTTTCCTCCCCTCTGTCCCCCCTCTGCCCCCTCTGCCCACCTCTCAATCCACCTGCTGCCCCATTTCCAGCTTTTCTCTGTGTATTCAGAATTCCACGCCATGTCATGCCTCTTTCTATGCTTTCAGATATAGGTGACCCAGTTGGTGAGAACTTTTATGGGGCTCTCAGGGTATGCCCACCCCCCTGTCAGGGGCCCCCACATTGGTTCCTGGACTCACCCATTCCTCTCTTACAGTGGGAGCAGGAGGTGATCGGGGAACATCCTCTCCCTGATCCCTCTGCGGGTAATGAACCCCAAAGTCACTTGTATCACTTCAGGGTCACAGCTGTAATTTCCTGGCTGCTGCAGCTGCGGATGCAGCTAATCAAGCACAATCTGTGGTTGATCAGCTGCATTGGAGGGCAAGGGAGACATTGGGGGTCCAATAGACATCCAATGTCTCCATAAAGAGGACCTGTCACCTGCTCATGCTACCACATAGCTGACTTGCTAAATCCTGAGTAAACAAAAAATAAAATAAATGTTAAAAAATGTTGAGTCTCCGGCATTCACCCCTGTCCATATCACGATACAAACGCCCAGCGTGTATGGAGACATAAATGGTGTCACACATGTGAGGTGTCAGCGCACACGTCACAGGGACATGAAGAATTGTAGAACCATCATACATGACGATGACCTGTAAAGGCTTTTAAAGGGTGATTTGTGGTGAATGTTTGGAGGCCATAGATTTGTGTGATTTCCCAGGCGGATGCAGTTCTAAGGATGGACGTGTTTGGTATCTACTTACTCCATGCAGCCCCATCTTTTATATTTCACCAACAAATTGGGGATTTTATTGTGTTTGCACTAAAATCATTTCAGTGTATTTTTTTCCGGAAAATTTGGGTTTGATGAAATAGCCGAGCAAATATTGTGCGCCATAAAAAGTGTGACTGCTGCCTCTTCATTCCTCAGGGTCTCTGCTTTCCGAGAATAGAGAGCTGATTGGTTTCCAGTCATTCATAGTAAACAATGGCGGCTGATGCAATCTTTCACGCCGCACAATATTTGCTCGGCTGTTCATCAAATGCGTATTTCCAGGAACAAATACAATGAATCTTAGTGACACCAACACAATATTTCTCCTCATTGTTAGGAAGATAGAAAAGATGATGTGATGAGAAAATAGATACCAAACGTGTCAAAGCTGAAAATTGTGCGTACCCAGGAGAGAGTGAGAAACTGCAGTACCTAAAATCTTCCATAGGTGGCACTTTCAAAGCTTTTCCAGGTCATCAGTTTAGAGTTCCCCTTGAATAACACCCCGAAAATTATTGGTGTCAGTCAGATGTTGTCGGTGATACCTCACATGTGCCACACAATTGCTGTTTCTGTACACATGTGTGTCCTATGCGCATGCTTGTATTCATGTGTGTGATGCGCACAAAGGACAGGTTTGCTTTACACTTTTTTAATTATTTTTAGTGATTTTATTACAATTGGATTTTTCATAAAAAAATTTAATTTAACTTTATTACTATTACAAGGGGGATAACAAGAACATTTATAAATGGACCTCGGCAGACGAGGGGTTAATGAATGAGGTGAAGTCCTGCTGACCTTCATCATCCAATCATTGGCAAGCAATCTGCAGAGTCATAGTTCCTCACAATCACTATGATGGGGAAAGCTTCTCTGAAAGGTGCAACTTCCCTTGAAAAGTGAACAGCCTGTCTGCCTTTTGTAACCCCCCTCCCCCCCCCCCTCTGTCTGTACACTGAACTGTCCATAATGCAGCTCTGGGGCCCGCTAATGATCCAGCACAGCTGACATACATGACATTCCTAATACCCCTCCCCCTCCTCTCCCACCATGCTTACTACAGACCAGCACTCTACACTATCCCTCTGCACCCCTCCCCCCCCCCCTGCACACTGACACAGGAGGGGGGATGGTGAGGAACAAGGCAGGGGGGAACATGTTCTCATGTAAGATGACTGGATGAGAATTTGAGCTTCACATGGCCAGGATTGGACTTAGGAAATAAGATGTTTAGGTTTTTCATTATTTCACAGATAACAGACAGAAATACTGAGCAGACACAATGCACACCATGGAAGATGATTTTAATAAAAAGTAAAAATGTTTATTGAATGTTGCAGAAGGAACAATGTGCAAGAGGTATGGAGGGAACTGGGGAAAAGTCTCCTATGACAGACTGTATCCAGAATATAAATGGGGTTCAGATCACCCATGAAACTGGGGGTACTAAGCATCAACTGTAACAAATATATAAATGTGCAAATGGTCAAACTGCCATCCAACAAGAGAGGCCTCATAGTGGAGACTAAACAGAAGGCAGCTTCTTCAGGAGAGGTGAAGAATCAGCCTTCTTAGATCCTGAGATTCGCAGGGAAGAGCATGCTGTATTTCAGGCCCTTAGGCTCCATTCACATCTGAGCATAGCATTTTTCCACATATTTTACAATTGTAGCATGTTTTTATACAGCGTTTTTAGCCATTTTTGAGCTTTGGCTTTTCTGTGTTTTAGTTTTCCCATCAAATTTTAGTGTTATTTTTTTATAATGTATTATTATTTAGTTTTCTGTTAGGGTGAGGGGTTAGATTAGGGTTAGGATTAGGGGTTAGCGTTTGTGTTGGGGTCAGTATTTTATTTCTTATTTCTTCTTATTAATTTATTTATATTATTTCATTTATTGTTTTCTTTTTTTTCTTTCTATTTATTTTTTTTTAAAGGTGGTAATAATAATAATAATAATAATAATAATAAATGTAAAATAAATACACAAATACATTAACCACTTGCCCTCCAAAGGATTTACCCCCCATAATGACCACTCCTATTTTTGCTACTCAGCGCTGCACTAATTCAACTGACAATTGCGCGGTTGTGCAACGCTGCACCCAAACTAAATATCCGTCCTTTCTTCACACAAATAGAGCTTTCTGTCGGTGGGATGTCATCACCTGCGCGCTTTTTATTTTTCAAGCTATAAACAAAAAAAGACCAAAAGTTTTGAAGAAAAACAATATTTTTTACTTTTGGCTATAAAATATATAAAGTAACCTCAAAGTTAGTTATAAATTTCACCAAAATGTCTCCCGCTCCATGTTTATGGGAAAAGGACCCCAATAAGTGGATATTGATTGCTGTGTGTGACCGTTATATCGTCTGCAGACTATGGGGAGATCATGGGGTGTACACAGCTTGTACTTCTCACTGCACAGCACATTTCTGGGGGCTAAGATACCAGGACACCCCCAATACCAGGACACCCCCAAATACCAGGACAGGACAAACACCCCAAATACCAGGACAGCACAAACACCCCAAATCCCAGGACAGGACACCCCCAAATACCAGGACAGGACAAATACCCCCAAATACCAGGACTGGACAAACACCCCCAAATACCAGGACAGGACACCCCCAAATACCAGGACAGGACAAACACCTCCAAATGTCAGAACAGTACAAACACCCCCAAATACCAGAATAGTACAAACACCCCCAAATGTAAGGACAGTACAAACACCCCCAAATACCAGGACAGTACAAACACCCCCAAATACCAGTACAGTACAAAAACTCCCAAATACCAGGACAGTACAAATACCCCCAAATACCAGGACAGGACAAACACCCCAAATACCAGGACACCCCAAATACCAGGACAGGACAAACACCCCCAAATACCAGGACAGTGCAAACACCCCAAATACCAGGACAGTACAAACACCCCCAAATACCAGGACAGCACAAACACCCCAAATACCAGGACAGGACACCCCCAAATACCAGGACAGGACAAACACCTCCAAATGTCAGAACAGTACAAACACCCCCAAATACCAGGACAGGACAAACACCCCCAAATACCAGTACAGTACAAAAACCCCCAAATACCAGGACAGTACAAATCCCCCCAAATATCAGAAAAGTACAAACACCCCCAAATACCAGGAAAGTACAAACACCCCCAAATACCAGGAAAGTACAAACACCCCCAAATGTCAGGATAGTACAAACACCCCCAAATACTAGGACAGTACAAACACCCCCAAATGCCAGGATAGTACAAACACCCCCAAATACTAGGACAGTACAAACACCCCCAAATACTGGGACAGTACAAACACCCCCAAATACTGGGACAGTACAAACACCCCCAAATACCAGAATAGACCTCACACTATGTTTTATATTTTTGTGTGATTAACCCCCTAATATCTATACCAGACTCAAAGTGTCTTTCATGCATTTTTGGGGGGCTCTTTCATGGAGCAGATGCCATGGAAGGAGTGTCACCCCAGAAACAGCGGTGTAGACATGACCCGTCATTACTGGGGTCACTCATATACAAGGTGTGGAGTGACAGAATTTAGGGGAAATACAAGAATCAGCAAAACCCCATTGTTTTCCTGTCAACCCCACAACCCCCTGTCCTCCCTACTGTCCCCCACACTTCACCCTGTCCTCCCTACGGTACCCCAAACTGCCCCCTGTCCTCCCTACTGTCCCCCACACTGCCCCCTGTCATCCCTACTGTCCCCACAATGCCCCCTGTCCTCCCTACTGTCCCTACAATGCCTCCTGTCCTCCCTACTGTCACCCACAATGCCCCCTGTCCTCCCTACTGTCCCCAGCACTGCCTCCTGTCCTCCCTACTGTCCCCCACACTGCCCCCTGTTCTCCCTACTGTCTCCACAATGCCTCCTGTCCTCCCTACTATACCCCACACTGCCACAAGTCCCCCCTACTGTCCCCCGCACTGCCCCCTGTCCTCCCTACTGTCCCCCGCACTGCCCCCTGTCCTCCCTACTGTCCCTACAATGCCCCCTGTCCTCCCTACGGTCCCCCACACTGCCCCCTGCTCTCCATACTGTTCCCCACACTGCCTCCTGTCCTCACTACTGTCCCCCACACTGCCACAAGTTCTCCCTACTGTCCCCCACACTGCCCCCTGTCCTCCCTACTGTCTCCCACATTGCCCCCTATCCTCCCTACTGTCCCCCACACTGCCCCCTGTCCTCCCTACTGTCTCCCACATTGCCCCCTATCCTCCCTACTGTCCCCCACACTGCCCCCTGTCCTCCCTTCTGTCCCCCACACTGCCCCCTGTCCTCCCTACTGTCCCCCACACTGCCACAAGTTCCCCCTACTATCTGCCACACTGCCCCCTGTCCTCCCTACTGTCCCTACAATGCCTCCTGTCCTCCCTACTGTCACCCACAATGCCCCCTGTCCTCCCTACTGTCCCCAGCACTGCCTCCTGTCCTCCCTACTGTCCCCCACACTGCCCCCTGTCCTCCCTACTGTCCCCCACATGGCCCCCTGTCCTCCCTACTGTCCCCCACACTGCCCCCTGTCCTCCCTACTGATCCCCACAATGCCCCCTTTCCTCCCTACTGTCCCCACAATGCCTCCTGTCCTCCCTACTATACCCCACACTGCCACAAGTCCCCCCTACTGTCTCCCGCACTGCCCCCTGTCCTCCCTACTGTCCCCCGCACTGCCCCCTGTCCTCCCTACTGTCCCTACAATGCCCCCTGTCCTCCCTACTGTCCCCTACACTTCCCCTTGTCCTCCCTACTGTCCCCCACACTGCCCCCTGTCCTCCCTACTGTCCCCCAAACTGCCCCCTGTCCTCCCTACTGATCCCCACAATGCCCCCTTTCCTCCCTACTGTCCCCCACACTGCCCCCTGTCCTTCCTACTGTCTCCACAATGCCTCCTGTCCTCACTACTGTCCCCCACACTGCCACAAGTTCTCCCTACTGTCCCCCACACTGCCCCCTGTCCTCCCTACTGTCTCCCACATTGCCCCCTATCCTCCCTACTGTCCCCCACACTGCCCCCTGTCCTCCCTTCTGTCCCCCACACTGCCCCCTGTCCTCCCTACTGTCCCCCACACTGCCACAAGTTCCCCCTACTGTCTGCCACACTGCCCCCTGTCCTCCCTTCTGTCCCCCACACTGCCCACTGTCCTGCCCACTGTCCCCCACAATGCCCTCTGTCCTCCCTACTGTCCCCCACACTGCCCACTGTCCTTCCCACTGTCCCCCACAATGCCCCCTGTCCTCCCTACTGTCCCCCACACTGCCCCCTGTGCTCCCTACTGTCCCCCACACTTCCCCTTGTCCTTCCTACTGTCCCCCACACTGCCCACTGTCCTGCCCACTGTCCCCCACAATGCCCCCTGTCCTCCCTACTGTCCCCCACACTGCCCCCTGTCCTTCCTACTGTCCCCCACACTTCCCCCTGTCCTCCCTTCTATCCCCCACACTGCCCCGTTCTCCCTATTGTCCCCACAATGCCCCCAGTCCTCCCTACTGTCCCCCACAATGCCCTCTGTTCTCACTACTGTCCCCCACACTGCAACCTGTTCTCCCTACTTTCCCCACACGGCCCCCTGTCCTCTCTACTGTCCCCCACAATGCCCCCTGTCTTCCTTAATATCCCCCACACTGCCCCCTGTCATCCCTACTGTCCCCAAACTGTTCCCTGTTCTCCCTACTGTCCCCCACACTGTCCTCTGTCCTCCCTACTGTCCCCCACAATGCCCCCTGTCCTCCCTACTGTCCCCCATACTGCCCCCTGTCCTCCCTACTGTCCCCACACTGCCCCCTGTCCTCCCTACTGTCCCCCCCCCACCACCCCCTGTCCTCTCTACTGTCCCCCACACTGCCCTCTATCCTCCCTACTGTCCCCCACACTGCCCCCTGTCCTCCCTACTGTCCCCCACACTGCCCCCTGTCCTCCCTACTGTCCCCCACACTGCCCCCTGTGCTCCCTACTGTCCCCCACACTGCCCCCTGTCCTCCCTACTATCCCCTACACTGCCCCCTGTGCTCCCTACTGTCCCCCACAATGCCTCCTGTCCTCCCTACTGTCCAACACACTGCCCCCTGTCCTCCCTACTATCCCCCACACTGCCCCCTGTCCTCCCTACTATCCCCCACACTGCCCCCTGTCCTCCCTACTATCCTCCACACTGCCCCCTGTCCTCCCTACTATCCTCCACAATGCCCCCTGTCCTCCCTACTGTCCCCCCCACCACCCCCTGTCCTCTCTACTGTCCCCCACACTGCCCTCTATCCTCCCTACTGTCCCCCACAATGCCCTCTATCCTCCCTACTGTCCCCCACACTGCCCCCTGTCCTCCCTACTGTCCCCCACACTGCCCCCTGTCCTCCCTACTGTCCCCCACACTGCCCCCTGTCCTCCCTACTGTCCCCACACTGCCCCCTGTCCTCCCTACTATCCCCCACACTGCCCCCTGTCCTCCCTACTGTCCCCCACAATGCCCCCTGTCCTCCCTACTGTCCCCCACACTGCCCCCTGTGCTCCCTACTGTCCCCCACACTGCCCCCTGTCCTCCCTACTATCCCCCACACTGCCCCCTGTCCTCCCTACTGTCCCCCACAATGCCTCCTGTCCTCCCTACTGTCCAACACACTGCCCCCTGTCCTCCCTACTATCCCCCACACTGCCCCCTGTCCTCCCTACTATCCCCCACACTGCCCCCTGTCCTCCCTACTGTCCCCCACAATGCCTCCTGTCCTCCCTACTGTCCAACACACTGCCCCCTTTCCTCCCTACTATCCCCCACACTGCCCCCTGTCCTCCCTACTATCCCCCACACTGCCCCCTGTCCTCCCTACTATCCTCCACACTGCCCCCTGTCCTCCCTACTATCCTCCACAATGCCCCCTGTCCTCTCTACTGTCCCCCACACTGCCGTCTATCCTCCCTTCTGTCCCCCACACTGCCCCTTCTCCTCCCTACCGCCCCCCCCCCCCTGCCCCATCCTCTCTACTGTCCTCTGCTCTGCCCCCTGTCCTTCCTACTGTATGTGGACGGGGGGCTTATTGGAATCTAAAAGCCCCCCCATGTGAATGAGTATGGGGTACATGGTACTGCTACCCATTCACAAAAAATAAGTGTAGTGTAAATAATGACAGGAGACGTTCTGTGACAATTTCTTTATTAAAAATAACAATTTAAAAAAATGTCCCCCGAATAGATCCAACGTCACTCACGATGCCCGCCTCCATCGTTACCTGGAAAAAGGAAAAACGTGTGACTCCGGCTCCCGCCGTCTGACAGCTGCCCCCTCCATGACGGTTCTTATATGCAGTGATGACATCACATCTCTCCGCCTACAAGGCCTTGCTGGACGCACAGCAAAAAGACACAAAAGATGCCCCTGGAAACGGTTTGGGAATTTCTCGGCTTATCCGTGTGTCTATGGGGCAATTGTTAGTGTTCAGATCTGCATTTTATACCAGATATTTATTTCCCCCCAAACAATGATATATTTTCTGAAAGCAGAGACCCCGGAGATTAAATGGTGGCAGTTTACATTTGTTATGTGGCAAACTATTTGTGCTGCTTTTTATCAAATGCATATTTTCAGGGAAAGAAATCCATTGAAATGAATGTTAGTGTGCGCAAACTCCGTATAATGCCCAGTCATTGGTGAGATAGAAATGATGACATTGCATCGAGTAAACAGATACCAAACATGTCCAGACTACAAACTGTGCGCACCTATGACATGGCAAAGAACTATGGGGGCTGAAATCTGCCATAGGGGGCGCTCTCCAATCCTTTACAGGTCATCAGGTTTATATAACGTGTAGTAACCTGTGAATGATGGCCCTCGACTTATTCCTCTCACTCAGGCGTGATGTGCCGTGCAATGGCTGCTTACATACGCTTGTGTGCTCATTTACATTTGTTTGTATGTGCGGGGGAGGGGGAGGGGGGGGGTAACTATATACCAAGAGAGCTAACAAGTACTCTATGCAATAGTATCAAGCAGGTGACCAGACCTCTTCATGAAGACCTCAGGGGTCTATTAGACCCCCAATGTCTCCCCTGCCCTCCACTGCTACTAATCCAAGACCTCCTCATGAAGACCTCAGGAGTCTATTAGACCCCCAGTGTCTCCCCTGCCCTCCACTGCTACTAAGCCAAGACCTCTTCATGAAGACCTCAGGAGTCTATTAGACCCCCAGTGTCTCCCCTGCCCTCCACTGCTACTAACCCAAGACCTCGTCATGAAGACCTCAGGGGTCTATTAGACCCCCAATGTCTCCCCTGCCCTCCACTGCTACTAATCCAAGACCTCCTCATGAAGACCTCAGGAGTCTATTAGACCCCCAGTGTCTCCCCTGCCCTCCACTGCTACTAACCCAAGACCTCGTCATGAAGACCTCAGGAGTCTATTAGACCCCCAGTGCCTCCCCTGCCCTCCACTGCTACTAACCCAAGACCTCTTCATGAAGACCTCAGGAGTCTATTAGACCCCCAATGCCTCCCCTGCCCTCCTCTGCTACTAACCCAAGACCTCGCCATGAAGACCTCAGGAGTCTATTAGACCCCCAATGTCTCCCCTGCCCTCCACTGCTACTAAGCCAAGACCTCTTCATGAAGACCTCAGGAGTCTATTAGACCCCCAATGTCTCCCCTGCCCTCCACTGCTACTAACCCAAGACCTCTTCATGAAGACCTCAGGAGTCTATTAGACCCCCAATGCCTCCCCTGCCCTCCTCTGCTACTAACCCAAGACCTCTTCATGAAGACCTCAGGGATCTATTAGACCCCCAATGTCTCCCCTGCCCTCCACTGCTACTAACCCAACTACAGCAGTCGGGAATGGCGGCTCTGAACCTGGAAGTCACAGAATGTTTGTCATTTTGGGGTTCATTCATCACAGATGAGATCGGGGGATCAGATCCTCTCCAAGCTCCTCCTGCTTAGTAAGATGAAGTGGTTTACCGATGTTCCTCCGTCCTGGACATCCTGGAGGAAACATGGCAGGCACCAGCAGGGGGGAGGGGCGGCACATTCTCTGTACTGTAAAGTGATTGGCTGCTTCTACAGCTGCCCGGATCAATTTTACATGACCGCTGGCTGAAATAATAATCCAAACCTCATTTGTGTTTAACCCCTTGAATACCAGAAGGATAAGAAATGTACCTTAGTAGACGAGGGGTCGGGTAATGAGGTGAAGCTCTCCTGACTTCCATCAGCCAATCATGTGGAAGCAAAATTGCATTTTTTACATTTTCTTTGCATGTGATTGGATATTCTTTGTAAAGTCAGATTTCACCGCATTCATTAAGCTCCGGGGGAAAGTTCTGTGAAAAGTGTAAAGTGAACAGCCTAGTTGTATTTAGTAAATCTCCCCTCTGTCTGTACACTGAACTGTCCGGAATGCAGGTCTGGGGCCAATAATGATGCAGACAGCTGACATACATGACATGGATCCTAATACCCCTCCCCCTCCTCTCCCACCCTACTTAATATAGACCAGCAGACTAGAATATCCTCCTGCGCCCCCCTGCACGCTGACACAGGATGGGGGATGGTGTGGGACAAGGCAGAGGGGGGGCATGTTCTCATGGAAGATGACTGAATGAGATTTTGAGCTTCACCCTTGTCTTTGCTGGTACATGGAAGATCACTTGGTGGTGGTAATGGAGCTGAACCCGGCAATGAAGCAGATCTACAGTACAGCTACCATTACTGGTCCCTCAATGGTCCCAAGGTCAGTGCAGATCTCCATAATGTTCCTCTGTGCCCCCCACCAACTTCCTTCTAACCCCCTCAACAGAGCTACGACCTTCTTTTAGTTTTGTGTTAATTAGACCTCAGCAGGCAGTTGTCACCGACAATCTGTCCAAGAGTTCCCTTTATTGTCCCAGCACCTCAATGCATCCTTTGACCCCCCCCACCCTAGTAAAACAGTCCCAGCACACAGCTAACCCTTTGATCGTCCCTCATGTTAACCCCTTCCTGCCCAGTGTCATTAGCACAGTGTCAGTGCTTTTTTTTTTAGCACTGACACTGTATTGGTGTCACTGGGGATGTCAGTGACACCAAGTCAGTTTCCCCCAGTGTCAGAACTCCCATGCCAAAATGAAAAAAAATGGTGTGGGGGCCCCACAGAATCCATACCAGACCCTTATCCTAGCATGCAGCCCGGCAGGTCAGGAAAGGGGAGGGGGACGAGCGAGTGCCCCCCCCCCTGTGCCATATCAGGCCACATGCCCTCAACATGGGGGGTGCTTTGGGGCAGGGGGGCTCCCATCATCTGAAACAGAGCCTTTTTTTAAATTTTACTGGTGCTGCAGCGGCAGTGGCGGTGATGGCGGACATTGTGATTGGTGTTGGATCTACTGCGGGGGACATTCTTTTAGTTTTTCCTTTAATAGAGGACTTGTCACAGACCCTGTCCTGTCTTTTTTCCCACTACACTTTTTGTTTTTTGTGAATGTGTAGCGGTACCATGTACCCCATACTCCTTCACATGGGGGGGCGGGATCTCGGGTCTCCCTTGTTAAAGGGGCCTTCCAGATTCTGATAAGCCCCCTGCCTGCAGACCCCCAAAACCACTGGCCAGGGTTGTAGAGAAGGGGCCCTTGTCCCCATCAACATGGGGACAAGGTGCTTTTGGGGGGAACCCCTCCTTCCCCAAAGGACCCCCCCATGTTGAGGGCATGTGGCCTGGTTTGGTTCAGGAGGGGGGCACTTGTTCCCCCCCTTTCCTGACCTTCTGGGCTGCATGCTCGAATAAGGGTCTGGTGTAGATTTGGGGGGACCCCCAAGCCATTTTTTATACAAATTTTGGCATGGGAGTTCCCCTCAAAATCCATACCAGACCTGAAGGGCTTGGTATGGATGGGAGGGGGGACACCATGCTGTTTTTTAATTTTTTTAATTGCTGGCAATTCTTTTACATTCAGCTGTCAGTGGGGAACCCTGCAGACAGCTGAAACATTACCGCATGGTTGTCACTACTAAAATACCGCATGACTCCATCAAATACCTCCTGCATTATTTTAGTGGAATTCACTTCTTCTGACCTCCGGAACAGATTAATTGGTTTTCAATGCATTCCTATGGGAAACCGCATTTCGGTTTATGAATTTTTTGCTATACAAAAAGTCCCGCAGAACGAATTAAATTCCTAAACGGAGGTATGCCTCTGTGTGTGTATATATATATACAGTATGTGTGTATTTACATAGACATGGCTTAGTCTGTATATTCTAGGGACATGTGGTGTCAATTAGTCGTACGTTGGCTTGCACCCCTCCCCCGAGGTTGTATGAGGATAAGGTCTCACATGCATTTAGTACATAAAGGTTTAAGTATGTATAAGTTAGGAATGGAAGTCCTTTACACTGTAGGATTCCCTGATTAACATATTCAAATGAAAAAGGAGTTTACATTGAAATCTATCTATTGGCGTCTGTAATATGATGGGAGAAAGAAAGAAAAAAGAAGGAAAAAATACCTTCAAGGTTTGATCTAGTTCAGTGCCAGGGTTATTGTTTGGGTCAAGGTCAAAAGGTCAGGGTCAAAGCTCAGGATTAAAAAAAACAATTGGTATCCGTGTCAGTTAGTGTCAGTTAGTGTCAGTTAGTGTCAGTGTCGGTGTGTTTTAGGTAAAAAAAAAAAAACACAGAAGCAAAATGCGCACCATTGTCTCTGGGCGGTACTCCGGGTACAAACAACAAATAACATACACATATATGGTGTCGCCGTGATCGTCAAGGGCTGGAGAATTTATTTTGGGTTGTTCTTTGGTGATAGGTTAAGGTAGTAACAAGAAACACACAGCTAACTAAAAAAAATATTTTTTTTACTATTTTGGGCCAGTTTTCTTTTGATAATAAAAAAAAAATCAGGAGCTATCCATTACCATTTACCACCAAATGAAAGTGCGATTTGTCCTGAAAAAAACGCGGCATAATCCACCTGAATGTACAAAGTGGTTGTGATGATACGGACGGTTTTACTATCACGTCAACGTTGCATAATTCTGCCTCGGCATTTAGATTTGTTTTACCCTCAGGCATGAAGGGTTACAAAGAGGTTCTCACCCTTCCGAGTCCATTATTTCTGATTGAATTTGAAAGGTTCTAAGTGGATTGAACAGATTGTTTTTCAGGCCTATGAATTACGTGACAAAGTGCCTCCTTTCCATTATTGAAGCCCACTCCAGTAGTGAGCACTTCTTGGGCTTCTCATCATCAGGTTCCTGTGTCTCAGATCTGTAAGTCCTGCTCTTCAATGTATATGTCCTCTAAGTTTTACAAGGTCCATGTATCGGCCAGTTCATCCATTTTGTTCCCCAACCTGCAAAACCTCTGCTGCAGCCAGAACTCATTTATTTAGTGGTGGAATCCCTACTGTCACTAAATGAGAGTTTTTGATTTGGTGGCTAGGATACTGGAAGCCACCGCCATCCTAGCAACCGAGGAAGCTGTTCAGACCTTAGCAACCAATGATTGCCACAAAGCATCATTGGCTGTTACGTAGGTTTCACCATAACAACCCATGATGTAGTGCAAGTGCCTGCATCTTAGCAACCAATAAGGTGGTGCCGCACAGTCCCACTGGTTGCTAGGACACAGGTGGCCAGGGTATGGGATTTAGCGATGAAGTAGTGACATTTAGACAATTAGTCAATGACCTCACCTGGAAGCCCTTTATTTCACTTTCAGCTGTCAGCATGGGAAATGTCATTTGTGGACAGAATATGTTGGGGTAGTCTTGGTGGTCCGTGTGTTTTCTTTGGCAAGTTGGAGGAACATAAAACACCGGATGCCATGATTATTATCTATGATGGGGTCTTTGTTGTTGGTTAGACTTTATCATGGTGTTTATTTTCTAGTTGACCTTTTTCTTGTAAATGAGTAACCAGACATACTATGTACCTCTTACACATTTATGTAGGGGGGCAGATGTCTGGGGGCCCCTCTTACAAATCTTCCCTGCAGACCCTCACAACCACTCAGCTAGAATTGGGGGGAAGAGGCCTTGTCCCCATCAACATGGCTAGGCAGCCTGTGGTCCCCTTCTCATATTGAGGGCATTTGGTCTGGTATGGGTTAGGTAGAGGGCTACCACTTGCTGACCCCATTTCCTGGCCAGCCAGGCTTCCTGCATAGATATGGATTAGCTATGGATTTTGGGGAGTCAAGAATAAGGGTCGGGTATGAATGGTGAGAGGAATTCCAGCCACTTTGTATTGTTTCTCTCTGATTTTGTTTTTCTACATTCTACAGGTATGCCATTTGACAGGCAGGTCTGAAGCATTACTAAAGGATTTGTTTTTAATTAAAATAACACACGTGGTACCCTTCCCTGCTCCCTGCAATGGTACTGCACAGAGCAGCCCCAAACCTCCTCTTCTGGGGTCCCCTGCTGGATATTTTAAGCTCCTTTTCTTCAGTTTCTTCCCTGTAGCAAGCCACTTGCTCTGGGGACTGGCATGTGGACTAGCTCCCCAGGGCCGGTCTGCGTGTGTCTATAGATATACACAGAGTGGCTCGGCCCCACCCCCTGCTCTCAGGATCTACCTGACAGTAGAAGGAGCCAATGGTTCCCACTGCTGCCCGATCCTCCTGTGAGAAGAGAAAGATGGGAGAAGAACCGCAGTCGGGCTCAGTGCTGGATCAATGCAGGATTCAGGTAAGTGTTTGGTTGGGACACAGAAAGTGGCAGAACATTGTTTACCTTAATGTGGGGAATGCTTTAAGGGAAGAAAAGATTTTATGTTCAGGGCCAGTTCCCACCATAACCACCTGCAGACCAGTGAGGTGCCCATACGTTGCCGGACCTTCGCTGGTGATACTGGGATGATGGCTGCAGCTGAAGAAGTCATCCCGGTGTTGTTTATTAGAGTCGAGGGTCTGCTTTCTTATAAAAGCAATCCAACCAGATAATTAGCCACTGGATTGCTTTTACAAGCAGCGGGAAGGGACGTCCCACCACCTTCTGTGGCCCTCTCAGCCGCTCCTGTCCCATAGAAGCAAACAGAGACCAGATCGTCCCTGATGGCCTCCATGATGCAGGAAGATGGAAGTGATGAGCATTCATCCCTTCTGGTTTTCTGGAATATAAAATGGTAAGGCCCCTTTCACACCGGGTGGGCCCGTCAGCGGATCCTCTTGCTCAGCGGGGGATCTGTCTGCTTATCGCTGTTGGGCAAATGGATGACAAGCCTGCGTCTGCTTCGCTTATACAGAGCGGACATGGACACGGCCCGCTGTCCTCTATGGGCGGTCAGACTGCCATGTGATCCAATCCAACGGACAGGAGGGGAATGGATCCCCATCTGTCTCTTTTTGGTGGATCGGATGTCGGTGAGTGTAAAGGGACACATATCCGTTTACACCTGCCGCTCCATAGAGGAGAATAGAGGTTCTGATCGGGTCCGGACCCAATCGGAACGTCCGTGTGAAAGGGGCCTAAAGTATCTGATTACACTGATCTTGGTGCGATCAGATGTTAAGGGCAGAGGAGAGATTTGGAGGCTAATAGACCCCAGATCTCTCCATAAAGAGTACCTGTCACTGCCTATTGCTATCACAGGGGATATTTATATTTTCTGTGATACCAATAAAAGTCATCCAAAAAGAAATGTAAAGCGACAATGTCAACAAAATAAATGGAAAGAAATATGCAGCCCCCCTCCCCCCCGTGCTTGTGCGCAAAAGGTGAATGCACGAGACATGCCGCACACATTCAAACAGCGATGGTCCCACACATGTGAGGTAACACCGTGAACATCAGATCGAGGGCAGTAATTCTAGTACTAGACCTCCTGTGTAAATCTAAAGTGGGGCCCTGTAAAGGCTTTTATAGCATCTCCTGTGGATAATGACATTTACGTCATTTGTGGCTGTTGCAGGCGTGCGCACTTTTAAAGAATGACACGTTTGGTATTTATTCACTCGCCGTAACATACATTTTTAAAAATGTTACCAAACAATTTGGTGTTACATTGTATTTTTTTACATCAAAATTTTTAAAAATGTATTTTCCCCCAATATTTGCACTACAAGAACAGCTGCACAAATACTGCGTGTAAAAAATTGCAACACCCTTCATTTTATTCTCTAGGACCTCCGCTATAAAAAGTCTATAACGTTTGGGGCTCTAACTGATTTTCTAGCAAAAAATCTGATTTTGAAATGTAAATAAAAATGGTCAGAAAAGGCCTGATCTTCAAGTGGATACATTGCACAGGAACGTGCTGCGCATGCAATGCTCTGTGCGTTCCAGTGCGATTCACATTCTATCTGGGTGCAGTATGATTTCACACCATTCATTTGAATTGGCTGAAATGGCACCAGACCACAGCTAAAGTTGTGCTTGGACTACTTCACAAAACACACAGCAACCGGACCGCATGGAACGTCAGTACTTCTGTGCCATGCCATCCAGTGCAGGAAAATGCCCTGTGATTGTGGCCTGCGTTTGGGGTGTCGTTAGCATTGCACTGACACCAGGTGGGGGACACAAACATGGACCTCAGATTTCCCACATCACATTCTGGTGTCAGCTGGCCCTCAGAACCACTCTAAACACATAATCTTCATAGATATTGGGACACGATTGTCGGCACCATTAATCAAGCTTTTTTCAATGACATCAAACTGAACCCAAACCCCTTCACGCCTGAAGGTACAACAAATGTTAATGCCTAAGCACAATTTTGCAGCTTTGACATGCGTTAGTGAAACCGTCATCACAACTACTTTGTGCATCCAGTTGGTAAATGGTAATGGACGTCTCCTGATTTTATTTTTATATGATCAAAGGAAAACAGGCCCAAAATAGTGAAAATCATTTTTTCTAAAGTTAGCTGTATATTTCTTGCTGCTGCCATAACCTACCACCAAAGGACAACCCCCAACAATTCTCCTGCCCCCGACGATGGCAGCAATACCTCGTATGTGTATGTTAGTTGCTGTTTGTACCCGGAGTACAGCCCAGGAACAGTACTGCGCATTTTTCTTTACATTTTTTTTTACCTTCTAAAACACACCGACACTAACTGACACTGATACTAATTTACATAAATAAATACCCCCCCCAAAATACTGACTCTGACCTTAACCTTTGACCCTGACCTTGACCCAAACACTAACCCTGGCACTGTCCTAGATCAAACCTTCATCTACGTATTTTTTATTTTTTTTATTTTAAATTACTGTTATTATTATTATTAATATTATTATTGATTGATTTTTTTACACACTTTTGTTTTTTTTTTTCTCTGAGAGGAGAGACAATGTAAGAAAACACGTGGGGCGAGCTTCACAGTGACTCCTCATTGTGATAGCCAATCAGAGGCTCACAGTGATCAGGTGACCCAGAGTTGGGAGTTCTGAGTTTTGATCATTAGTATGGGACCCAGAGGTCTCAGTGAGACCCCCGCCTCTGTGCTGGGAGCTGGCCATACGGCGTGCTCCCACCACAAAGACAGATATGCAAATACAGTGAGGAACAGAAGTATTTGAACCCCCTGTGATTCTGCAAGTTCTCCCACTTCTCCATCATGGAGGGTCTGACATTCACATTGGAGGGGATTCCCACTCTGAGGACAGAATTCAGGAGATCACATTGTATGATTTGTAAAGAATGTATTTGTCTCGCACGGCTGAACAGAAGTATTTGAACCCCTGAGAAGATCCGTGTTAATATTTGGTACAGAAGCCTTTGTCTGCAATTACAGAGGTCAGACGTTTCTTGTAGTCCTTGGCCAGGTTTGCACTGCAACAGGGATTTTGGCCGACTCCTCCACACCGATCTCCTCTAGATCTGTCAGGTTTCGGGGCTGTCGCTGAGCAACACGGAGTTTCAGCTCCCTCCAAAGATGTTCTATTGGATTTAGGTCTGGAGACTGGCTAGGCCACTCCAGAACCTTGATATGCTTCTTACTGAGCCACTCCTTGGTTCTCCTGGCTGTGTGCTTCATGTCGTTGTCATGTTGGAAGACCCAGCCACGACCCGTCTTCAATGTTCTGACTGAGGGAAGGAGGTTGTTGCTGAAAATCTCACAATAAATGGCCCCATTCATCCTCTCCTTAATACAGTGCAGTCATCCTGTCCCCTTCGCAGAAAAGCACCTCCAAAGCATGATGTCACCACCCCCATGCTTCACAGTAGGGATGGTGTTCTTGGGATGCAGCTCATCCTTCTTTTTCCTCCAAACACGACGAGGGAAGTTTAGACCAAAATGTTCTACTTTGGTCTCATCCGACCACATGACTTTCTCCCATGCCTCCTCTGGAACATCCAGATGGTCATTGGCAGACTTCAGACGGGCCTGGACATGTGATGACTGGAGCAGGGGAACCTTCCATGCAATGCATGATTGGAAACCATGACGGCGTAGTGTTCTACTGACACTGACTTTTGACACTGTGGTCCCAGCTCTCTTCATGTCATTGACCAGCTCCTCCCTTGTAGTTCTGGGCTGATTCCTCACCTTTCTTATCATCAGTGATACCCCACGAGGTGAGATCTTGCATGGAGCCCCAGTCCGAGGGAGACTGACAGTCGTCTTTAGCCTCTTCCATTTTCTAACAATTGCTCCAACAGTTGATCTATTTTCACCAAGCTGCTTGGCAATTGCCCCGTAGCCATTTCCAGCCTTGTGCAGGTCCACCATTTTGTCTCTGGTGTCTTTTAACAGCTCCTGGTCTTGCCCATGGTAGTAGTCGGCGTCTGACTGACTGTGGGGTGGACAGGTGTCTTTAAAGAGCTCAGACAAGTGCTACTAAGTTAGATTAATGAGTGGAGTAGAGGTGGACTTTTTAAAGGTGCAGTAACAGGTCTTTGAGAGCCAGAATTCTTGCTGTTTCTTAGGGGTTCAAATACTTCTGTTCAGCAGTGCGAGACAAATACATTCTTTACAAATCATACAATGTGATCTCCTGAATTTTGTTTTTTAAATTCTGTCGCTCAGAGTGGGAATGCACCTACAATGTGAATGTCAGACCCTCCATGATTTCTAAGTGGGAGAACTTGCAAAATCGCAGGGTGTTCAAATACGTCTGTTCCTCACTGTAAGATGGTAATGTGATGCAAGGTGTACTCCTATACTTTTGAATTTTAACATATTATTTTTCTATCCCAAGTGGACCATGATGGCTGTGAAAACCCAATAACATAAGGCTGTTGTGCGCTATGTTACACGTTTCTGACTTTGGATGTGTTTCATTATCTGACAATGCATGTCGTGATACTGATTGTACTCTGATGTCAACTCTGGAATGTTTTGGATGTTTTCATAAATTTTCTTTTTAATTAAAAAAATATAGAAAACATCTTTATTTAGCCCTTTATATAGAATTCTGACTTTTTTGTTTTTCTGTACAGGTGGATTGAAGAACCAAGTTTTTGGTCAAGCTGGTCTTCATAAGTACAACTCAGTCACATGGGAAACGAGCCATACGGATGTCTTAGGTGACGGAACGTCTTTATCGTAGTTCACTGGAGGATTCACACAGGACACGAGACATATCAGTGTTCTCAATGTTGTAAATGGTTTGGATCCTCTTCAACATTGATCCCCCCTCAGAGGACAACAGAAGAGAAGACATTTCAGTGTTGTGGAAGTGACAATGGCTTTACAATGTAGTTCAACCCTTGCACCCATAAGAATTATTTCAGAAGCTATTTCTTGCTTGGATTGTGATAAAGGTTTTACAATGAAGGCAAAACATATCACACACCAGAAGGGTCACACTGAAGAGAAACCTTTTCAGTGCTTTGAGTGCAACACAGCTTTTACAACAAAGGGTAATCTTACCAAACACCAGAGGGTTCACACCAGAGAGAAGCCATATCAGTGTTCTGAATGTGATAAAGCTTTTACAATTAAATGTAATCTTATGACACACCAGAGGATTCACAGTGGAGAGAAGCCATATCAGTGTTCTGAATGTGATAAAGCTTTTACATCAAAGTCAAATCTTATCACACACCAGAGGATTCACACTGGAGAGAAGTCATATCAGTGTTCTGAATGTGATAAAGCTTTTACAGTGAAGTCACATCTTATCACACACCAGAGGATTCACACTGGAGAGAAGTCATATCAGTGTTCTGAATGTGATAAAGCTTTTACACAGAAGTCAAATCTTATCATGCACCAGAGAGTCCACACTGGAGAGAAGCCATATAAATGTTCTGAATGTGATAAAGCTTTTACAACAAAAGATTATCTTATGAAACACAAGAGGATTCACACAGGAGAGACGCCATATCAGTGTTCTGAATGTAATAAAGCTTTTACAACAAAAGATTATCTTATGAAACACAAGAGGATTCACACTGGAGAGAAGTCATATCAGTGTTCTGAATGTGATAAAGCTTTTACAACGAAAGAGTATCTTATCAAACACAAGAGGATTCACACTGGAGAGAAGCCATATCAGTGTTCTGAATGTAACAAAGATTTTACAATGAAGTCAGATCTTATCATACACCAGAGGATTCACACTGGAGAGAAGCCATATCAGTGTTCTGAATGTAACAAAGTATTCACAATGAAGTCAAATCTTATCAGACACCAGAGGATTCACACTGGAGAGACGCCATATCAGTGTTCTGAATGTAACAAAGCATTCACAATGAAGTCAAATCTTATCAGACACCAGAGGATTCACACTGGAGAGAAGCCATATCAGTGTTCTGAATGCAATACCACTTTTAGACAAGCGTCATCCTTCATCAGACACCAGATGATTCACACTGGAGAGAAGCCACATCAATGTTCTGAATGTGATAAAGCTTTTAAAACTAAGTCAGAGCTTATCATACACAGGACAGTTCACACTGGAAAGCAGCTTTGAGTGTTCTGAATGTGATAAAATGTTTACAACCAACAGCAAACTTATCATACACCAGAATACTCACACTGGAGAAAGGCCATATCAGTGTTCTGAATGTGGCAAAGCTTTTGTATATAAGGAAAGCCTTATTATACACCAGAGGAGTCACACTGGAGAGAAGCCATATCACTGTTCTCAATGTGACAAATCTTTTAAACATAGAGAACAACTTAACACACACAAGAGGGTCCACACCAGAGAAAATCTGTAGCCGTGTTGTGAGTGTAACACAGATTTTTTTTACATAAGTCACATGTGATCATACACCAGAGGATTCGCAGGCTTCAGCTGCAGGAGGTAATGGGGAGAAGGGGGGGTTTAAAGGGGTAGAAGCCCAAGACTATTTTACCTTTTGACTATTTTTATCAGACAAGTATTGACAGTGAACTGTGTTTCCTAATGATTTTAATCTCTATCCTTTTTATGGAGCTTTGACTGAACATGTAATATATTTTCATCATTCATTAACTGAGCTGTGTTCCCAAATGTTTTCTTCATTGTCAGATCCTGGGCTAATGCATTACCAACACTGCCTCAGCACCAAGACTAGGTAGTGGTCAAGTGGCATCTTACCAAGCCTCCAAAGCCTCAGTGGGAGAGACTTCTCTAGATTCTGCTGACTATTCCAATATCCGTCTAGCTTGAGGGCTCCAGCTACGCTCACCTTGTCCATGCCTCCCTTCACATATTCCACCTCCCCTCCAATGATCAATGCCTTATTTCCAGGTTCCTCCTCCTCTTATGGATGACAGCTTTACAGGTAGGACTGCAACAGGGACAACAGCCATGGAGAATTCTCTGTCCAGTGAGAAATCAAATTCCTAAGCTGGTGTAGGCCTTCCAACACCAATTCACTGCTCTTTGTTTGGGATGTGTTCAACAGTACCACTTACACCCAGCTGGCTGCTTGTGTTCCATCTTGTCCTGCCACAAGTCTAAGGGATTCCATCAGGAGAAGATTGGACTTCCTTATTATATTGTCTCTCTGTTCAGCTATTGCTCCTCTCCATAGACCGATCACTTACTACGACTGCATCTTCTGGGGGACTGAAATTCCTCTGACTCGGGTTCTCTTCAATGACTCTGAATAGTCAATTCTCTTTTTTTGGGTAGGTATTGTTTTTGGGTAGGTATTGTTTGCGAAGAATCTTTTTTGGACCCTAGAAACATTCTGATGTTGACAATAAAGTGTAACTATGGTTAGAATTAATATTTACATAAAGGGTGCAATCTGTCCTTAACCACTTATGGTGATGTCCCAGTTCAGCACATTACACCTTTAGGATTTGTAATCTACCCAAATGTATTATACATCAGTTTTTCATGTCAGAGGGCTTTAATGTGGTAGAAAATGTGGATACGTATA
This sequence comes from Staurois parvus, assembly GCF_062004578.1. Taxonomy (NCBI): domain Eukaryota; kingdom Metazoa; phylum Chordata; class Amphibia; order Anura; family Ranidae; genus Staurois; species Staurois parvus. The sequence continues at coordinate 913,638 of NW_028317835.1, forward strand.
TTTTATTTGTTTTTCTAGGTAAGACTTGTGATGTCACTACACTCCTAATGTAAATACGATGCAAAAGAGTTTTGTTTTTGTTGCTTTTACAGTGTTCTCCCATCACCTCCTGTGGCCCTCTCAGCCTCTCCTGTCCCATAGAAGCAAACAGAGGCCAGATCGGCCCTGATGGCCTCCATGATACAGGAAGATGGAAGTGATGAGCATTCATCCCTTCTGGTTTTCTGGAATATAACATGGTAAGGCCTCTTTCACACCGGGTGGGCCCGTCAGCGGATCCTCTTGCTCAGCGGGGGATCTCTCTGCTGATCGCTGTTGGGCAAATGGATGACAAGTCTGCGTCTGCTTCGCTTATATAGAGCGGACCTGGACACGGCCCGCTGTCCTCTATGGGCGGTCAGACTGCCATGTGATCTGATCCAACGGACCGAAGGGGAATGGATCCCCATCTGTCTCTTTTTGGCAGATCGGATCAGATGTCAGCGAGTGTAAAGGGACACATATCCGTTTACATCTGCCACTCCACAGAAAATAGAGGTTCTGATCGGGTCCGGACCCAATCGGAACGTCCGTGTGAAAGGGGCCTAAAGTATCCGATTACACTGATCTTGGTGCGATCAGATGTTAAGGGCAGAGGAGAGATTTGGAGGCTATTAGACCCCAGATCTCTCCATAAAGAGTACCTGAAAGGATAATATAACATAATCAGCTCCATTTTGTTATACAAGATGTTTGCTTAAAAAATATATGACTTTTGTACATTAAGAGAAAAGTTTGTACTGTATGTATTCTTTACAGGAAACTAACTGTGTTTACAAGTTTTTTGAGGAAGTAACTTTCGGTTAGACCGTGGCCGTAGTCTGGGCGTTGTGCTAAGATCATGAGTTAGTCTGACCACAACCATCTGGCCAGAAACTAGTTCTGCAAAGTTTAATGACAATTAAGGTGCAAATATTAAAGATAAATGCATGAATTTGATTGGTTGATATTAAAGGTTGGTCATTAATAATCTGCCTAGAGACTACAGATTTATATATATGCTGATGTTTCCGCAATAAACTTGAAGTGTCTTGCAACGAGCTGTGGCGTGGTGTGCAATTCATTTCCCGATATATCGTAAGTTATTGCTCAGGTGTAACCGGTGGGGGCCCCCATTGAGAGGAAAAACTCAACACCAACCCTTTGTACTGGTGTCAGAAGAGTGGGATAATCACCAGGGTGAGTGAGAATCTTTTTTTTCTATTTTTTTAAGAAAAAGAGATGCTTTTCTTGCTGAGGTCATTATTTATGAACTTAAGAGGGAGATTGGTGGGTGGAGATTAGCAGCGAGAGAAAGGGACTCTCGGCTCGGGACATAGAATACCTGTATACACCTGACATAGCACTTATTGTTCTTTGTTGTATTGCTGTATTGTATTACTAATCTGCTGCTGCCGCTGCTGTTGTTATGGGGAATTCCTTAGGTAAGGAGGAAATACCTCACCATGTGCCGCCGCTAAAAGCATTAAAGTTGATTAAATTGATAAAGAAAAATAGAGACAAAAAGCAGAAAGGGAAAATGCAATTGTTCCCATAAATGAGACTTGAAAAGAATTTGTTACTAGAGTTTCTTCTTTTGGTTACTATTATGTTAATCCACGGGTGGATAATTTAGTAAGCTGGTTAGAAGGATTGGGAGGAGCGAGTTTTCCCCGGGAAGGAGGGAATGACACAATGTGTATGGATATGATGAATGGTATGTGCCTGCATGAGCAACCAGAGGTGGATGTTTGGGGAAAGGGAGACCCAGCTTGGGACAAGGATTATATGTTTGAGGGAGGTAAGAATTGGTTGACATATGTACCAGGATATAGAACCTTAATTGCAGCAAATATTCCCGTGCCACCACCACCCTACAAAGATAAAGAGGTTAATTCAGTTCCACCAACTTCCCCACAGATAGCCCCGTTATATCCAGCTCTTCCCCACAGATAGCCCCGTTATATCCAGCGCTTCCCCACAGATAGCCCCGTTATATCCAGCGCTTCCCCACAGATAGCCCCGTTATATCCAGCACTTCCCCACAGATAGCCCCGTTATATCCAGCACTTCCCCACAGATAGCCCCGTTATATCCAGCACTTCCCCACAGATAGCCCCGTTATATCCAACACTTCCCCACATATAGCCCCGTTATATCCAGCACTTCCCCACAGATAGCCCCGTTATATCCAGCACTTCCCCACAGATAGCCCCGTTATATCCAGCACTTCCCCACAGATAGCCCCGTTATATCCAGCACTTCCCCACAGATAGCCCCGTTATATCCAGCACTGCCCCACAGATAGCCCCGTTATATCCAGCACTTCCCCACAGATAGCCCCGTTATATCCAGCACTTCCCCACAGATAGGCCCGTTATATCCAGCACTTCCCCACAGATAGCCCCGTTATATCCAGCACTTCCCCACAGATAGCCCCGTTATATCCAGCACTTCCCCACAGATAGCCCCGTTATATCCAGCACTTCCCCACAGATAACCCCGTTATATCCAGCACTGCCCCACAGATAACCCCGTTATATCCAGCACTGCCCCACAGATAGCCCCGTTATATCCAGCACTGCCCCACAGATAGCCCCGTTATATCCAGCACTGCCCCACAGATAGCCCCGTTATATCCAGCACTTCCCCACAGATAGCCCCGTTATATCCAGCACTTCCCCACGGATAGCCCCGTTATATCCAGCACTTCCCCACAGATAGCCCCGTTATATCCGGCACTTCCCCACACTGATAAAACAGAGGATGATGAAGACATCATCATGTCAGCAGTCCGAGTTAGAAGACAGCGCAGAGCAAATGGGAGAGAGGCAGAAAGTTCAGATGATGAAGGTAAAAGAGAGGAAGAGGAGGAAAAGAAAAAGAAAGTTGAAAGAAAGGAAAAGAAAGTAGTGGAGGTAAGTGATAGGGTTATGAGGTCCAGTGATGAGCCAAAGGAAGGGAAGGGAAGAGGATTGGGGCCGGTAGAAGAGGAAGAGAAAGTGAGATCAGCTTACCCATTTATGACCGTGGGGGGTGAGCTGATTTTAAAGGCATTAGATGCAAAGGAATTAAATGCTATAGTACAAGGATGCCCCAATCCCAGGAAGTCTCCAGGGGGGAGCAGTATCCTGGTTAAAAAGAATGTGTGTAGGAAGAAATACGATGGAAGATTGCAAGGTGATTGTAGAAAAGATATTGGGAGATATTACAGATGAATTTGAATGGGATAATTGTCCAATATTTAACAATGAGGATAATACTGAGTTGGCACATAGGGCGTGGTCCACAAAGCAGGGTGTGGATAAATATCCCCTGTGATCTAGGGAGCAGAGGGATGCAGCGTGGGAGGAAGTTAAACCGGAATTGGTAAGGCTTTACAAGCAGAGGAAATCATTTGCTCCAATTGTAGCATGTAGACAAAAAATTACTGAAACTGCCACAGATTGTATTAGAAGGTTTAAAAAGGTATTGCTGGAAGGAGGGATGGATGTAAGTGATGGGGAAAGTGAATCTATTTTTATCCAATCATGGATGAATGGAGCCCTGCCCCATGTTAGTTTAGCGATTAGACAGCTGTATGGTGCTTGGCATAAGAAGTATGGGACCCCCCTGGAGATTTCCTCGAGTAACACCAAATCAATAGGAATAGAGGGAAAAGAAACACCCACTAGCAGTACATCTACCCTCCCCGTACAGGCAAAGGATGGACAGGTCTGGTATCATAGATTTCATGTGCTCCCACATTGCCCAGTATCCCTGTTAGGCCAAGATTTGTTAGTACGGAGGTGTGACAGTGATCGGTATGTACAGGAGAGGAGTACGGAGGTATGACAGTGATGGGTATGTACAGGAGAGGAGTGTGGAGGTATGACAGTGATGGGTATGTACAGGAGAGGAGTACGGAGGTATGACAGTGATGGGTATGTACAGGAGAGGAGTGTGGGAGGTATGACAGTGATGGGTATGTACAGGAGAGGAGTATGGAGGTATGACAGTGATGGGTATGTACAGGAGAGGAGTACGGAGGTATGACAGTGATGGGTATGTACAGGAGAGGAGTGTGGAGGTGTGACAGTGATCGGTATGTACAGGAGAGGAGTGTGGGGGGTATGACAGTGATCGGTATGTACAGGAGAGGAGTGTGGAGGTGTGACAGTGATCGGTATGTACAGGAGAGGAGTACGTAGGTATGACAATGATGGGTATGTACAGGAGAGGAGTACGGAGGTATGACAGTGATGGGTATGTACAGGAGAGGAGTGTGGAGGTATGACAGTGATGGGTATGTACAGGAGAGGAGTACGGAGGTATGACAGTGATGGGTATGTACAGGAGAGGAGTGTGGGAGGTATGACAGTGATGAGTATGTACAGGAGAGGAGTATGGAGGTATGACAGTGATGGGTATGTACAGGAGAGGAGTACGGAGGTATGACAGTGATGGGTATGTACAGGAGAGGAGTGTGGAGGTGTGACAGTGATCGGTATGTACAGGAGAGGAGTGTGGGGGGTATGACAGTGATCGGTATGTACAGGAGAGGAGTGTGGAGGTGTGACAGTGATCGGTATGTACAGGAGAGGAGTACGTAGGTATGACAGTGATGGGTATGTACAGGAGAGGAGTACGGAGGTATGACAGTGATCGGTATGTACAGGAGAGGAGTGTGGGAGGTATGACAGTGATCTGTATGTACAGGAGAGGAGTACGGAAGTATGACAGTGATGGGTATGTACAGGAGAGGAGTACGGAGGTATGACAGTGATGGGTATGTACAGGAGAGGAGTACGGAGGTATGACAGTGAGGTGTATGTACAGGAGAGGAGTACGGAGGTATGACAGTGATGGGTATGTACAGGAGAGTACGGAGGTATGACAGTGATGGGTATGTACAGGAGAGGAGTGTGGAGGTATGACAGTGATCGGTATGTACAGGAGAGGAGTACGGAGGTATGACAGTGATGGGTATGTACAGGAGAGGAGTACGGAGGTATGACAGTGATGGGTATGTACAGGAGAGGAGTACGGAGGTATGACAGTGATGGGTATGTACAGGAGAGGAGTACGGAGGTATGACAGTGATGGGTATGTACAGGAGAGGAGTACGGAGGTATGACAGTGATGGGTATGTACAGGAGAGGAGTACGGAGGTATGACAGTGATGGGTATGTACAGGAGAGTACGGAGGTATGACAGTGATGGGTATGTACAGGAGAGGAGTGTGGAGGTATGACAGTGATCGGTATGTACAGGAGAGGAGTACGGAGGTATGACAGTGATGGGTATGTACAGGAGAGGAGTACGGAGGTATGACAGTGATGGGTATGTACAGGAGAGGAGTACGGAGGTATGACAGTGATGGGTATGTACAGGAGAGGAGTACGGAGGTATGACAGTGATGGGTATGTACAGGAGAGGAGTACGGAGGTATGACAGTGATGGGTATGTACAGGAGAGGAGTACGGAGGTATGACAGTGATGGGTATGTACAGGAGAGGAGTACGGAGGTATGACAGTGATGGGTATGTACAGGAGAGGAGTACGGAGGTATGACAGTGATGGGTATGTACAGGAGAGGAGTACGGAGGTATGACAGTGATGGGTATGTACAGGAGAGGAGTACGGAGGTATGACAGTGATGGGTATGTACAGGAGAGGAGTACGGAGGTATGACGTTCCCAGGGAGGAGTATCTCAGGAAGGGTCTATACTCCACCATAACTCTGGTTCTCGGAGTGTCAGGTCCCAGCGGGTTCTCCTGGTGTCTCTCCTGTTATTCTGTCTCGGACACATCAGAGGAACATGGTGGGAGATCGGCCTGAATGTCCTTCCTAGGAGGGAATACCGGAGCCATTCTGAGGCCCATTTAATGGCCGGCAATGAGGAGGAAACCAACACTGAGAAGTAGATGCTGAGATATAAACAGCACGGGGCAGCACAGTGGCTGAGTGGTTAGCACTTCCTCCTGGCAGTACTCGTATTTTTGGTTCAAATCCCAACAACGGCACCACCTGCCTGGAGTTTGCATGTTCTCCCTGTGCCTGCACAGGTTTCCTCCGGGTACTCCTGTTTCCTCCCACACTACAAAGACATGCTGGGAGGTGAATTGGCTCCTAAGTTGTCCCTAGTATGTGTATGTATGAATGTGAGTTAGGGCCCTTAGATTGTACGCTCCTCGGGGGCGGGGACTGATGGGAATGTACAATATAGATGTAAACTGACGGCGCTATATAAGTACCTGGAATAAATAATAATAATACACCCAGATCATCGATGACGAGGAGGAAGGTTCGGTCACAGATGATTGGTCCGTCTATAGCAGGGACAGGAGCCGGGACCAGGAATAGGAGATCAACCTGACTTACCCGTGTGCTCTGACATGGAGAAGATCCCATGCTGGCCCTATGGTGGCCGTGTGTTCAGGATGGAGACAGACAATCACAGGACCCTCTGGAAGCCGAACTAAAATGGCTGAGAGGAAGAAAGTGTTCCCGGGACAGGAAGTGAGACAGACAGGAAGTGACTCCAGACAGATTTATACAGAGGCTGCAGTATGGAGAGCAGACACTAGATGGTGTTGGTCCAAAAAAAGCTGAATAGCATAAAACAGGGGAAAAAACCTGAAAAACAAAAGATGATGGCGGCTCGTAAACTTCTACGATGAAGGAAACACAGTTATCACAATACAGTGCAGTGGAGTAGATATTCGTCCTCCATTTTATTGTAGCCCGCACTTTTCTCCTCTGGAGGCCATTTTCCTTTGGTCTATTATCTATGTTTGTACATTTATCACATTGCAGTGGATTATATCTTCCTCCTCCATTTTTTTGTAGCCCGCCTGTCCCTCCTCCGGTGGCCATTTTCCCTTAGTCTGATATGAATGCTGGCACATTTTGTCCCCTGATATTAGACATTAGCCGGGTGATTGTATACACACAGCGGGCAGATCTCAATCAATGTCACCCACTAGTCTATACTGTCACGGGGTTGGCCAGCCAATCATGTGGCTCCTATTCTGTCCTTCCAATGACCATTCCTAGTACATAGGACTCATCTTCCATACTACATTCATGATACAACAAGATGGAAACTCCCAATATACAGAGAAAATCTCCCATAAAATACATAGAAATCACATCTGCCCTAAAGGGCCATAAACATAAGAAGATTGCCCCCGACGCCCCCAGATTCATCTACAATACTAGCCAAGGTGTCATTGGTCCCCCTAATACACGGACAGTACATGTTTCATGTAGAGGAATGAAGACAACACAAGCTGCTGGTGTGAGGAATCATGTTGTACAACAGAACTGCATCCAGGTCAGCATAGAACAGGAAGCAGGAAGTAGAAGGCCATGCAATATTCCCGGATACAAGTCGGGTCACAGGATTTGTACAATGACTCTATAACGTCTCCCTTTTTTACATTCCATTCAAACCTTGTAAACAATGAAACTAAAACAGATCCTGAACCGTCTTGAACATGGCATGCTGTGTTACTGGTAGATACACTACAGATTGAGTCCATCTGGTGGTCTGGAAACTCGACCACTACGCAAGGCCACAGGGATTTTCCTGGGGAAATACGTTCAGCTCCAGAAGGTGTTGATAAGGAGCGACCCTCTTTCCTGGCTGGTGTGTTTGGCAGAGAAGAACTTGTCGGGATATGTGGCTGCATTATGTCATCCTCATTGTATCCCGATATGACAGCGGAGTTCTCTCTGCTTTGAGTATATGGTCCAGTAGGACTCGGGGCATTGAGCACCTCAGGAGGATCACGTGCAGGATGCTCATAGGCTTGTGCGGTGAATCGTTCTGCCCTTCGCAGGTTAACTCGATTGCGGTGGTAAAGACTGCCTTCTACATCCACAAGATATGATCGAGGAGCAACCCTCTGAACACAGGAACCCAGTCTCCAGAGACCGGTCCTGTCGCCTGGAAGCGGCTTCATACAGATTGGCTCACCAATGCTTAGTTCAGGTAAGTCTTTAGCAGACACATCGTATGACAGTTTGGCAATCTGTTTCCTCCGCTGCAGTTTCGCCGGGACACCTGTAACCACACAAGGATCAAGTAATTTGTTGGCCACAGGCAATGAAGTCTTCAGTCTCCTAGACATCAAGCGCTGTGCAGGACTACTGTCCATGCCTTCAGATGGGGTGTTCCTCCAATGTAGAATGGCCTTCCACGGATCAGTACCATCAAACTTGGCCTTCTTACAAAGATTATTCACTATCTTGACAGCCGATTCCGCTTTGCCATTGGCTTGCGGGTGCCTCGGGGATGAGGTAACATGCTCAAATCCCCAATTTTTACAGAACCGTCTGAATTGCTCACATGCAAATTGAGGTCCATTATCTGAGATGACTCTATCCGGCTGGCCATAACGTGCAAACTGTGCTTTACAACGCTTGATGGTAGTATCAGCAGACAGGTCAGGAAGTAGCTCAATCTCCCAAAAGTCGGAATAGTGATCAACAATTAGTAGAAAATCCTGCCCAGCATAATTCAGTAAGTCCATGCTTACAATTTGCCAAGGCCGGGTGGGCAGCACATGCAACATCATAGGTCCTTTCTGTTGTGCCTGCGCATATTCATTGCATGCCGAGCAACAGCTAACAAAGTCTCTAATCTCGTTCTGCATGTTGGGCCAGTATAGGGTATCATGTGCTTGCCTATAGCATGCTTCTCCTCCAATGTGACTGGCATGAATACGAGTCAGCATCTCCCATCTTAAAGATTTAGGAATGATGACCCTTGGCCCCTTGTACAGTATTCCATCTTGGATGGCGATTTCATCTCTGAAAGTCCAATATTCTCTCACAAGTAATGGGGCTTCCAACTTGGAATCAGGCCAACCGTTCAGAACAACATATTTAAGAGCCTGCAAACTCTCATCGGTTTCAGTGTGCTGTTTTATCTGAAGCAATCGTTGGTCCGTGACGTATAAATAGTCTGAATGATTAATCTGTGACAGGACCTCCAGGTCCCGCTGAACATTGCAAACTGTGTGTTGTGCATACTCAGGTGTACCACCTGCTGCTGTAGCTCTGCTAAGAGTGTCACTAATGTACCTTTCAGGACCAGGTTTATAGACCACATTTAGGCAATAGTTTTGTAACGTGACAACATGCTCTGTAGACGTTTGGGTGCACACAAAAGTGGTTTCTGGAAAATAGAAATCAGAGGTTTATGGTCAGTTTCTGCCGTGATCTCGTCGCGCCCATAGAGGTAGTGGTGAAAGCGCTGGCAGGCAAACACTATACTCAGACATTCCTCTTCTATTTGTGCGTAGTTTTGTTCGGTAGAGTCAGTGTCCTTGAAGCAAAAGCGATAGGCTGGCCAGCTTGCAATAGACAACACCCAAGTCCAGTTTTGCTTGCATCACTTTGAATAGTTACAGGTTTTGTAACGTCATAGTACTTCAGGACAGGTGTGTCCGTGACCAAGCGTTTGATGTCCTGCACTGCATTATCATGCTTAGGAAGCCAATGCCAAACAGCGTCCTTGTCCAGAAGCCTTCTCAATGGCTCACAGACCTCTGAGAGGTGTGGTAGGAATTTTGCTAGGTAGGTAACAAATCCAATAAAGCGCTGCAGGGATTTCACATTTGCTGGCTGCGGCATATCCAGTATGGCTCTGATTTTTTCTGGGTCAGTGTAAGGAACCACCTGGCGGGGCCTCTAGTAACCCATGGAATAGGATTCCCCAGAGCGCAGAGTCTAAGTCCCAGTCTGCTTGTTCACCAGGGCCCCTGATGGTGGGGATGGACTTGCAGCAGACAGAGACCAGGTCGCGGCCCCTGAGTACACCCACCCGTGGTAGAGGAATCTGCCAGAGGTATCCACAGGATGAGAGCCTGATATGAAGAGGCGGATGGATCCGAGTGGGATGGATGGATGACTGAGAAGAAGCGAGGTCAGACAGGCCGGGTCGGTAACTGTGGGGACAGCGAGGTACACGGCTGCAGGCAAAGAATAGTCGGGTCACTCGCTGGGTCAGTAACAGAAGATCAAATCCAAAGGGGGCATCCGAGAGAGAGGTCAGGCAAGCCAGAGGGTCAGAGCAGGAGAATTCAACACAGTCAGGGACAATCTGGGTCAGCAACGATCAAAATACAGAGACTTCAGGAACAGGAACACAGGATAGACCATACGGCAACCGGTGTCAGTGCAGAATGGATTTAAATACTGCGCCCTGCACTGTCATTGGTCCCGAATGCACATGCGTGAGTTCCGTCATTGCCGTGGCCGGCCAAGACCTAGTGCCCGCACACCAGTGCAAGTTGGCACACTGCGCCTGCTCCTGACAGTCAGCCTTCAAACCCTCCCAGGTTAGAATGTGTCCATGAAAGGGGACTTCTTTGACCTTGAATTGCAGCTTTTTCATGCCAAGTCTCAATTTTACCTGCCTACAATGATTTATCAGTTCCAGCAGTTTGCCATCATGATCTTGCTCTGCTTCCTCATCTGTGTCCCCACAGCCAACCACAAGGATGTCATCAGCTATTGGTTCAATACCACCGAGTCCAGCCAATAGTTCATGTTGTTTACGTTGATACACCTCTGGTGCAACTGATACTCCAAAAGGCAGTTTGCGCCATCTTTTCCTGCCCCACGGAGTCCAGAAGGTTGTCATGTAACTACTTGCATCATCCAACTTACACTGTAAAAATGCATCCCCGGCATCAACAAGCGTGAACAGACGTGCCTTAGGCAGCTTGTACAAAACATCCTCGAGAGTTGGCATGATGTAGTGAGATCGTCTCAGTGCCATATTTAAGAATTTGGGATCTATGCATATTCGTAGGTTATTTGGCTTCCTTACAATCACCATGTTACTTATCCAGCCAGTTGGGTCAGTCACTGGTGCCAAGTGTCCATTGGCCTCATACTGGTCAAGCTGTGCCTTAACTGCCTGTTTTAATGCCACCGGCACATTGCGTGGTGCACATTGGACTGGAGGGACACTCACATCAAGGTGGAAATGAACTTCCCCTGGTACAGATTCTACTGGCCCAGTAAACACATCACTAAATTCCTTTATCAGCAGTTGTTTTGTCAAGGGCCCCTTGGATAGATTGTCCATCACATTAAGCTCTGCAGGGACGGAGAAACGTATCAGCCCTAGACGCTCACAGGATGAGCCAGACAACAGTGGCTTTTGGCTGCTTCCACAATTTCACACTCCAGCTTGTGTGTTAGTCCACGTATGGCACATTCTGTCTTGAAGAGCCCCAGAGATTTCATCATCGCACCGGAGTATAACTTTAATCTGGTGTCACTTGGCAGTAGACGTGCTTCTGGTGCTGACACCATTTTGTCTCTGAAGCACATTACATCCCACGTTGTTCCTGAATGGAGGAGACAGGATTGGGGCTTATTATTTACATGTAAAGTGACAAACCATTTCTTTCCTCTGGATTGCACAGCGCCCATCAATTCACTGCTGTCTATAACTTCAGTGGTGTGTGTGTGGGGGGAGGTAGGTGATCTGTGTGGGGGAGGTAGGTGATCTGTGTGGGGGGAGGTAGGTGATCTGTGTGTGGGGGGAGGTAGGTGATCTGTGTGTGGGGGGAGGTAGGTGATCTGTGTGGGGGGAGGTAGGTGATCTGTGTGGGGGGAGGTAGGTGATCTGTGTGTGGGGGGAGGTAGGTGATCTGTGTGGGGGAGGTAGGTGATCTGTGTGGGGGAGGTAGGTGATCTGTGTGGGGGGAGGTAGGTGATCTGTGTGGGGGAGGTAGGTGATCTGTGTGTGGGGAGGTTGGTGATCTGTGTGGGGAGGTTGGTGATCTGTGTGGTGGAGGTAGGTGATCTGTGTGGGGGGAGGTAGGTGATCTGTGTGGGGGAGGTAGGTGATCTGTGTGGGGAGAGGTAGGCCGATCAATTCACTGCTGTCTATAACTTCAGTGGTGTGTGTGTGGGGGGAGGTAGGTGATCTGTGTGGGGGGAGGTAGGTGATCTGTGTGGGGGAGGTAGGTGATCTGTGTGGGGGGAGGTAGGTGATCTGTGTGGGGGGAGGTAGGTGATCTGTGTGGGGGAGGTAGGTGATCTGTGTGGGGGGAGGTAGGTGATCTGTGTGGGGGAGGTAGGTGATCTGTGTGGGGGGAGGTAGGTGATCTGTGTGGGGGGAGGTAGGTGATCTGTGTGGGGGAGGTAGGTGATCTGTGTGGGGGAGGTAGGTGATCTGTGTGTGGGGGGAGGTAGGTGATCTGTGTGGGGGGAGGTAGGTGATCTGTGGGGGGAGGTAGGTGATCTGTGTGGGGGGAGGTAGGTGATCTGTGTGGGGGAGGTAGGTGATCTGTGTGGGGGAGGTAGGTGATCTGTGTGGAGAGGTAGGTGATCTGTGTGGGGGGAGGTAGGTGATCTGTGTGGGGGGAGGTAGGTGATCTGTGTGTGGGGAGGTAGGTGATCTGTGTGGGGGGGAGGTAGGTGATCTGTGTGGGGGGAGGTAGGTGATCTGTGTGGGGGAGGTAGGTGATCTGTGTGGGGGGAGGTAGGTGATATGTGTGTGGGGAGGTAGGTGATCTGTGTGGGGGGAGGTAGGTGATCTGTGTGGGGGAGGTAGGTGATCTGTGGGGGGAGGTAGGCCCATCACTGCTGTCTATAACTTCAGTGGTGTGTCTCTTCCTCATATGCGGATGTGTTCTCCACGTTGTGTCATTTGCCTATTGATGGCCGTCGTTTACTTGACAAACAAACGTTAGTAAAATGGTTTGTTCTTCCACAAGACTTCCAAGACTCCCCATAAGCTGGACACGGCTCTTTAATTCTTTCATGCACAGTCCCACAGTATCTGCAAGCTGTAGGGTTGGCAGTATTTGTGCTCATCAGGGGGCGTTGCTGCAGTTTGTTCCTGTTGCCATGCTGCATTGCAATGTTTATGCTGTCGGTCTGCTGTCTGTCCTGTTCCATAACTTTCAGACGTCTGTCAGTGAGCTCTGCTGTACGGCACGTCTCAATGGCTGTGTGTAGAGTGAAGTCATGTTCTCTTAGGAGGCGCCTGCGTGTGCTCTCTCGCTAGCTATACCAACAACAATTGTGTCCCTTATCAATTGGTCTCTGAGTGCCATATTCACAAGTTGCTGCCTTTTCTCTCCAGTGTGTAACAAAGTGATCCAAAGATTGTCCCTCTTCTTGTTTGCAGCATCTAAACACATCCCTTTCATAAATGACATTTGTAGCAGGTATGAGATCATCTTCCAGTACATTTACAATGGCTGTAACATTGTGTTGCTGATCTGCTGTGAGGGTCACATTGTGTTTATACACATGCCTGCATTCACTGCCCATGACTCTTCTCAGAGTTGCTGCCGGCACTCCTGCACATTTCTCATTCCAGCCTGTAGCCAGACAATAATCTTCACATTCAGCTCTGAAAGATTCCCAATTGCTGCTCCAATCCCCACTCATTGTCATCCCCTCTGGGGGAGGTATGCCATTCATGGCAGCCATATTGTCAGGAAGCCTCTGAGCTATCAAATCTCAGACAATCCTCAGTCTCAGGCTGTAGTTCACAAACCTGTGTTTCCCAAAGCTGCTGCGCTCCAAACAAGAGGCTCAGTCCTGATTCCAGTCACTTCTGACACCATGTTTCATGTACAGGAATGAAGACAACACAAGCTGCTGGTGTGAGGAATCATGTTGTACAACAGAACTGCATCCAGGTCAGCATAGAACAGGAAGCAGGAAGTAGAAGGCCATGCAATATTCCCGGATACAAGTCGGGTCACAGGATTTGTACAATGACTCTATAACAGTTTCCATCTTGTTGTATCATCAATGTAGTATGGAAGATGAGTCCTATGTACTAGGAATGGTCATTGGAAGGACAGAATAGGAGCCACATGATTGGCTGGCCAACCCCGTGACAGTATAGACTAGTGGGTGACATTGATTGAGATCTGCCCGCTGTGTGTATACAATCACCCGGCTAATGTCTAATATCAGGGGACAAAATGTGCCAGCATTCATATCAGACTAAGGCAAAATGTCCGCCGGAGAAGGGACAGACAGGCTACAACAAAATGGAGGAGGGAGATCTAATCCACTGTAATGTAAAAACACTATATTAGACCAAGGGAAAATGGCTGCCAAATAAGGGACAGACAGGCTACAACATAATGGCGCCCGATTAGTCTATTAAGGATTATAATGGTATATATAGGCAGCTGTACGTCCGATGGCCAACTCCTGAGGAAGTCACGTGATGTGATGTAACCTGTAGAGTGGGACAATGACGTCAAGGTGATAAATAAGATGTTTACAAGCCTCCATCATCTTTTGTTTTTCAGGTTTTTTCCCTGTTGTTTTATACTATTCTGCTTTTTCACCATCTAGTGTCTGCTCTCCATACTGCACCCTCTGTATAAATCAGTCTGGAGTCACTTCCTGTCTGGAGTCTTTTCCTGTTTGTGTCACTTCCTGTCTGGAGTCACTTCCTGTCCCTGGAACACTTTCTTCCTCTCAGCCATTTTAGATCTGCTTCGAGAAGGTCCAACAGAATCGGTCTCCATCCTGAACACACGGCCACCGTAGGGCCAGCATGGGATCTTCTCCATGTCAGAGCACACGGGTAAGTCAGGTGGATCTCCTATTCCTGGTCCCGGCTCCTGTCCCTGCTATAGACGGACCAATCATCTGTGACCGAACCTTCCTCCTCGTCATCGATGATCTGGGTGTATTATTATTATTTATTCCAGGTACTTGTATAGCGCCGTCAGTTTTCATCTATATTGTACATTCCCATCAGTCCCCGCCCCCGAGGAGCGTACAATCTAAGGGCCCTAACTCACATTCATACATACACATACAAGGGACAACTTAGACCGGAGACAATTCACCTCCCAGCATGTCTTTTGTAGTGTAGGAGGAAACCGGAGTACCCGGAGGAAATCAACACAGCCACACGGAGAACATGCAAACTCCAGGCAGGTGGTGCCATGGTTGGAATTTGAACCAACAACCCAAGTACTGCCAGGAGGAAGTGCTAACCACTCAGCCACTGTGCTGCCCCGTGCTGTATATATCTCAGCATCTACTTCTCAGTGTTGGTTTCCTCCTCATTGTCGGCCATTAAATGGGCCTCAGAATGGCTCCGGTATTCCCTCCTAGGAAGGACATTCAGGCCGATCTCCCACCATGTTCCTCTGATGTGTCCGAGACAGAATAACAGGAGAGACACCAGGAGAACCCACTGGGACCTGACACTCCGAGAACCAGAGTTATGGTGGAGTATAGACCCTTCCTGAGATACTCCTCCCTGGGAACGGTCATACCTCCGTACTCCTCTCCTGTACATACCGATCACTGTCACACCTCCGTACTCCTCTCCTGTACATACCCATCACTGTCATACCTCCGTACTCCTCTCTTGTACATACCCATCACTGTCATACCTCCGTACTCCTCTCCTGTACATACCCATCACTGTCATACCTCCGTACTCCTCTCCTGTACATACCGATCACTGTCATACCTCCACACTCCTCTCCTGTACGTACCCATCACTGTCATACCTCCGTACTCCTCTCCTGTACGTACCCATCACTGTCATACCTCCGTACTCCTCTCCTGTACATACCCATCACTGTCATACCTCCACACTCCTCTCCTGTACATACCCATCACTGTCATACCTCCGTACTCCTCTCCTGTACATACCCATCACTGTCATACCTCCGTACTCCTCTCCTGTACACACCCATCACTGTCATCACTCCTCTCCTGTACATACCCATCACTGTCATACCTCCGTACTCCTCTCCTGTACATACCCATCACTGTCATACCTTCGTACTCCTCTCCTGTACATACCCATCACTGTCATACCTCCGTACTCCTCTCCTGTACGTACCCATCACTGTCATACCTCCGTACTCCTCTCCTGTACGTACCCATCACTGTCATAACTCCGTACTCCTCTCCTGTACGTACCCATCACTGTCATACCTACACACTCCTCTCCTGTACATACCCATCACTGTCTTACCTCCGTACTCCTCTCGTGTACGTACCCATCACTGTCATACCTCCCACACTCCTCTCCTGTACATACCCATCACTGTCATACCTCCGTACTCCTCTCGTGTACGTACCCATCACTGTCATACCTCCCACACTCCTCTCGTGTACGTACCCATCACTGTCATACCTCCCACACTCCTCTCGTGTACGTACCCATCACTGTCATACCTCCCACACTCCTCTCCTGTACGTACCCATCACTGTCATACCTCCACATTCCTCTCCTGTACATACCTATCACTGTCATACCTCCGTACTCCTCTCGTGTACGTACCCATCACTGTCATACCTCCACATTCCTCTCCTGTACATACCCATCACTGTCATACCTCCACACACCTCTCCTGTACATACCCATCACTGTCATACCTCCGTACTCCTCTCCTGTACATACCGATCACTGTCATACCCCCCGCACTCCTCTCCTGTACATACCGATCACTGTCATACCTCCGTACTCCTCTCCTGTACATATTACCCACCATCGTATCATCTGCAACTCCTCTCTTACATTTACTACCTGCAGTTATGCTCTTCTTCTTAAATTGGGGAATAACTCGATGACTTACATACTTTTCAGACCTTCTGGAATATTCTTGGCTGTTTTGATAATAATACACTTTAATTTGTATTTCATGATAAATCCTGCCTCATCTCTGCCTCTCTACCTGCAGCCTAACAATGAGGTGTGCATGCAGCCACTGATCTATTTCTGGCTTTTGTCTCTCAGACATTCTAATGTTCATTTCTCCAAACGTCCTCCAGGACAGCCTTCCTGAGACAGAGCTCCTCCCTCTGGGACAGGAAACACGTATGCACAGTACTATAAAAGGCGGACCACCAGGCCTCCCTCCTGAGTTTTTAGTGTTTCTTCTGCAAGGATGGGTGCAGTCATCAAGGAACTGATTGTCTGGAAGTCCTGGGCCCTAGAGGTTGCTGGTGGCTCCTGGTCTAGCTTACTTCCTCCTGCCCGACGCGATCCCTTCAGGGGAAGTGGGGCTGCTCTCCTGATGTCCTTCCATGCCTCAGTGGATGATAACCATCATCGGGGGTGTCCTGAGGGGTCCAGGACCTTTGATGCCTGTCGTTGTCCTTCCCGAGGGGGGGGGGGGCTCCAGCATCCGATGCAAAATGGGGCAGAGTGACTGCCAAGCAGGCGTGCAAGTACCCGCAACTTCTGGGTGCTGTTCAGGAACCGGAAGTTACGGCTGCGGTGACGTCATTGACAGGCGCCGGAGACTCGTGGTTCCAGTCTCCATATTAGCACTGCAGCCAGTCTGGAGTACAGACCCAGCAGAGCCTTTGGCTCCACACCAAGAGGGATGGATGGAAGGTGCTGGCACTTCTCAGGCATACCCTGGTCCTTCAAGCACTGGCTCCTCTAAGTTAAGCTTGGGGACTCTGATCCCTCTTGATGACCCTGGTGGGCACACTACCTTTTCTTGCTCCCCCAGCACAGTGGTTTTGTATGAGGGGCCCTGGGCTGATTATTTTCTGTATTGTGTCTTTTCTTGCTCATTGTAGGTTAAAGTCCAGGACAAGGTGCAGAGTCAGACCCCCAAGAAGAAGTGTGCAGTTTGTGCAGCTAAATTGGGTTCAGCTGGGAAAAACCCTTATGCTGCAATTGTGTGGCTAGCCTAATTAAGGATAAGTCATTTACAGCCTGCCATAAAGTGCTCACCTCCATTAAGGATGACATGTTGTCTACATTCCAATCCTTTTATTATTATTATTATTATACAGTATTTATAAAGCTCCAACAGTTCGCTCAGCGCTGTACATTACAATGGGAGACAGTACATGAGACAGTACAATAACAATACAATGTGATACATGAGGGGTTCGAGGGCCCTGCTCCTTGGAGGGTGGGGTAGGCTTCCCTGAAGAGGTGGGTTTTTAGGGTGCGCCTAAAGGAGAGGAGAGTGGGTGATAGTCTGATGGATTGGGGTAGGGAGTTCCAGAGGATGGGTGATGCCCTGGAGAAGTCCTGGAGGCGAGCATGGGAGGAGGAGATCAGGGAACTAGAGAGAAGGAGGTCTTGTGAGGAGCGAAACATATCTTTTGGGTGGTAGATGGATATTAGGTTGGTGATGTAGTTTTGGGCAGAGCTATTGACAGGTTTGTATGTCAGTGTTAGCATTTTGAATTTGATCCGTTGGGCAATCGGAAGCCAGTGGAGGGATTGGCAGAGGGGGGTGGCGGAGATGGATCGGTTGGAAAGGTGGATGAGTCTGGCTGCCGTATTCAGGATCGACTGAAGTGGGGATAGCCTGCTAAGAGGCAGGCCAGTGAGGAGGGAGTTGCAGTAGTCCAGTCGTGATATGCTGAGGGAGTGGATGAGCTGTTTAGTGGTTTCTGGGGTTAGGAACGTGCGGATTTTGGTGATGTTGCGGAGGTGGAACCTGCATGAGTTTGTTAGCAATTGGACTTGGGGCTGGAAGGATAGATTGGAGTCTAGTATGACACCAAGTACTCGGGCCTGATAGTGGCATTGTTGGATGTGATGGAGAAGTCAGTGGGGGGGTGTGTGCGGGCAGGGGGGAAGACTAGGAGCTCAGTTTTGGAGAGGTTCAGTTTAAGGAAGTGGAGTGACATCCAATCTGATAAGTTGTTCAGTAGGCTGGTGATTCGGGCGGAGACTGAAGGGGTGAGGCGAGGGTTCGAGAGATAGATTTGCGTGTCGTCGGCATAGAGGTGGTAGTTGAAGCCGTGGGAGTGTATCAGTTGGCCAAGGGAGGAGGTGTAGATGGAGAAGAGGGGGGGAGGTGGTAGTGTATCCTTTAGATCCATATTGGAAAAATGCAGTTGCCACTGTGTCCTTGGACCCAATCGGTGGGTTTGTCGTTAGCAGATGCATTAAGAAGGGAGGAGGACCCGGAGGATCCTAGGTCTCTTGCTTCCTCACGGTTAGATTCAGGCTCATAAGAGGAGGACGGTGAAGTTTGCTCCTCCAGAGGTTCCAGGAACAAATTGCCCCTGGAAGATGTGGACGACCTCCTTAAAGTTATCTACAAAACCTTAGAGATCGAGGAGGAGGATGTTTGCCTATCTAAGCATGACCTCATGTATCAAGGTTTGCATGCTAGAAAGACTAGTGTCTTTCTAGTCCATAGTTCCCTGGTTGATACCATTAAGCAGGAATGGGAAAGCCCCGAGAGGAAACCCTTTTTCTCAAGTAACCTTGAAAGGAGGTTTCCTTTTGAGGATAACAGGTCCCAGCAATGGAACAAGGTTCAGAAATTAGACACCCCCTTATCTAAAGTCTCTAAAACGACAGACTTAGCATTTGAAGATATGGGGGCCATGAAGGACCCTATGTATAAGAGGGATGAAGTCTTACTCCGCAGGGCCTGGGATTCCACTTCCATCAGCTTTAGGCCAGCTTTATCGTCTACCGGTGTCACCAGAAATATGGAATGCTGGCTTACCCAGTTAGTCGCATCTTTTGGCAGGAACCTTCAGGCAGCAAATCCTGAAATATAGGGCAGCACAGTGGCTAAATGGTTAGCACTTCCACCTGGCAGTACTCGGGTTGTTGGTTCGAATCCCAGCCACGGCACCACCTGCTTGGAGTTTGCATGTTCTCCCTGTGCCTGCATGGGTTTCCTCTGGGTACTCCGGTTTCCTCCCACACTCCAAAGACATGCTGGTAGGTTAATTGGCTGATGTCAAAATTGTCCCTAGTATGTGTATGTATGAATGTGAGTTAGGGACCTTAGATTGTACGCCCCTTGAGGGTTAGGGACTGATGTGAATGTACAATATATATGTAAAGCGCTGCGTAAACTGACAGCACTATATAAGTACCTTAAATAAATAATTAATTTCCTTTGCTGTTTAAAGCAGTTGGTTTCCTTGTGGATGCCTCGGCCAAATCCGTTAAGCTATCGGCTCGAAACTCTGCCCTAGTGAATTCAGCTAAAAGGGCATTTTGGTTAAAAACCTGGGCAGGGAACTCTGCATTCAAATTGCACCTTTGTGCCTTACCCTTTATTGGTGATAATCTTTTTGGTCCAGGTATCGAGGAGGCTCTGGAATGTACAGCCCATAACAAGAGGACATTCCCAGAGAGTAAGAAAAGGTTTTACTCTAGTAGGGTTTTTATTTCCACGTTATTTCTATGGTTTCTTCTAGAAATAGAGAGCGGTGGAAACAAATTCAGAAACTTACCCGAGAATTAGAATCACATTATAGGGCTCATGTTGGCAATCCATCTCTCCGTAACAAACCTTGATATCGCAAAAGCGTCTAGAACCGAATATTTTACTATCCCAGAAAACTGAAAAAGCTCTACGCTGGTCGAAGGCCTCCTTTTTATTACAAATACTAATTCAGGGTCTACTATGTTCGCATGGAAATTAAACCTTCAATACGACCCCCACATATCTACAAGTTACGTACTAAATCCGGCAGTATCTCCTCTCTTCCTCGTGAAGTCCTGGGTATTTTTGAAAAATTTTATTCCACCCTATTAGCTCCTCTGCAACCAACTTCTGCTTCCTCAAATGGCTCATGGCTTGATTCTATACCCCTCCCTGCTCTCTCACCCTCTCAGATATCCTCTCCCAATGCCCCATGCACTTTGAAGGAAATATCCTGTGTGATTAGCACACTAAGAACTTCCACAGCACCGGCCCTGATGGGTTCACGGACAGTTATTATAAACATTTTCCTCCTACATTGGCTCCCTCTTTGATGTCATTATTCAATGATGTTTTGCAGGGCGGTAGGTTTCCTGAGGAGATACTCTTGGCTAACCTGTCTCTATTACCTAAACCCCTGAAAGACCATCATTTACCTCAAAACTATAGACCAATCTCAGTGATGAACAATGATCTGAAAATATTTAGCCGCATTCTGGCAGATAGGTTGGCCCCATTATCTCCTCTTTGGTCTCACCGGACCAATCGGGATTTATCCCAGGCAGACTTATCACGGACAATATTCCTCTCACATTAAATGTTATTCAGGACGTCAATTTGCATTCTAAAGAAGTTTTGTTGCTGAGCCGGGACATTAACAAGGCCTTTGATGGTGTCCTCTGGCCATACTTGTTTTCATTACTGCAGAAGATGGGCTTTAGTGATGAATTTCTGTCTGGTGTACAGGCTTTGTATGACTCCCCCCAAAACAAGAATAAGACTTCCAGGCTGCAATTCTGTATTTTGTACACTAGGCGGAGGTACCCGTCAGGGTTGTCCTCTTTCACCCTTATTATTGGCGCTTGTTTTGGAACCCTTGGCAATTGCAATAATCACACTCAGACATTTCTGGTTCCCCATTATTGGTTCACATTTCACAATTTGTATGTATGCAGATGATGTTATGCTTTTCCTTACTAAACTGTTGGTGTCATTGCCTGACTTCTGCTCATTATTGAATGACTTTGTAACAGTATCAGGTCTTACTGTAAATTTTACTAAATCAGTAGTTCTGCCTATTAATGTTCCTGATTCCCTGGGTGCATCTCTCCGCAATTCTTTTCCATTTCGTTGGGCCACAGATCAGATTTCATACCTAGGTATAAACCTCACCCCCAGATACTCAAAATTATTTGCTGCTAATTGGCCACCATGTGTGTCACGCCTCTGACCTCTATTGAAGATCTGGCATGGATCCCCTATCTCATTCTTGGGCAGAGTCACGGCAGTAACAATGAATGTCTTCCCTAAATTACGTTATTTAGATCACTCCCAATCCGTGTCTCAAAAACGTTCTTAGATCTCTTTCACAGGATTATTAATAATTTTATTTGGCGTAACAAACGCCCTCGTTTTACTTCATCGGTCCTCTACCGGTCACAATGGGCGGGAGGCCTAGGTCTCCCCAATTTCTGGCTTTACTACCTGTCAGCCCGTTTCGCACAGCTATCACAATGGGTGACTATTACTTCCCAGGTCTCATGGATCAGATTTGAATCTCAGTCTATACATCCGTTCTATTTACCAGGTGTATTATGGTCCAAAATCCCCCCCCCCGCTCGTTATTGCTCTATAATTCCATTGTTGCCCAATCATTGATGTTTTGGTCCCGTTATAAACTTAAATTGAATCTTGTCTCCTCTCTCTCACCAGATTCGTCATTTTTTTTGGTGACCCAAATTTTATTACAGCATTCTCATCTTCACAGGTATTCTGTTGGTGGTATGATAGGTCCTTTATTAGGTTATCTGACTTTCAGAGAGGAGGATCTTGTATCACTTTTGAGATGCTACGCATACTTTTTGATATCCCACTTCGTGAATATTATCATTATCGACAGATTAGATATTTTTTTAATTCACATTTTGGTCTTACACCTTCATCTCCGATTTCATTTTTTGAACGTATTAGCCGTGACTCTCCTAGGGGCAGGGGTCTTATTTCAGATTTGTATCGCCAATTTTTGGTTATTTTCTTTCCCTCACCCCCTCTTTATAGACAGAAATGGGAGGCTGATAGTGATGTCACTTTTTCTGATGAGGATTGGGATTCCATGGTGGATAATGTGTGTAAGAGCTCTAGATCTTTCTGTCTGTGAGACGGCCCTCAAAGTAATAACCAGATGGTATCATACCCCATCTAGACTACACGCCATGTATCCAGGGACGTCCCACCTTTGTTTCCGGGGCTGTGGCCTTGCTGGTACTCTAGTACATATATTGTGGGCCTGCCCAAGCCTCTCATTGGTGTGGCACAAAATTTCTGAAGTTGCCTCTGCAGTGGCAGGTGCTCCGGTGCATCTGTCTATGCAGTCCTGCCTACTGGGAGCCCCTATCTCGGGAGTTCAGACTGAGGTTATGAGGCTAATCCATAGCATTTGTATATCCACCCTATGGGCTATTGCCCTCCATTGGAAATCCCTCACAGTACCATTGACCACAGTTCTGCAGAGTTGATGCGGTGATGCTCATGGAGAGAATTCATTATACTCTATTGGATAAGATGCATTTATTTGACAGAAAATGGTAACTTTGGAGAACTCACAGGCATTTACTAGATCAATAAGGACCATTTATGCTTTGATTGATTGAGTTACTTTGTTGGTCGTTTTATAACTCTGCCTACCTCTCTACCTATATTGCTCATGTACTTCATTTCTTTTCTAGTTTTTTTTCTCTTTCCCTTTATTCTACATAATTTCACCTTTGAAATGAATACTGCAGTTGTTCCTTGTTTCTGTTGTATATTCTATTTGAAGCTGTAATGCCATTTTGAAGTCTATTTCTTAAAAAATAAAAACGTTTGTAAACAAAAAAATATATATTTAGTATAATTCTACAATTTTTACAACTAACAGCTCAATGCTGTTAGCTAAACCTTCTACTAATAGCTGGACAACAAAATAACAAACGGATCACCCTTTCATCCAGCTGTGGTCTAATGCTGTTTAATGCCCATGATACCCAGCCAAGCATAGCCTCTTTGAACAATGCATACACTTACCAACTGCTTATATCTGCAGGCTGACATCTTCATCCCAATAGTCTATCCTTGGCCTGACTCCTCTACCAAACGGATATTTAATATCCTGTTTTTGGCCTCTGTGGCTTTTGAAGATGTTCACTGCTTCCTCACATTTTCCTTGGTAGCCTGAGTTGGGCCTGCCCAGGACTGTTTTTTTCCCATCCATTTATATCCCAGTGACATAGACAGATGGACAACCTACCTGTTTTTACATCATGGCCTTTTGGCCTCCTGACCTGTTTTGTCAGACATTTCTCTCTCTTTACTAACCTTGCTTCCCCCACTTCTCTCCTCCTTTCTCTTATTCCTGTCCCAGGAGTGATGATGGCGCCATGATGCCACACCTACAATCAGCTTTGCATCTGTCCTTTATCATGGCTCCAATAAATATACTTACCCTGAATGTTCGGGGAATAAAAAAATTAAGGCCTTCAAATCCTTTGCCTCTGCCAAAGCACATGTGGTGGGCCTGCAGGAGACTCGTTTCAGTGCCAGCCATATGCCGAAATATCTCCGCTCTTCCTACCCACAGGTTTATATGGCTTCTGCCGCAACTAAACACACAGGTGTACTCAAAGCTTTCCACTGCTCTACTCCATTTACACCCAAGGCAGGGATCTGGGACCCAGAGAGCCGTTATATTTTCTAACGGGTCATTTGCTCCCATTTGCTACAGGTAATAGATTCCCATAAATTAGGTACACTTTTACTATGTGGCAATTCCAGTCAGCTAGTTTATACCTTTTTAGACAAATCCCCCATAACCTCTTATCCATCCACATCCTCCTTCCAGCAACAACTCCAACAACGCTCTCTCATAGACACATGGCAAGAAGCTAACCCAGCTAGAAGACACTATACATACTACTCATATCCACATAAAACTTTCTCCCACATTGACCATATATTTCTGACTAGAGGTATGTCCCCAGCCCTCCTATCCTGAACCATCATACCTCACCCCTGGACTGGTCACAAAGCTGTCCTCTTGACCCTCTCCTCCTTAGTACCCCAACAAACTAGCAGTACATGGAGTCTAAATGGCCCACCCATCCCACAGACTGGACATTGAACTAGCCATCAAAGAATACCTGACGCATAACACAACTGATGACATCTCTCTCCTGACCTTTTGGGAAGCCCATAAGTCTGTAATTAGAGGAGCCTGTATCAGCCAAGCCTCACATCTCAAGAAAGGACAGCGAGCAATCCATCACCGCTTAGAAACCTCATTTCATCAGGCCAACAAAGCCTTCCAATCAGACCCCTCACCTTCTCATAGATTGTCCTGGACAAGACCAGGCTAGAAATAGATGTTTTCTTGACAGAATCAGATGAAAAAGTTCTACGCCAATCCAGGCATAAACATTATATGAACGCAAACAAACCTGACACTTTTCTAGCCCTGGGACTGCGAACCTCAGACCACACACACAGACTTGTCCATTTAAAGATTACAAAAACTTCACACACCAGCCATCCTAATAAAATATTACAGGTCTTCCACAAACATCTAGCAGAATTATACTCTGAGACCGGCTCCTATGATGAATCGCAGGCCACTGAACTTTTCTCAAGCCTATCTCTACCAACACTCTCAGCTTCTCAATGTTCTTCCCTGGAAACACCTATTACAGAACTTGAGGTCCCCGAACTCCATCAAGTCCCTAAAGTCTAATAAGTGGCCTGGCCCAGACAGCTTACAGCCCTATATTCCAAATATTTACTAACCTCCTTCCACCTTTATTGGTTAATGCATTTAATGCCTTACTCAAAGGTTATTCTTTCTGCTCAGACTCCCTAACAGCAGTCATTTCTATGCTACCTGAACCCCAATCAGATCACACCACATGGCTTCATTACACACCAATCTCCCTTCTTAACTTGGATGTTAAAATCCTAAAAAAATCCTATCTGCATGGCTGAACTCCATCATAGGCACCTTGATACACAAGGATCAGATGGGTTTTAACCCCCCTCTGCCAAGCCGAGACCACAGAGTGGTTTTGCTAGAACATGCAGCTTGCATACGCCGCATACCCGGCTGTTTCCTTTCCTTAGACATAAAAAAAGCCTTTGACTCCAATGGATATCACCCCTTTACACCTCCCCAAGGGCTTACTTGAGATATGTGGGTTACAAGTCAGACTTTTTTTCCATACAAAGGGGAATGAGGCAAGGCTGCCCCCCCCCTCCTTTTCTAGCGAATGAACCTTTAGCACAGCTGATAAGAACTAACACAAATATTAAAGGATTAGAGCTTGGCGGTCATCATCATAAGTTATGCTTTTTCTCTGATAACAATCTCCTCTTCATGTCTTCTCCTTTGATCTCAGCACCCAACCTTCTCCAATGCCTGGACCAATTTGCAGTGATTTCGGACCTGGTTGTGAATCCCAAAAAGTCTACAGCTCTTAATATCTCTCTACCCTCCTTAACTGTGTCACATCTACAACGTCCTCCACCCTTCTCTTGGTCCAGTCAATATATTACTGATTTAGGACCCAAGCTGATGGCAGACCTCAATATTCTATATTCTGCTATCTACCCTCCTATGTTAACACACCTTACCAATCTTATGACATCCTGGTCCAGACTACCCCTCTCATGGATGGGTTGTATCACGGTTGTAAAAAATGACAATTCTGCACAAAATATTATACCTTTATTGGGTCCTACCCATATATATACCTTTTTGTTTCCTCTGCATATTAGTGTCACCCCACCACTTATGTATGGGGCACTATTAAACTGCATCTACCCAGGTCCATCCATACCTTACCGAAACTTAGAGCGGTCTGGGGCTTCTGAACTTTGCAAAATATTTCCAAGCTGCACATCTTGCTCAACTCCCCAAATATCACGCAGTAAAAGTTACCCCCCCCCCCATGGGTCGCTATAGAGTCAGTAGATTGTGACCCCTTATCAGTTGCCAATTTACTATGGCTACACTCCAGAGACCATCGCTTACTGCAAAACTTAATTACTCAACACTACCTGTCACAGCTGCCCTCCCCAGCCCCTTCTCTGTCCCTGCTCTCTCTCTGCCATCTCTCATCCATGCCCCTCCCCCCTCCTGCAAATATGAAAGGAATTCCTAAGGCAAGCTTGAGCCACCCTAGCTCTGCCCCCCCCCCCCCCCGGTTGCCTAGGTGACTAGGGGGGTCCAACCAGTTTTAAGAAGCTGATGCAGAGCTCCCGAGGTATTCATCGCTGGGTAGCTGACGGAAGGAGCCCAAGATCTGTGGCCGGGACCTTTTGTGGCCAGGCTTGGCAGAGAACCAAGGCTGCCTAGGACCCCCCTTCTCCCAGAGCTGGGGAAGACTTTATTTGCTACAGAGACTCTCCCTTGGCTCTCTGTCTGGACTTTAAGTGTGTTGGTCCTTCCGTGTCATCTTGGACTGACGTATTCACCCTCCCTACCAACTCCCGTATTCAGTGACTGCCGTCTGTTTGTCTCAATAAAGCTTTGTGCGTTTGCCATCTACTCTGTGTGTTCTGTCCTGCCTACGCTCCGTCACACTACCCATCTATCTGGGACAGTCTAAAGTTCTGATACACCTTACAGTCACCCCATAACCCACTCATGGCATACCTCCTCATTCCAGGCTTTTATCCGGCATGGATGCCTCCATCTTCTTTTCATGCTTGTCCTAGAGCTAGTCTAGTTCAACACCAGACTCCTTTATACCCTTCCAAACCCTATGTGACTCCCACAAAATATCTAGACCTGAACTTTTTAGATATCTTCAGATCAATCACTTTTGTTCCTCCCACTTACACACCAACCCCCTCCCTCCCAGACATGACCAGGTTTGAACACTGTAATGGGGTTCGCTCGGCAGTGGGTGTGTGTGACCCCCTGGATGGGTGCACAACACAAAACACAGGCACAGCACAACAGTGGAGGTGAAAAAAACAAAAAGGTGCAGTTTATTTACAATATTTACATAAAAACGTAAAAAAAAATAAGAAACATTAAATCCTGGCCAACTTGGATACTTACTGTACAACATAGCTTCCCTAGCTACCCACCAGGTATAGCCTGATGCTATACCTAGCCCCTGTTAGTTGGAGGCTTAGCCACACAGGCTTTTGTCTCACTGCACACAGATAGGATGTTGCTCCCCAGTCAGTTCAGGCACAGATCTGGTTCCAGGTTGCAGCAACTCCCTAAGCAGGCTGGGAAGTTTTATAAAGGCCTTAATGAGCGCACTATCTTCAGCTGGGCTCATTACCTCAGTGCTGAAGGACTCAGCACTTCCCCCCTAGTGGAACAAATCCCCATATAGTCTAAACCTTGGACAGATGTATCGTCCGTCCAGGACGCAACCAGGTGATTTCACCTGCCTACTGTCACATACCCCCCCTCTTGTTTCAACCTTGGGGTTGTAACACCAGTAGCCAGGCAGGCATGAACCCGGGATAAAGCATCCACATTTCCCACCTATTTACCCTTCTATTGGTCTCTTTATTTTGAGCCATCCATTTCAAGGGAGCGTGATCCGTGACTAGGTCAAAATGTCTGCCTAGCAGATAGTACCGCAGGGAATCTAGAGCCCACTTTACTGATAAGCACTTCTTCTCAATTGTGGTGTAATTTTCCTTGTGAGACTTAAGCTTTCTGCTCAGGTAGATTACCGGGTGCTCCTCCCCCTTCCAATCCTGGGACAACACTGCTCCTAAGCCAACATCGGATGCCCGTACCTGCTTCTTGTTGTTTGGGCGTGGCCAACTCTATCGCTTCAACTTTGTTGATCTGGGGTTTTATTACTCCTCTCCCAATGGTGTACCTGGCCTCTTCCTGTCCAATCATACACTTCTTTGGGTTGGCCGTAAACCCAGCTTTCCGTATTGAGTCTAGTACAGCCTGAACTTTTGGCAAATGTGAGGCCCAATCTGCGCTATGGACAATCACATCGTCCAGGTAAGCTGCAGCATACTTCTGATGGGGGCGAATAATTTGATCCATTTTGCGCTGAAAGGTAGCCGGTGCATTCTGTAACCCGAACGGCATTCTTCTATACTGGAATGACCCTTCTGGGGTTACAAATGCAGTCTTCTCCTTTGCTGACTCAGCTAGGGGTATCTGCCAATATCCTTTGGTCAAATCGAGCGTCGTCATGTACCGGGCTGCTCCCAGACGGTCGATTAATTCATCTATCCTCGGCATGGGGTAGGTGTCAAACTTTGTGACTTTATTTAACTGTCGGAAGTCATTACAAAATCACCAGCTCCCATCCGGTTTGGGCACCAACACTATGGGGCTGAACCAGCCACTCTGGGACTCCTATCGCAACCAGTGAAGGAGAAAAATTACCTGTTTGGAAAATATTTTAATAGAAACAAAGAAACTTTTTTTTCAAATTTTTTGCTTTTTTTTTTATTTATAGCGCAAAAATAAAACAGCCAGCGGGGAGTAAATACCACCAAAAGAAAGCTCGATTTGTGTAAAAAAAAAATGATAAAAATTTCAAATGAGTACAATGTTGCATGACCGCGCAATTGTCATTTAAAGTGCGACAATGCTGAAAATTGGCCTAGTAAAGAAGGGGGTATAAGTGCCTGATAGGCAAGTGGTTAAGGACCCCACTGGCACCTATCAGTGCCGCCTCATCAGTGCTGCCTATCAGTGCTGCCTATCAGTGCACATCAGTGAAGGAGAAAAATTACCTGTTTGCAAAATGTTATAATAGAAACAAAGAAACTTTTTTTTTTTTTTAATTTTTTGCTCTTTTTTTGTTTATAGCACAAAAAATAAAACACCCAGCGGGGAGTAAAGACCACCAAAAGAAATCTCTATTTGTGTAAAAAAAATGATAAAAATGAGTACAATGTTGCATGACCGCGCAATTGTCATTTAAAGTGTGGCAACGTTGAAAGCTGAAAATTGGCCTGGTAAGGAAGGGGGTATACAGTGGGGATGGAAAGTTTGGGCACCCCAGCTAACAATGTGTATTAATGTGCATGAAGAAGCCAAGGAAAGATGGAAAAATCTCCAAAAGACATCAAATTACAGATTAGACATTCTTATAATATGTCAACAAAAGTTAGATTTTATTTCCATCATTTACACTTTCAAAATAACAGAAAACAAAAAAATGGCGTCTGCAAAAGTTTGGGCACCCTGCAGAGTTAATATCTTGTACTGCCCCCTTTGCCAAGTATCACAGCTTGTAAATGCTTTTTGTAGCCAGCCAAGAGTCTTTCAATTCTTGTTTGAGGTATCTTTGCCCATTCTGCCTTACAAAAGTCTTCCAGTTCTTTGAGATTTCTGGGCTGTCTGTCACGCTCTGCTCTTTTAAGGTCTATCCATAGATTTTCAATTATGTTGAGGTCAGGAGATTGTGAAGGCCATGGCAAAACTTTCAGTTTACGCCTCTTGATGTAATCCCCCGTGGATTTCGAGGTGTGTTTAGGATCATTATCCATTTGTAGAAGCCATCCTCTCTTAAACTTCAGCTTTTTCACAGATGGCATCAAGTTACCATCCAAAATTTGCTGAAATTTTATTGAATCCATTTTTCCTTCTACTCGTGAGATGTTCCCTGTGCCACTGGCTGCAACACAACCCCAAAGCATGATTGATCCAACCCCATGCTTAACAGTTGGACAGAGGTTCTTTTCATTAAATTCTGTGCCCCTTCTTCTCCAACCGTACCTTTGCTCATTCCGGCCAAAAAGTTCAATTTTAACCTCATCGGTCCACAGAACTTGTTTCCAAAATGCATCAGACTTGTTGTGACGGGAGTGACTTTTGGGGGTGGGGGGACCTCTGTATCATCCTCCCAAATTCCCATTATGTTTAAGGCACCCTGTGCCTGTTAAGGGGTACAGGGTGTGTATGTGAATGTCTGAGTCTTGTGTATAGTGTGTTGTCCTTTGTCTAGGCCACATGGCTGTCCATTGTCTGTTTGCCATGTGCTCCCCCCCATGGTGCTGTGCCTTCCTGTCCAGCCAACTATTATGGGATGTACTGTTTGTGTATTGGTGTGGGGGTTGGTCAATGTCCTTTGCCGCATGGCTGCATCCCATTGTTCTGTGTCTTGGTTGGATGGGGAGGGGTGATGAGGTGTTTCCTGCCTATACTGTAGCCCTTCCCACTGATAGGGTGGGCTGATGATGTGTTTCCTGTCCCTGGTTGTCTTTCCCCGCCCTCTGTATAAAACATGTTGTTTGTGTACAATAAAAGTTGTTGGCTTCTGTCTTAAGAAGAGCTGGGTGCTGTCTTTTTCCTGAGGGATTTCAGGGTGTGGTCCGTGGATGGTGTTCGGACAGGGGAAGCTGTAGTATAACAGAAAAACTCAGTGCGGTCTGGGTTCCGTTTCCGTTACACTTGTCTATATGTTCATTTGCAAAGTTCAAACGATGATTTTTGTGGTGAGGACGTAGAAGAGGTTTTCTTCTGATGACTCTTCCATGAAGACCATATTTGTACAAGTATCTCTTTATAGTGGAATAGTGTACCACAACTCCAGTGTCTGCCAGATCTTTCTGGAGGGATCGTTCAGTCAAACGTGGGTTTTGAATTGTTTTTCTCACAATCCTGCGAGCTGTTCTGTCTGATATTTTTCTTGGTCTTCCAGATCTTGCTTTAACTTCCACTGTTCCTGATGACTGCCATTTGTTAATTACATTCCAAACAGAGGATATTGACATCTGAAAACGCTTTGCTATCTTCTTATAGCCTTCTCCAGCTTTGTGAGCGTCAACTATTTTCAGTTTCAGTTTTCTAGACAACTGTTTAGAAGAACCCATGGTGCTGATTGTTGGGGCAAGGTCAGATGAGTCTGGGCATTAAAAACCTTTGAGATTGACATCACCTGGTCTTCCCAGACAATGATTGAGAACAATCCATGACACTGGCAGGTCTCAGCTTGGCAAAGGGGGCAGTGCATGCTATAAATTCTGCAGGGTGCCCAAACTTTTGCAGACGCCATTTTTTTGTTTTCTGTTATTTTGAAAGTGTAAATGATGGAAATAAAATCTAACTTTTGTTGAAATATTATAAGAATGTCTAATCTGTAATTTGATGCCTTTTGGAGATTTTTCTATCTTTCCTTGGCTTCTTTATGCACATTAATACAAATTTTTAGCTGGGGTGCCCAAACTTTCGATCCCCACTGTAAGTGCCTGGTATGCAAGTGGTTAAGGACCCCACTGGCACCTTTTGGGGGGGTAACCGAAATTGACAGGTACCAGCTCCCACTTCTGCTGCAATCACCTAGGTGATCAGAAGCGGAGGTTGTCCTCCCCCCTCCCTCCCTGTAGTCTTCTGGGACACATGAAAGGTCCTAGAAGACTACAGGACCATTCACAAAGCACAGAGATACTCGCACATGCTCAGTGGGCACCCGGATGTGAAGCTGCAAACTGTCACAGCTGGGTGCCCACACTGAAGATGCCGGCACTGGAAACACAGGGCGGCCAGTGAAACGGGCTGTGGGGAGGACACCACGAGATCGAGGGACAGGTAAGTGCCCATCTTTTAAAAGTCAGCAGCTATAGTTTTTACAGCTGCTGACTTTTATTTTTTTTATTTTCACTGGAACTCCACTTTAATGTATGAAGATATTATTTGTACTGTACAAATTACAACCTGTACGTTACCTCTAAGGGTTGTACCCCTTCTGACTTACTGTTGGTGAGTCCTGCAATCACATTGTTATCAGCTCCTTGTAAAACTATTATCTCTTTCCAATAAAATCTATGAACAAGAGAAGATATGGACCCCACAATTCCTCTATATACTCCACAATTCTCCCATGTGGACACCTCGTAAGTGGTTCTCCAGTATAGACTCCCAGTTTGGGGAACTGATATAGAAGAAGCTGTCAGCTAGAATCAAACTCACTACTCTACAGTATGGTGAAGACCAAGGAGGCCTAGCAATACCAAATGTTAGACTTTATTTTATAGCTGCCCAACTTCAACATCTTACCAGGTGGGACTTAGTAGACACATTAGATCCCATCCATCGATTGCTACTTCCATCAGATACAGACTTCACATCACTCTCTGTCAGGGCTCCAGGTATGACCAGAGATGTGTGGACTGACACAGGGAAACGCAGGCTCAAGGATGGTGTAAAAGTAATATAATTTATTTAAGGTTACACAATACACAGAACACAGCGCAAAACCAAACCTTAAGCTAGTCCCACTATGTGTGGGAACACAAGCATAGTCAGGCAGGCCGGGTCGGTAACTATCAGGCAGGTAGGTACAGGAGGAGCAGGCAGAGAGTAGTCATGTAAAGAGCCAGGGGTCAGTGCAGGAGACAGTCAACAGGATCAGGATCAAAGCAGGCACAGATAACAAGATACAGGGGCTCATGGGAAACATACATCAAGGCACTGATCACAGGCCCGGCAATTCCTTAAATACACCTCCTGCAATCAGCCTCAGGTGATGGCCGATTGCAGGAGTGAGTCTCTGGTTGCTGAGAGCACCCGCTGGCAAGCCCTGGTACTGCAGCCCACAAGGCAGGTGAGTCCCATCACCATTGGCAAGTCCATTCCTGACACTCTCACACTTGTTAATGGGCTTCAGATGGCACCAGTGGGAAAGGCATGATCTCTCATATATTTATTCCAGTCTTTTGACTCTTACTGAAGACTTATAGAAAGAAATTGGAAACAGAGAAAATAAGAGAGAGTGGTGGGAGGTGATTGTGACCTCCATACCTCTCATCTCTCTGTCCTCTTCACAGAAACTCAGTCATTTCTTTGCATAGAGCTTTCAGGACTCCAGCTCAATTGTTCAGCTAGGACAGGAGGGATTTCCCCTTATGACCCCAATTGTAGCGGTGATGTCGGGGATTTGATACACATGTTTTGGAGATGTCCAAAATCATTCAAAAAGTGGAACAATATGACTAGTATTATAATGTTGGTATTCAATATTCCTCGGGTGTGCCTCTTGGTGTCAATAGAGGAGGAATTATTTACACCTCCTCCAATTACAAGTCATATAGCAATAGTGAGGCTGCTTGACCATAAAAAATTGATCGGTGTCAGCTATCTATGTATGTACTGGGGGGAGTTACTTGCCGTGTACAGCTGAATTGTTCTAGGCCAGTGGTGGGCAACCTTTTTTTTCAACTGAGCCAAATCTCGCCAAAACCATGATTGAAATTTATTTTGAGAGCCACATTTTTAAAACTGAAAATACATCTCCCATATAGTAATTCATCCCCCATAGTAATTCATCCCCCATATAGTAATTCATCCCCCATAGTGTAATTCATCCCCCATAGTAATTCATCCCCCATATAGTAATTCATCCCCCATCGTAATTCATCCCCCATAGTAATTCATCCCCCATAGTAATTCATCCCCCATATAGTAATTCATCCTCCATATAGTAATTCATCCCCCATAGTAATTCATCCCCCATATAGTAATTCATCCCCCATAGTAATTCATCCCCCATATAGTAATTCATCCCCCATAGTAATTCATCCCCCATATAGTAATTCATCCCCCATAGCAATTCATCCCCCGTATAGTATTTCATCCCTCGTATAGTATTTCATCCCCCGTATAGTATTTCATCCCTCATATAGTATTTCATCCCTCATATAGTATTTCATCCCCCATATAGTAATTCATCCCTCATATAGTATTTCATCCCTCATATAGTATTTCATCCCTCATATAGTATTTCATCCCCCCATATAGTATTTCATCCCCCCATATAGTATTTCATCCCTCATATAGTAATTCATCCCTCATATAGTATTTCATCCCTCATATAGTATTTCATCCCCCCATATAGTATTTCATCCCCCCATATAGTATTTCATCCCTCATATAGTATTTCATCCCTCATATAGTAATTCATCCCTCATATAGTATTTCATCCCTCATATAGTATTTCATCCCCCCATATAGTATTTCATCCCTCATATAGTATTTCATCCCTCATATAGTAATTCATCCCCCATATAGTATTTCATCCCCCCATATAGTATTTCATCCCTCATATAGTAATTCATCCCTCATATAGTATTTCATCCCTCATATAGTATTTCATCCCCCCATATAGTAATTCATCCCTCATATAGTATTTCATCCCTCATATAGTAATTCATCCCTCATATAGTAATTCATCCCCCATATAGTAATTCATCCCTCATATAGTAATTCATCCCTCATATAGTATTTCATCCCCCCATATAGTATTTCATCCCCCCATATAGTATTTCATCCCCCCATATAGTATTTCATCCCCCATATAGTAATTCATCCCTCATAAAGTAATTCATCCCTCATAAAGTAATTCATCCCCCATATAGTATTTCATCCCCCCATATAGTATTTCATCCCTCATATAGTATTTCATCCCTCATATAGTATTTCATCCCCCCATATAGTAATTCATCCCTCATAAAGTAATTCATCCCTCATATAGTATTTCATCCCCCACAGTACTATCCCCCCCCCCCTTCTAGTAAGCCAAGTCCCCCGTGTCAATTCACTTACCTTTTGCGTTCCTCTCGCTGTCTTCCCGCGCCGTTCGGGTCTTCAGGGCGGACTGTGAGAGGAGCCTAGCTCCCCTCCCCTCACGTTCGGCACGCTGCCCCGCCTACACACATCCTGACAGCCACATCCGCGGGCCGGATTAAAAGGTCCGCGCGGACTTTTGGGGCTGCCAACCGAGAGGAGGCAGGGGAGCGGCCGACCGAGAGGAGGGAGGGGAGCAGGCGCCCGGCACACAGAAGAGCCGCATTAGAGTGGGTAAAGAGCCGCATGTGGCTCGCGAGCCGCGGCTTGCCGACCACTGTTCTAGGCTGTTTCTTCTTTTCTCTGTTCATTTGTTTATAAAAGGTAAAAGTGACACCATAGACAAAGCAAGTTATTGTTCTGTATGATCTGTAACAGTGCCACAACTGCCTATACATGAGAATGTATGACTCCATTGTCTGGGCTGAATGTTGGGAATACTGTGCGCACTTAGAAACTTTCTAAATAAACTCTATTTGATTACAAAAATACTGTAGATAATGCTGTACATATTCTTTCTATTCATAAGATATATTTAGTAATGAACATTAAAAATAGAAAGAAACTTTATGTAGCCCTTTATATAGAATTCTAATTGTTTTTCGTTCTGTACAGGTGGATTGATGAGCCAAGTTTTCGGTCATGTTGGTCTTCATGAATACAGCTGAGTCACATGGAAAACAAGACATATGGGTGTCTTAATTGACTGAAAGTCTTTATTGCAGCTCACTGGAGGATTCACACGGGATACAAGTCATATCTGTGTTCTAAAAGTCATGGTTTGGATCCTCTTCCACATTGATCCAGCAGGAGAAAAGTAATTTCAGTGTTCTGGAAGTGACAATGGCTTTACACTAAAGTCCAAACCACGTATACATAAGAGGAGTCATTTCATACTACTTCTTGTTTGGAGATTTTACAATGGAGAGAAAATATATCACACATCAGAAGGTTCACAATGGAGGGAAGTCATATCATTGTTCTGACTGTGGCAAAACTTTTACACGTGAGAGAGACCTTATAGTACACCAAAGAGTTCACACTGGAGAGAAGTCATATCGGTGTTCTGAATGTGATAAAGCTTTTACATGGAAGTCAAATCTTATCAGACACCAGATTGTTCACACTGGAGAGAAGTCATATCAGTGTTCTGAATGTGGCAAAGCTTTTACACAGAAGTCAAATCTTATCAGACACCAGATTGTTCACACTGGAGAGAAGTCATATCAGTGTTCTGAATGTGATAAAGCTTTTACAGTAAAGTCAGATCTTATCAGACACCAGAGGATTCACACTGGAGAGAAGCCATATCAGTGTTCTGAATGTGATAAAGCTTTTACACTGAAGTCAAATCTTATCACACACCAGAGGGTTCACACTGGAGAGAAGCCAAATCAGTGTTCTGAATGTGATAAAGCTTTTACACATAAGTTAGATCTTATCAGACACCAGAGGATTCACACTAGAGAGCAGCCATATCAGTGTTCTGAATGTGATAAAGCTTTTACACGGAAGTCAAGTCTTATCACACACCAGAGGATTCACACTGGAGAGAAGTCATATCAGTGTTCTGAATGTGATAAAGCTTTTACTCAGAAGTCACATCTTATCAGACACCAGAGGATTCACACTGGAGAGAAGTCATATCAGTGTTCTGAATGTGATAAAGCTTTTACACGGAAGTCAGATCTTATCAGACACCAGAGGATTCACACTGGAGAAAAGCCATATCAGTGTTCTGAATGTGATAAAGCTTTTACACAGAAGTCATATCTTATCACACACCAGAGGCTTCACACTGGAGAGAAGCCATATCAGTGTTCTGAATGTGATAAAGCTTTTACAGTGAAGTCACATCTTATCAGACACCAGAGGATTCACACTGGAGAGAAGTCATTTTAATGCTCTCCATGTGACAAAACTTTTACAGTTAATGCCGGTCTAATCTATCACCGGAGGATTCACAAATCTCAGCATAGATTAAATACTGGACGAAAAGAGATATTTAAAAAGTTTCAGGTGTCACAAGTTAGTTCCACATCCCCAATGTCATCCCACAACCTAGAGAAGAAGGGAGAAGATAAAATGTTACCTTAAAAGAAACAAACTAAAATCTGTGCAAACTGGAATGTAATGATCGGATGAACTGAGTTTAGTGCTTATGTCCATCAATACACAACTAGAAGGGATTTGAATATTTTATCTTTTGACAATTTGTTTAAGATAAGCATCAATAACTGAACAGCTTCCCTCATGATTCTCATTCTTTAGCTTTTTTTATGGAGCTTTGACTGAACATGTAATGCATTTTCATGATTCACCAACTGAGTTGGGTTTCCATGCATTTTCCTCATTTCTGGATCCTGAGGTAATACATGACCAACACTGCCTCAGTACCAGAGACTAGGATGGGGTCTATTGTCATCTTACCAAGTCTCTGAAGCCTCAGTGGGAGAGTCCATTCCAGGTTCTTCTGACTATTGATACATCATCAGCCAGGCTTGAGGTCTCCAGCTAAGCCCACCTTGGCCACTCCTCCCATTACATGTTCCATCTCCTCTCCCATTATCAATGCCTTCTTTCCACATTTCATCTCCTCTCATTATTATTATTATACAGGATTTATATATCACCAACAGTTTGCTCAGCGCTTTACAATATAACGGGAGACAATACAGTTAAATACAAGAGGGATAGGAGGGCCCTGCTCCTCAGAGCTTACAGTCTAGGAGGGAGGGGCTAGTGGTACAAAAGGTACTAACTGTGGGGGATGGACTGGTTGGAAGAGTAGAAGATTCCATTATTAGCTGAGGGCAGGATAGGCTTCCCTGAAAAGAGAGGATTTCAGAGATTGCCTAAAAGTGAGCAGAGTAGGCGATAGTCTGATAAATTG
The DNA here is from genome assembly GCF_062004578.1 of Staurois parvus. Taxonomy (NCBI): domain Eukaryota; kingdom Metazoa; phylum Chordata; class Amphibia; order Anura; family Ranidae; genus Staurois; species Staurois parvus. Next base: position 951,524 of record NW_028317835.1, read on the forward strand.
GGGTAGAGACTTCCAGAGGATGGGGGAAGCTCTGGAGAAGTCCTGGAGATGAGCATGGGAGGAGGAGACAAGGGAGCTAGAGAGCAGGAGGTTGTGCGAGGAGCGGAGAGTACGGTTTGGGTGATATTTGGAGACAATATTGGTGATGTAATTTGGTGCAGAGTTATAAATGACTTTATATGTTATTGTTAATGTTTTGAATTTTTTTTTTTATTCCAAAAAAGTTTTATTGAAATATGAAAGGCTTAACAAATCATATACAGATATGGATCACAGTCCGCGAATGTACCTCTTACATGTTCTCCCGTAATGCAGACGGGACCAAGACATGGAATTAAATTGTAGATCATCCTGAAACAAAGTCCTACAATAAAGCAGATGCATAATATGTAACAGTAGAAATAATGATAACAGTATGTGATTTAGAGAAGTACGCTGCACACTAGTCCACTGTGTAGGGAGATCTCGGATAACAGGACTGTGAAGAGTAAGACAAAAGTGTCATTTCAAGGTATATACGTCCAATGTATCCGTATCCGAAAAATGTAGGTTAGTTTTGTAGATAACCGTCTCACCTGTACATGTATGAATACTCTGTTCCTTATGAAATATATGATTAAATAGAGTATGAAAAAGGTGTGAGAGAAAGAAAAGAGCATGTAAATGGAAGAGGAATATGAAAAGTAATATCATAATGGGGTGAGGGGGGAGCACAAAAAACAAATATATAGGGAAGAGGGGAAGGAAGAGAAAAAAAAAGGGGGGGGAAGGATGAGGTTTATGATTAAGTAAGTGCAAAAAAACCAGTCACATCAATAAGCAACGGCCAAACTGACACAGATTCTATCTTTAATTTAGGATACGGTTCGGTTAGACTCCATCTATGGAGTTATTCCTGAGGTGAAAGCTTTCAAGGTTTTCCGTATCTCCAAATCTCTTCTTGTTCATTCCTTCATTAAACCATGATAAGTATTAGTAGTTTGGAACAACAAGCCCAAGTCTTCCTGAATCTCTCGGGGTGTTCCTTTGCCACTGAGATCAGCTCCTCCATTTCTGCGATCCTGACGATCCTAAGAAGCCACTCTCGCACGGTGGGAACATGGTCTGATCGCCAATGAACAGGAATACACTGCTTTTCCGCGTTTATCATATGTAAGGCAAGCGACTTACGATAAGTCCTTACAGGAAGTGAGGAGTGATGGAGTAAGAATTGTGCTGGGGTAAAGTCTAGGGTGTATGTAGTTACTTGTGCGATTATGTCCAGAACTTTTCTCCAGAAGGGCTGTAGCAGCGGACATTCCCACCATATATGTAGAAGTGTACCTGTTGCCTGGTAACATCTCCAGCATAAATCCGGAACGTTAGGATCAAATCTATGAATCACATACGGAACTCTGTACCATCTGGAAATTAATTTATAGTTGCTTTCTTGTGTAGAGACACATATGGAACCTTTATGCATGTGGTCATAAATGTGGTCCCAGTCCTCTGGTGACATTGGAAGTTGTAGATCACGCATCCAGGCCTTACAGGTCTTCCGAGATTGAGATGTATTGGCACTTTCAAGATAGGAATAAAGCTTGCATATCACATGCCTCTGGGGGAAATCTGTAAAGCAGAGTTTCTCAAATGGAGTAAGTAGCCTTGAATAATCCTTTAGATGTGGGGAGTTTCGTAAAAAGTGGTGGATTTGTCTATACATCCAAGGCGTTAATGTAAGGGATGGCCACGCCTTTGTAACGTCTTCTCTAGATAAGAGCTTAGTATCTTTGAAGAATTGACGTACTGTTAGATTATCTTCACGGTTATATCCGGCGAGAAAGGTCGGAGACATCCCTGGTAGAAAGTCCGGATTCATTTTGATCGGAGTTAGAGGGCTCGGAGAGGACGGAAGTTCTTTTTTCTGGAACAACTGAGAGCTACAGCATAAAGTGGGACCTATAAGAGGGTGTTCCCGAAACTCAGAAGGAATGTGAGAGGTTTTCAGCCAAGGGGAGGTGGCAAGCGGTATCTTTGAGAAATCAGCCTCCACACCAACCCAAACCTTACGAATGTGGTTCGTGGTCCAATCTACTATTCTAGCTAGGTGACGAGACCTGTAGTAACGGGTAATATCCGGCAATCCAATACCTCCACTCTTCTTGGGCATAGTAAGTTGGGTAAAGCTAATTCTTGGGCATTTATTATACCAAAGAAAGGAGGTACAGAGCGTTCTATATGATTTAAACAAGAAGTTTGGTAACTGAATTGGTATAATCTGCAGTAGATATAGTATTCTAGGGAGCACGTTCATCTTAAGTATAGCTGCTCTACCAAACCAGGAGAACCAAGGTTTATTCCATGTCTGAAGGTCTTTGGTGATGTCACATAAGAGGGGCAAAAAATTTTTGGCATAGAGTTCCGTAAGGTGGGTTGGCATTTGGATTCCCAAATAAGTGATAGCCTCAGACTGCCAGGTATAAGGAAAATTTGATTTTGCTTGTCTAATCATGTCTGGAGGTAATGAGACATTAAGAGCATGGGATTTAGAAAAGTTGATTTTCAAGTTGGCCAAATACTGAAATAATTTGAAATCGTGTAGCAAATAAGGTAACGTGATATGTGGGTCTGTTAGAAAAAGTATGTCATCGGCAATGGTGTGTGCAGAGATATGTACAATGTGTAGTGTGATTGATGTTTTCCTACATAACTGCACCCAACCCTTGCAATTGCTCATGTATACTGGAACTGGGGGCTTTAAAATGTGTTTTGTGTGTTTTTTCATTTACAGAGTGTTACTTTACACTTTTCTTTCTCTGAACTTTATTATTGCCATATAGAGGGTTAATAGCCTCGCATGTGATAACATATTGCTGGTCACAGGTCCTCTTTAAAGAAACACAAGAGGTCTATCATACCCCTAATGTCACCTCTGGTCCCCAAAAAAGATAGTCAAGCACAAATCATGTTTGATCAGCTCCTTGAAGACACGAATGTACATCTGCCAAATCTGTATCTGAGTAGACCATAGAAGCAGCATTAGAAAGAAATGTGAGCATGGCTTCAGTCAGGCGATGGTCCTGGTGGTCATGGTCTTGTTCTCCTTCAGGTCCTCTCACCTTGTAGATGGTGACATGGACTTGCTGTGTGGGAATGAGCAGGAGGGGCTCAGGGTTCTCTTGTACTCAATCAGCTTGTTATGGATAAAAGATGAAAGTGTCTTCTGGGAAGTTACAGGGATTTGGATGTTTAGAGGGTTACATAAGTGGGCGGGGCTGGTATTGAGGGGTGTGTCATATGTTAATCAGTTTATTAGCATAGATTATATAAATTGTATAACTAGATCCTTGAAATGTAAACAATCTATCTCTTTCCTTCTGTTGTTAAAGTGTCACATATATATGATGAATAAAGTTGGATGATATTTTCACCGCACAATACCGTGGTCTGGGTTCTTCTACAACACATCCCCCCAAAAATGTCCTCTTCCAGTTCTAGGAGTCTGATGGAATGGGACACAAGCTGATGGTATCTCTTAGGCCACTTGTACATGGGGGGTCCGGCCCCTGTGGGTACAATGCTGGCATTATAATACACCTGGTAGGCACAGGTACAGCGTCCAGCCCCGCTGCCTGCAGCCTGTCAAAGTCTACACTACAGCTGGACGGGGCTCAGTGTTGCACCACGTTTACCTCGTGTTTAGGGCGCTCTGTGTTCAGGGAGAAATGGCCTCCATCCTGATCAGACAAAGCATAGAGCAGATGTAGGCCGGTGCAGTCTGCTTCTTCCACTGTAGGTGGCGCCCGACCAGAGTGACATCCCAGCCTGGAGAGGAAGTCAGGGGACACTTGGCTTCTCTGGGGTTTCCCGGTTCCTGGAGACGGCGTGGAATGAAGGGGTCCATGGAGTCCTGGGGACATTTTTACATATTTTTTTTATTTCTTGTTTACACCTTTTAAAAATCATTTTATTCCTGAAGATCACTAAACCCCAAATCTGATGTATTCTGTGATAGCAGACACCCTATATAATCCAATGTTGGGAGTTGTCATTTTCTATGTTACATGATATTAGCACAACAGTTTATGAAAGGCAACATTTCAGGAACAATATAGTAACGTTTATTTCTGAGCACATAAATGCAATTCATGACCTATTTTCTGGTGAAATATAAAAGATGAGGTTGTGCCGAGGAAATGGGATTCCCAACATGTCAAGCCGTAACACTGTGTGCACTTGGAACGCTTTAATAGCCCCTCCAGGTCATCAGTATAGAGTTACACAGGAGCACTGGTGCTCCAATCATTGCTCTCCCTGTGGCGTGTGCGCTGATATGTAACGTGTGTGGGGATCACTGTGTTCCTATGTATACACCCCAATGTGCGTGTTTTTGTAGGTGTGTGTGGGGGGAGGGGGGCTCTAACATTTTTACAATATTAAAAAAAATGTGTCTCTTTCTATGCTTCAAACTTTATTTATTTTGTCCATAACTTGTATTGCTATCATGTAGGGGACCAATAGCCTCCTATGTGATGGCATATAGGTGACAGGTTCTCTTTATGGAGACCCCTGGGGTATATTAGACTGTAGATGTCTCCTGTCTACTCCACTGCAGATGATGGAACACAGACCGCCTTCCATCAGCTTCTTCCCCCGACACTGATCCCGGAGAATGACAGCTCCAGTCCAGGAAGTGATGTCATCCACGTCATACATGTCACTTCCTGGTCTGTGTACAGGAGGTCCACTGAGCTCCCGCCACCCTTCCCAGTGACACCCACCATGACAGGACCATGCTCTGCTGTCCGGTGGTGGGGTCAGGGCACATTGCAGCAATGTTCATGGAAGTAACAGGCGGATTCACAGCCATTTGTATCACTTCCACATGAAATCAGACTTTACTAAAGTCCTCACACTCCCGGCTGTATAGTGGTGGGGAATGTTCAAATAATAACAAATCTGCAGCATTGTTAAAAATCCAAATCCCCAGCAAGTGGCTGCAGGTTCATATTTTACCACCCCCTGTTGGATTTTAGACACATATAATACCTTTTAGTGTCTTGAGGCGATTATGAATGAAAGAGCCGTCGAAATAAAAATAAAGTGTGATTTTATTCTATCACACAATGGTGTCAAATAACAATGTAAAGCGTATCATGAACAGTTCCATGTAGATAAAACTACTGTAGAAATATCAAGCTGAAGTTTAAAGAAAAAGTCACCATTTTTAGTTATTGAAGTCCGGCCATGTGCTGTTCTGTCCTTCATGTTCTTGTCCTTCTCATGCTCTACTTGTCCTTCCAGACTTTGTGAAGAAGCCGGAAATAGATGGAAGTGACAATATTTGTCTTGCAGCACGCACCTGTTGTTTTCTCAGAACGTCCTAGACATGTATGTGTGTGTGTCAGAGTGTCGGTGTTAGCGTGTGTGTGAGATCCCGTCCTCTGTCCCTTATATGCAGAATGAGTGTGTCATAGCGAGAGATTCGTAATACCTTGTATGGCATAGAAGGGAGGGGACGACACTCACATAATGGTTTTGATGGACAGGAACATATGGATGCCGATGTACATAATATTGTAAGCCAATGATGTAACCTCAGCTATTCATATTTAAATGGTAATATAACTTCAATGTATAATCACTAATCTATATATGTATCAATATTAGAAATGTATACTAAATACACACAGATACTATTAAAATACATAATGGAATAGTAAATCTATAATGAGTCCTCCTAATACCCTTGACATATACTAGAGACTTCTAACCAGCTATGCCTAAATATAGTCTTCAGCTGGTTTAGCTGGTCTAGCTAACTTACCCGTATTTACTGTCTCAGCTAACTTACCCATATTTACTGTCTCAGCTAACTTACCCATATTTACTGTCTCAGCTAACTTACCCATATTTACTGTCTCAGCTAACTTACCCATATTTACTGTCTCAGCTTAACTTATTCCTATTTTTCAGTCTCAGTTATGTCTGAAGAATTGTAATACTACCATTTGTCAAAAGACCATTCACACATATTAATATTAATTATGATTAATCATAAAAACCAAATATTTTGCAAGCTTGCCATCAATATAAGTGCCGAATCATAATTTTGATTTCTAATAAATCCTCCTTATTATGATTAGCCCATAATTAATTTTTAACCAATGCACACTTCATTCATGGCCCATACACACTGCCTTATTCCAAATGATCGTACATATTCTTCATAACTGGACCAACCAAAAATAACTTTCCTTCAAAACTCTATACCTTATCTTCAGTTTTTCTTACTATAAAAATTCTTAATCATAATGTTAATTTGAAATGATATATGTTAATATAATAATAATAATAATAAATGATGTAATAATAATTAATGTAGTATATTTCCATATTTGAATAATATTTTAACTCTCCGGAAATATACTTTCCATTCTAAAATGTGTCATAAGTTTCTATTGCTCATACAAGAGTAATATGTTTCTTAACCTTTTAACAAAAGATATAATATTACCTGGAATAAGTCTGTGAAGTATTAGCTAAAAAATATTCAGTATATGAATATGTAAAAAATAAAAAATAATAATAATATTATTATCCTAATATGGATGTAAGTATCAGAATAAGAGGATCATTAAAATGTATATGTGACCTATAACAATATTTTCAATAATAAATGATGTTATCACTAATAATAAATAGATTTCCTCTTGATGAATCTTTTCTTCATGCAATGTCTATAAAATATCTTCTTTAAGTTCTGTAAAGTAGAAACATTTTTGTTGAACGTGATAAATCAGTCACAAGTGTGAAGTATTAAGCTCCTGTTCAATCTTCTTCCCATATGAAGATCTCTTCTTTAACGTCCAAATTCCTTCACGTTGGCTTGTAGGAGATTGTTACGGTTCATATTTGATTTTAGATGTCATTTCTGTAAAGAAATGCAGTATCATTACTTTGGCACAAACATTGCATTATTCTTACACCTTTTTCAACAAATATGAAAGATTATGGAACAATCGGTTTATGAGGTTGGAACACATATTGTGAAGTAACATTACTTCCTATTTCCTTTTACAGAAAACTTCTATATATCAATCAAAATACTGTCCTAATCCTGTCTAAAAGTACCTAAACTAGAATACAAAAGTAGTGTGATATTTAGGTATGACAGGACGCAATATTTCATCATAGGTCATGACCGCAAAACCCTGTTTTACTAAACAAAGAAAGGTTTTGTATCACCCCAGAGATGACAAAGGATTATGCCTTTGTTCTCATCCCTATAATATTAGAAATATGCGTAGCTGTTTTCTGTGCTGATGTCATTATTCTGGTGTTAGAGTGTTCTTCAGTAATACATGTGTTGCTGTGAATGTGAGGTAGAGACTTGTCTGATACAGCTGTACCTATCACAATGTGTTTGGCTAACAGTGCTCTTATCCACTGAGGATACCTTTCACCACATTCTCTGAATGTATCTTCCTCAAGAATTCTTCTTAGTGAACTGTCAGGAGACTGTAATATGATACTGTGTGACTTCACTGTGCTTTCTGAAGCTTTGATTGCATAAAAGACACTTAGCCGTTGCAGTACCTCAGGTGTAAAAGTTCTTTCCAATGGTGATAAATCTCTGGAGAAGTAACTAATTAGTCTCTCATTACCTTCTTTTAATTGAGACAAAGTTACTGAAATTGCATTATCAGATACATGAGTTTTCACAACAAAAGGAGCATTGGAACAAACCTCAATTGTACCTAATGCTGGCGCATTCTGCAAATCCTTTTTCAACACTTTTAAAGCATTATTCTCATTTGGACCCCATTGGTCAACTAAGTTATTTTTACTCTTCAAAAGATGATATAATGGCTTAACTTTCTCTGCGAAACCATGTATAAACTCTTTGCAATGATTTATGTTTTTCAAAAATTGTTGCAATGCTTTATGAGTTGTAGGAACTGGAATGGCAGTGATAGCTCTGACTGTTTCTTGTAATAATTGTCTCTTCCCTTGACTAATCTGCATGTGAAAGCATTCCACCTGACTTTTCATCAGCTGAACTCTTTCCGGGTTTAATTTTAGGCCTGCATCCTGTAACAACATAAATAACTCAGACAAAAGAGTAATATGTTCGTTAACATTCTGCGTACTTCGCATAATTGTATTTACATGCTGAAAAATGCATTCTGGCCTTGAAAATGTTGATAGAATTTTTGCTATGGATTCATGGACTACACCATCACTGATGTCTAAACCAGCTACTAATCGAGTGAATGGATAGGTCTCTTTCTGAAACTTGAAAGCTAACTTGTATTGACAACTTTTAGCTAAGGGGATCGAAAAATGACTGTTATCGATTTCCAAAACAGAAAACACTTTGGATTCGGCCTTTAAATGTAACTTGATATTAGAATGATCCGGAACAACTGCTTTGTTATTTGTGATATGTTTATTCAGTGTCCTGAAGTCAACTGACAAAGAATATGAATTGTCAGCATTTTTGATAGGCCAAATACAGTTATTTACCACTGATTGTGTTTTCTTTAAAATGCCAAGTTGTACAAACTCTTGAATAATGGCAGAAAGTGGTCCTATTGATTCTTGTGGTAACTCATACTGATTAAGGGGTATAGGATCTTTTCCCTCAATATTCAATTCTGTATCTTTCAAAGTTCCTATGTCATTTTTAAACTTTGACCACAAACTTGGAAAACGTTGTACCAATTCTTTTAAAGCACAATTACCATCAGTATCGGGCCATCTTTGTGCTGTAGACATTTTAGAGTTGAAACCAACATCACTGTATATAGAAGGATCCATTAACATTGATTTGGGCCTAGATGGATTCCTCCAAATAACTTTGGTCATAATATCAATAATCCACTTCTGCTTATTGATAAAATCAATGCCAAGAATATTCTCGGTGGCATTACTATACCAAATATCAATGTTAGTTTTCACTAGCCCAGGTACTTCAAATGTTACATTAGGCACCTGTCTAGCAGTGGAATGACCTGTATTATTAAAACCTTTTATATTACACATGGGTGAATTTGGTTTCACAGGTACGTTTTCTCTGGTAAGGCTAATCTCAGATCCGCTGTCAATTAAAAATTTAATCTTTTTACCATTTAGTAAACCTTGTACAAATGGTCTTCCATTGTCATCCAATACAATTGGAGCTACAAATTCTAACGATATTGGGGATGAATGTGGACGTGATTCTATTTTTGGAACTGGTAATAAACCATTTGTGTCAGTGACAGCCCTTCTCACCATGTTGTCAGAACAGTTGTTTCTAGTCAAAGTATGAATCTGTTTAACTGTTGAGGCATAAGGCAATTCAGTTAAACTTTTATCATTACACAACACAGCAGGTTGTACAAAAGCTGCTTTTTCACTTTTTATTTCCATTTTCTTTATTTGTGAGTCAAGTTTAAACTTCCAACAATGCCGTCTGATATGACCTTGTTTATGACAGTGAAAGCATGTGGTATGCTCTTTATGACTCACTTGCTTGCATCTCTCGTTGTCATTCTTACTGGGACTTGTGGTTCCTGGCATGGCTGCTGTCTGACTATTTTTGTCACTTTGAATCACAGCTACCTCGTAATTGAGATTGCTGTTTTTCAATTTTCTCCAGATTTTGTCAATGAAACTTACTATGTCATTCAGATTTTGTTTTTCCTCTGCTATGACAACGGTTACTGGATCAAGATACTTGAATTTCTTTACAAAAGCTTTGATCATAGCTGAGTCTTCCTCATTTTCTACTCCAAATATAATTTTATATGCTTTGGAAAACTTATTTTTAAACTCAAAAGGGTCTTCGCCAGCAGTAGTCTGAAGTAAGTCTAGCATTTCTACAGAAGGTACGTCTTCACCAGTTGAACATAACAGTAATTGTCGCAGTCTGTCTGTCGCGTCACTATGTTTTTTCTGATATTTATCGTTAATAACAGAATTTTTAATTCGAGACATAAATTTAATTGGTAGCCAAATGGAAATAAATAATTTATTTCATGATTTGAAAGCTGATGGCATTTGACATGCATTTCATACATTTCCATGTTGCTGTATATATCTTTATCTGAATCATAAGCAGGGATGTCTTTTAAAACTTTCATTAAGACTTCCGGTTCCGGCGCCGGATGCTGTGACTAGCGGGACCCGCGGCTCCCGGGAACCCGCCCTTATAACATCTGCCATCTGCCTCGGGGACCCCCGCATCTTGGCTTTGGGGTGCCTCCTCACATCCCGCGGCGGCCCCAGCATGGAGCGGTACCTTCTCCCGATGCAGTCCGGCCACGAGTCGGCTGCTGGGGCGGAGGGGTGCGGCTCTCCCCCTCCTGCAGCCAAGATGGCCGCCGAAGCTGCCTGTCACAGCATGGACACAGGCACAGAGGGAGATCACAACGTGGGAGCAGGTATGTCTGCACCTCTCCCCACCATCCTCACTGCCTCTCCACTCACATCAGGCACTGATAGCTCTTCTGAGCAATATATAAAAATAGCCCAGGCAGTTTCTTCAATTTTGCTCCCAAATATCACACAGGCTGTGGATAAGGCTGTAAGCCAGGGCATTGAACAGCTGCGAATAGATTTGGGCGAACATTCTAAACGGTTAACTGTGGCTGAGCAGCGCTTATCTGACTTAGAAGATGAAGTCCATTCCATACAAGCAGTTACGTCACAATCCAATCGTATACAGCAAAATATATTGGATAAAATCGACGATCTGGAAAATCGATCACGTAGAAATAACTTACGCATCGTGGGTCTCCCAGAATCTTTTAATACAGGTTCTCTTCCCGATCTCTGCTCAGCACGAATCCCTGCAGCTTTGGGTCTATCCTCCTCCTGTCAGGTAGAGAGAGCTCATCGCCTGGGGCCCCCATCTAACGAACGCCGGGTACCACGTTCGGTGATTGTCCGCTATCTCAACTATGCTGATCGCATGGCGATCCTCACCTCTTTTCGTAATTCCCATTCTCTACAAATTGAGGGTCACAAATTATTAATATTTGCGGACTATTCACAGGAAGTATCACGTAAACGGAAAGCGTTTCAGCAAGTCTGCGCCACTCTTCACCAGAAAGGAATAAAATTCACATTAGCGTATCCGGCTACGTTACGTTTCAATGCACCATCCGGGGAATCCAAATCTTTCGTCCACCCTGAAGAAGCCCACCAATACCTCCAAAATCATCTAAATGACGGGGATCCGTCGACGCGTATTGCGGGCAGGAATTCTGGCCCTAGAGATCAACGTAGTCCTCGCAAAGACCCACCTAAGCGTCAACGCACAAACCCAGCGTCTTCCAAATCTCGCCCGCCTTGAAGGTATAAGAGGCCATTGGTCTCTACATATTAGCTTTAAGCTTCTCTCCTGGCCCGATTGGTACGGATGTGACTGTTTTTTCATTTTTTGCTTGGTTTCTATTGCTTTCTATTGCAATGCACATACTTTCCAAAGTCTGAGTTTTATTGGTTGTTCAACTTGTAATGTTATATATATATATATATATATTATCTGATGGTGCGGCGTTCTCTCACGCTCACCTGCTTCAACATTATTGTGTAAATCATATATCTGCTTGAATTTATACTTCCCTACTCCTGCATGTGCCTGGTTCCCTATTTCAGCGGTGCTGGGGGGGGGGAGATGCTGGAGCCGCTGATGGGAATAAATTTGAGGGGGGCCCTCTCCCATCCCAACAATTATACACTGGCCCCTGGGGCAGGCTCTTCTCCCATATACTCCCGGTCACGCTGGTATTGGTGGAAACAGCATGCGGAATGACGTGAAGTCCTGTATACTGTATTGGTATATTGTATGTTTTGACTTTTTGTTGGGCTCTATTAGGGCCCTTGATCTTGTTCTCGCCTTTCTCTCTCGCTTTTCTTTTCTTCTCCAACTTTATTTCTTGGGAGAACTCCTCCGTCCTCTGAGACCGGTTTCTAATCACCCCCAATTGTCTAGCGCAGCAGTGTTCATTATGCGTACATTTCTAATGGGTAAAATGATTATCCTTCTATCATATCAAGCACATCAGTTAAGATGACACGTATTTTCTCTTGGAATGTCAAGGGTCTCAGGTCCCCTCACAAACGCATGGCGGTTCTACGACATCTACGGCGCTTGCGTGCGGATATAGCTTTGCTCCAAGAAACTCACCTTACCCAATCTTACTTTATCCGCATGCGTAAACTATGGGTGGGTCATGTTTTCGGCTCCTCTTCCCTAAATAATAAAGCAGGGGTACTTATTCTTATTCACAAACGGCTTAATCCGGAATTAGTCGCTATGGATGCTGATACTGAAGGCCGTTTCATAGCAGCTCATATCAAACTCGGAACCCAAGAATTGGTTCTTACTAGTTTTTACGCACCCAATTCCCCGACGAGGCAGGTTTTCCAGGCCCTCTCTTCACGGCTGGCGGCATATGTTCACAAGCCGCTCGTCGTGGGAGGGGACTTTAATTCTGTTATGCAAGAGCAGGAGGATAAATCGCAGAATGTAGACCGTGGCCCTCGCTCCCCTCAGTTTCCCCGTCTCACACCTACTTTGCTATGTAGCTTCGCTGAAGCAATGCAAATTACCGATATATGGCGCTTAACCCATCCGGACGGCAAAGATTACACTTTCTATTCCCCTGTTCATCATTCTTTATCTAGAATAGATTATACCTTTTGTAATTCCATTCTACTGCAACATGTTGTATCATCTACCATACATGACATAGCCATATCAGATCACTCTCCAATTTCTATTACTATAAACTTTCTAGACCCTACGCCACATCCTAGGATATGGCGTTTCCCCTCGTTTCTGGCGAATAATCAGGAGCTCTCCAAACTATTACAGGACACCTGGGCAGACTTTCAAATTACGAATGCTGTCCATGTCTCTAATCCAAATTTGTTTTGGGATGCAGGGAAGGCTGTGTTACGCGGCAAAATCATCGCTTTTACGTCCGCTTATAAAAAAAGAATTTCACGTAATTTCACTGAAGCTAGTAACCTTCTTAGACTGACTAAAAGAAAAATGGCGGACTCTAATACGCAGGACAACAGAAAAGCTTGGGCGGACGCTAAAACCCAATTTGATACCTGGGCGGCTGCTCAGGAAGCATTACATCACTCACACCTTGACTTACAATATCACAGGTTTGGTAATAAACCAGGCAAACTGCTGGCGCGCATGTGTAGGAAGCCTTTCACCCCTACGCAATTCACCTCTCTTAAAGACTCCCAGGGGGCACTTAAACAATCTCAGGAAGAGATTATATCTATTTTGGAAAACTTTTATGCAGACTTGTACGGGCCGGATCCTATTGACCAGGCACGAGCACAGTCCTTTCTGGAAAGTGTAAATTTGCCCCAAATAGATCCAATAGCACTGCAATCTCTAAATGCCCCTATTTCACAGGCGGATATTTGTCTAGCTATTAGATCTCTAGCTAATGGTAAAGCTCCAGGTCCAGATGGGTACACCTCTGAATTTTTTAAACTAATGGACAAAACTCTGTCTCCTACTCTCCAGCTAGTTTATCAGTCCATCCAGGAGAGCGGGGTATATCTCCCATCGGCTTCGCAAGCCCACATTAAACTAATAGCAAAAAAAGGTAAAGACCCTTCTGATCCTGGATCGTATCGTCCCATTTCCCTCCTTAACCTAGATGCAAAGATCCTTTCTAAGATCATAGCTAACCGTTTGGCCATTATTTTACCCTCTATCATTCACCCTTCTCAAGCAGGTTTTATAAAGGGTCGATCGGCCACGTCTAATATCCGCAAAGTGCTTACAGTTCTGCATCAGGCTAAAAATAACCCCCTTCAGGATTTAGCGATTATTTCTCTCGATGCTGAAAAAGCCTTTGATAACGTTAGTTTTCAATGGCTTCAACTAGTACTCTCTAAATTCGGCTTTTCCGGTTCGTTTATACAGTTAATTCAGGCTATGTATTCTGCCCCAACGGCTCAGATAGTAGCCGCGGGAAAAATATCTAACTCTTTTCTACTACATAAAGGAACAAGGCAAGGCTGTCCACTATCTCCCTTGCTTTTCAATTTAGCATTGGAACCCTTAGCCCGCTTCCTGCTTTTTCAGTCACAACTTCATGGCGTTCAAGTTGCTCAACAAGACCTTCGCCTAGCTTTATTTGCGGACGACATATTAATATTCACATCCAACCCGTCACTAGATCTGCCATATATTCAGAAAGTTTTTGCAGACTTTCGGTGTTGCTCGGGTCTTCGTATTAATTTTGCAAAAAGTGAGGTCCTTCCCCTATACCACGCCCGACTTCCAGATTGGGCCTGCGACTCCCTCTTTAAAATCAATACACGTTACATTACCTATCTGGGTATCAAAATTGGGAAATTGGCTTCGTCCCTTTATTCTCTTAACTTTTCGCCAGTTATTCAAAAAATTTTAGCGGAATTGGAAGTGTGGAAAGACCTGCCATTATCCCTCATGGGTAGAGCCCATCTCTTCAAGATGACAAGCTTTCCGAAGCTTTTATACCCTCTCCAAACTATCCCTCTTCTGCTCAAACGCACGGATATAGTCAAGTTAAACAAGGGGATTTCCAGCTTCCTATGGAGAGGGCGTCGCCCGCGTATAGCTATACACAAGCTGTTTCTCCCTAGATGTGAGGGCGGCCTGGGCCTCCCCAACATCCGGCTCTATAATTTATCTTGTATTTTACGGGTGTGTATAGATTGGTTATCCCAAGCGTCCATGTTCTCCAATTACCTACTTGAATCAGCCATGGTGAGTCCGTTCGACCTGTCGGCCCTATTACATTCTAACTCCAACTCAATACCGGTTCATCTTAAACATAATCCACTCATACGGGATACACTCTTCACTTGGAGGGAGGTCAGACGTAGACTAGGAGTTTCTCCCTGGATATCTCGCTTTCTTCCCATACATCACAATCCTTCCTTCTCTGTCTCTCAACAACATGCAGCCTACGATTTGTGGTATAACCAGGGTCTTAGACTTGTGAACCAATTGTATGATGGTGCATCAGGTTCTCCCCTTCCGTTTCAACAAATTCTTGGCTCGTTTGAACTACCTTCCCATCATTTTTTGTATATTTTACAAGTCAGGAATTTTGTGAAATCCATAGCTCAGGATAAGTCCACCCGTTTTTGCACGACTATGATAGAGGTTCTTGTGAGGAACCAGAAGTATAACATATCTAACATATATAATCAATTGTCCTTGCAATATGCTACACCGTTGGACTCCTCTACCTCCATCAAAACATGGTTGCGGGACTTCGACAATGTTTTCACTGCGGAACAAATACTTGCAGGCTTTAACACTACCTGTGCGTTCAACACGAACGAATTTTGGCGGGAGCAGCAATTTAAAATTATGCATCATGCCTATATGCCTTGTTTGTACTCAAGATCGGACCCAACGATCTCTGCGTGTCCGCTTTGTGGCTCATATAAGCCATCCCTCCACCACAGGTTTTGGAGTTGTCCCTCGATCTCTAATTTCTGGTCCCAACTCTTGAACTTTATACTCTTCGTTACTGCTCTCCCGCTACCTAGAGACCCACTGCTCCTTCTTTTTGGAAACCTGGATGTTCCCGTAACTGCTGCTTCACATCAGCACATTGCTCTGCTCAGAACTGCCAAACCGTGGCTCTCCACCTGCCTGATGGCAGCGAGAAGGTCAATTTTAAAAAAATGGGCCTCCAACTGCCCGCCAACCATTTCGGATGTCAAATTGGACTTACACTCTCTACTTCGTTTGGAGCGGCTCAGCATTCATAACTCCCCATCTACTCCAGGAGAGGAAAAGTTCAACCGCAAGTGGGGACAATATGTTTCAAGAATACTCCCTTCCTCGGAGTCTCAGCACCCCTCACATGGATTTCTAGCCTGGTCCTAATGTAGCCTCTGGGATATTCCTGATGCATTATGTATTGCTCGTATTAGGGGTAATCTGACTGTTTGAATTATACTTTCTGGGCCTTCTTGGACCTTTGACAATCTACCCTCCTTCCACTTTGGATTCAGTTTTCACTTTTCTTCTACTCTCTTTCTTTCACAACTTCGCTTCTTTGATGACTCTTAGGGAACTGTCCCCATACTAGCCCATCTACACCTCCACACACTGTCGAGCTGTTTCTTGCTACTGACATGTTCTTCCGGTCATCTGGCCTCTGAACCTAGGCAATACATTCCTAAGTCTTCTACTTCTCCCTCTTTTCTTTCTTTCTTTCTTTCTTTCTTTATCTTTGTCTTTCATGATGGTCTATTTCTTTCTAGACTTGTTTTCTCAATTTTCTTTCTCCTTATTTCCCTACGGTCTAATCTCTATTCTTTATTCTATGTTTTCTGTTTTTGTTCCCACTTCCTATCCATATGCACGTTGACCCTCCTCCTGGTCATTTGACTATTGGCTAACATGGAATATATCTGCTTGTCTCTCTAGAATTATACCTTTGCATGTTTTGACTCGTATCTTCTTAACAACCTGGATACATTACTCCTAAGCCCTTACATTTCGACACTTCGTGCGATGTCTCCCTTTCCATAAGTAAATCTTTTATTCCTACACATCTTTGTTTTTCTCTTTGTCTCTCTTGGGGCTTTTGCATATTCGTTATGAGAACAATTGGTATTTTTGGATTTTGTTACCTGCTTTGACATGTTGCTACGCTACGTATACTGTATAACTTTTATCGTTGGTTCATGTGTGTATAAGATAAAACCTAATAAAGTCTCTTTTAAAAAAAAAAAACTTTCATTAATTGATTATGTATTTGCAACTTAAGTTTTGCAGTTTTACATAACAATTCTTTATGTTTAATTTGTGTTTCGTCATCAGAGTCAATATCCGAACTTTCAGAGATATCGGACAGCCGTGGCTCTGATCTTGAATCACTCTGTTTGTCATCTGTGTTTATCATGGCAACCTGTTTACTGTCATTCTGCAGTCTTAACAAAAGATTTGTCTTTGAGTCAATTTGTTCCTCAAGATTTTCTATAGAATTACAAAAAATGTCACAGTTTGGGAAACTAAGAGCATCTTGAGACACATTTTCATGTATTTCTGTATTCTGTACAGTACTACATTCTGTCTGTTTTAATGTACAAGCTTTTTTAACAGGTAAATCAACATTCAAAATTCAACATTTTGTTGCATATTCTTACTAAATTTAAGATGTTAGATATCTTTTTACGCTGTCTGTGCACAGTAAATCTAGATTTATCTATCTGAATATTGGCCTGTAAACATTCATTATACATATAGTGCCATAGCTGACCGTCTTCAGTATATAAAGAAACATCTTTAAACTCTAGCTTGCTTTCATTAACTAAGTCATCAATAAATTCCATAATTGTTACTCACTGAAATCAAAAGATTTTCTCGTTTGACCCGGCTCAGTCACTGGACCTCTCATCCACATCTGTTTAATCGCCTTTTCTGCTAGGTTCTTTTCACCGCGCTTTTCCCAGACTTGACAATCACAGAATTGTGCGTTCTCTCCCTTATCAAGGAATGGAAAACCGGAGAAAAAACTTTGGCGGAGGCTGGCTCACCAAAATGTTGGATTTTAGACACATATAATACTTCTTTTAGTGTCTTGAGGCGATTATGAATGAAAGAGCCATTGAAATAAAAAATAAAGTGTGATTTTATTCTATCACACAATGGTGTAAAATAACAATGTAAAGCGTATCATGAACAGTTCCATGTAGATAAAACTACTGTAGAAATATCAAGCTGAAGTTTAAAGAAAAAGTCACCATTTTTAGTTATTGAAGTCCGGCCATGTGCTGTTCTGTCTTTCATGTTCTCTTTGTCCTTCTCATGTCTTTTTGGGAAGAAACCAGAAATAGACGGAAATGATGATCTTGTCTTCAGTAAGCACCTGTTCCAGCTTCTCATACGTGTGTGTGCGTGTATGTCAAAGTGTCAGTGTTAGTGTGTGAGTGTCTCCCCTCCTCTGTCCCTTATGGACCTTTTTATGCAGAATTATTGTGTCATAGCGAGAGATTCGTAATACCTTGTATGGCATAGAAGGGAGGGGACGACACTCACATAATGTTTTTGATGGACAGGAACATATGGATGCTGATGTACATAATATTATAAGCCGATGATGTAACCTCAGCTATTCATATTTAAAGAATAATATAGCTTAAGAACATATCAATGTATAATCACTAATCTATATATGTATCAATATTAGAAATGTATACTAAACAATACACAGATACTATTAAAATACATAATGTAATAGTAAATCTATAATGAGTCCTCCTAATACCCTTGACATATTACTAGAGACTTCTAACCAGCTATGCCTCAATATAGTCTTCAGCTGGTTTAGCTGGTCTAGCTAACTTACCCGTATTTACTGTCTCAGCTTAACTTATATATCTTTAGGTCTCAGCTATAATTGAAGAATTGTAATACTATTGGCTTCAGGCGTCTATTCAAACATATTAATATTAATTATGATTAATCATAAAAAACAAATAATTTGCAAGCTTGCCATCAATATAAGTGCTGAATCATAATTTTGATTTCTAACACTGTGCCTTACATCACTTCCTGCCTGTGCCCGACATCACTTCCTGTCTTTGCCCGACATCACTTCCTGTCTTCCATAGAGATTTCCTGTCTCTGTAATTGTGTGATCACCACCTCGTGGAGCTCAGAAGAACTGCAGTCCAAGAAATGTCACAAGAAAATGAAACCAAACTGTACGATGACAGCAAGATTTATTTATTTCTACTTCAGCTCCGGAAAGTTTTACCCCCTTCATGACCGGGGTATTTTTTGCCATTCAGCACTGCCAATTGTGTGGTCATGCAACACTGCACACAAATTAAATTGATATCATTTTGCACACAAATAGAGCTTTCTTTGGTGGTATTTGATCAGCACTGGGGGTTATTTTTTAATACAAATGATAGTTTTGATGGAATCCTTTTGCTTGGTTGACCTATATTAGTTTATAGGTCCATACTATGAGGTGAGCGGCCATCCTTATCCATAGGTGGAGGTGCAGATTTCACGGGGGAGCACTGCAGTCTTTCTGGAGCACATTCTATATCAAACACATTTATTCTAGCACAATATTTGATTGAACTGTCCCAATTATAAGGACTTTTATTGTATGTTTTATATGTATATATGTACATGAATATGGCGTGTATGAGAGAGAGCAACACTGATTTTCAGATTGGATTAAATGATATCTTCTACTTTGTTATAAAACATATCCCATAAAATCAGATTTCTTCATACATGTAGTACAACGTGTATTCTGCTCCGTGTCTTTGGTAGAAGCATAGCTGAATCCGTGGATATTGATTGGTTTGTGTGAAGTTATGGCGTCTACAAACTATGGGATATAGAATGGAATTTATGCAGCTTTTACGTCGCTGTTACTTTCTGACTGCCGATCACATTTCTTGAGGCACTAAAATGCCCGGACCTTACAAACATCCCCAAATGTCCCCTTTATGGGAAGGATACATCCCAAGGTATGTGCTGAGAGGCATGTTGTGTCCATGAAACATTTACAGTTTTTGCCATAAGTTATTGGAAAATGAAAAACAAAATGTAATTTAATGAGCTTTTTCTTGCACACGCCATGGGGATATGTGGAATTACACCCAAAACACATTCTGCTACTCCTCCCCAGTATGAGGACACCACAATGACCACCTTAAGGAGGCTTAGGCAACCATCTTAGGGTGCCAGGATAGGGGGGTGGTAAAATATGAACCTGCAGCCACTTGCTGGGGATTTGGATTTTTAACAATGCTGCAGATTTGTTATTATTTGAACATTCCCCACCGCTATACAGCCGGGAGTGTGAGGACTTTAGTAAAGTCTGATTTCATGTGGAAGTGATACAAATGGCTGTGAATCCGCCTGTTACTTCCATGAACATTGCTGCAATGTGCCCTGACCCCGCCACCGGACAGCAGAGCATGGTCCTCTCATGGTGGGTGTCACTGGGAAGGGTGGCGGGAGCTCAGTGGCCCTCCTGTACACAGACTAGGAAGTGACATGCATGACGTGGATGACATCACTTCCTGGACTGGAGCTGTCAATCTCCAGGATCAGTGCCGGGGGAAGCAGCTGATGGAAAGTGGTTTGTGTTCCATCATCTGCAGTGGAGTAGACAGGAGACATCTACAGTCTAATATACCCCAGGGGTCTCCATAAAGAGAACCTGTCACCTATATGCCATCACATAGGAGGCTATTGGTCCCCTACATGATAGCAATACAAGTTATGGACAAAATAAATAAGGTTTTAAGCATAGAAAGAGACACATTTTTTTAATAATGCAAAAATGTTAGAGCCCCTCCTCCCCCGACACACACCTACAAAAACACGCACATTGGGGCGCCTACATAGGGACACAGTGATCCCCACACATGTTACATATCAGCGCACACGCCGGAGGGAGAGCAATGATTGGAGCACCAGTGCTCCTGTGTAACTCTATACTGATGACCTGGAGGGGCTATTAAAGCGTTCCAAGTGCACACAGTGTTACGGCTTGACATGTTGGGAATCCCATTTCCTCGGCACAACCTCATCTTTTATATTTCACCAGAAAATAGGTCATGAATTGCATTTATGTGCTCAGAAATAAACGTTACTATATTGTTCCTGAAATGTTGCCTTTCATAAACTGTTGTGCTAATATCATGTAACATAGAAAATGACAACTCCCAACATTGTATTATATAGGGTGTCCGCTATCAAAGAATACATCAGATTTGGGGTTTTGTGATCTTCAGGAATAAAATGATTTTTAAAAAGTGTAAACAAAGAACAAAAAATGTCCCCAGGACTCCATGGACCCCTTCATTCCACGCCGTCTCCAGGAACCGGGAAACCACAGAGAAACCAAGTGTCCCCCGACTTCCTCTCCAGGCTGGGATGTCATTCTGGTTGGGCGCCACCTACAGGGGAAGAAGCAGACTGCACCGGCCTACATCTGCTCTATGCTTTGTCTGATCAGGATGGCGGCCATTTCTCCCTGAACACAGAGCGCCCTAAAGGGGGGCGGTAAACGTAGTGCAGCATTGAGCCCCGTCCAGCTGTAGTGTAGACTTTGACAGGCTGCAGGCAGCGGGGCTGGACGCTGTACCTGTGCCTACCAGGTGTATTATAATGCTAGCATTGCACCCACAGGGGCCGGACCCCCCATGTACAAGGGGCCTAAGAGATACCATCAGCTTGTGTCCCATTCCACCAGTCTCCTAGAACTGGAAGAGGACATTTTTGGGGGGGGTGTTGTAGATGAACCCAGACCACGGTATTGTGCGGTGAAAATATCATCCAACTTTATTCATCATATATATGTGACACTTTAACAACAGAAGAAAAGAGATAGATTGTTTACATTTCAAGGATCTATTTATACCATTTATATCATCTATGCTAAGAAACTGATTAACATGTGACACGCCCCTCATTAATACCAGCCCCGCCCACTTATGTATCCCTCTAAACATCCAAATCCCTGTAACTTCCCAGAAGACACTTTCATCTTTTATCCATAACAAGCTGATTGGGTACAAGAGAACCCCGAGCCCCTCCTGCTCATTCCCACACAACAAGTCCATGTCACCATCTACAAGGTGAGAGGACCTGAAGGAGAACAAGACCATGACCACCAGGACCATCGCCTGACTGAAGCCATGCTCACATTTCTTTCTAATGCTGCTTCTATGGTCTACTCAGATACAGATTTGGCAGATGTACATTCGTGTCTTCAAGGAGCTGATCAAACATGACCTGTGCTTGACCATCTTTTTTGGGGTCCAGAGGTGACATTAGGGGTCTGATAGACCTCTTGTGTTTCTTTAAAGAGGATCTGTGACCAGCAATATGTTATCACATGTGAGGCTATTAACCCTCTATATGGCAATAATAAAGTTCAGAGAAAGAAAAGTGTAAAGTAACACACTGTAAATGAAAAACACACAAAACACATTTTAAAGCCCCCAGTTCCCGTATACATGAGCAATTGCAAGGGTTGGGTGCGGTTATGTAGGAAAACATCAATCACACTACACATTGTACATATCTCTGCACACACCAGAGGGAGAGGAATAACTCGAGGGCCATCATTCATGGTTCACTATATAAACTGATGACTGTAAAGGCTTTTAAAGCGTCACCTATGGACAATTTCTGGTACTGAAGTTTGTCACCATTTCACAAGCACATGACATTTTTAAAGCTTGATATGTTTGGTATCTATATACTTGATGCCAACCTCATCTTTCATATTTCATCAAATTGGGTCATATATTGTGTTTGTCTGCACTGGAATTATCGTTAGTGTTTTTTTTGCTGAAAATATGCATTTCATAGACAGCTGTACTAATATTGTGTGATAAAAACCACCACCATTTTATTCTCCAGGGTCTCTGCTTTCAGAAAATAAGAAAAAGTTTATGGGGTTTTAAATAATCTTCTGTTCTAACAATGTGAATGTAATCATGTGCATAAACAAGCAAAATCAACTGGCAGCAAAACACACAACAGCAACAATGTATACAATTATCATCAAATCTATAGTAGCAACTAATGGCCTAAGAAGCAAAGCCGCCATATTACTCAACCAAGTTCCAACTAACCCCATGCAAGAAAATGGATCCCACTTCCCCCCACCCAGGTTACTGTTGGAACTCCTTTACCTTGTGTAGATATCTCCTTCTGAGATCCTCATGATCTAATATAAATGTACAACACTCTCTGACACCACTTTGCAGGCTCCGCCTTGAGCTTCCGAGAGATAGTCTGCTGCCATGCAGTTCTGTGACACCACCTTAGGTGATGGAGCCACTTCTGCTGTCAGCTCGGCTATACCATCAATGGTGTCATTGGTTATCTGATCCATGACTCCAGTACACCGGTTCATCTTACTTATCTTAGATTACTTAGATTCCCCATCCCGTCTATGAAGGGCTCACTGCATAAAACATCTCCACTCCAGAGAAAATGTTTCTTCTCACTGGAAGGCCAGGGGAGTATTGGGAGAAATTGAGGCTTTCCCTTACAGATATGGGGGAGGGGCAACATCACCTAAAGTACAGCTATGGGTGGAATTGAAGGGAAGACATTTTAGGGCGCTCCTTCCACACAAGAAGCAATGCATCTGGAAGGACTAGGAATCCATTGGACCAATGGGGATTAAACATTCTGCAATACATTGAGACACCATGAAATGTTACTGGCCTGTGATTGGCTCTCCTATTGTTAGTGAAGTGAGACTCCCCTTGTCGGTGTCATTAATGGAAAGAAACCATGTGAAATGTTTCCCCCAAATCCAAAAAGGTGACCTCCTTGGGTAGGTAGCCATCCTACTATTCCTGATATGAGTTTGTAGTCCCTGCTACTACAGGAAACATGCGGGCGATCATTTACACCTTTTACAGCAGGACAGTAAATATCAGAACACAATTCAAACATCAGACCAACAGCAGGAAGTCTGCTAACTGAATGTGTAATGCAATCTGTCATTAGCATTCCCAGAGTTCCCTCTGCAACATAGTTGTATCAGCTGTTGGTCCTGTCTGTAGATCTGTTATTTTCCCGCCTCCTGTAACAGGGTGACAACCCTGATCATTCTGCAGGAACATTACACAGCAGCGTTGTCACCCTGTACAGGGAAGTCTTAGATAGATTATAAGTAAGACACACAAGTAAAGCCCAACTTCAGCTAACGCTTCTACAGCAGTTACAGCAACAGGTTCTCTATAAGGTCCAACCCCCCATATGAATGACAACTGACAGTTGTGAGCACCCCGGCAGTGTTATAGGATTTGCCCCAACCCCTCCAACTGCCATCTTTCCCAAAAGACTTGGCCTTCTACAGGAAGTAGTAAAAAAAAAACAATCTACTGGGAGGGACAACAAAAAATAGTACAATAGACTCGGAAAAGCAAAACCTGCTCTGCTAATGACAGATTTCATTATTAATGTCATTAGTGATTTTGCCCATAGTTACACTTTGGTGCCAACGTTGTAATATTTCCAGGGAGAAGAAGTTTTCTTTACAAACTTTCCACCAAAAAGAGATGTGTGCACTCAGAGTGATTATTGTGAACCCCAATCAGAGGAATGTCAGTCCCCCGGAAGAAGTGGTAGGAATATGACCGCACACTCAGCACTTTGTAAGTTCAGATCTCTGGCAGTTGTATTGTGTGATTAGTCTATGGAGAGGAGTAATAGCTGGAAAGAGAAAACATGGAACAAGGATTTCTGATCTTCACCTGATGGAATCCCATTTGGCAGAACCACATGGAACACAAGTGGCCAGCTGGGCTTACGTTTTACTGCTGAATACATCCCCTAAATCAGCAGTAACTCAGTATTGGAAGGCCTGCATCAGCTTGGGATGTTGTTTTCTCACTGAACAGAGACTTCTTTCTAGCTGGTGTCACAGCCGCAGACCTGCCTGAAAGGTTGTCACCCATGAGATGATATCCTACAACCTCACAAACACCCCCTTTCCTCTCTATGATCACAATCTCATCACCTTCACAGTCTCCTCATCTTCAAACACTTATCCCTCCAATCAGCAATCACCTGCAGAAACCTTCACAACTTGAACCCTTCTCCTTTCCACTCTGCAACTGACCAACTCTATGACAGAATCTCTCCCGTCCTGCCCTGACCTGGCCACTGCTGTCTACAACAGTTCACTTTCATCCACATTAGACTCACTTGTTCCTCTAACATGAAGCATCAGGCCCCACCCATTACAACCTTGGCAGACTGACAACACCAGAGATCTTAAACGACATAGTCGTGTGCTGGAGCGAATGTGGCGTAAAACCAAATCTCACCAAGCATTCACCCGATATAAATCTGCTTTCTTCACATACAATTCCTCCCTCCATGCTGCCAGACAAACCTACTTTGTCACTCTCATCAATAGCTTGTCATCCAGTCCTCGTCATCTCTTCTCTACTTCTAACTCTCAACTTTCTCCACCTCTACCCAGTACCTCACTCACTGCTCACGAGATTGCAAATCATTTCAAAAACAAGATTGATGCAATTCGTAGGGGCAACTCCACTGCACAGACATCCATCCCACTTAGCATACCTTATACTAAACCTCCCTCAACACTTTCCCCTTTTGACCTTGCTACTACCGAAGAGGTCACTAAGGTTTCCTCAGAAGCCCGTCTCACTACCTGCCCCCTGGATCCTGTCCTCTCACAACTACTACGGTCACCCTCTTCTTCCATCCTACGCTCCCTCACTCACATCTTCAATCTCTCCCTCTCTACTGGTGCCCTCCCCTCCCCTCTAAAGCATACGCACATCACTCCCATACTCAAAAAGCTCTCGCTGGACACCACCAACCTGAACAACTTAAGACCCATCTCCCTGCTGCCATTTACCTCCAATCTATTAGAACTCTTAGTCTACAATCACCTGAGCTCCTCCCTCACTGACAACAACCTTCTTCACCCTTTACAGTCTGGCTTTCCCTCACTACACTCCACTGACACTGCCCTACTAAACCTCACTAATGATCTACTAACTGCTAAAGCCAATGGCCACTACTGCGTACTCATCCCAACCAATGGTCACTACTCTGTACTCATACCAACCAATGGTCACTACTCCGTACTCATCCCAACCAATGGCCACTACTCCGTACTCATCCCAACCAATGGTCACTACTCCGTACTCATCCCAACCAATGGCCACTACTCCGTACTCATCCCAACCAATGGCCACTACTCCGTACTCATCCCAACCAATGGCCACTACTCCGTACTCATCCCAACCAATGGCCACTACTCCGTACTCAACCCAACCAATGGCCACTACTCCGTACTCATCCCAACCAATGGCCACTACTCCGTACTCATCCCAACCAATGGCAACTGCTCCTCACTCTTACTACATGACCTCTCTGCAGCTGTTGATATGGTTGACCATCCCCTCCTCCTCAAAAAACTCCACTCTCTTGGCCTCCAAGACTCTGCTCTCTCCTGGTTCTCCTCCTACCTATCACAGAGCTCATTCAGCATTACCTATAACTCTGCCTCCTCCTCTTCACTCCCTCTTTCTGAAGGGGTCCCTCCATGTTCTGTCCTTGGACCCCTACTCTTCTCCATCTACACCTCCTCCCTTGGTCACTTGATAAACTCCCATGGCTTTAAGTACCATCTCTATCCTGATGACATACAAGTCTATCTTTATAACCCTCACCTCACCCCTTCAGTCTCCTTTCGCATTACTACCCTACTAAGTGGCATATCGGCATGGATGTCACTCCACTTCCTCAAACTCAATCTTTCCAAAACTGAGCTCTTTGTATTCCCCCCAGCCTTTGCCCCCTCCACTGACTTCTCCATCAAGATCAATAACACAATCATCAGTCCCTCCCTCATGCCAGGGTGCTAGGTGTAATCCTAGACTCCCATCTGTCATTTCAGCCCCAAATCCAATCACTGTCCAAATCTTGTAGACTTCACCTCCGCAACAGCTCCAAGATATGGCCGTTCTTAACCTCGGAAACCACTAAGCAACTTATTCACTCCCTTCTTATATCACGCCTCGACTATTGTAACTCCCTCCTCATTGGCCGACCTCATTGCAGGCTATCCCTTCTTCAGTCTATCATGAATGCTGCTGATATCCACCTTACAAACCATTCTGTATCAGCCATCCCTATCTGCCAATCCCTCCACTGGCCTCCATTCAGTGTCCTCCACCAATCCCTCCACTGGCCTCCATTCAGTGTCCTCCATCCCCCTCTGCCAATCCCTCCACTGGCCTCCATTCAGTGTTCTACACCTCTCTTTGCCAATCCCTCCACTGGCCTCCATTCAGTGTCCTCCACCAATCCCTCCACTGGCCTCCATTCAGTGTCCTCCATCCCCCTCTGCCAATCCCTCCACTGGCCTCCATTCAGTGTCCTCCACCTCTCTTTGCCAATCCCTTCACTGGCCTCCACCCTCTCTGCCAATCCCTCCACTGGCCTCCACTAAGTGTCCTCCACCCCTCTCTGCCAATCCCTCCACTGGCCTCCATTCAGTGTCCTCCACCAATCCCTCCACTTGCCTCCATTCAGTGTCCTCCATCCCCCTCTGCCAATCACTCCACTGGCCTCCATTCAGTGTCCTCCACCTCTCTTTGCCAATCCCTCCACTGGCCTCCACCCTCTCTGCCAATCCCTCCACTGGCCTCCACCCCTCTCTGCCAATCCCTTCACTGGCCTCCACTCAGTGTCCTCCACCCCTCTCTGTCAATCCCTTCACTGGCTTCCCATTGCCCAACGGAGAAAATTCAAAACACTAACAATAACATATAAAGCCATTTATAACTCTGCCCCAAATTACATCACCGATCTTGTCTCCAAATATCACCCAAACCGTACTCTCCGCTCCTCGCACGACCTCCTGCTCTCTAGCTCCCTTATCTCCTCCTCCCATGCTCGTCTCCATAGCTTCCCCCATCCTCTGGAACTCTCTACCCCAATTTATCAGACTATTGCCTACTCTGCTCACTTTTAGGTGAATTCTGAAAACCTATATCTTCAGGGAAGCCTATCCTGCCCTCAGCTAATAATGGAATCTTCTACTCTTCCAACCAGTCCATCCCCCACAGTTACTACCTTTTGTACCACTAGCCCCTCCCTCCTAGATTGTAAGCTCTGAGGAGCAGGGCCCTCCTATCCCTCTTGTATTAAACTGTATGGTTACTGTATTGTCTCCCGTTATATTGTAAAGCGCTGAGCAAACTGTTGGCGCCATATAAATCCTATATAATAACAATAATAATAATATCAATGAGAGATGAAATGTGGAAAGAAGGCATTGATAATGGGAGAGGAGATGGAACAGGTAATGGGAGGAGTGGACAAGGTGGGCTTAGTTGGAGACCTCAAGCCTGGCTGATCATGTATCAATAGTCAGAAGAACCTGGAATGGACTCTCCCACTGAGGCTTCAGAGACTTGGTAAGATAATAGACCCCATCCTAGTCTCTGGTACTGAGGCAGTGTTGGTCATGTATTACCTCAGGATCCAGAAATGAAGAAAATGCTTAGAAACACAACTCAGTTGGTGTATCATAAAAATGCATTGCATGTTCATTCAAAGCTCCATAAAAAAAGATAAAGATGAGAATCATGAGGGAAGCTGTTCGTGATTTATTGATGCTTATCTTAAAACAAATTGTCAAGCAATAAAATATTCAAATCCCTTCTAGTTGTGTATTGATGGACATAAGCACTAAACTCAGTTCATCCGATGATTACATTCCAGTTTGCTCAGATTTTAGTTTGTTTCTTTTAAAGTAGCATTTTATCTTCTCCCTTCTTCTCTAGCTTGTGGGATGACATTGGGGATGTGAAACTAACTTGTGACACCTGAAACTTATTTAATATTCATTTTCTTCCAGAATTTAATCTATGCTGAAATTTGTGAATCCTCCGGTGATAGATTAGACCGGCATTAACTCTAAAAGTTTTGTCACATGGAGAGCATTAAAATGACTTCTCTCCAGTGTGACTCCTCTGATGTGTGATAAGATATGACTTCCGTGTAAAAGCTTTATCACATTCAGAACACTGATATGGCTTCTCTCCACTGTGAATCCTCTGGTGTGGGATAAGATCTGACTTCTGTGTAAAAGCTTTATCACATTCAGAACACTGATATGGCTTCTCTCCAGTGTGAATCCTCTGGTGTCTGATAAGATCTGACTTCACTGTAAAAGCTTTATCACATTCAGAACACTGATATGGCTTCTCTCCAGTGTGAATCCTCTGGTGTGTGATAAGATGTGACTTCACTGTAAAAGCTTTATCACATTCAGAACATTGATATGGCTTCTCTCCAGTGTGACTCCTCTGGTGTGTGAGAAGACATGACTTCTGAGTAAAAGCTTTATCACATTTAAAACACTGATATGACTTCTCTCCAGTGTGACGCCTCTGGTGTGTGATAAGATGTGACTTCACTGTAAAAGCTTTATCACATTCAGAACATTGATATGGCTTCTCTCCAGTGTGAAGCCTCTGGTGTGCGATAAGACTTGACATCTGTGTAAAAGCTTTATCACATCCAGAACACTGATATGGCTTCTGTCCAGTGTGAATCCTCTGGTGTCTATTGAGATATGACTTCACTGTAAAAGCTTTATCACATTCATAACACTGATATGGCTTCTCTCCAGTGTGAACTCTTTGGTGTATTATAAGGGATGTCTTGCATGTAAAAGTTTTGCCACATTCAGAACACCGATATGGCTTCTCTCCCTTGCAAGCCTTCTGCTGTGTGATATATTTTCTCTCCATTGTAAAATCTACAAACAAGTAGTTTGAAATGACTCCTCTTATGTATACTGGGGTTGGACTTTATTGTAAAGCCATTGTCACTTCCAGAACACTGAAATTACTTTTCTCCCGCTGGATCAATGTGGAAGAGGATCCAAACCATGACTTTTAGAACACAGATATGACTTGTATCCCGTGTGAATCCTACAGTGAACTGCAGTAAAGACTTTCAGTCAATTAAGACATCCATGTGTTTTATTTTCCATGCGACTCAGCTGTATTCATGAAGACAAAAAAGTCCCAAAAACCTGGTTCATCAATCTACCTGTAGAGAAAGAAAAAAGATAGAATTCTATATAAAAGGGCTACATAAAGTTGCTTTCTATTTTTAATGTTCATTACTAAATATATCTTATGAATAGAAAGAATATGTACAGCATTATCTACAGTATTTTTTAATCAAATAGATTTGATTAATAAAGTTTATAAGTGCGCACAGTATTCCCAACATTCAGCCCAGACAATGGAGTCATACATTCTCACGTATAGGTAGTTGTGGCACTGTTACAGATCATACAGAACAATAACTTGCTTTGTCTATGGTGTCACTTTTACCTTTTATAAACAAATGAACAGAGAAAAGAAGAAACAACCTAGAACAATTCAGCTGTACACGGCAAGTAACTCCCCCCAGTACATACATAGATAGCTGACACCGATCAATGAGACCCGTGTCTCCAGGATCATACCCAAAGTATGGGTCTCCAATGCAGTCACCATTCAGTAGGATACAACTGGCCGTTCTCCTTCTATGGGGCTAAAAGAGATAAGATTTTAAAAGCCTATGAAGAACTAACCAGGAATGAGCAAGGAGTATCCAGCCAGTTCTGCCAGACATACATCTCCTGGGGGAATTACAATGTTGGCAAGTTTGTTTTTCACATGTTAATGTGGAGATCACCTGCTCAATTCACTGTTGTCTGCTGGGAGATTGAGATGATAGCCAAGATCGTAATATTTTTTATGGTCAATAAACAGCAGCCTCACTATTGCTATATGACTTGTAATAGGAGGAGGTGTAAATAACTCCTCCTCTATTGACACCAAGAGGCACACCTGAGGAATATTGAATACCAACATTATAACGCTGGTCATATCGTTCCACTTTTTGAACATCTCCAAAACACGTATCAAATCCCCGACATCACCGCTACAAGTGGGGTCAAAGGGGAAATCCCTCCTGTCCTAGCTGAACAATTGAGCTGGGGTCCTGAAAGCTCTATGCAAAAGAAATGACTGAGTTTCTGTGAAGAGGACAGAGAGATGAGAGGTATGGAGGTCAAAATCACCTCCCACCACTCTCTCTTATCTTCTCTGTTTCCCATTTCTTTCTATAAGTCTTCGGTAAGAGTCAAAAGACTGGAATAAATAGATGAGAGATCATGCCTTTCCCACTGGTGCCATCTGAAGCCCATTAACAAGTGTGAGAGTGATGTGAAATCTGTATCTGATGGAAGTAGCAATCGATGGATGGGTTCTAATGTGTCTACTAAGTCCCACCTGGTAAGATGCTGAAGTTGGGCAGCTATAAAATAAAGTCTAACATTTGGTATTGCTAGGCCTCCTGGGTCTTCACCATAATGTAGAGTAGTGAGTTTGATTCTAGCTGACGGCTTCTTCTAAATGAGTTCCCCAAACTGGGAGTCTATACTGGAGAACCACTTACGAGGTGTCCACATGGGAGAATTGTGGAGTATATAAAGGAATTGTGGGGTCCATATCTTCTCTTGTTCATAGATGTTATTGGAAAGAGATAATAGTTTTACAAGGAGCTCATAATGTGATTGCAGGACTCAACAACAGTGTCAGAGAAGATCGCTGCGGCACACGAATCTGCGCATGCGCAGAATCCTGACAAGGCATACTGGAAGGCGGGCACTAAGACCCAGGCGCACCTGTCACCAATGATGGCGGTGGGCAGGCACTAGGACCCAGGCGTGCCTATCGGTGCTGGGCGGGCTATTTAAACGGGCCACTGCAGGATCCAAATTGCCGTATGGTCTTATTCCTTTGCCTGTGATTCCTGACTCGGAGTTGTTTCCTGTTGCCGAACCTATGAGGGATGAATTACCATATGGGGGATGAATTACCATATGGGGGGATGAATTACTATATGGGGGGATGAATTACTATGGGGGATGAATTACTATATGGGGGATGAATTACTATATGGGGGGTGAATTACTATGGGGGATGAATTACTATGGGGGATGAATTACTATGGGGGATGAATTACTATATGGGGGGTGAATTACTATATGGGGGGTGAATTACTATGGGGGATGAATTACTATGGGGGATGAATTACTATATGGGGGATGTATTACTATGGGGGATGAATTACTATATGGGGGATGAATTACTATATGGGGGATGAATTACTATATGGGGGATTAATTACTATGGGGGATGAATTACTATATGGGGGAGATGAATTACTATGGGGGATGAATTACTATGGGGGATGAATTACTATGGGGGATGAATTACTATATGGGGGATGAATTACTGTATGGGGGATGAATTACTATGGGGGATGAATTACTATGGGGGATGAATTACTATATGGGGGATGAATTACTATGGTGGATGAATTACTATATGGGGGATTAATTACTATGCTTACTATGGGGGAATATTACTATACTTACTATGGATGACACATACACATCATTCATCTACTCTTGGTCCGGCCCCCGGGTCCAATTATAAAATACTTTATTATTTCATAATAAAGTAATTATAAAATAATTTCTTTGTGTTTGATTCCTATTCAAGAGAATTACTTTATATATAGTCAATATAGGCACAGAGGTAAATTTTTTTAACATTTTCTAATGGTGGTGTGCCTCGTGATTTTTTTCATGAAAAAAGTGTGCCTTTGCACAAAAAAGGTTGAAAAACACTGGCCTAGACGACTTGGGCCAATTGGTTGTTCCCGAGTTTATATCCTCACGGATACTTATGTCAATTTCTATGTTTACACCTTTCTGTGTTACTTTATTGTTTTTTGTTTTTTTTTTCTATTGCATCGATGGTATTTAATTTCTTTTTTATGCTAACACATTTGCTTCAATTTTTGTTATTTTATAATGGCTTTGAGGTTTCTGTCGTATAATGTCAAGGGCCTCAACTCCATTCAAAAAAGGTGGATGGCTTTGAGGGAATTTCGATCCTCAGGAGCAGACATTATTTTTGTTCAAGAGACCCATTTCAAATCAGCTGGCTCCTTTCGTTTTGCCTTGAGATTTTTTCCCCAAGCCTATTCGGCCTTTGATCCCCCCGGGAAGGCTGGGGTGGCAATTTTGATTGGGTCGCACTGCTCCCTTCGGATTGTTTCCTCCAAAGTTGACCAAAAAGGTTGTTTCATTATTCTGGAATGTATGCTGGGTAACACTCCCCTTGTTCTGTTGAATTTATACGCCCCCAATACGGGTCAATTGCAATTTCTTTCCCAAACACTCGCTGCTTTAGACTCTTTTTTCACTTTGCATGGGATTGTGGGGGGTGATTTTAATTTGATTTTTTCCCCCCATAAGGACAGGAAAGCTCTTTTTGAGTCCACACCCTCGAAGCGGCAATGCTCCGCTTCAAAATCCTTTCGTAGACTGATAAGGGAGCATCGTCTCTTCGACGCCTGGCGGATTAAACACCCCCTCCATAAACAATTTACTTTCTACTCCACCCCTCACCGTAGCTTCTCCCACTTAGATCATTTTTTCATCTCTGCCCCACTGCTTCCACTCTTGGTCTCTTCTGAAATTAACCCCATTACCTGGTCTGATCACACCTCTCTGACTTTAAACCTTTTCTTTCCTCCCGCTATACCCAAACCATGTCATTGGCGTCTTAATGAGACCTTCCTCTCCACAGATCATCTTAGGGATGAATTGTCTCGGGGACTTGATACCTATTTTACCCTCAATGTTGGCTCCGTAGCCTCTTCCTCTGTTTTATGGGAGGCCCATAAGGCGGTATTTCGGGGACTCTGTATTTCTATGGGTTCTCGTTTAAAGAAATCTGCGGCACGTGCTAAGGCCTCTCTTGTACATCAACTATTTTTGGCGGAGCGACGGTTGATGGCCAAGCCGTCCATTTCTGGGCTCCAGAAGGTAACATTTTTACGTGACCAAATTAAAACCCTCGACTCCAGTAAGGCTGCACAATCCCTTCTGTGGGTTAAACAGAAATTTTATGAATTTTCCAACAAACCCCATCGTATGTTAGTCAATCGACTTAAAGCTCAGTCTCCTTCCACGATGCCTGATCTTTTAATCCAACCAAACGGCAGCCCTACCTATGATCCTCAGGTCATGGCAACCCTTTTTGGCTCCTACTATGAGAAACTGTATAACTGTTTGATCCCAGACCTTCACCCGCCTCTCACACAGTTATCCTTTGACAATTTTTTTGATTCCTTGTCATTTCCGAGACTATCACCCTCAGACATTGCCATTCTTAATGCTGACATTACGATAGAGGAATTACTTGATACAATTAAACATCTCCCTTCTCGTAAGGCCCCGGGTCCGGATGGTGTACCCTACACCTATTATAAATCCTTTATTGGTATCCTGGCTCCCCATCTCCTTTCTCTTTACCAAAATCTTTTTAAGGGGGTCACACCCCAGACTGAATTTTCACGAGCCTATATCTCGGTTATCCCTAAACCCGATAAAGATCCCTCTATTGTAGACAACTACCGTCCGATTGCCCTACTTAATTCCGATTACAAGATTTTCACAAACATTTTAGCCAACCGACTGTCCGGAATTATTTCCAAACTCATACATAGGGACCAAGTGGGCTTTGTGCCTTCCAGACATGCTGCGGATAACACCAGGAGATCTATTGATCTGGTTGATCTGGTTAATCGATCCTCCACCCCTGCAGTGTTACTGAGCTTGGACGCTCAAAAAGCTTTTGACCGGTTAAGTTGGCCCTACATGTTTATGGTTTTGGAGAGGTTTGGTTTCCGGGGTCCATTTGTAGCAGCCTTGAAGGCCCTTTATTCTTCCCCATTTTCGCAGGTCAGATTAGCATCTTTTCTTTCACTCCCTTTTCAGATGTCAAATGGCACACGTCAGGGTTGTCCACTCTCCCCTCTGCTGTTTATTCTTTGCCTGGAGCCACTGGCCACAGCCATTAGGTCGAATCCGGATATTCACGGGATACATTCCCATACCCATGAGTACAAATTATCGCTGTTTGCAGACGACATCCTCCTCACACTCACGAGTCCCTATACTTCTTTACCGATTTTGCATCAGATCTTGAAATAATTTGGGGCTATTTCAGGTTACAAAGTTAATACGTCTAAAACTGAGGCACTCCCAATTCACGTCCCACCTGTCACATTATCCTTGCTTCAGGAAGCCTTTCCCTACCGGTGGTGTACCCATTCTTTCAAATATTTAGGTACTAATCTTACTTCCTTTTACCAATCCATATACAAGGCCAATTTCCCTCCACTATTTATAGCAATTTCTCGCTCTCTGAAGCGATGGGATGCCTTGCCCATGTCTTTCCTAGGATGCATTAACGTATTAAAAATGACAGTGTTGCCTAAACTTTTGTACCTGTTTGCGACCCTCCCCGTTCCTGTTCCTATGTCCAAACTTCACTCTCTTCAGAAATCTTTCCTGCATTTTATTTGGCACAACAGGCGGCACAGGATTGCACGTTCTGTTTTGCTTTCCCCACGATCTAGGGGGGGCTTGGGGGCCCCGGATATTATAACATATTACTACGCAACTCATCTTCGTTTTCTCATGTCATGGTCTTCCCATCATCCTCCCAACACATGGACTGAGATCGAATCTTTGCAATTGTCCCCAGCTCATCCATGCTCTCTCCTTTGGTCGACCTCAGCAGTGGATGTCTCCACCTTTCGCCATTTATTTCTGGGACCTATGTATTTTTCTCTGACTGTTTGGCGGAAATGTAGGGCTAAATTTACACTGGCCTCTGATTGCTCCCCACTGACAAATGTCCTCTATAACCCTAATCTCCCAGACAATATGGCCATGTCCCGGATGTCGCATTGGGTTGTAGCTAACCTTTTTCAATTGCGTCACTTGGTACATCCGGTGTCTCGTAAGTTACACTCATTCCCAGTCCTCCAGAAAAAAAGCCCTTTTACCTTCTCAACACCTATATATTGTTCTTCAAATACGCCACTTTTTTTCCACTTTATCTCCTTCATTGACTCTGGGGAAGCCTACTCCCTTTGAAAGTTTATGTATGCAGGGTCCCCACCATAGGGGTATAATCTCTAATACTTATAAACTTCTTATGGAAGCCCCCTCCTTATCCAATGATACTCACCTTTACATGCGTAGGTGGTCTCAATTCACACAATGCGATATTGATTTATTAACATGGAAGAAAATTTGGGAAAATGCATCTAGATCTTCTGTCTGTGTGGTTTTTAAGGAAAATATTTACAAGACTATGATGTTATGGTATAAAACACCTGAGGTTCTGCATGCTTATAACCCGAGTGCTTCTCCTGATTGCTGGCGCTGTAGTAGAGACCTTGGTTCTCTCTATCATATTTTTTGGACATGCAGCTCCATTACTCCTTTCTGGCAGGATGTTCTCTCCTTGCTGAATTCATTGCTGCATGTCTCTCTCCCACTTGATCCATTACATTTTTTACTGGGTCTACCATTCCCAGGATTACCTAAAGTATCCAGGAAACTCGCTGTACATGTGCTGACCGCGGCCAGGAGAAGCATTCCTATGTGTTGGTTATCCTCTAATCCTCCTTTATTATTATTATTATTACTACGAGTTTATATAGCGCCAAAGGGTTTGCTCAGCGCTGTACAATAGGGGGGGACAATACATGGCACAGTACAACAAAGACAGACAGCGTACGAGGGGTAAGAGGGCCCTACTCTTACGAGCTTACAATCTAGGAGGGAGGGGGTAAAGGTACAGTAGGAAGTGGCTGAGGGGGATGAAGTGGTAGGAGGAATGAGGGAGGATGGCCGTTAGGTGAGGGTGGGGTAGGCTTCCCTGAAGAGATGGGTTTTGAGGGAGCGCCTGAATGTGAATAGAGAAGGCGACAGTCTGATGGATTGGGGCAGTGAGTTCCAGAGGATGGGGGAGGACCTGGAGAAGTCCTGCAGTCGTGCATGGGAGGAGGAGACCAGGGAGCAGGATAGAAGGAGGTCCTTTGAGGAGCGAAGGGTACGGGTAGGGTGGTACCTGGTGATCAGATTGGTGAGGTAGTCAGGGGCAGTGTTGTGAACAGATTTGTAGGTCAGGGTAAGGAGTTTAAATTTGATGCGTTGGGCAATCGGGAGCCAGTGGAGGGAGAGGCAGAGGGGGGTGGCAGAGGTGGAGCGGGTGGTAAGGTGGATGAGTCTGGCAGCTGAGTTCAGGATGGTCTGGAGCGGGGAGAGCCTGCACTTGGGTAGGCCAGTGAGGAGGGAGTTGCAGTAGTCAAGGCGTGAGATGATGAGGGAGTGTACTAGAAGTTTGGTGGTGTCTGGGGTGAGGAAGGAGCGGATCTTGGCAATGTTGCGAAGATGGAGCCTGCATGTGTTTGTGAGTGATTTGACATGAGGTTGGAGGGAGAGGTTCGCGTCAAGAATGACGCCAAGGACTTTGGCTTGCGGGGCGGAAGTGATAGTGGAGTTGTTGGTGATGATGGATAGGATGGGGGGGGGGGTGTGGGCAGGGGGAAAGACGAGAAGCTCGGTTTTGGAGAGGTTAATCTTGAGGAAATGTAGCGACATCCAGTCTGAGATGTCATTTAGGAGGTGAGTGATGCGGGCGGAGATAGTGGGGGTGAGGTGAGGGGTGGAGAGGTAGATTTGGGTGTCGTCAGCATAGAGGTGATAGTTGAAGCCGTGAGATTGTATGAGTTTGCCCAGGGAGGAGGTGTAGATGGAGAAGAGAAGGGGTCCAAGGACAGAGCCTTGGGGGACCCCAACAGAGAGGGGGAGGGAGGGGGAGGTGGCACCATTGTAGGTGACACTGAAGGAGCGTCGGGATAGGTAGGATGAGAACCAAGAGAGAGCAGCATCTCCGATGCCAAGGGAGAGTAGTTTATTAAGAAGGAGGGGGTGGTCAACTGTGTCGAAGGCCGCAGAGAGGTCCAGGAGAAGGAGGACAGAGTAGTCACCCTTGGCTTTGGCGTTTAGTAGGTCGTTAGTGATTTTGAGGAGGGCGGTTTCAGTGGAGTGTAGGGGACGGAAGCCGGACTGTAGAGGGTCAAGGAGGTTATTGTCAGTAAGGTGGGAGCTTAGGCGATCGTAGACTAAGCGTTCAAGGAGCTTGGAGGGGAGTGGCAGCAGGGAGATGGGTCTGAGGTTGTTGGGGTCCGCGGGATCCAGGGAGGGCTTTTTGAGGATGGGGGTGATATGC
This sequence comes from Staurois parvus, assembly GCF_062004578.1. Classification (NCBI taxonomy): domain Eukaryota; kingdom Metazoa; phylum Chordata; class Amphibia; order Anura; family Ranidae; genus Staurois; species Staurois parvus. The sequence continues at coordinate 989,270 of NW_028317835.1, forward strand.
GCGTGCTTTAGGGGGGAGGGGAATACGCCAGTAGAGAGGGAGAGATTGAAGATGTGGGTGAGGGAGCGGATGAGGGAAGAGGGGGGTGACCGGAGGAGTTGAGAGGGGATAGGGTCCAGGGGGCAGGTAGTGAGGCGGGCTTTTGAGAGGACTTTGGCGACTTCCTCAGTAGTGACAGGGCTGAGGGAGTGCAGTGCGGGGGGGGTTATGGTGGGCGGGGCATTGGGAGAGGAGGGGGGCAGTGCGGTTGTGAGGGCAGAGGAGGGGGGAGATGAAGGGGTGACGGGGGCGAGGAGGCTAGGTGGGGAGGTAGATTGCAAGTTGACGATGTCCTTACGGATAGCGTCAATCTTGTTGTGGAAATGGGTGGCAATTTCGTGGGCGGTGAGAGAGGTACTGAGTGGAGGAGGGGGGGGGAGAGCAGGGAGTTGAAGGTGGAGAAGAGTCGGCGGGGGCAGGAGGAGAGGGTGTTTATTAGGTTAACAAAGTAGGCCTGCTTGGCGGCGTGGAGGGAGGAGGTGTAGATAAGAAATGCAGATTTGTAGAGGGAGAAAGTATGAGGGGACCTGGTTTTGCGCCACAGTCTCTCCAGTGCGCGACTGCGACGTTTGAGGCCGATTTTGTACAAACTCATTGCTGATGTAAGACAGATGGAATATTTGACTGCACTACATAGTTGTTCGTTTGCTGTATTTGAGATGATTTGGCTCCCGTGGGATACTTTCACTTCTTCTATGCCGGCCCACATTGCAAGGCCCTGATATCCTTTACATTGATATTTATGACTCCGCTGGTCCTGACACTATTTAATTTTGCCATCGATGTATCTTTCTGTTATGTTTATTTTCTTTTCTTATCCTTTTGAAATATACTGTTTGTATTTCATGAAAACCAATAAAAATTGTTAATATAAAAAAAAAAAAGTCTGAACTTCTGTCTCAATTGCAGCAGGCCTCAGTAGGAGCCTCTAGTCCACCTGGAATCACTGTACAAAACAGGGAAGGGCTTTTATGGAAAGGGGAGCAAATTTTGGTACCCGAAGAGGCACAAATTCTTGTTCTGGGTTACTGCCATGATCACCCGTTAAGCAGGTCACTTCGGGGTTTCCAAGACATTGGAATTGGCCCAACGCTCGTTCTGGTGGCCGAATATGGCTAAGGATTGCAAAACATATGTAAGGACTTGTGCCATCTGCAATCGGAACAAGACCACTCGAAACAAGGCCTGGGGTTTACTTAAACCTCTACCAGTGCCTGATAGGCCTTGGAAAATGATATCCATGGACTTTATAGTGGAACTTCCGCCTTCCCAAGGACATACTGCTATTTTTGTGGTTGTGGACCGGTTATCAAAAATGGCCCAATTTTTGCCACTAAGGAATACACCCTCTGCTTCTGAGACTGCTCGGATTTTCATTAAAGAAATCGTAAGACTCCATGGAGTTCCTGTGAACATTGTCTCGGACCGAAGGGTACAATTTACTTAGAGATTTTGGAAAGCGCTATGCGAAACCCTGGAAATCAAGTTATCCTTTTCCTCTGCCTACCACCCACAAACAAACAAATGGGCAAACCGAACGAACCAATCAGACCCTGGAACAATACATCAGATGTTACACATCCTTCCTCCAAGACTACTGGGTGGCAATCTTACCTCTGGCAGAGTTCACATATAACAATGTTAGCCATTCTGCCACTAAACAATCACCATTTTTGCTAACTATGGGTTCCACCCTACCTTTTTACCTGACCTGGTCCCAGAAACTTCCGTTCCTGCTGCTCAGAATATACTAAATTTCTTTGTCTCTAACAATAAATTGTTACAAGAGGCGGTCGCAAAAGCCCAGGAAGACAACAAGAGGGTCTTCGACAGAGAGAGAAGGGAAGAACTGATTCTGCATCTGGGAGACCAGGTCTGGCTGGCTACAACTAATCTGAAGATGGCGTGCCCTTCGAGGAAGTTGGCACCAAGGTTTGTGGGCCCATTCTCGGTAAGACACAGAATTAAAGTCACATATGAATTGGCACTTCCGGAGTCCATTAGAGTACACCCAGTTTTCCACGTGTCACTGTTGAAACCTGCCGTACCCGATCCATTTCCTAGTCATAGGTCAAGGCGCGCTGAGTCCATAGACGTGGACAGGGAAGAGGAATTTGAGGTCAAGGCTGTTGTGGACTGTAGGAAAAGGAGGGGTCAGACACAGTACCTTATTAAGTGGAAGGGGTATGGTCCGGAGGAAAACTCATGGGAACCAGCTCAGAATGTTCATGCCACAGACCTAGTTCAGGAATTGTTTCGCAGTCACCCGCAAAAGAGGAGCCAATTGGGCATCCAGAGGCTGCCCATAAGGGGGGGCAATGTCAGGGAAGATCGCACGAATATGTGCATGCGCAGCATCCCGATAAGACATACAGACAGGCGGGCACTAAGACCCAGGCGCACCTGTCACCAATGACAGCACCGGGCAGGCACTAGGACCCAGGCACGCCTTTCGGCGCTGGGCAGGCTATTTAAACTGGCCACTGCAGGATCCAAATTGCCGTATGGTCTTATTCCTTTGCCTGTGATTCCTGACTCTGAGTTGTTTCCTGTTGCCGAACCTAGCCTGCTCCTGACTACCATTGACCTTCTCCTGCCCTGACCCCTGGCTTGTCTCTGGATATTCTTCTGGCTGCTCCTGATCATTCTGACCTCCTGTTGCTGAACCTGGCCTGTGACCCGACTATCCTTCTGCCTACTTCTCTGGTCTTCTCTGCCTTCTTGGATACAAAACCCGGCCCACCTGACTCCGCTACCTGCCGCACGGATCCATCCGCATCCTGCTCTGGTCTGCTCTGCCTCTTCACGTCAGGCTCACTACTAAAGTATGTGACACTAGCGGTCTCCTGGACATACCTGGGGGCCGCGACCTGGTCTCAGCCTGCTCCAAGTCCATCCCCACCATCAGGGGCTCTGGTGAACAAGCAGACTGGAGCTTAGATCCCGCGCCCTGGGGAACCCCAAACTGTGGACCTATAGAGCTACTTCTAGAGTCTTGACAAACAGTAAGTCAGAAGGGGTACAACCCTTAGAGATAACATACAGGTTGTAATTTGTACACTACAAATAATATCTTCATACATTAAGATTCATTAATACATTTTTCAAAAAATGTGAAAAAAAAAGTTTGTTTCTATTTTAAAATTTAGCAAACAGGTAATTGTTCTACTTCACTGATGTGCGTTGATGAGGCGGCACTGATAGGTGGCACTGATAGGTGACACTGATGAGCTGGCACTGATAGGCAGCACTGATGATGGGTACTGATAGTCGGCACTCATAGGCAGCACTGCTGGGCACTGACTGGCGGCACTGCTGGGCAAAGGTGGGTGACACTGCTGGGCACTTGTGGGCGGCACTGGTAGGTGGCTCTGCTGGGCACCGATCCTCAAGGCACTGATCATCAATGATCGATGCCGATCCCTCCTCTGACAACTGCCAGCAGTACTTTCCTCATGCTCTGACAGGGTGAGGAAAGTGCAGTCAAGACCCGGCAATTGCATTTCCTGATGACCAGCGTGTCATAGGACACGGCAATCACGGAGATCACGGGGGGCACGCAGGAGAGCGCGTTCTGGGAGGACATCATAGGACGGCCTCCCAGGACTGGCCAGCCACAGTGCAGACGTCATTTGGCTACCTGCGGTCATCAACTAGTTAAAGCAGCACTTCCCCTTTTGGGTGGAGCTCTACTTTAACTTCAGCAAGAGATAACAGTGCTATAGTATCAAGGGAGGAGTGAATGTAGGGAGTGAAACATGTTATATACTCTATAGTATCATTTCTGGTACTCTCACAGTGGGAGTATAGATACCATACACATCCCTCCTCAGCTTCTCACCCCTCCCCCATACACATCCCTCCCCAGCTTCTCGCCCCTCCCCCATACACATCCCTCCCCAGCTTCTCACCCCTCCCCCATACACATCCCTCCTCAGCTTCTCACCCCTCCCCCATACACATCCCTCCTCAACTGCTCACCCCTCCCCCATACACATCCCTCCTCAGCTTCTCACCCCTCCCCCATACACATCCCTCTTCAGCTTCTCACCCCTCCCCCATACACATCCCTCCTCAACTTCTCACCCCTCCCCCATACACATCCCTCCCCAGCTTCTCACCCCTCCCCCATACACATCCCTCCCCAGCTTCTCACCCCTCCCCCATACACATCCCTCCCCAGCTTCTCACCCCTCCCCCATACACATCCCTCCTCAGCTTCTCACCCCTCCCCCATACACATCCCTCCCCAGCTTCTCGCCCCTCCCCCATACACATCCCTCCTCAGCTTCTCGCCCCTCCCCCATACACATCCCTCCCCAGCTTCTCGCCCCTCCCCCATACACATCCCTCCCCAGCTTCTCGCCCCTCCCCCATACACATCCCTCCTCAGCTTCTCACCCCTCCCCCATACACATCCCTCCCCAGCTTCTCGCCCCTCCCCCATACACATCCCTCCCCAGCTTCTCGCCCCTCCCCCATACACATCCCTCCTCAGCTTCTCGCCCCTCCCTCCATACACATCCCTCCTCAGCTTCTCACCCCTCCCCCATACACATCCCTCCCCAGCTTCTCACCCTTCCCCCATACACATCCCTCCTCAGCTTCTCACCCCTCCCCCATACACATCCCTCCCCAGCTTCTCGCCCCTCCCCCATACACATCCCTCCCCAGCTTCTCGCCCCTCCCCCATACACATCCCTCCCCAGCTTCTCGCCCCTCCCCCATACACATCCCTCCCCAGCTTCTCGCCCCTCCCCCATACACATCCCTCCCCAGCTTCTCACCCCTCCCCCATACACATCCCTCCTCAGCTTCTCACCCCTCCCCCCATACACATCCCTCCTCAGCTTCTCGCCCCTCCCCCATACACATTCCTCCCCAGCTTCTCGCCCCTCCCCCATACACATCCCTCCCCAGCTTCTCACCCCTCCCCCATACACATCCCTCCTCAGCTTCTCACCCCTCCCCCCATAAACATCCCTCCTCAGCTTCTCACCCCTCCCCCATACACATCCCTCCTCAGCTTCTCACCCCTCCCCCATACACATCCCTCCCCAGCTTCTCGCCCCTCCCCCATACACATCCCTCCCCAGCTTCTCGCCCCTCCCCCATACACATCCCTCCCCAGCTTCTCGCCCCTCCCCCCATACACATCCCTCCTCAGCTTCTCACCCCTCCCCCCATAAACATCCCTCCCCAGCTTCTCACCCCTTCCCCATACACACCTCCCCAGCTTCTCACCCCTCCCCCATACACATCCCTCCTCAGCTTCTCGCCCCTCCCCCATACACGTCTCTCCCCCATACACATCCCTCCCCAGCTTCTCACCTCTACCCCATACACATCCCTCCTCAGCTTCTCACCCCTCCCCCATACACATCCCTCCTCAGCTTCTCACCCCTCCCCCATACACATCCTTCCCCCGATTATTATTATTATTATACAGTATTTATAAAGCGCCAATAGTTCGCTCAGAGCTGTACATTACAGAGGGGGACAGAACATGTGACAGAACAATACCAATACAATGCAAAACATGAGGGGATTGAGGGCCCTGATCCTTGGAGCTTACAATCTAGGAGGGGGGGATGGTGGCACAGGAGGAGATAGCTGTGGGGGATGGAGTGGTAGGAAGAGTGGAGGAGGTCGGCAAGTTAGCAGGGGGTGGGGTAGGCTTCCCTGAAGAGATGGGTTTTCAGGGTGCGCCTAAAGGAGAGGAGAGTAGGTGATAATCTGATGGGTTGCAGCAGGGAGTTCCAGAGGATGGGAGACACCCTGGAGAAGTCCTGGAGGTGAGCATGGGAGGAGGAGACCAGGGAACTAGAGAGAAGGAGGTCTTGTGAGGAGCGGAGTGTGCGTGTTGGGTGGTACTTGGATATTAGGTCAGTGATGTAGTTCGGGGCAGTATGGTGGACAGCTTTGTACGTCAGTGTTAGGATTTTGAATTTGATCCGTTGTGCAATCGGAAGCCAGTGGAGGGATTGGCAGAGGGGGGTGGCGGACACTGAGTGGGCGCCAGTGGAGGGATTGGCAGAGGGGCGTGGAGGCCAGTGGAGGGATTGGCAGAGGGGGGTGGCGGAGATGGAGCGGTCAATGAGTCTGGCAGCCGTATTCAGGATGGCCTGAAGCAGGGATAGCCAGCGGCGAGGCAGGCCAGTGAGGAGGGAGTTGCAGTAGTCGAGTCGTGATATGATGAGGGACTGGATGAGCTGTTTAGTGGTTTCTGGGGTTAGGAACGTGCGGATTTTGGCGATGTTGCGGAGGTGGAGTCTGCATGTTGCGGAGGAGGAGTCTGCATGTTGCGGAGGTGGAGTCTGCACGAGTTTGTTAAAGATTGGACTTGGGGCTAGAAGGATAGGTTGGAGTCCAGAATGACACCAAGTACTCTGGCCTGCAGGGCGGGTTTGATGGTGGCGTTGTTGGATGTGATGGAGAAGTCAATGGGGGGTGGTGTCCGGGCTGGGGGGAAGACAAGAAACTCAGTTTTAGAGAGGTTCAGTTTAAGAAAGTGGAGTGACATCCAGTCTGATATGTCGCTCAGTAGGTGTGTGATTCGGGCGGAGACCGAGGGGGTGAGGTGGGGGGTTGAGAGATAGATTTGTGTGTCGTCGGCATAGAGGTGGTAGTTGAAGCCATGCGAGTGTATGAGTTGGCCAAGGGAGGAGGTGTAGATGGAGAAGAGAAGGGGCCTGAGAACAGAGCCTTGAGGGACCCCAACAGAGAGGGGGAGTGAGGGGGGAGGTTGTAGCATTATAGGGGACGCTGAAAGAGCGTTGTGACAGGTAGGATGAGAGCCAGGAGAGGGCAGAATCTCTGAGGCTGAGGGAGTGTAGTTTTTTGAGGAGGAGGGGGTGGTCGACTGTGTCGAAGGCCGCAGAGAGGTCAAGGATTAGGAGCACTGAATAGTGGCCATTAGCTTTGGCGGTTAGCAGGTCGTTGGAGAGTTTGAGTAAGGCAGTTTCGGTGGAGTGTAGGGGACAGAAGCCGGACTGTAGGGGATCGAGGAGGTGGTTGTCGTTGAGGTAAGAGCTTAGGCGGGTGTAGACTAGGCCCTCGAGGAGTTTAGATGTAAATGGGAGCAGGGAGATGGGTCTGAGGTTGTTTGGGTCAATGGGGTCCAGGGAGGGCTTTTTAAGTATGGGGGTGATGTGTGCATGTTTCAGAGGGGAGAGGAAAGTGCCGTAGGAGAGGGAGATATTAAAGATGTGGGTGAGGGAGCGTAGGATGGAGGGGGAGGGAGGTCGTAGGAGTTGTGAGGGGATAGGGTCGAGGGGGCAGGTGGTGAGGCGGGCATCAGAGAGGATCTTGGAGACTTCCTCGATGGTAGTAAGGTCAAAGGTGCGGAGTGTTGGGGGGCTTCAGTATGAGGAATGTAGGGTGGGGTGGAAGTGGAGGTCAGAGCAGTGGTGGGGCCGTGGGAGAGGGGGTAGTTGAGTGAGGGGGAAGGGGAATGGAGGGAGTTTGAAAAGCGACAAATTCCCTGTGGGTTATGTTGAGGGAGAGGGGGGATGAGGGGGTAGCTGTGTGAGAGGGGACAGGTTGAGAGGGCGTGTGAGTTGCGGCGATGTCCTTGCGAATTGTGTCAATCTTGTTTTTGAAGTGATTGGCAATCTCAAGGGCAGTGAGTGAGGTGCTGGGTGGAGGTGGGGGTGGCGAGAGTAGAGAGTTGAAGGTGGAGAAGAGTCAGCAAGGATTGGAGGAGAGGGCCTTGATGAGGGTCAGGAAGTAGGCTTGTTTGGCTGCGTGGAGGGAGGAGGTGTAGGTGTGGAAGGCAGATTTGTAGTGGGTGAAGGCTTGTTGGGATTTGGTTTTGCGCCATAGTCGCACCCCCTCCCCCATACACATCCCTCCCCAGCTTCTCACCCCTCCCCCATACACATCCCTCCCCAGCTTCTCACCCCTCCCCTATACACATCCCCCCAGCTTCTCAAACCTCTCTCATACACATCCCTCCCAGCTTCTCACCCCTCCCCCATATATATCCCTTCCCAGCTTCTCACCCCTCCCCCATACACCCCTTCTGAGCTTCTCACCCCTCCCCCATACACATCCCTCCCTAACTTCTCACCCTTCCCTAGCTTCTCACCCATCCCCCATATATATCTTCCTTAGCTTCTTGCCCCTCCCCCATACACAGCTGTAACGGAACCGACCCAGACTGCGCTTGAGTACTTCTGTTAGAATACCGCTTCCCCGTCTGAACACCGACCACAGACACCACAGCCAACCATACAAGACTAGACCACACCAGTCCTGAAGTAAACCAGGAGGTAGACTACTTTATTTGAACACAGATACAAGATATATACACTCAGGGGACAATCCCCCCTCCCTGCATAATGACCCTGGGCGGGGCAATCTACATTTAATATGTGATAGGTTAGTGCAGCGCTACAAACATAACAGCATAATAAAAAACATATAATAATAGACACAATATGAATGGCACACATCTCATAGTGCAATAAGGGGACCATGTGATGATAAAACAGAATAGATGTGAACATATGTGGCCCAAGCCCCACTCAGTAATGTGAGAAGTGAGTACTATATAGGTATGATAAGTGAGTACACAAAGAAAATGCAATAAAGGTGATCACATGATAAACTTCAAGTGATGGTCGTCACGATCCTGACGAAGTCACATGACGGTGACGCAACGCATAGATACGCGGTGACGCAGCATCCGGTCCGCGGTGACGTACTTCCGGTACGGCCGCCATCTTAGCCTACCTTGAATGTGAATAGGAAACCCATGCAGTACACCCATACATCCCTATGGAATGGTGGCTTCTTATACAGCATGTGAGTTTACAACTTGACTTTTTTAATAAAAGCACCTATTGTATGGCTTTATATGCTCTGAGAGATTCTTCCTGTGCTTTTATCACCCGGTTGAGAGGTTTATCCTGCTGAGACCAGGAGCCAGTGTACCCTGATTACTTACCTTACCGCATGAGATGTCCATGGGAGACTTGCTGGTGATTTCTGCAATTTTGGATCAAGATCCTGAGTGATCTTAAAGCCGTACAGGCCCTTTGGGCTGCTGAGTGGAGGTGAGGGGGCAATTTAGCCACAGGAGGAGAGTCACTCACCATCACTTGACGTTTATCGTGTGATCACCTTTATTGCATTTTCTACTGCTTTGAGCTTGAGCACCACCTTATAGCCTAATGAACGTTTATACAGCGATGTGACTCCACTTGAAGCTTACTGTGTTCTCACCTACATTGTGTTCTAACTGTCTTCAGCTGAGCGCCATCATATCGTGTGATGTACTTTGTGTACTCACTTATCATACCTATATAGTACTCACTTCTCACATTACTGAGTGGGGCTTGGGCCACATATGTTCACATCTATTCTGTTTTATCATCACATGGTCACCTTATTGCACTATGAGATGTGTGCCATTCATATTGTGTCTATTATTATATGTTTTTTATGATGCTCTTATGTTTGTAGCGCTGCACTAACCTATCACATGATATTGATCTTTTGACTGTTGGGTACCAGTTTGAGTGCTAGCCGCTTAGTATTTGAGGGACTCCATTGAGCGCAGGAGGATTATATATACAGTATTGAATCTACATTTATTAACAGGAGACACAAAAGGTATTCAAACTTCACACCAGCAGACAGTCCCATCAGGAGGGAGGGCCGCTGAAGACCCCCCCCACCAACCAATACACACAAACACATACATCCCATAATAGTTTGCTCCCAAGCCAGACAAACAATAGAACAATGAGATGCAACCACATGGCATTAAACAATGAACAACCTCCCACCCCCCCTAGACATGTCTACACAATATCAGGACATCTCACCCTGCACCCCTAACAGGCACAGGGTGACTTACACATAAGAGGGATGTGGGGAGCTGAGACAGGGGTCTCCCCACCTCTCCAAAGTAAGCTGGGTTCCATGGGCCCCCCACCCAAAGTGACTCCCATCACATATCTCCCCTTTTGGCAGGGGACCCCAAACAGGTTGACTCTGAAGTTAGTCTGTACTTCCAGTCCCCCAATGCCAGCACCGACACAGTACCCCAAACAAATTGTCCCAAACATAGCAATACTCACTCAGCCAACCTCTGCCTCTCTCGTAGAACATATCTGCCACTGGGGAGAAGTACGGACTGGTCCTTCTCCCTGAAGTCCTCTCAGCCACTGGAGAGAAGACAGGGTGGCTGGGCCGACTCCATCATGCTGTGGGGGATCTGGGCCGACTGCCCAGCATCCCTGGGGTATCCAGGTGGTGACTGTATTCTCATCCACTTTGACTTGATGGACATCCCCCAGTGTTCGCAAAGTAAGGCTGACAACCTCTTGTCCCAATGCCAGACCCTTTTCTGGGGTTGTGTCAGTGGAGACCAAAGTCCCATCCACGGACATCAGCTCATGCAGTTGTGAGGTGCCGATTGCATCCTCTTCCTGTAGCTCCTGCGGTGCTGATTGTTGTGGGCAGAGGTCAACCACGCCATGTCCTGATGACAGCTCTTCTGCTGGAGGCGCGATGGCTGGTTCCTCCTCCGCAGAAAAGTCAATCAAATCCCCAGTCTCTGGAACTGGTATCTGGGAATAGACATTTGCCATCTCCTGTCCGTGGAACCCAGAAGATGTTACCAGTGCTGGGCAGAGGCTAGCAGAGCTCTGCCCTTTAGTCAGCACTTCAGATTTGGGGACGGCAATCTCTGGAATTTCCACTGCCGATTCTTGGGCATGCTGCTGAACATGTTTTAGCAGTTGCCTGTATTCCCTTTCCAGATCCTGTTCTTTCATCAGTAGGTATTCCAGATCTGATTCAAGCTCTGAGACTACTGTGAGACCGAACATAGCCTCTCTGTCTTCTTGCAGGTCCTCCAGGGTAGGTTCTCCTTCATTGCCAAACACAAAATGATTTGTAAGGCTCTCCCACAGCAATCCAGGACCACCAAAGTCCTATCCCTCCAGAGAGCATTCTGTTGTCACTCCTAAATATTTCTGCTTTTCATGCCATTACAGAGACCGATATCGGTTGTCCAGCTCTATCTCCTGCTGGACCATCCTGTCCAATTCAGTCACCCATTGCTCCTGGGGTCGCTCTCCCAGGAATGGCATCCATAACTTCCTATGGTCCCTGGCCCATTCCCCTGTGCTTGGATAGCATTTGCCCTTGTCCATACCAGCAACCTGGAGAGCTTCACTCTAAAGCACCATCTGAATCCGCTGTCTGAGCTCCAGGTACTCATCCACAGACACAGTCCTGGGGTATTCTGCAAGAACGATCCGCAGCAACCCCGGGAACTCTGATGCCAGGTCCACATCTCCACTGGGGTGACCGACATCTCCTTTCCTGATCTTGAATCCCGGTAGTGGTTTGGACGTGTTCACAGCCAGGAAGCACAACCTTGCCACCAATGTAACGGAACCGACCCAGACTGTGCTTGAGTACTTCCGTTAGACTACCGCTTCCCTGTCCGAACACCGACCACAGACACCACAGCCGACCATACAAGACTAGACGACACCAGTCCTGAAGTAAACCAGGAGGTAGACTAGTTGATTTGAACAAATATACACTCGGGACAATCCCCCCCTCCTTGTATAATGACACAGGGCGGGGCAATCTACATTTAGTAACAAGAGACACCAGCATATTGATCCGTCTATAGCAGGGACAGGAGCCGGGACCAGGAATAGGAGATCCACCTGACTTACCCGTGTGCTCTGACATGGAGAAGATCCCATGCTGGCCCTATGGTGGCCGTGTGTTCAGGATGGAGACCGACAATCACAGGATCGTCTGGAAGCCGATCTAAAATGGCTGAAAGGAGGAAAGTGTTCCCGGGACAGGAAGTGACATTGGACAGGAAGTGACACAGACAGGAAGTGACTCCAGACAGATTTATACAGAGGCTGCAGCATGAAGAGCAGACACTAGATGGTGCTGGTCCAAAAATAGCTGAATAGCATAAAACAGGGGAAAAAAACTGAAAAACAAAAGAGGATGGCGGCTCGTAAACTTCTATTGTCAATGTATGCACAGTTATCACATTACAGTGGATTAGATCTCCCTCCATTTTGTTGTAGCCCGCCTGTCCTTCCTCCGGCGGCCATTTTCCCTTAGTCTAATACAATATTCGTACAGTTATCACATTACAGTGGATTAGATCTCCCTCCATTTTGTTGTAGCCCGCCTGTCCCTCCTCCGGCGGCCATTTTCCATTAGTCTGATATGAATGCTGGCACATTTTGTCCCCTGATATTAGACATTAGCTGGGTGATTGTATACACACAGCGGGCAGATCTCAATCAATGTCACCCACTAGTCTATACTGTCACGGGGTTGGCCAGCCAATCATGTGGCTCCTATTCTGTCCTTCCAATGACCATTCCTAGTACATAGGACTCATCTTCCATACTACATTCATGATACAACAAGATGGAAACTCCCAATATACAGAGAAAATCTCCCATAAAATACATAGAAATCACATCTGCCCTAAAGGGCCATAAACATAAAAAGATTGCCCCCGACGCCCCCAGATTCATCTACAATACTAGCCAAGGTGTCATTGGTCCCCCTAATACACGGATAGTACCCCAATCCTGCATTCATACATGTGACAATACACCATGGATTCCTCCCGCTCTATATTATGTCTCCATACAAATCAGTCGCCATCCAATCCATCCATCTCACAAAAGCTCCAATACCCAGCAAATGTTTCCGTCTCCTCCTAGTAATAACCATGTGATCTCCATGAGAATAAAGCGCCAATTTGTGTCCTTATCCCCTCCCCCTACACAGGATGTACACCCCTTCATGGCCACGCCTCTTTATGTAACTGACAATTGCGCGGTCGTGCAACGCTTCACCCAAACTAAATATCCGTCCTTTCTTCACACAAATAGAGCTTTCTGTCGGTGGGATGTCATCACCTGTGCGCTTTTTATTTTTCACGCCATAAACAAAAAAAGACCAAAAATTTTGAAGAAAAACAATATTTTGTACTTTCGGCTATAAAATATATAAAGTAACCTCAAAGTTAGTTATAAATTTCGGCCAAAATGTCTCCCGCTCCATGTTTATGGGAAAAGGACCCCAATAAGTGGATATTGATTGCTGTGTGTGACCGTTATATCGTCTGCAGACTATGGGGAGATCATGGGGTGTACACAGCTTGTACTTCTCACTGCACAGCACATTTCTGGGGGGCTAAGATACCAGGACACCCCCAATACCAGGACACCCCCAATACCAGGACAGGACACCCCCAATACCAGGACACCCCCAATACCAGGACACCCCCAAATACCAGGACAACCACAAATAGCAGGACACCCCCAAATACCACGACACCCCCAAATACCAGGACACCCCCAATACCAGGACACCCCCAAATACAGGACACCCCAAATATCAGGACACCTCCAATTCCGGGACACCTCCCAATACCAGGACACCCCCAAATACCAGGACACCCCCAATACCAGGACACCCCCAAATACCAGGACGGGACACCCCCAAATACCAGGACAGGACAAACACCCCCAAATACCAGGACGGTACAAACACCCCCAAATACCAGAGCAGTATAAACACCCCCAAATACCAGGACAGGACAAACACCCCCAAATACCAGGACAGCACAAACACCCCCAAATACCAGGACGGTACAAACACCCCCAAATACCAGAGCAGTAGAAACACCCCCAAATACCAGGACAGGACAAACACCCCCAAATACCAGGACAGCACAAACACCCCCAAATACCAGGATAGTACAAACACCCCCAAATACCAGGACAGCACTAACACCCCAAATACCAGGACAGGACAAACACCCCCAAATACCAGGACAGGACAAACACCCCCAAATACCAGGACAGGACAAACACCCCCAAATACCAGGACAGGACAGTACACACCCCCTGTGACGGGGGTAGGCAGGACAGTACAAACACCCCCAAATACCAGGACAGGACAGTACACACCCCCTGTGACGGGGGGGGGGGGCAGGACAGAAGACACAGAGCAGCTGATAAACACACAAAGCTTTATTGAAAGAATGACAATCACTCAATTGGGGTCAGCAGGTAGCGTCTCAGTGCCCAGTGTAGGGGAAGAGCAGGGAGAGGGCCCAAAACAATTGTAATCCGGCCCCAGGGGGCAAAGTCAGAGTCTCTGGCAGTTTGTAATCCAAACAGGGAAGAGAAAGGGGGGAGAGTTCATGGACGGTCCATAGGGGAATAAAACGGGTGCAGACACTCACGGGTCCAGCAGGGATGTCCTGGCTCACAGCAGACGACAGCAGGGGGCGACCCTCCTCAGCACACAGCAACAGCGGGTAATCCGGGCCCCAGAGTATTAGGCAGAGTATAGGGGGCCCACAACAGGTAGTCCTATCACACAGCAGCAGCGGATAATCCGGGCCCCAGAGTATTCAACAGAGTATAGGGGGGCTCATAACAGGTAGTCCTAGCACACAGCAACAGTGGATAATCCGGGCCCCGGAGTATTAGGGAGAGTATCGTGGGGCCCACAGCAGGTAGTCCTAGCACACAGCAACAGCAGGTAATCCGGGCCCCAGAGTATTAGGCAGAGTATAGGGGGGCCCACAACAGGTAGTCCTAGCACACAGCAGCAGCGGGTAATCCGGGCCCCAGAGTATTAGGCAGAGTATTGTGGGCCCACAACAGGTAGTCCTAGCACACAGCAACAGCGGGTAATCCGGGCCCCAGAGTATTAGGCAGAGTATTGTGGGGCCCACAACAGGTAGTCCTAGCACACAGCAACAGCGGGTAATCCGGGCCCCAGAGTATTAGGCAGAGTATTGTGGGGCCCGCAACAGGTAGTCCTAGCACACAGCAACAGCGGGTAATCCGGGCCCCAGAGTATTCGACAGAGTATGGGGGGGCCCATAACAGGTAGTCCTAGCACACAGCAACAGCGGGTAATCCGGGCCCCAGAGTATTAGGAAGAGTATAGGGGGGCCCACAACAGGCAGTCCTAGCACACAGCAACAGCGGGTAATCCGGGCCCCAGAGTATTAGGCAGAGTATAGGGGGGCCCACAACAGGTAGTCCTAGCACACAGCAGCAGCGGATAATCCGGGCCCCGGAGTATTAGGCAGAGTATAGGGGGGCCCACAACAGGTAGTCCTAGCACACAGCAGCAGCGGATAATCCGGGCCCCGGAGTATTAGGCAGAGTATAGGGGGGCCCACAGCAAAGCAGTCCTAGCACACAGCAGCAGCGGATAATCCGGGCCCCAGAGTATTAGGCAGAGTATAGGGGGGCCCACAGCAAAGCAGTCCTAGCACACAGCAGCAGCGGATAATCCGGGCCCCAGAGTATTAGACAGAGTATAGTGGGACCCACAGCAAAGCAGTCCTAGCACACAGCAGCGGATAATCCGGGCCCCAGAGTATTAGGCAGAGTATCGTGGGGCCCAAAGCAGGCAGTCCTAGCACACAGCAGCAGCGGATAATCCGGGCCCCAGAGTATTAGGCAGAGTATCGTGGGCAAACTAAAAAATCCCAGCGCCAATCAAAGAAAGTGTACAATTATGCAGCTGTGCACCAGTGAAAACCACCAATAATGAATAACACAAAAAAAACAGCGCAAAAATTAAATAAAAAACAATCACAAATAAATAAATGTAAAAAATATATATATAATATTTCAAACATAAGTCCTTATTCCCAATTCCCAAAAGGATTTTCAAGACAATGTTCCAAAATGTGCTTCCACCTGATCACCACGTGACACATCATATTGACCGCACTCACCAGATGGAGGGGAGTAATAAGCCTCATAGGATATAAGGGATCCTATAGCCCCTCAAGAGGAACTCAAATCTCCTTCTTCACCCTGCTTAGATACAGCAATCGACTCCACTCTACTTCTCCATGGAATCCTCAATCATGTGCAAGGAAAGAAAGGCTACATAGTGTAATCCTGCCACTCAATACCATAGAAATCCATAGAATAAGGACACTCACATGTTTCATACAATAACAGGCCTTGTTTAGTAGCCTCAAAGGCGTGCGTTCCAAATACCGGAAGTGACGTTGGAACGCACGGTATTTGGAACGCACGCCGTCTTCTGCGGTTCAAGCGGCCATCTTAGAGGTGGAAAGCTGGTCATCCTCTACAGTGATTCTTAAAGCGTGAGATCTCTATATTTACAATTTGGAATCTTGTTCCTTTGAGGCCTTTGAGGCTACTAAACAAGGCCTGTTATTGTATGAAACATGTGGGGGCGTGTCCAAGATGGCGACGGGACAGGCCGCTTAATACAGAGCTCCTGACGACCTACTCCGTATCCACCGCCATCTGCGGGATAACAGCCATCGGGACCCCGTGATAGACCCTGCTGTGTCCACCGGAAAGGACATTGAACGGGTCTGGACCTTGCTGATACGGATCCGCGGCGGCAATCAAGCGTGGCCGGTCACGGCCGAACGCGACCGAGAGACAACCCGGCTAGTGCCTGCCCGGCGAGAGGCCGGGTGCACGAGGAGAGCGGTGCGGTCACGAGGAGAGGGTTGCCGAACATACCTCTCTCCCTCCTTCACCCGAGCTGGTGGTGGCTGGAGTCCTCCGTCGGGATTGTCGGCTTCTCCTCATCTGAGGCAGTGGAGTGGTGGGGCTTGTCGCGGCCCGGCGAAACCGCGGCCGCACACACATGTACAGGCTGGGTGAGTGAGACACCCGGCGTAAAAAAAGGACCGCAAGTCCTAAGCTACTCCCCACATATATAAGTGGGCACCTCTCCCTTATCCATCGGGGCACCCCCCCAAGAGCCCAGAGAACGTCGGCCTATAGTAAGGGCCTACACACCTCCCACTAGGATCTGTTTGACAGCTAGGCCCGAAACAGCAGCCTCTCCTACAAAGATTTAATAGGGAAAGCAGAGGAAATCCTTGCACTCATATGGATCCCTAATATGCTTCAGAAGCCAGAGACACATAGATTCACCACTGCTGATCTCTGCTCGCCCTCTCCAATCTGCTAAGGTTTATGCTGTGATCCCTGATTTGTTCAGAAATACTTCCTTTCTTCTTTCTTTCTCGTTAATTCTGGGGGTCCAGGCTGGCGCCCATTGAAAATGTCTACATAATATCGTGATCCTTGTCACACAGAGGTGGGATTACGCATTCATAACACAGAGAGTAACCGGAAACATGGGGAAATCAGATAAGAAATCTACTACCCCTCGCTCACGATCCCCGCGGCGTCCGAATGGTCCGGCAAATCGCAGCATTCCGGAATTTTTCCGGTCGCAAACTCCAGATCACATGGAAGCCTCTTCTCGTGAATCTCCATTACACTCGCCTCCTACGGAAACTCATCCACAGTACCTGAATCAGCCAACGGCTATCACAACGGGACACCCTGAATCCTCCCCTCTCACCTTAGGAGATTTGAAAGCGGTTGCGTCAGATATTAAAGGAACTCTATCTACAGCTATAGCCGAGCTACATATCGATATGCAAGCAGTAGCCAACAGGCTTGACGCAGTAGAAGTTAAAATTAACGCACAAGATCGAGCCGTTTCTGAGATGAGCAAACAGGTTGACATGCATACTTTACATTTGAGAGAGCTTGACCGCCACATAGAGGACCTGGACAACAGGGGAAGACGGCATAATTTAAGGGTGCGTGGTGTCCCTGAGGCAATCGAATCTGCCCAACTTACTCAAGCGCTCCTGACCATTTTTAATGATCTCTTGGAAAGGCCACCTGAATCTCCAATTGAAATTGAACGCATACATAGGGCGTTACGCCCGAGAGGTAGAGATGCCGACCCACCGAGAGATATAATCTGCTGCCTAGTTGATTTCCGGCTCAAGGAGGAAATATTACGCAGGGCTCGAGACAAACACCACCTGCATTATCATGGAACAGAAATCAAATTATTCCAAGATCTTTCTCACCTCACTTTGCAACGTAGGAAAGACCTACGTCCTTTGCTCGATCTGCTTCGCTCCAAAGGAATAGCTTATCGCTGGAAGTTCCCGTTTGGCCTTGCGGCAACACATTTGGGGAAATCCGCTCTCATGAGATTTCCAGAAGATCTTACAGTGTTCTGTGAATCTCTGAATATCCCACTACTGGATATACCCAACTGGTCTACTGAATCTCTCCCCCTCTCACGATCAGCTGAAGATCTTATGGATACGCAATTCTCTGCCTACCCGGGCAGAGACAGACGATGCAGAACCCCCCGGCACACCTCAACCTCCCCTGTACGACGACGGCTCATTAATGATGACAGTTTACCAACATCTCCAGCACATCGTAAAGCACGTCATGAATGACTCTACTTCATTGTCCCCTATTTACACGCAGGCGCAGAACTAGCTTCTCAACTTGAAGCCTCTTTATCTTAGATTTGAATATGTTTCCGAAGGAAGAAAGTTATGGAAAATAAACTCCACGACCCTTCTATGCAATCCACCATACAACCACCTGTAGTCCTGGAAAATGGACTTTTATGTATGTTTAACATACCAAATGCTCATATTTTCTTTGTACATTATCCACCAGTCGTATGTCTTAAGTGTAACTATATTTCCTTGCTGAGGTTATTCTGCTATGAGATTCGGAGGGGTTATGGGATAACGTGGCTACTGGAGATATTGGGAATACCCTTGCTGATACTGGAGCGCTTTCGCTTAATCAGCAACGGTCTATTGTAACCAGTTTCTAGTCCTCATGGACAACCGATATGTAGACCAATAGGAGCCCTGGTAACATTGACTGAACCCTTATGCTTGACCTAAGCCTGATGCCCTGATTTCCTCTGTATTTTAACCAAAATACACCTAGTTTAGAGCTCTATCTGACCGTGTTTATAACGTCCTATCATCAATGATTTAAGTAGGCAATGCCTTCCCTCCCGGACGATTGCATATTTTATGCTCCTTGAGATATTTTGGATTTGGCTTTTGCGTTTCCTTTTCTACTAGCTACAAGGTGCCACTGGGGGAATACTAGCACATAGTTGCTTCATACTTAGGATGTATAACGGGTCCTTACTATCTCCTGGAATGGGCCGGTGCTGGAGGGTCCCATAGGGTTCTCTACTAATGGCGCTCCCGTTCTTATGTGTCCATGACTCAGCTCATATATATATACATGCACGTATTTATGTGTGAATTGGTTTTGAGTAGACTTCGCACTTATATGATGCATATGCATATTCTTCACTACCCCTACAATTATGGGCTCCCCCAAACGCTACTCCGATCTCCCCCACGTGAATCATAGGATCTGACTAGTTATATACCCCCAACCTATTCTCGGACTAGGTAGTGTCTCAGTGTCCCAGTTATAGGATAAAAGCCCTCCATGTTGTGGTTCACATCCATGGTGCACCTTGCAACATGCTAAATAACAGAAGTTCCCTCGGTTAGGATTTGTATTTAAAAAGTTGTTTGAAAGTCAATTACACGGAATAGATGGCCTATGGCCTACATCCTGGAACACTTAAACACTATATTATTGTTGTATCCATACTATGTTTTACATACGGTTGATGTTCTTACTTGAAACTGATACAGTTAAAAATGATCTTCGTCTAGTGATATGATTATCAGATATCATTGGTTCATAGTTAATGATAAGAATTATCTATTTACTTATTATGTACAGACTGAACTTATGCTTGTTTACCACGCTACGAGGTATGAGGACGCTTCAATTTATTGATTAGCACAATTTTTGGTACCTATCCACATTCACGTACATATAATCCACCACATAGGCACTCTCCTTCATGACTTACTTCTTACATATTCCTCATCGTGTATTCGCGCCTGTGAGGACTGTCATTAGCCCCTGTGTTCATCTGCAATGCTTTAGCTTATATAGCTTTATATCTTTATGTATATTATCTGTTACCCACCTCTCTTCCCTTTTTACTCTCGACATACATTGGCTGCTTCCCACATATCTCTGTGTTTCAAGGCCATTTTATGTTGGTCAAAGTCCTTTATATACCTTTCGTTTGAGGACACGTAACCTTTTCACGAGTATATTATATGTTCACAATACGGCCGTTTCTGGGCTCGACACATCTCCAAGTGTAATTTCCTATTCTAGTACACACCTTTATAATTTACTAGAGCTTTATTGAGAGAAAGAGTAGCTGGCCTACATCTTCTCTGGAGTCTTATATATAAAAGAAGTTGAAGGAACGTATGAATGCTATATATACATATATATATGGGTTTCTATGTGACACGCCTGACACCTCTTTCTTCTTCTCCTTTATTCCTCTCCTACATATCTATCATCTGTATTCCTATCTTGACACACTTTTATTCTAGTATTCCTTAAATTCCCTTTTTATCCTCTCCCCATACCTACCCTCCCCCTTTCTTCCCCCCCCCCCTTTTTTTTTTTTTTTTTCTTCTTCCTTCTTCTCTATCTGATATCTCTCTTATCTTACTTACAACCATTTGATACGCCAACAGGTTTTGAATAAGTATTTTTGGCATACAATATAATGGCTATTAACCTCCCATTTGCGCGTTCAGCACCCAAACTCTCTGTGGCCTCACTCAACGCAAAGGGCTTAAATATACCTGAGAAACGCTCGCAACTTCTAACATATATGAAACACCTTAGAGCAGACGTGATCTTTGTCCAAGAGACTCACTTTCGTGCAGACCACATACCTAGATTTTCGGATGCTAACTTTCCAAAGGTATATCACGCAGTCAACACGGAGGCGAAAGCAAAGAGTGTGTCTATTCTACTCTCTAAACAGCTCCCGTTTACAATCACTGAACATCTTGAGGACCCCGAGGGGAGGTTCCTGTTTCTTAAAGGCACCCTCTATAATAAGCCACTTACTCTAGCTAACATTTACAGCCCCAATACCGCACAAGTCTGCTTTTTTCGCAAAATCGCCAAATTACTGTCCACTTTTCAGTCGGGTATTCTGATTCTTGGCGGCGACTTTAATGTAGCATTGAACCCATTGGAGGATACTTCCACCGGTTCCTCCTCTAAACCCTTCAAAGCACTCAGACAGATTAAACTGGAGCTACATGATCTTCTCCTCCATGATACCTGGCGCACCCTCCACCCTAAAGACAAAGACTACACGTTTTACTCCGCACCACATAAGCGACATTCTAGAATTGATTATTTTTTTCTTTCTCAGAAAGACTTACATAACTTGCACTCTGCTTCGATCGAACCAATGATCCTTTCTGACCACCACCCAATTTTGATGACATTACAATTTCCTGATGCGCCGGGCGTGTCCAAAACATGGAGATTGGACCCCTTTCTTCTTACAGACTCCTCTGTTTCCCTCCAGATCCGTGATTCTCTGACCAATTATTTCAAAGAAAATGTATCTCCTGAAACGACCCCTCTCACACAGTGGGAAGCACATAAATGTGTAACCCGCGGGCTTCTCATGTCTATAACCGCCTTGCGAAAACGTCTAGCTCAAGCATCTTTTGCCTCCCTACTGCAAAAAGTTTGTACACTTGAATGCACACATAAACGCTCTAGAGCCTTGAATTCTGCATCTGAACTAGATCAAGTGCGTAAACAACTTCTAGATGTTGTAGACAGGAAAGCCAAACGTAGTTTTATTCTTCAACAAAAACTCTTTTATGAACATGGAAATAAGAGTGGCAAGTTTCTAGCCCGGGCCTTACAAGCCAAAAAGGCAGCTCGACACATATACCAGCTTACTTCTAAGCAGGGACGCTTATTGAAAACATCAAAGAATATTGCAGCTGAATTTGAAAACTATTATTCTGCCTTATACAATTTACCTGTACCATCTAAACCTCCAGGTGACACTAGATCACGTAAGACAATTATCCAGACTTTCCTGAACCAATATCTCCCAAACCCAATTACTAGAACACAAGCAAAAGATTTAGATGGTGCTCTGACCCTGACGGAGTTACAACAAGCTATTGCACAACTGAAACCTGGTAAAAGCCCAGGTCCCGATGGATTTGTCACTGCCTACTATAAGACTTTCCACGACATATTGGCACAACCATTTTTACGGGCCTTCAATACCTTAGATACACCAGGGCAATCCTTGCGCCATCTCACTGAGGCACATATTACGGTTATACCAAAAGAGGATAAAGACCACACATTACCAGCAAATTATCGTCCGATCTCTTTATTGAATGTTGATTTAAAGATCTTTGCAAAAATCTTGGCCAATCGCCTATTACATATTATAGATCCCATTGTATCAATGGATCAAGTGGGCTTCGTACCTGGGAGAGAAGCCAGAGACAACGCCATACGGGCCATAAATGTTCATCATTGGTTAATTCAAAAACAACAATCAGGCTTTTTCTTATCACTAGATGCCGAGAAGGCCTTTGATAGGTTAGCATGGGATTATATGGAGGCGGTTCTTTTTGGCCTTGGATTGCCTCAGCGTTTCCGTACCTTCATTATGTCTTTATATACCTCTCCCACAGCTAAAGTGCGAGTTAACGGTCTACTCTCGGACTCTTTTTTGATAGGCAATGGCACCAGGCAGGGATGCCCACTATCCCCCCTCCTTTTTATTTTAACACTGGAACCACTGAAGAATTGCATCAAACAAAACGATAATATCAAGGGGATTCATATCAATGGCAAAATTCATAAGATAGCGGCCTTTGCAGATGACATCTTGCTTTTTCTAACAGATCCCCATATCACTTTACCTAATCTGCTAAAAGATTTTGAATTGTTTCATTACCTGGCCAATTTCAAAATAAATTTCTCTAAATCCCAAGCGCTTAATGTCTCTCTTCACCGGGAGGTGATTAGGCAAGCGAAATCGAACTTCCCTTTTGCCTGGCAGTCGGAGGCAATTACATACTTGGGAATCCAATTACCGACTAATCTAAAGGAACTCTATGATTTGAATTTCCTACCCCTCTTGCGTAATATTTCCAAAGACCTCCAGACTTGGAACAAACCTTGGTTTTCCTGGTTTGGTAGAGCAGCCATTCTCAAAATGAATGTGCTTCCAAGAATACTGTACCTACTCCAAACAATACCGATTGCATTACCGAGTTCTTTCTTTACATCTTATAAAAATCTCTGCTCCTCCTTTCTTTGGAATAACAAACACCCCAGAATTAGCTTTGTACAACTCACCATGCCTAAGAGAAGTGGAGGTATTGGACTACCTGACATTACATGGTACTACAGGGCGTGTCAATTGGCAAGAGTAGTAGACTGGACCTCGAACTGTGATCGTAAGATTTGGGTTGACGTAGAATCTGATTTTTCGATGATTTCGCTTGCCTCCTCCCCTTGGCTGGGAAATGCTCATATTCCCACTGAATTTCGGGATCACCCTCTTGTAGACCCCACGTTAAACTGTTGCCGACAGACATTCCAGAACACTGAGCTCTCTTCCTCCCCGGGCCCCTTAACCCCAATCAAAAAGAACCCTGACTTTTTGCCGGGTATGTCCCAGACTTTCCTCTCTGGATGTGACCTTCCAGATAATCTGACAATACATCACCTTTTCAAAAATACTAAGTTCTTATCTAGAGAGGACATTTTGAAGTTGTGGCCATCCCTGAACCTAACACCGTGGATATATAGACAAATTCATCATTTTACACATAACGCCTCGCATTTACAAGACTACTCCAGGTCGCTTACTCCATTTGAGAAACTTTGCTTCTCGAATTCCCCCCAGCGACATGTTATATCCAAGCTTTACTCCCTTCTTGAAACTACTAGTATATCTCAACCTCGAAAAGCGTGTGAGGCTTGGATACGAGATTTACAAATACCTTTGTCAACTGACGACTGGGATCACATTTATGAACACATACATTCGGGCTCCATGTGTGTTTCCACGCAGGAAAGTAATTACAAACTATACTCTAGATGGTACAGAGTTCCGTCCCTGCTGCATAAATTTGACCCTAACATTTCAGAGTTGTGCTAGAGATGTAGACAGACAACAGGCACACTCCTACATATCTGGTGGGATTGTCCCTTGTTGCAGCCTTTTTGGGAAAAAGTGCGAGATATAGTCTCACAAGTGACTACTTACACTCTGGAATACACCCCGGCTCAATTTTTACTTCACCACTCCTCAATTCCGTTAAGGATGTACCGTAAGTCTCTGACCCTGCATATGATAAATGCGGCGAAACAATGTATTCCTGTCCACTGGCGATCAGAACAGATTCCTACTGTGCGGGAGTGGTTTCATAGGGTCATCAGAGTTGCGGAGATGGAGGAATTGATTTCAGTGACAAGAGACCACCCTGAGAGATTTCGGAAAACTTGGGCGTGTTGGAAACACTTCCAAACTACCAATTTCTATAATCTCTATATGAATAACTAAAACTAATTTACAGGTCGTGAATACCGTTCAAAGTTATCACCTCTGGAATAGCGCCGCGGACCGTGTTTATCGAAATGTATGTTAAGTCCTAAGGATAATACCTATTAGCTTGTCTACTATATTATATTATGGTTGGCTTAATAGCTATTACCATTACTTGATCCATCCTTCCCTTTTCACTTCCATCCCACCTCTCCCCCCCCCCCTCTCCGTTCCCCCCCCCTTATTTTTTTTTTTTCTCACTCCTCCCTGTGCTTTCTAAATCTTCCTCCATATACAGTACTCTCCTCTTTTTCTTTTCTCTCTTTTCTTTCCTTTTGTCTCATATTTCTCTCTTAAACAACTATTTCTACATACAAGCAGAAACTTAACTTAACCGGGTGCGGAATTACACGAGGCGTCCGCCTCAGACATCAATGCTGTTTTTTGCTCCACTACCCGATTACTTAAGCGCTTTTTACCCCCGACACTTGCATCCTCTATACCTCTATTGCTTACCATCCATATTTGCGAACCTGTTATTCTACTTTGTTTACTGGGTAGCGTGATCTCCTGTTTATGTTTACTGCATACTTCAATTACATGTCTGACTACCCGTCTGCGTTACGGGAGATTGCTTCAGTTATACGTGTGCAAAATGTGTTCCGTACATGTCTTTAATCTCAAATGTCTTGTATTTCAATAAAAATTTTTGGAAGAAAAAAAAAAAAAAAAAAAGGAATTGAGGTCAGGAACAAACAGGAAGTGAGGTCAGGCACAGACAGGAAGTGATGTTAGGCACAGACGGGAAGTGAGGTCAGGTAAAGACATAAAGCGATATCGGGAACAGGCTGCAAGTGAGGTCGGGCGCAGACATGAAGTGAGGTCAGGTAAAGACATAAAGCAATGTCGGGCACAGAGGGGAAGTGAGGTCGAGAACAGGCAGGAAGTGAGCTCAGGTAAAGACATAAAGCGATGTCGGGCACAGATGGGAAGTGAGGTCGGGCTCAGACAGGAAGTTATGTCAGGCACAGACAGGAAGTGATGTCAAGCTCAGACAGGAAGTGAGGTCAGGTATATTCAGGAAGTGAGGTAAGTTACAGACAGGAAGTGATTTAAGTTACAGACATAAAGTGATGTAAGGAAAGAAAAGAAGTGATGTCAGGCACAGACAGGAAGTGAGGTCAGGAACAAAGGGGAAGTGAGGTCAGGTACAGACAGGAAGTGAGGTCAGGAACAAAGGGGAAGTGAGGTCAGGCACAGACAGGAAGTGATGTTAGGCACAGATGGGAAGTGAGGTCAGGCAAAGACATTAAGCGATATCGGGAACAGGCGGGAAGTGAGGTTGGGCACAGACATGAAGTGAGGTCAGGTAAAGACATAAAGCAATGTCGGGAACAGATGGGAAGTGAGGTCGAGCACAGAGAGGAAGTGAGTTCAGGTAAAGACATAAAGCGATGTCGAGCACAGACGGGAAGTGAGGTTGGGTTCAGACAGGAAGTGAGGTCGGGCTCAGACAGGAAGTTATGTCAGGCAAAGACTGGAAGTGATGTCGGGCTCAGACAGTAAGTAAGGTCAGGTATATTCAGGAAGTGAGGTAATTTAAAGACAGGAAGTGAGGTCAGGAACAAACGGGAAGTGAGGTCAGGCACAGACAGGAAGTGAGGTCATACAGAAAGTGATGTAAGGTACAGACATGAAGTGATGTCATGTACAGACAGGAAGTGATGTCAGGAAGACAGGAAGTGATGCCAGGCACAGACGGGAAGTGAGGTCAGGCAAAGACAGGAAGTGATGTCGAGCACAGACGGGAAGTGATTTCGGGTACAGACGGGAAGTGATGTCAGGCACAGACAGGAAGTGAGGTCATGTATATTCAGGAAGTGAGGTAGGTGACAAACAAGAAGTGATGTCAAGTACATACAGGACATGATGTCAGGTAGAGATGAGCGAATTATTCAAAAATTTGATTCGGCTGATTCGGCGAATTCGTGGAAAAAAATCGATTCGAGTCGAATATATTCGCTGCAAATTTAACTTATAAAAGGGTGTTTCTAGGCTTCAGAGAGCCTTTATATTAGTGCAGAACACTGTACCTTTAATTTAAATGCCCTTGGAGTCTGCTGGGGAAGAGAAATAATACTGTCAGTCAGTATGACATGCAGATGAGTGCCGTCGATCTTAGAATCACCGCAAACCGCACACTTCACTCATTTGGGCAGTCACGGGGCCAAAACCAGAGTGTGGAGCCACAGTGTGGCGGTGGAGGCAGCAGCAATGGGAGGCCATACAGCACCCTATGACAAAATGGAACCCACCAGCAGTGTGAGGAGACCTGAAAGTGGCACATGGCAGAGTGTGGCGATGGAGACAGCAGCAATGGGAGGCCGTACAGGGACCCATGACACACTGTGGACCTGGCAGCAGCATGAGGAGGCGGTACAGGGGCCCATGGCAGATTACGGGCCTGGCAGCAGCAATGGGAGGCCCGTAATCTGCCAGCACCCTATGACAAAATGGAACTCACCAGCAGTGTGAGGAGACCTGAAAGTGGCACATGGCAGAGTGTGGCGATGGAGACAGCAGCAATGGGAGGCCGTACAGGGACCCATGACACACTGTGGACCTGGCAGCAGCATGAGGAGGCGGTACAGGGGCCCATGGCAGATTACGGGCCTGGCAGCAGCAATGGGAGGCCCGTAATCTGCCAGCACCCTATGACAAAATGAAACCCACCAGCAGTGTGAGGAGACCTGAAAGTGGCACATGGCAGAGTGTGGCGATGGAGACAGCAGCAATGGGAGGCCGTACAGGGACCCATGAGACACTCTGGATCTGGCAGCAGCATGAGGAGGCGGTACAGGGGCCCATGACAGATTACGGGCCTGGCAGCAGCATGAGGAGTCGGTACGGGGGCCCATGGCAGATTACGGGCCTGGCAGCAGCAATGGGAGGCCATACAGCACCCTATGACAAAATGGAACCCACCAGCAGTGTGAGGAGACCTGAAAGTGTCACATGGCAGAGTGTGGCGATGGAGACAGCAGCAATGGGAGGCCGTACAGGGACCCATGAGACACTCTGGACCTGGCAGCAGCATGAGGAGGCGGTACAGGGGCCCATGACAGATTACGGGCCTGGCAGCAGCATGAGGAGTCGGTACGGGGGCCCATGGCAGATTACGGGCCTGGCAGCAGCAATGGGAGGCCATACAGCACCCTATGACAAAATGGAACCCACCAGCAGTGTGAGGAGACCTGAAAGTGGCACATGGCAGAGTGTGGCGATGGAGACAGCAGCAATGGGAGGCCGTACAGGGACCCATAAGACACTCTGGACCTGGCAGCAGCATGAGGAGGCGGTACAGGGGCCCATGACAGATTACGGGCCTGGCAGCAGCATGAGGAGTCGGTACGGGGGCCCATGGCAGATTACGGGCCCGGTAGCAGCAATGGGAGGCCATACAGCACCCTATGACAAAATGGAACCCACCAGCAGTGTGAGGAGACCTGAAAGTGGCCCATGGCAGAGTGTGGCGATGGAGACAGCAGCAATGGGAGGCCGTAAAGGGACCCATGACACACTGTGGACCTGGCAGCAGCATGAGGAGGCAGTACAAGGGCCCATGGCAGATTACGGGCCTGGCAGCACCTATGGGAGGCCCGTAATCTGCCAGCACCCTATGACAAAATGGAACCCACCAGCAGTGTGAGGAGACCTGAAAGTGGCACATGGCAGAGTGTGGCGATGGAGACAGCAGCAATGGGAGGCCGTACAGGGACCCATGACACACTGTGGACCTGGCAGCAGCATGAGGAGGCGGTACAGGGGCCCATGGCAGATTACGGGCCTGGCAGCAGCAATGGGAGGCCCGTAATCTGCCAGCACCCTATGACAAAATGGAACCCACCAGCAGTGTGAGGAGACCTGAAAGTGGCACATGGCAGAGTGTGGCGATGGAGACAGCAGCAATGGGAGGCCGTACAGGGACCCATGACACACTGTGGACCTGGCAGCAGCATGAGGAGGCGGTACAGGGGCCCATGGCAGATTACGGGCCTGGCAGCAGCAATGGGAGGCCCGTAATCTGCCAGCACCCTATGACAAAATGGAACCCACCAGCAGTGTGAGGAGACCTGAAAGTGGCACATGGCAGAGTGTGGCGATGGAGACAGCAGCAATGGGAGGCCGTACAGGGACCCATGACACACTGTGGACCTGGCAGCAGCATGAGGAGGCGGTACAGGGGCCCATGGCAGATTACGGGCCTGGCAGCAGCAATGGGAGGCCCGTAATCTGCCAGCACCCTATGACAAAATGGAACCCACCAGCAGTGTGAGGAGACCTGAAAGTGGCACATGGCAGAGTGTGGCGATGGAGACAGCAGCAATGGGAGGCCGTACAGGGACCCATGACACACTGTGGACCTGGCAGCAGCATGAGGAGGCGGTACAGGGGCCCATGGCAGATTACGGGCCTGGCAGCAGCAATGGGAGGCCCGTAATCTGCCAGCACCCTATGACAAAATGGAACCCACCAGCAGTGTGAGGAGACCTGAAAGTGGCACATGTTTGGGGCATGATTCATGGCGGATTTAGTCACTTGTGTCAGGAACTGGTGGTTTGAAATCCAGACTAATCCACGCCTGATTCATTTTCACAAACGTGAGTCTCTCCACACTTTGGGTGGACAGTCTTGTCCTCCGCGGAGTTACAATACCTCCTGCCGCACTAAACACGCGCTCCGATGCCACGCTACTGGCCGGGCATGACAGCCTTTCAAGGGCAAATTCAGCTAGTTGGGGCCAAAGGTCAAGTTTCGTTGCCCAGTAGTCAAGGGGATTGTCTACCTCGGTTGGCAGGGTGCTGTCCAAGTAGGCCCAAGCCTGTTGTTTGAGCTCCTGCTCCAGGTCCACCTGATGCTGCTGCTGCTGCTGCGGCTGGTTAGTAGTTTCCTCACTGCGCTGGTGAAGAAAGCTACTCATCATCGACTGCAGACTGAGGCAGCCGCTGCTGGTGGAGCTGCCACTGCTCCTACCACCCCTCCCCTGCTGCCATGGCAGCGGAATGCGAGCGCACAGGGCCCACAGTGTCTGTGGATGGACGTTGGCGCAGAAAGGCAGAGACCAACTGACTACATAGGTGGTTTTTATAGTACGTTATTTTGGCCTCCCTCTCAGCAGGTGTGAAAAAGGCCACCATTTTTGAACGGTAGCGAGGGTCCAACAAGGTGGACAGCCAAAAGTCATCCCTCTGTCTGATGGTTATTATTCGGCTGTCGCTACGCAAGCAACCGAGCATGCTATGGGCCATTTGTGCCAAGGAATGCGAGGGACTCCCTGCCTCCATCTCCACAGCATACTGCCACGGTGCGTCTGGGTCCTCTGTCTCCTCCTCCTCCTCCTCTACCAGATGCTCCTGCTCCTCCACTCCTGTCCGTTAAGTGGAAAAACCAACCATTTCACTCAATAATTCCTGAGCACCAATGTCCTCCTCTACCTCCTCCTCTTTTTCCTGTCCTGCCCCCACAGGGGTCATGTGGCGTTGAGATCTGTGCGCCACGTCTACCGCACCCTGACCAGCCATTGTTAACAGCATTTATCTGAGGCTGAGGACACGGCGGAAGAAGAGGTGGTAGAGGCGGACATCTTTGCTGGACCAAGGACGTGCAAACGTGGAGGCAAAAGCGGCGTGACCTGTCCAAGTTGCTGGTGCGGCTGTGTCGGCACCACGTTCACCCAGTGGGCCGTAAATGACATGTACTGTCCCTGACCGTAGTTACAGCTCCACACGTCGGCGCTGCCGTGCACTTTGGCAGAGACCGACATGCTCAAAGACTGGCCCACCATCTCTTCTACATGTGAATGCAGGGCTGGCACTGCCTTTTTGGCGAAGAAATGCCGGCTTGGCACTCTCCACCGCAGCGGGGCACAAGCCATCATTTCTCGGAAAGGTGCTGAGTCCACCACTTGGAAAGGGAGGGACTGCAGCACCAGCAACTTGGACAGGAGGACGTTCAACTTCTGCACCGTCGGGTGCGTGCTCGCAAACTGTTGTCTCTTGGAAACGGATTCCAAGAAAGACTGCTGACGGAATCCGTGAAGAGGAGTAGCAGGAGAAGGAGCATCTGAACGAGCGGAAGATGCCAACGAGCGACAACTCCCCTCAGCAGAGGTGTTGGAGCCTTGACTGGCTGATAGAGGGCGATTGACGTCGGGTGACGGAGCAAGTAACGGAGCGGGTGATGGAGCGGGGGCTGGGGCAGGCAGAACCGCCGTATCTTTATCACGGTTTTCCCAGGCCACCAAATGGCGATGCTGCATATGCTGACGCAACGCTGTAGTCCCAACATGGGCCCCCTGGCCACGCTTGACTTTCTGGCCACATAGTCGACATACGGCTACGTTTACTTCCTCGGGCGGCTTGACGAAAAATTGCCACACTGCCGAGTAGGAAACTTTGCCCCCGCTACTCCTCACTGGCTGACTGCTACTTCCTCCGTGCACACCGGCACCACTACTGGCCGTGGTGGTAGGCTGCAGTGGAGCTGGTGCTCTACTCCGTGGCCGTTTGCCTCCACTGACACTGGTGCGACCCTGCTGCCTCCTGGGCAACCCACCGACTGTTTTGCTCGCTGCCAAGCTGGCACCCTCTTCTCCCGATGATGCGGAAGCAATAGCCTGATGACGACGAGGCTGCCAAGTGCGATCAGCCTCATCATCATCAATTAGGGTCTCCGCCTCACTACTAGCCCCCTCGGCTGCGTGTGGGTCAGGAGACAGACCTGTCTCTAGACCGGCTACCGAGCCACTCTCCTCGCCAGTACTTCTTCGCCTGGCTGCTGAAGAGGCGGATGTCTCCCCCCGTTCCTGACCGCCCTCTGTTAGCTCTTCCTCACTGTACAGTGGGGCTGAGCCCACAGCATGCGATACTTCGCTTGGTGAGGGAACACCAAAGGACAAGGGCAGGTAGAGGACACGTGATTTCAGTGGGCTTGCTCCCGGGCCATGCCAACTAACGGTTGTGTCTGACATACCCACCGACCGTTGGCTGTAGGTGTCAGAGGTGACCTGGGAAGAGGAAGACGACCGAGCCAACCAATCGATGACGGCAGGGTTGTTGGTGGAGACACGACCGCTGGATGACACCGGGAGCACTGGCCTCTGGCTGCGACTAGTGCTGCCTCGACCCCTTCCTCTGCTGCCACGTCTGCTCGCTCCTAAAACATTGCCTCCTCTGCCACTCCTCTGTGTGTTGTCTGACATACTCTTTAATTCTATAAGCACCCAAAAAATAACGTAACGATTATGTGTCCCTCAGTAACAATTCTGTGTCCCTGAGTAACAATTATGTGTCCCTGAGTAACAATTATGTGTCCCTGAGTAACAATTATGTGTCACCGAGTAACAATTCTGTGTCACTGAGTAACAATTCTGTGTCCCTGAGTAACAATGAGTAACAATTATGTGTCCCTCAGTAACAATTCTGTGTCCCTGAGTAACAATTATGTGTCCCTGAGTAACAATTCTGTGTCTGTCCCTGAGTAACAATTCTGTGTCCCTCAGTAACGATTCTGTGTCCCTCAGTAACAATTCTGTGTCCCTGAGTAACAATTCTGTGTCTGTCCCGAGTAACAATTCGGTGTCCCTCAGTAACGATTATGTGTCCCTCAGTAACGATTCTGTGTCCCTGAGTAACAATTCTGTGTCCCTGAGTAACAATTCTGTGTCCCCGAGTAACAATTCTGTGTCCCTGAGTAACAACTATGTGTCCCTGAGTAACAATTTTGTGTCCCTGAGTAACAATGAGAAACAATTCTGTGTCCCACAGTAACAATTATGTGTCCCTGAGTAACAATTCTGTGTCCCTGAGTAACAATGAGTAACAATTCTGTGTCCCTCAGTAACAATTCTGTGTCCCTGAGTAACAATTCTGTGTCCCTGAGTAACAATTCTGTGTTTGTCCCTGAGTAACAATTATGTGTCCCTCAGTAACAATTCTGTGTCCCTGAGTAACAATTCTGTGTCTGTCCCTGAGTAACAATTCTGTGTCTGTCCCTGAGTAACAATTCTGTGTCTGTCCCTGAGTAACAATTCTGTGTCCCTGAGTTACAATTCTGTGTCCCTGAGTAACAATTCTGTGTCTGTCCCTGAGTAACAATTCTGTGTCCCTGAGTAACAATTCTGTGTTTACTGAGTAACAATTCTGTGTCCCTGAGTAACAATGAGTAACAATTATGTGTCCCTGAGTAACAATTATGTGTCCCTGAGTAACAATTCTGTGTCCCTGAGTCACAATTCTGTGTCCCTGAGTAACAATTTGGTGTCCCTCAGTAACAATTATGTGTCCCTCAGTAACAATTCTGTGTCCCTGAGTAAGAATTCTGTGTCCCTCAGTAACAATTCTGTGTCACTGAGTAACAATTCTGTGTCTGTCCCTGAGTAACAATTCTGTGTCCCTGAGTAACAATTCTGTGTCTGTCCCTGAGCAACAATTCTGTGTCCCTGAGTAACAATTCTGTGTCCCTGAGTAACAATGAGTAACAATTATGTGTCCCTGAGTAACAATTCTGTGTCCCTGAGTAACATTTCTGTGTCCCTGAGTAACAATTTGGTGTCCCTCAGTAACGATTATGTGTCCCTCAGTAACAATTCTGTGTCCCTGAGTAAGAATTCTGTGTCCCTCAGTAACAATTCTGTGTCCCTGAGTAACAATTCTGTGTCTGTCCCTGAGCAACAATTCTGTGTCCCTGAGTAACAATGAGTAACAATTATGTGTCCCTGAGTAACAATTCTGTGTCCCTGAGTAACAATTCTGTGTCCCTGAGTAACATTTCTGTGTCTGTCCCTGAGTAACAATTCTGTGTCCCTGAGTAACAATTCTGTGTCTGTCCCTGAGTAACAATTATGTGTCCCTGAGTAACAATTCTGTGTCCCTGAGTAACAATTCTGTGTCCCTGAGTAACAATTCTGTGTCCCTGAGTAACAATGAGTAACAATTCTGTGTCCTTCAGTAACAATTCTGTGTCCCTGAGTAACAATTATGTGTCCCTGAGTAACAATGAGTAACGATTCTGTGTCCCTCAGTAACAATTCTGTGTCCATTAGTAACAATTATGTGTCCCTGAGTAACAATGAGTAACGATTCTGTGTCCCTCAGTAACAATTCTGTGTCCCTCAGTAACAATTCTGTGTCCCTCAGTAACGATTCTGTGTCCCTCAGTAACAATTCTGTGTCCCTGAGTAACAATTCTGTGTCTGTCCCTGAGTAACAATTCTGTGTCCCTCAGTAACGATTATGTGTCCCTCAGTAACAATTCTGTGTCCCTGAGTAACAATCATGTGTCCCT
Source organism: Staurois parvus (assembly GCF_062004578.1). Lineage (NCBI taxonomy): Eukaryota > Metazoa > Chordata > Amphibia > Anura > Ranidae > Staurois > Staurois parvus. The sequence goes on from NW_028317835.1 coordinate 1,022,993, forward strand.
GAGTAACAATTATGTGTCCCTCAGTAACAATTCTGTGTCCCTGAGTAACAATCCTGTGTCCCTGAGCAACAATTCTGTGTCTGTCCCTGAGTAACAATTCTGTGTCCCTGAGTAACAATTCTGTGTCCCTCAGTAACGATTATGTGTCCCTCAGTAACAATTCTGTGTCCCTGAGTAACAATTTTGTGTCCCTGAGTAACAATTTTGTGTCCCTGAGTAACAATTATGTGTCCCTGAGTAACAATTATGTGTCCCTGAGTAACAATGAGTAACAATTCTGTGTCCTTCAGTAACAATTCTGTGTCCATTAGTAACAATTATGTGTCCCTGAGTAACAATGAGTAACGATTCTGTGTCCCTCAGTAACAATTCTGTGTCCCTCAGTAACAATTCTGTGTCCCTCAGTAACAATTCTGTGTCTGTCCCTGAGTAACAGTTCTGTGTCCCTGAGTAACAGTTCTGTGTCCCTGAGTAACAGTTCTGTGTCCCTGAGTAACAATTCTGTGTCTGTCCCTGAGTAACAATTTGGTGTCCCTCAGTAACGATTATGTGTCCCTCAGTAACAATTCTGTGTCCCTGAGTAAGAATTCTGTGTCCCTCAGTAACAATTCTGTGTCCCTGAGTAACAATTCTGTGTCCCTGAGTAACAATGAGTAACAATTATGTGTCCCTGAGTAACAATTCTGTGTCCCTGAGTAACAATTCTGTGTCCCTGAGTAACATTTCTGTGTCTGTCCCTGAGTAACAATTCTGTGTCCCTGAGTAACAATTCTGTGTCTGTCCCTGAGTAACAATTATGTGTCCCTGAGTAACAATTCTGTGTCCCTGAGTAACAATTCTGTGTCCCTGAGTAACAATTCTGTGTCCCTGAGTAACAATGAGTAACAAATCTGTGTCCTTCATTAACAATTCTGTGTCCCTGAGTAACAATTATGTGTCCCTGAGTAACAATGAGTAACGATTCTGTGTCCCTCAGTAACAATTCTGTGTCCCTCAGTAACAATTCTGTGTCCCTCAGTAACAATTCTGTGTCTGTCCATGAGTAACAATTCTGTGTCCCTCAGTAACGATTTGGTGTCCCTCAGTAACAATTCTGTGTCCCTGAGTAACAATTCTGTGTCTGTCCCTGAGTAACAATTCTGTGTCCCTGAGTAACAATTCTGTGTCCCTCAGTAACGATTATGTGTCCCTCAGTAACAATTCTGTGTCCCTGAGTAACAATGAGTAACAATTCTGTGTCCTTCAGTAACAATTCTGTGTCCATTAGTAACAATTATGTGTCCCTGAGTAACAATGAGTAACGATTCTGTGTCCCTCAGTAACAATTCTGTGTCCCTCAGTAACAATTCTGTGTCTGTCCATGAGTAACAATTCTGTGTCCCTCAGTAATGATTCTGTGTCCCTCAGTAACAATTCTGTGTCCCTGAGTAACAATTCTGTGTCCCTGAGTAACAATGAGTAACAATTCTGTGTCCTTCAGTAACAATTCTGTGTCCATTAGTAACAATTATGTGTCCCTGAGTAACAATGAGTAACGATTCTGTGTCCCTCAGTAACAATTCTGTGTCCCTCAGTAACAATTCTGTGTCCCTCAGTAACAATTCTGTGTCTGTCCATGAGTAACAATTCTGTGTCCCTCAGTAACGATTCTGTGTCCCTCAGTAACAATTCTGTGTCCCTGAGTAACAATTCTGTGTCTGTCCCTGAGTAAAAATTCTGTGTCCCTGAGTAACAATTCTGTGTCCCTCAGTAACGATTATGTGTCCCTCAGTAACAATTCTGTGTCCCTGAGTAACAATTCTGTGTCCCTGAGTAACAATTTTGTGTCCCTGAGTAACAATTCTGTGTCCCTGAGTAACAATTCTGTGTCCCTGAGTAACAATGAGTAACAATTCTGTGTCCCTGAAGAACAATTCTGTGTCTGTCCCTGAGTAACAATTATGTGTCCCTGAGTAACAATTCTGTGTCCCTGAGTAACAATGAGTAACAATTCTGTGTCTGTCCCTGAGTAACAATTCTGTGTCCCTCAGTAACAATTCTGTGTCTGTCCCTGTGTAACAATTCTGTGTCCCCGAGTAACAATTATGTGTCCCTGAGTAACAATTCTGTGTCTTTCCCTGAGTAACAATTCTGTGTCCCCGAGTAACAATTCTGTGTCCCTCAGTAACAATTCTGTGTCCCTCAGTAACAATTCTGTGTCCCTGAGTAACAATTTTGTGTCCCTGAGTAACAATTCTGTGTCCCTGAGTAACAATTCTGTGTCCCTGAGTAACAATGAGTAACAATTATGTGTCCCTCAGTAACAATTCTGTGTCCCTGAGTAACAATTCTGTGTCTGTCCCTGAGTAACAATTATGTGTCCCTGAGTAACAATTCTGTGTCCCTGAGTAACAATGAGTAACAATTCTGTGTCTGTCCCTGAGTAACAATTCTGTGTCCCTCAGTAACAATTCTGTGTCTGTCCCTGTGTAACAATTCTGTGTCCCCGAGTAACAATTATGTGTCCCTGAGTAATAATTCTGTGTCTTTCCCTGAGTAACAATTCTGTGTCCCCGAGTAACAATTCTGTGTCCCTGAGTAACAACGAGTAACAATTATGTGTCCCTCAGTAACAATTATGTGTCCCTGAGTAACAATTATGTGTCCCTGAGTAACAATGAGTAACAATTATGTGTCCCTCAGTAACAATTATGTGTCCCTGAGTAACAATTATGTGTCCCTGAGTAACAATGAGTAACAATTCTGTGTCCCTCAGTAACAATTCTGTGTCCCTCAGTAACAATTCTGTGTCCCTGAGTAACAATTCTGTGTCTGTCCCAGAGTAACAATTCTGTGTCCCTGAGTAACAATTATGTGTCCCTGAGTAACGATTCTGTGTCCCTGAGTAACAATTCTGTGTCCCTGAGTAACAATGAGTAACAATTCTGTGTCCCTCAGTAACAATTCTGTGTCCCTGAGTAACAATTCTGTGTCTGTCCCTGTGTAACAATTCTGTGTCCCTCAGTAACAATTCTGTGTCCCTGAGTAACAATCCTGTGTCCCTGAGCAACAATTCTGTGTCTGTCCCTGAGTAACAATTCTGTGTCCCTGAGTAACAATTCTGTGTCCCTCAGTAACGATTATGTGTCCCTCAGTAACAATTCTGTGTCCCTGAGCAACAATTTTGTGTCCCTGAGTAACAATTATGTGTCCCTGAGTAACAATTCTTTGTCCCTGAGTAACAATGAGTAACAATTCTGTGTCCTTCAGTAACAATTCTGTGTCCATTAGTAACAATTATGTGTCCCTGAGTAACAATGAGTAACGATTCTGTGTCCCTCAGTAACAATTCTGTGTCCCTCAGTAACAATTCTGTGTCCCTCAGTAACAATTCTGTGTCTGTCCATGAGTAACAATTCTGTGTCCCTCAGTAACGATTCTGTGTCCCTCAGTAACAATTCTGTGTCCCTGAGTAACAATTCTGTGTCTGTCCCTGAGTAACAATTCTGTGTCCCTCAGTAACGATTATGTGTCCCTCAGTAACAATTCTGTGTCCCTGAGTAACAATCATGTGTCCCTGAGTAACAATTATGTGTCCCTCAGTAACAATTCTGTGTCCCTGAGTAACAATCCTGTGTCCCTGAGCAACAATTCTGTGTCTGTCCCTGAGTAACAATTCTGTGTCCCTGAGTAACAATTCTGTGTCCCTCAGTAACGATTATGTGTCCCTCAGTAACAATTCTGTGTCCCTGAGTAACAATTTTGTGTCCCTGAGTAACAATTTTGTGTCCCTGAGTAACAATTCTGTGTCCCTGAGTAACAATTCTGTGTCCTTCAGTAACAATTCTGTGTCCATTAGTAACAATTATGTGTCCCTGAGTAACAATGAGTAACGATTCTGTGTCCCTCAGTAACAATTCTGTGTCCCTCAGTAACAATTCTGTGTCCCTCAGTAACAATTCTGTGTCTGTCCATGAGTAACAATTCTGTGTCCCTCAGTAACGATTCTGTGTCCCTCAGTAACAATTCTGTGTCCCTGAGTAACAATTCTGTGTCTGTCCCTGAGTAACAATTCTGTGTCCCTCAGTAACGATTATGTGTCCCTCAGTAACAATTCTGTGTCCCTGAGTAACAATCATGTGTCCCTGAGTAACAATTATGTGTCCCTCAGTAACGATTCTGTGTCCCTCAGTAACAATTCTGTGTCCCTGAGTAACAATTCTCTGTCTGTCCCTGAGTAACAATTCTGTGTCCCTCAGTAACGATTCTGTGTCCCTCAGTAACAATTCTGTGTCCCTGAGTAACAATTCTGTGTCTGTCCCTGAGTAACAATTATGTGTCCCTGAGTAACAATTCTGTGTCTGAGTAACAATTCTGTGTCCCTCAGTAACGATTCTGTGTCCCTCAGTAACAATTCTGTGTCCCTGAGTAACAATTCTGTGTCTTTCCCTGAGTAACAATTCTGTGTCCCTGAGTAACAATTCTTTGTCCCTGAGTAACAATTCTGTGTCTGTCCCTGAGTAACAATTCTGTGTCCCTCAGTAACGATTATGTGTCCCTCAGTAACAATTCTGTGTCCCTGAGTAACAATTTTGTGTCCCTGAGTAACAATTTTGTGTCCCTGAGTAACAATTATGTGTCCCTGAGTAACAATTCTGTGTCCCTGAGTAACAATGAGTAACAATTCTGTGTCCTTCAGTAACAATTCTGTGTCCATTAGTAACAATTATGTGTCCCTGAGTAACAATGAGTAACGATTCTGTGTCCCTCAGTAACAATTCTGTGTCCCTCAGTAACAATTCTGTGTCCCTCAGTAACAATTCTGTGTCTGTCCATGAGTACCAATTCTGTGTCCCTCAGTAACGATTCTGTGTCCCTCAGTAACAATTCTGTGTCCCTGAGTAACAATTCTGTGTCTGTCCCTGAGTAACAATTCTGTGTCCCTCAGTAACGATTATGTGTCCCTCAGTAACAATTCTGTGTCCCTGAGTAACAATCATGTGTCCCTGAGTAACAATTATGTGTCCCTCAGTAACGATTCTGTGTCCCTCAGTAACAATTCTGTGTCCCTGAGTAACAATTCTCTGTCTGTCCCTGAGTAACAATTCTGTGTCCCTCAGTAACGATTCTGTGTCCCTCAGTAACAATTCTGTGTCCCTGAGTAACAATTCTGTGTCTGTCCCTGAGTAACAATTATGTGTCCCTGAGTAACAATTCTGTGTCCCTCAGTAACGATTCTGTGTCCCTCAGTAACAATTCTGTGTCCCTGAGTAACAATTCTGTGTCTTTCCCTGAGTAACAATTCTGTGTCCCTGAGTAACAATTCTTTGTCCCTGAGTAACAATTCTGTGTCTGTCCCTGAGTAACAATTCTGTGTCCCTCAGTAACAATTCTGTGTCCCTGAGTAACAATTCTGTGTCCCTGAGTAACAATTCTGTGTCCCTGAGTAACAATGAGTAACAATTCTGTGTCCCTCAGTAACAATTCTGTGTCCCTCAGTAACAATTCTGTGTCCCTGAGTAACAACGAGTAACAATTCTGTGTCCCTCAGTAACAATTCTGTGTCCCTCAGTAACAATTCCGTGTCCCTGAGTAACAATTCTGTGTCCCTGAGTAACAATTCTGTGTCCCTGAGTAACAATTCTGTGTCCCTGTGTAACAATTCTGTGTCTGTCCCTGAGTAACAATTCTGTGTCCCTCAGTAACGATTCTGTGTCCCTCAGTAACAATTATGTGTCCCTGAGTATCAATTTTGTGTCTGTCCCTGAGTAACAATTCTGTGTCCCTCAGTAACGATTCTGTGTCCCTCAGTAACAATTCTGTGTCCCTGAGTAACAATTCTGTGTCCCTCAGTAACAATTCTGTGTCTTTCCCTGAGTAACAATTCTGTGTCCCTGAGTAACAATTCTGTGTCCCTGAGTAACAATTCTGTGTCTGTCCCTGAGTAACAATTCTGTGTCCCTCAGTAACGATTCTGTGTCCCTCAGTAACAATTCTGTGTCCCTGAGTAACAATTCTGTGTCTGTCCCTGAGTAACAATTCTGTGTCCCTCAGTAACGATTCTGTGTCCCTCAGTAACAATTCTGTGTCCCTGAGTAACAATTCTGTGTCCCTGAGTAATAATTCTGTGTCCCTGAGTAACAATTCTGTGTCCCTGAGTAACAATTCTGTGTCTGTCCCTGAGTAACAATTCTGTGTCTGTCCCTGAGTAACGATTGTGTGTCCCTGAGTAACGATTGTGTGTCCTTGAGTAACGATTGTGTGTCCCTAAGTAACGGTTCTGTGTCCCTAAGTAACGGTTCTGTGTCCCTAAGTAACGGTTCTGTGTCCCTGAGTAACGATTCTGTGGCCCTAAAGTCTCTGTGGCCCTAACTCTGTCCCTCAATACAGACAGGTCTGTCTCTCTTGAATGACTGGAGGCTAATGGAGAATTCTAAAATGGCCGCGATTTATAGCTCCACCATTACACAGTGCTGGCTGGCTGGCTGCTGATTGGCTAATGCGATCACATGTCATGAATGAATGCATTATGGGTCAGCGCGCCTTGTCTGCACGCCTTCCCAGAGATCCCAGCTCCGTCGCCACACATGTCGCCGCCATTTTTGGGAAATTTCGATTTGCGCATCCGAAGTTGGCTAATCTTCGGATTCGTCGCGAATCGAATATTTCCCAATCTTCGAAACGAATTCCACTTCGCCATGTTCGATTCGCTCATCTCTAATGTCAGGCACAAACAGGTAGTGAGGTCAGGTATATTCAGGAAGTGAGGTCAGATACAGACAGGAAGTGATGTCCGGCACAGACGGAAGTATATTCAGAAAGTAATTTAAGTTACAGACAGGAAGTGAGGTTGGGCACAGAAAGGAAGTGATGTCAGGCACAGACAGGAAGTGATCTCAAGCTCAGACAGGAAGTGAGGTCAGGTATATTCAGGAAGTGAGGTAAGTTACAGACAGGAAATGATTTAAGTTACAGACATAAAGTGATGTAAGGTACAGAAAAAAAGTGATGTCAGGCACAGACAGGAAGTGATGTTAGGCACAGATGGGAAGTGAGGTCAGGAACAAATGGGAAGTGATGTCAGGCACAGATAGGAAGTGATGTTAGGCACAGACGGGAAGTGAGGTCAGGCAAAGACATAAAGCGATATCTGGAACAGGCGAGAAGTGAGGTCAGGTAAAGACATAAAGCAATGTCGGGCACAGACGGGAAGTGAGGTCGAGCACAGACAGGACTTGAGGTCATGTAAAGATGTGACGGGAGTGACTTTTGGGTGTCGGGGGACCGCTGTATTATCTTCCCAAATCATTATGTTTAAGTGACCCTGTGCCTGTTAGGGTACAGGGTGTGTATGTGAATGTCCCAGTCCTGTGTATAGTGTGTGTTCCTTTGTTCTCGGCCACATGGTTGCCCATTGCCTACTGCCATGTGGCTATTCCTTAGTTCTATTGTGTCTTGCTGGCCAGCAAACTATTATGGGATGTACTGTTTGTGTATTGGTGCGGGGGTTGGTCAATGTCCTTTGTCTCATGGCTGCATCCCATTGTTCTGCGTCTTGGTTGGATGGGGAGGGCTGATGAGGTGTTTCCTGTCCCTGGTTGTCTTTCCCCACCCTCTGTATAAAACATGTTGTTTTGTGTAAAATAAAGTTGAGTTGGCTTCCTGTTTAAGAAGAGCTGGGTGCTGTCTATTTCCTGAGGGATTTCAAGGCTGATGTCCGTGGATGGTTTTTGGACAGGGGAAACTGTGGTATAACGGAAAAACTCAGTGCGGTCTGGGTTCCAGTTCCGTTACAAAAGACATAAAGTGATGTCGGGCACAGACGGGAAGTGAGGTCGAGCACAGACAGGAAGTGAGGTCAGGTAAAGACATAAAGCGATGTCGGGCACAGACGGGAAGTGAGGTTGGGCTCAGACAGGAAGTGAGGTCGGGCTAAGACAGGAAGTTATGTCAGGTATATTCAGGAAGTGAGGTAAGTTACAGACCGGAAGTGATTTAAGTTACAGACAGAAAGTGACGTAAGGTACAGACATTACATTACATTACATTACATTGAGTTTATATAGCGCCAAAGGGTTTGCTCAGCGCTGTACAATAGAGGGGGGGACAATACATGAAACATTACAGCAACTACGAACAGCACACGAGGGGTAAGAGGGCCCTACTCTTTCGAGCTTACAATCTGGGAGGGAGGGGGTAGTGGTACAGGAGGAAGTGGCTGTGGGGGATGGAGTGGTAGGAGGAATGAAGGAGAGCAGCAGTTAGGTGAGGGTGGGGTAGGCTTCCCTGAAGAGGTGGGTTTTCAGGGAGCGCCTGAAGGTGAGGAGGGAAGGTGACAGTCTGATGGATTGGGGTAGTGAGTTCCAGAGGATGGGGGAGGACCTGGAGAAGTCTTGCAGACGTGCGTGTGAGGAGGAGACCAGGGAGCAAGATAGAAGGAGGTCCTGTGAAGAGCGAAGGGTACGGGTAGGGTGGTACTTGGGAATCAGGTCGGTGAGGTAGTTAGGGGCAGTGTTGTGAATGGCTTTGTAGGTCAGAGTGAGTAGTTTGAATTTGATGCGTTGGGCGATAGGGAGCCAGTGGAGGGAGAGGCAGAGGGGGGTGGCAGAGGTGGAGCGGGTGGTGAGGTGGATGAGTCTAGCCGCTGAGTTGAGGATGGTCTGAAGCGGGGAGACATGAAGTGATGTTAGGCACAGACAGGAAGTGAAGTCACGTACATACAGGAAGTGATGGCAGGCAAAGACAGGAAGTGATGTCATATACAGACAGGCAGTGATGTCAGGAACAGACAGGAAGTGATGTCAGTCACAGACGGGAAGTGAGGTCAGGCAAAGACAGGAAGTGATGTTGAGCACAGACGGGAAGTGATGTCAGGCACAGACAGGAAGTGAGGTCAGGTATATTCAGGAAGTGAGGTAAGTGACAGACAAGAAGTGATGTCAGGTACAGACAGGACATAATGTCAGGCACAGACAGGAAGTGAGGTAAGGTATATTCAGGAAGTGAGGTCAGTTAAGACAGGAAGTGAGTTCAGATACAGACAGGAAGTGAGGTCAGATACAGACAGGAAGTGATGTCAGGCACAGACAGGAAGTATATTCAGGAAGTGAATTAAGTTACAGACAGGAAGTGAGGTCGGGCACAGAAAGGAAGTGATGTCAGACACAGACAGGAAGTGATGTTGGGAACATACAGGAAGTGATGTTAGGCACAGACAGGAAGTGATGTCTGGCACAGACAGGAAGTGAGGTCAGGTTTATTCAGGAAGTGAGGTAAGTTACAGACAGGAAGTAATATCAGGCACAGGCAGGAAGTGTTATAGGCAAAGATATAAAGCAATGTCGGGCACAGATGGGAAGTGATGTCGGGCACAGACTTGAAGTCCGGTCGGGCACAGACAGATAGTGATGTCAGGCACAGACAGGAAGTGATGTCGGGCTCAGACAGAAAGTGAGGTCAGGTATATTCAGGAAATGAGGTAAGTTACAGACAGGAAGTGATGTCAGGAACAGACAGGAACTGATGTCAGAAACAGACGGGAAGGGAGGTCAGGTACAGATGGGAAGTGATGTCAGGCACAGACGGGAAGTGAGGTCAGGTAAAGACAGGAAGTTATGTCAGGTATATTCAGGAAGTGAGGTAAGTTACAGACAGAAAGTGACGTAAGGTACAGACATGAAGTGATGTTAGGCACAGACAGGAAGTGAAGTCACGTACATACAGGAAGTGATGGCAGGCAAAGACAGGAAGTGATGTCATATACAGACAGGCAGTGATGTCAGGAACAGACAGGAAGTGATGTCAGTCACAGACGGGAAGTGATGTCAGGCACAGACAGGAAGTGAGGTCAGGTATATTCAGGAAGTGAGGTAAGTGACAGACAAGAAGTGATGTCAGGTACAGACAGGACATAATGTCAGGCACAGACAGGAAGTGAGGTAAGGTATATTCAGGAAGTGAGGTCAGTTAAGACAGGAAGTGAGTTCAGATACAGACAGGAAGTGAGGTCAGATACAGACAGGAAGTGATGTCAGGCACAAACAGGAAGTATATTCAGGAAGTGAATTAAGTTACAGACAGGAAGTGAGGTCGGGCACAGAAAGGAAGTGATGTCAGACACAGACAGGAAGTGATGTTGGGAACATACAGGAAGTGATGTTAGGCACAGACAGGAAGTGATGTCTGGCACAGACAGGAAGTGAGGTCAGGTTTATTCAGGAAGTGAGGTAAGTTACAGACAGGAAGTGATATCAGGCACAGACAGGAAGTGTTATAGGCAAAGATATAAAGCAATGTCCGGCACAGATGGGAAGTGATGTCGGGCACAGACAGGAAGTGATGTCAGGCACAGACTTGAAGTCCGGTCGGGCACAGACAGATAGTGATGTCAGGCACAGACAGGAAGTGATGTCGGGCTCAGACAGAAAGTGAGGTCAGGTATATTCAGGAAATGAGGTAAGTTACAGACAGGAAGTGATGTCAGGAACAGACAGGAACTGATGTCAGAAACAGACGGGAAGGGAGGTCAGGTACAGATGGGAAGTGATGTCAGGCACAGACGGGAAGTGAGGTCAGGTAAAGACAGAAAGTGATGTCAGGAACAGACAAGAAGTGAAGTCAGGCAAAGACAAAGAGATGTCCGGCACAGACAGGAAGTGATGTCAGGAACATACAGGAACTGATGTCAGAAACAGACGGGAAGGGAGGTCAGGTACAGATTGGAAGGGATGTCAGGCACAGATGGGAAGTGAGGTCAGGCACAGATGGGAAGTGATGTCAGGCACAGACAGGAAGTGATGTCATGTAAAGACAGAAAGTGATGTCAGGCACAGACAAGAAGTGAAGTCAGGCAAAGACAAAGTGATGTCGGGCACAGATGGGAAGTGATGTCAAGCACAGTCAGGAAGTGATGTCAGGCAGAGATGGGAAGTGATGTAAGGTAAAGACTGGAAGGGATGTCTGGCACAGACAGGAAGTGATGTCAGGCACAGACAGGAAGCTCCATGTGGGAGGAATTATAGAGGAGACGTTGCTGGAAGTGTGAGCAGAGGAGGTAATGAGATTGTATTTGATCATATCTCCCATCACTCTCCCTTGTGTGACACCATATTTCTCTGTCCCTCTTTGCCCTGTAAATGTCCCTCTTTTCGGTGTGATGTACACACAGACATATGAACAGACAATAGAACGGCCCAAAGTCTTCATATGGCTCTCAGATTTCCCTCAGATTTCACATTATTTCCCGTATTGAAGTGAAAACTTGGATAGAAAGGAAAGTAATAGTGAGATCAGACATAAGTGGGTGTCACTGATCACATTGTCCCCAAACGTCACCCCAGATAAACGTTTTCCCGGTCAGGCTCCGGTCACACCAGGAACTGCACGTTTCTCATGACTTCCCACATGTGAGGTTACACGCGTTCGCAGGACATTTTTATCATCGGGAAGCACGGGTGATCAGAGGAGCCAGACTTGTATTTTGCTCCCAGAGTCACATTTATGTGCATTGCATTGCGTTTACTCACATTTACATGCGTTTATGCGCTCACAAAATCAGAAGATTAAAGTGGTTGTCAAGGTTCAGAATTTTTAAATAACAAACATGTCAAACTTACCAGCTCTGTGTAATGGGTTTGCACAGATCCACCAGGATCCTCCTCTTCCCGGTTCCCCCTACCAGCGCTCCAGGCAAGATGCTTACTTTGGGGCACTCATGTGTGCTCACACCCGAGCCGCCTCTATATAACTATGAGAAACACAGAGCACGGTCTGACCCACCCCCACTCCCTCCTCACTGGCTGCTGTATCTCAGCCAATGAGGAGTCAGAGACCCTGGAGAGCTTCTATTTTTGTGCACAGTGCTGGATCGGGATCAGATAAGTATAAGGGGGAGGAGCATCACACTGAAGGTAAAAAACCTTCAACCTCTAGATCCTCCCCTTTAACCCCTCGGCTACCGGACACTGTCACCCCCTTCCTGTCCGGGCCAATTTTCAGCTTTCAGAGCTCTCGCACTTTGAATGACAATTGTGCGGTCATGTAACATTGTAGCCATATGAAATGTTTATAATTTTTTCACACAAATAGAGCTTTCTTTGGTGGTATTTAATCACCGCTGGGGGGAGGGGAGTTATAAACAAAAAAAAGAGAAAAACATTTGAAAAAAAAAGCTTTGCTTTGTTTCTATTATAAAATTTTGCAAACAGGTAATTTTTCTCCTTCACTGATGTGCATTGATGAGGCAGCACTGATAGGCACTGATGAGGTGGCAAGGATAGGCTGCACTGATGTGCATTGATGAGGCACCACTGATAGGACGCACTCATAGCCATCACTGATGAGATGGCAATGACTGGTAGCACTGATGGGCGCTGATAGGCTGCACTGATGAGGTGACACTGGGGGGCATTGATGAGGAGGCACTGATATGCAATGATGGTCACTGATAGGCGGCACTGCTGGGTGGCACTTGCAGGGGGCACTGATGGGTGGCACTGCTGCATCCTGGTGGGAGGCACTGCTGGGCAGCACTGCAAGGCACTGATCATGAAGGTACTGATGATCAGTGCTGATATACGCTTTGATAGCTGCTGGTTACCGATAACCAGCAACTGTATTTACTGCTTGATCTGCTCTGTCATTGGATACAGCTGATCACGTGATAAAAGGCCACATCATCACATGATCAGTTGTGTCCATAGGGCTCAGTGATCACGGATGTCGCCAGGTGCTCACCCCTGGGGGTGCGCTGGAGGGCATGTTCTGGAAGGACGTCATATGATGCCCTTCCAGAAGGGGGTACCCAGGGGTATATTGGAGAATATATAATTGGAGGAGCAGCTGCTGCAGCTATATAACCCAGGCAGGCCGACGCATGGATTTTTTATTTAATTTTTGCATTCTTCAAAATCTTTTGATAAAAATTAGATCTGCAAAATACCGTGCCTCTGATCAAATACTTTGGGGTGTCTACTTTCTAAAAAAGGGTCATTTGGGAGGTGTTTGAACTTTCCTGGCAATTCAGGACCTCTGAAACTGGAATAGGTAGTAAGGAAGCTAAATATGACCTTTGAAAGCCTGAACGTGGTCATTAGATTTTGGACCCCTGTATGTGGCTAGGCTTCCAAAAATGCTCTCATATGTGGTATCCCCAGAATTAGCAGAATGTGTGTTGGGGGTGTAATTCCACATATATCCATGTCTTGTGTGAGAAATATCTCGTCTCTGACAACTTTGTGTAAAAAAATAAAATCTTGCATGCACTCAACATGCCTCTCTGCAAACACCCACATCCCATATACAAGGGGCCTAAGAGATACCATCAGCTTGTGTCCCATTCCACCAGACTCCTAGAACTGGAAGAGGACATTTTTGGGGGGATGTGTTGTAGAAGAACCCAGACCACGGTATTGTGCGGTGAAAATATCATCCAACTTTATTCATCATATATATGTGACACTTTAACAACAGAAGGAAAGAGATAGATTGTTTACATTTCAAGGATCTATTTATACCATTTAAATCATCTATGCTAATAAACAGATTAACATATGACATGCCCCTCGTTAAAACCAGCCCCGCCCACCTATGTAACCCTCTAAACCTCCAAATCCCTGTAACTTCCCAGAAGACACTTTCATCTTTTATCCATAACAAGCTGATTGGGTACAAGAGAACCCCGAGCCCCTCCTGCTCATTCCCACACAAGTCCATGTCACCATCTACAAGGTGAGAGGACCTGAAGGAGAACAAGACCATGACCACCAGGACCATCGCCTGACTGAAGCCATGCTCACATTTCTTTCTAATGCTGCTTCTATGGTCTACTCAGATACAGATTTGGCAGATGTACATTCGTGTCTTCAAGGAGCTGATCAAACATGATCTGTGCTTGGCCATCTTTTTTGGGGTCCAGAGGTGACATTAGGGGTCTGATAGACCTCTTGTGTTTCTTTAAGGAGGATCTGTGACCAGCAATATGTTATCACATGCGAGGCTATTAACCCCCTATATGGCAATAATAAAGTTCAGAGAAAGAAAAGTGTAAAGTAACACACTGTAAATGAAAAAACACACAAAACACATTTTAAAGCCCCCAGTTCCTGTATACATGAGCAATTGCAAGGGTTGGGTGCGGTTATGTAGGAAAACATCAATCACACTACACATTGTACATATCTCTGCACACACCAGAGGGAGAGGAATAACTCTAGGGCCATCATTCATGGTTCACTATATAAACTGATGACCTGTAAAGGCTTTTAAAGCGTCACCTATGGACAATTTCTGGTACTGAAGTTTGTCACCATTTCACAAATACGCACAATTTTGGCAAGTTTGGTATGTTTGGTATCTATATACTTGATGTAAACACAATATTTTACATTTCACCAAACAAATTGTGTCATATATTGTTTTTTTGTGTATTAAAATGATCTTTAGTGGGTTTTTTTTACAGAAAATATGCATTTGATAAACAGATGTGCTAATATCCTGTGAGATAGAAAATGGAAACTACCAACATTATAGTCTCTGCTTTAGAAAATAAAGCATGTTTGTGGGTTTAAAGTAATCTTCTGTTCTAAAATGTGAATTTAATCATGTGCATAAAAAGCAAAGCCACCATATTACTCAGCCAAGTTCCAACTAACCCCATCCAACAAAATGGATCCCACTTCCCCCCACCCAGGTGACTGTTGGAACTCCTTTACCTTGTGTAGATATCCCCTTCTGATATCCTCATGGTCTAATATAAATGTACAACACTCTTTGACACCAGTTTGTAGACTCTGCTTGATCTTCCGAGAGATAGTCAGCCACCCTGTAGCTCTGTGACACCACCTTAGGTGATGGAGCCACTTCTGCTCTCAGCTCTGCTATACCATCAATGGTGTCATTGGTTATCTGATCCATGACTCCAGTACACCGGTTCATCTTACTTATCTTAGATTACTTGGATTCCCCATCCCATCTATGAAGGGCTCACTGCATAAAACATCTCCACTCCAGAGAAAATGTTTCTTCTCACTGGAAGGCCAGGGGAGTATTGGGAGAAATTGAGGCTTTCCCTTACAGATATGGGGGAGGGGCAACATAACCTAAAGTACAACTAGGTGGAATTGAAGGGAAGCCATTTCAGGGTGCTCCTTCTACACAGGAAGTAATATCATCTGGAAGGACTGGGCAATTGGACCAATGGGGATTAAACATTCTGCAATACATTGAGACACCATGAAATGTTAATGGCCTGTGATTGGCTCTCCTATTGTTAGTGAAGTGAGACTCCCCTTGTCGGTGTCATTAATGGAAAGAAACCATGTGAAATGTTTCTTCCAAATTCAAACAGGTGACCCCCCCATGGGTAGGTACCCATCCTACTATTCCTGATATGAGTTTGTAGTCCCTGCTACTACAGGAAACATGCGGGCGATCATTTACACCTTTTACAGCAGGACAGTAAATATCAGAACACAATTCAAACATCAGACCAACAGCAGGAAGTCTGCTAACTGAATGTGTAATGCAATCTGTCATTAGCATTCCCAGAGTTCCCTCTGCATCATAGTTGTATCAGCTGTTGGTCCTGTCTGTAGATCTGTTATTTTCCCACCTTCTGTAACAGGGTGACAACCCTGATCATTCTGCAGGAACATTACACAGCAGCGTTGTCACCCTGTACAGGGAAGTCTTAGACAGATTATAAGTAAGACACACAACAAGTAAAGCCCAACTTCAGCTAACGCCTCTACAGCAGTTACAGCAACAGGTTCTCTATAAGGTCCAACCCCCATATGAATGACAACTGACAGTTGTGAGCACCCCCAGCAGTGTTATAGGATTTGCCCCAATCCCTCCAACTGCCATTTTTGCCAAAATGCTTGGCCTTCTACAGGAAGTAGAAAAAAAATGATCTACTGGGAAAGTCAACTAAAAATGTTAAAAAGGGGAGACTTGGAAAAACAAATCTGCTGTGCTAATGACAGATTGCACCATTTATATAATTATTATTATACAGTATTTATAAAGCGCCAATGGTTCGCTCAGCACTGTACATACAAAGGGGGACAGAACATGTGACAGAACAATACCAATACAATGCAAAACATGAAGGGATTGAGGGCCCTGCTCTTTCAAGCTTACAATCTAGGAGGGAGGGGATGGTGGCACAGGGGGAGATAGCTGTGGGGGATGGAGTGGTAGGAAGAGTGGAGGAGGTCAGCAGGTTAGCAGGGGGTGTGGTAGGCTTCCCTGAAGAGATGGGTTTTCAGGGTGCACCTAAAGGAGAGGAGAGTAGGTGATGATCTGATGGGTTGGGGCAGGGAGTTCCAGAGGATGGGTGACACCCTGGAGAAGTCCTGGAGGCGGGCATGGGAGGAGGAGACCAGGGAACTAGAGAGAAGGAGATCTTGTGAGGAGCAGAGTGTGCATGCTGGGTGGTACTTGGATATTAGGTCAGTGATGTAGTTTGGGGCAGTATGGTGGACAGCTTTGTACGTCAGTGTTAGGATTTTGAATTTGATCCGTTGCTCAATCAGAAGCCAGTGGAGGGATTGGCAGAGGGGGGTGGAGGACACTGAGTGGAGGCCAGTGGAGGGATTGGCAGAGGGGGTGGAGGACACTGAGTGGAGGCCAGTGGAGAGATTGGCAGAGAGGGGTGGAGGACACTGAGTGGAAGCCAGTGGAGGGATTGGCAGAGGGGGGTGGCGGAGAGGGAGCGGTTGGAAAGATGAATGAGTCTGGCAGCCGTATTCAGGATCGACTGAAGCGGGGATAGCCAGCGGCGAGGCAGGCCAGTGAGGAGGGAGTTGCAGTAGTCGAGTCGTGATATGATGAGGGAGTGGATGAGCTGTTTAGTGGTTTCTGGGGTTAGGAACGTGCGGATTTTGGTGATGTTGCGGAGGTGGAGTCTGCACGAGTTTGTTAAAGATTGGACTTGGGGCTGGAAGGATAGGTTGGAGTCCAGAATGACACCAAGTACTCTGGCCTGTGGGGCGGGTTTGATGGTGGCGTTGTTGGATGTGACGGAGAAGTCAATGGGGGGTGGTGTCCGGGCTGGGGGGAAGACAAGAAACTCGGTTTTGGAGAGGTTCAGTTTAAGGAAGTGGAGCGACACCCAGTTTGATATGTCGCTCAGTAGGTGTGTGATTCGGACAGAGACCGAGGGGGTGAGGTGGGGGGTTGAGAGATAGATTTGTGTGTCGTCGGCATATAGGTGGTAGTTGAAGCCGTGAGAGTGTATGAGTTGGCCAAGGGAGGAGGTGTAGATGGAGAAAAGAAGGGGCCGAGGACAGAGCCTTGAGGGACCCCAACAGAGAGGGGGAGTGAGGGGGAGGTAGTAGCATTATAGGTAACGCTGAAAGAGCGTTGTGACAGGTAGGATGAGAGCCAGGAGAGAGCAGAATCTCTGAGGAGTGTAGTTTTTTGAGGAGGAGGGGGTGGTCGACTGTGTCAAAGGCCGCAGAGAGGTCAAGGAGTAGGAGCACTGATAAGTGGCCATTAGCTTTGGCGGTTAGCAGGTCGTTGGAGAGTTTGAGTAAGGAAGTTTCGGTGGAGTGTAGGGGACAGAAGCCGGACTGTAGGGGATCGAGGAGGTTATTGTCATTGAGGTGAGAGCTTAGGCGGTTGTAGACTAGGCGATCGAGGAGTTTAGATGTAAATGGGAGCAGGGAGATGGGTCTGAGGTTGTTCGGGTCATTGGGGTACAGGGAGAGCTTTTTAAGTATGGGGGTGATGTGTGCATGTTTCAGAGGGGAGGATAAAGTGCCGGAGAGGGAGAGATTAAAGATGTGGGTGAGGGAGCGTAGGATGGAGGGGGAGGGAGGTCGTAGGAGTTGTGAGGGGATAGGGTCGAGGGGGCAGTTGGTGAGGCGGGCATCAGAGAGGATCTTGGAGACTTCCTCAATGGTAGTAAGGTCAAAGGTGCAGAGTTTTGGGGGGGCTTCAGTATGAGGAATGTAGGGTGGGGTGGAAGTGGGGGTCAGAGCAGTGGTGGGGCCGTGGGAGAGGGGTGATGAGGCGGTAGTTGAGTGAGGGGGAACGGGGTTGGAGGGAGTTTGAGGAGCGACGGAGTCCCTGCGGGTTATGTCCAGGGAGAGGGGGGATGAGGGGGTAGCTGTGTGAGAGGGCGTGTGAGTTGCGGCGATGTCCTTGCAAATTGTGTCAATCTTGTTTTTGGTGTGATCAGTCTGCCAGGGCTGGAGCAGTCGGTGTCTGATGTTGCATGTGGTTAAAGGCACTAGTGAGTCAAGGGCTGTTGACAGCGCGTTGTTGTAAGCAGTCATAGCCAAGTCGGGGCAGGACAGGGGGATGATGCGGTCATGGAGTTTATCAGTTGCAGAGTGGAGGGGGGCAGGGTTAAGGTTGCGGAGGTTACGGCTGGTAGTAGTGTGACATTTGGAGGGGTAGGCGTTGGAGGACGAGGAGATAGAGAAGTTAATCAGGTTGTGGTCAGAGAGAGGGAAGGGGGTGTTAGTGAGGTTGTGGGGAGCGCAGCGGTTGGAGAAGACGGGATCAAGGATATTACCGTTGGAGTGGGTGGTGGATTGTATGCACTGCGCAAGTGCAAAGGAGGAGGTTAAGTGGAGGAGATGGAATGTGTCTGGGTTGTCGAGGTTGACAGGGATGTTGAAATCCCCAAGGATGATGGTGGGTATCTCAGAGGAGAGGAAGGGTAGCCAGGAGGAAAAGTCATCCAGGAAGCGGGATATGGATCCAGGAGACCGGTATATCACAGCAATCTTCAGGGGGGTTGGGGAGAATAGTCGGACGTAGTGGTCCTCGAAGGAGGAGAAGGATAGGGAGGGGGGGTTTGGGAGGACTCGGAAGGTGCTCTGCGGTGACAGGAGCAGACCAACCCACCACCTTTATGACCGTTAGGCCTGGGTGAGTGGGTCCAGGTGAGACCTCTGTAGGAGCGGGAAGTGCCAATGTCCTAACATTTCCAGAGACAAGAAGTGCTCTTTGAAAACTTTACTCCAAAGAGAGACCTGTCCTTTCATAGACATGAAATTGAACCACAATTGGAGGAGATTCAGTCCCCAGAAGTGGCAGGAATATGACACAGGTAGAACTTTGTAAGTTCATATCTCTTGCAGTTGTGCTGTGTGAATATTCTAAGGAGATGTGTGATATCTGGACAGAGGAAGAAGACAACAAGAAAATCCATTCTTCACCTGATGGTATCCCTGAGACTTTAAGCAAAACCAGATGGAACACAAGTGGGCAGCTGAACTTAAATGGTACTGTTGAATGCATCCCATAAACAGCAGAAAATCAGTGTTGGAAACCTTTTGGCCGCTTAGGGAGTTTCTTTTTCACTGACCAGAGACTTCATCTTGGGTGTTCAAGCTACAGACCTGCCTGCAAAACCGTCATCTATGAGAGGAGATGAAACATGGAAAGGAAGCATTGATCATGGGAGAGGAGGTGGAACATGTAATGAGAGGTGTGGAGAAGGTGGACTTAGCTGGAGCCCTTAACCCTGGCTGATGATATATCAATAGTCAGAAGAACCTGGAATGGACTCTCCCACTGAGGCTTCAGAGGCTTGGTAAGATACAATTGGACCCCATCCTAGTCTCAGGTACTGAGGCAGTGTTGGTCATGTAGTAGCTCAGGATCTGGCAATGAAGAAAATACTTGGGAACACATCTCAGTTGGTGAATGATGAAAATGCATTATATGTTTAGTCAAAGCTCCTAAAGATGAGAACCAAGAGGGAAACAGTTCAGTCATTAGTGCTTATCTTAAAAAATGTCAAAAGGTAAAATATTCACAGACCTTCTAGTTGTGTTTCTGATGGACATAATCACTAAACACAATGCACTCAGTCATTACATTCCAGTTTGTTTTTTAGAGTAACATTTTAACTTTTCACTGCTTCTCTAGCTTGTGGGATGACATTGGCGCTGTGAAACTAATGGGACACTGGACACTACTTTTATATCCCTTTTCTTCTTCTCTGCAGCTGAAATTTGTGAATCCTCTGATGATATATTAGCTCAGCATTCACTGTAAAAGCTTTGTCCCATTCAGCATGTCAGCATTAAAATGGCTTCTTTCTAGTGTGAATCCTCTGGTGTGTGACAAGGTTTGACTTCACTGTAAAAGCTTTGCTACATTCTGAACACTGATATGACTTCTCTCCAGTGTGAATCCTCTGGTGTCTGATAAGATGTGACTTCTCTGTAAAAGCTTTGCCACATAGAAGACACTGATGTGGCTTCTCTCCAGTGTGAATCCTCTGGTGTGTGATAAGATTTGATTTCTGTGTAAAAGCTTTGTCACATTCTGAACACTGATATGGTTTCCCTCCAAAGTGAACCCTCTGGTGTTTGATAAGATCTGACTTCTGTGTAAAAGCTTTGTCACATTCTGAACAGTGATATGGCTTCTCTCCAGTGTGAATCCTCTGGTGTGCGATAAGATGTGACTTCTTTGTAAAAGCTTTGTGACATTCAAAACATTGATATGGCTTCCCTCCAGTGTGAACCCTCTGGTGTGTGATAAGATGTGACTTCTTTGTAAAAGCTTTGTCACATTCAGAACACGGATATGGTATCTCTCCAGTGAGAATCCTCTGGTGTATGATAAGATGTGATTTCTGTGTAAAAGCTGTATCATATTCAGAACACTGATATGGCTTCTCTCTAATGTGAATCATCTGGTGTTTAATAAGACTTGAATTCTGTGTAAAAGCTTTATCACATTCAGAACACTGATATGGCTTCTCTCCAGTGTGAATCCTCTGGTGTCTGATAAGTTGTGACTTCCTTGTAAAAGCTTTATCACATTCAGAACACTGATGTGGCTTCCCTCCAGTGTGAATCCTCTGGTGTGTGATAAGATATGACTTCTGTGTAAACTCTTTGCCACATTCAGAACATTGATATGGCTTCTCTCCAGTGGTATGTTTTGCCTCCATTGTAAAACGTTCAAACAAGAAATAGTTTGAAATGATATCTCTTATGTATACTTGGGTTGGACTTTATTGTAAAGCCATTGTCACTTCCAGAACACTGAAATGACGTCTCTCTTGTCCTCTGAGGCTGGATCAATGTTGAAGAGGATCCAAAACCTTTATGACTTTTAGAACGTGGATATGACTTGTATCCCGTGTGAATCCTCCAGTGAGCTGCAATTAAGACTTTCAGTCAATTAGGACAACCATATGTCTTGTTTCCATGTGACTTTGTTGTATTTAGGAAGACCAACATGACTGAAAACTTGGTTTATCCATCCACCTGCATAAAATATAAATAAATATCAGAATTCTATATAAAGGACTAAATAAACGTTCTGTTAATTATTAAAAATGTATCTTATGCATAGAAAGCATATGTACAGCAATATATAATTTTTTAATCAAATAGATTTTATTAAGAAAGTTTATAAGTGCGCACAGTATTCCCAACATTCAGCCCAGACAATGGAGTCATACATTCTCATGTATAGGCAGTTGTGGCACTGTTACAGATCATACAGAACATTAACTTGCTTTGTCTATGGTGTCACTTTTACCTTTTATAAACAAATGAACAGAGAAAAGAAGAAACAGCTTAGAACAATTCAGCTGTACACGGCAAGTAACTCCCCCCAGTATATACATAGATAGCTGACACCGATCAATGGGGCCCGTGTCTACCCCAAGTATTGGTCTGTAAAAGTAGTTACCATTTAGTAGGATGGAACTGGCTCGGTCCTTTTTTTTGCGGCTAAAAAAGTTAAACCTGTAAAGGTCTCTGAAGAATTACAAACATAAACAATGTGGTAGTGTGACAAGAGCAGCACCACCCAGAAAAAAAGAGGTTACTTAAAGATCCACGCGGAGTAATATGGGTTCAGTAGTTACAAACAGTACTTTATTTGATCACATAGATCATAGGGAGGTTAAACATAAGCACGGTGAACATATCGGACAAATAAAATCATTTTAAAAGCACTTGGCGTCCTCATTTCTGGGTAATTTTGGCACATAGGGAACCATGTAAGGCAATGGGGTAATTTCTAGTTACTGTATCCTAATTTTCCATATAATTCAAACTTGTATTTGGATAGGCCGTATATTCGTCAGGCGTATTCTTGGTATGAGCCAGGATATGTAGAATAGCTTCCTGGTATGTGGAAACTGGAACAGAAAAATATATGGTGATAGAGGAGCTAAAATAGCACATAAATCACACCAAAACTACCTCATGCAGCAATAAATTGGTACTTTCATTACCTTCTCAGTAGCTTGGCTGTCATACCAGCTTGATGAATGTAGAGACTTCCTGGGTAACCACCCCAAGTGGAACAAGGTCCACAATAACAGGTGATTCTAAAAATATATATAAAATTATATAGATCATAAACATCAAGCAGAATCCCTGAATAAAAAAACGACAAAATGTAGGTATATATTACCATCAGTAAAGATCAAGAAGACTCCCGTCGACTTGAAATAAGATCAGGTCCTTAATGCTTGTTCGGTGATGCATATATAGGTGGGAAGCCAGGTAGTCTCAATACATACATTTCAAAAAAGAGTATTATATATATAGCAGGCACTGAGTACCTGAATCTGTATACCCAATAAAAGGGTTTCCAAAAATTGCTCAAACTGAGAAAGTAAAGCGGTTCCTGAAGGATATGGCTATATCACAGCACATGTATGACATAAAGTATATATATATTCCTCCAAAGAGGATTTTCAAAAACTTCCCTGAAAAAACGGGAGTACTAGGCACATATAACATTCCCTATCAACTCCATATAAGCTCTATGAGTCTAAACAGCAGATACCGCTAACTGAGCCAAATAAGCAGAAATAACTTGCCACCGGTGGAAGGTATGCTCCTATCTGGAATTGCCATCTGCGGACTGCTGTAATAGTAGCCTTATGGTAGTTTTTCAAAAGCCTTGTGCCTTCCTAGCATGGAGCTGTAACAACGCCGATCCTTCCCTCCTCGTGGGCACCGCACCCTATGAAGACGCCGAGCGTAGTGACGTCATTACGTTGACGCGTTTCGTCCGCCAATCACCGCAGACTTAGTCAGAACTGGGAGGGGACTTCATTCCATTGCCTTATATAGTGCACTAATTGCATACAGAGAGATCTCCATGTCGCCCTCTTGTGTTGAAAAGATATCACTACATTGAAAAGTCCAAAGTGAGTTTAAAAAAAACATATAGTTGACTGCTGGCAATATAGAGGAGGGCCTTATTAAAGTAAAACAGATCATCTTTAATGAGGATAAAGGGAAGGAGGTAATTATTATGATTCTAATCACGAGGGGGGAGGGGGTACAGCGACCATCAAAGCCAGGTAGAAGGTCTCTATTTTAATATTATTCTAATTATTATAGAAATTCAATCTAAGGTACGGCGAAACCCACCCCAGGTTGAGTTCATATTTTACTTAGGTGAACCTGTATTTTCTTGGTTTGGGAATAACTGAGTACACAGTACAACACAAGAGAAGATATGGATTCAGACGGACTTAATTTAGGAAGACTTTGAAGTTAAGTTCTGTATTTAATCCATATGGGACAAGTGCACCCAGGGTATAAATCCAGAATTTCTCTTTTTGGAGGAGGACTTTATCAAAGTCACCCCGTCTAGCTGAAATATTCAGCAGGAAGATCCCTTTGACTTTCAGGCCTTCTGTCTTTCCCCCGTGTACTTCTTTAAAATGTTGTGCCAGTGGATTCTCTTTATCCCCCTTCCCTCCATTTCTATTTTCATTTCTAATGTCTCTCAGGTGTTCATGATCTATGTGATCAAATAAAGTACTGTTTGTAAC
Organism: Staurois parvus; assembly: GCF_062004578.1. Taxonomy (NCBI): domain Eukaryota; kingdom Metazoa; phylum Chordata; class Amphibia; order Anura; family Ranidae; genus Staurois; species Staurois parvus. Next base: position 1,046,754 of record NW_028317835.1, read on the forward strand.
TACTGAACCCATATTACTCCGCGTGGATCTTTAAGTAACCTCTTTTTTTCTGGGTGGTGCTGCTCATCACACTACCACATTGTTTATTATGCATTTTCCGGTTTATAAATCCACACTTCTAAGATAAGTGAGTCGGAGATAGTATTATGACACAAGTAATTTGTGCCATTATAGGTGGCTTTTTTCTGTTCTATTTTTGCTCTGAAGAATTACCTGGGAGGAGGAAGACCCGGAATATCCAGCCAGATCTGACAGAGAGACATACAGTATCTCACAGAAGTGAGTCCACCCCTCACATTTTTGTAAATATTTGATTCTCTCTTTTCATGTGACAACACTGAAGAAATGACACTTTGCTACAATGTGACGTAGTCAGTGTACAGCTTGTATAACATGGACATTTTCTGTCCCCTCAAAATAACTCAAGACTTCCGGTTCCGGCGCCGGATGCTGTAAACGCGGGACCCACGGCTCCCGGGATCCTGGCTATACAAATCCCGCTAACTGCCTCCGGGTCCCCGCTCTGCAGCCCTCGGGTGTCCCTTACCTTCTGGCAGTGGCCCCAGCATGGAGCGGTACCTTCTGCCGGCGCTGTCCGGCCACGAGTCGGCGGCTAGAGCGGAGGGGTGCGGCTCTCCCCCTCCTGCAGCCAAGATGGCCGACGATGCCTGTCACACTATGGACACAGGCAAGGAGCGACATCACACTGTGGGAGCAGGTATAATGGAATCTCCCTCCAACCTCCTCACTGCCTCTCCACTCCCTTTTGGCACTGACTGCCTTAATGAGCAGTATAATATGATAGCACAGGCAGTGTCCTCTATATTGCTCCCTAATATCACTCAGGCTGTAGATAGAGCTGTCACAATGGGCATGGAACAGCTGAGAAAGGATTTATGTGATCATTCTAAACGATTGACTGAGGCTGAGCAGCGTTTATCTGATTTAGAAGATGAAGTCCATTCCATGCAAGCGGGTACATCACAATCCAATAGTATACAGCAAAGTATTTTGGATAAAATCGAAGATTTGGAAAATCGATCACGTAGGAATAACCTACGCATTGTGGGTCTTCCAGAATCTTTTAATACTGGATCTCTCCCCGATTTATGCTCAACACGGATCCCGGCGGCATTAGGCCTATCCTCCTCCTGCCAGGTCGAGAGAGCTCACCGCCTGGGGCCTCCGTCTACCGAGCGCCGAACGCCTCGCTCAGTGATTGTCCGCTATCTCAATTATGCTGACCGCGTGGCGAGCCTCACCTCTTTCCGTAACTCACGCTCTTTGCAGATTGAGGGTCACAAATTACTGCTATTTGCGGACTACTCGCAGGAAGTGTCGCGTAAACGGAAAGCATTCCAACAAGTATGTGGCACTCTTTATCAGAAAGGAATAAAGTTCACATTGGTGTATCCGGCCACATTACGATTCACTGCACCATCTGGGGTCTCTAAATCTTTTGTCCATCCTGAAGAAGCCCACCAATATATCCGAGATCACCTAGCCGAAGGGGATCCGGCATCACAGCCAGCGGGTAGAAATTTTGGGCCCAGAGATCAACGCAGTCCCCGCAAAGACCCACCTAAACGTCAACGCATCATTCCATCGTCCTCTAAAGCTTGTCCGCCTTGAAGGTTTAGGAGGCCATTGGTCTCTACATTAAAGCTTCAAGCTTTTCTCTTGATTCGATTGGCTCTGATGAAAGAGCTTTCTATTGGTATTCTTATTTTTGAATGGTATTTTTTTTTTTTTGAATACTGACAGCTCACACGTTCTACAGTCTGAGTCTGTTTGATTGTTCAGCGCTAGATGTTCTATGTATTATTTGTTTGGCACAAGGCCTTTGCATTGTCGCCTACTTCAATGTCATGTTTTATTTACATATATGCCTGAATTTTACTTCTTCCTGCCTGCATTTGCCTTGCTCGATACATCAGCGGTGCTGCGGGGGAGGGGTGCTGGAGCCGCTGTCGGGAGTTCATTTGTGGGACACCCTCACGTATCCTTAGCAATTATAACTTGGTCCCTGGGGCAGGCTCCTCTCACTGCTACTCCCGGTCACGCTGATGTTGGTGGATACAGCATGCGGAATGACGTGAAGTCCTTTATACTGTTGTGGTATATTATATGTTTGGTATTTTTGTTGGGCTCTGCTAGGGCCCCTGCTCTTGTCTTCGCTTTCTCTCCTCTTTTTTCTCTCCAATTTCACTTTCTCTTCTTTGGAGATCTCCGTTGTCTTCTGAGACCAGATTTACACCACCCACGTCCGCCTAATGAAGCAGCGCTAATTGTTTCTACATCTCTAATTGGTAAGTCCCGTATCTTCTTATCAGATACCTTATCCCAGCTAGAATGACACGTATTTTTTCCTGGAATGTTAAAGGCCTCAGATCCCCTCACAAGCGCATGGCAGTACTAAGACATTTGCGGCGCTTACGCGCGGATATAGCTCTACTCCAAGAGACTCATCTTACACAGCCTGACTTTGTTCGTATGCGAAAACTCTGGGTGGGTCACGTCTTCGGCTCCTCCTCCCTTAATAATAAAGCAGGAGTACTTATTCTTATTCACAAGAGACTTAATCCTGAATTGGTCTCTGTGGACGCAGATGCCGAAGGCCGTTTCATAGCAGCACATGTCAAAATAGGACCCCAAGAGTTGGTCCTTGCCAATATATATGCTCCTAACTCCCCGACGAGGCAGGTTTTTCAGGGCCTGTCTTCACGGCTGGCACCCTATATCCACAAGCCGCTTGTCATAGGAGGTGATTTTAATTCTGTTATGCAGGAGCAGGAGGATAAATCGCAGAGTGTTGACCGAGACTCTCGCTCTACTCAGCCTCCCCGTCCAACGCCCACTTTACTTGGCAATTTTGTTGAAGCTATGCAATTTACTGATATATGGCGCTTGACTCACCCAGATGGTAGAGATTATACTTTCTATTCTCCCGTTCACCACTCTTTATCTCGAATCGATTATATTTTTTGCAACCCCACAACGTTGCAACATGTTGTATCATCTACTATACATGACATAGCCATATCGGATCACTCTCCAATTTCTATCATGATAAATTTCTTAGATCCTACACCGCACCCTAGGATATGGCGTTTCCCCTCGTTTTTGGCAAATAATCAGGAGCTTTCCCGGCAGCTACAAGACACCTGGGCAGATTTCCAATCTACTAATGCGGCTCATGTTTCTAATCCAAATTTATTTTGGGATACGGGGAAGGCGGTATTACGCGGTAAAATTATTGCTTTTACGTCCGCATATAAAAAAAGAATTCTGCACCATTTCACGGAGGCTAGTAACCTTCTTAGACTGACTCAGCGCAGGATGACGGACTCAAATACGCAGGACAATAGGACAGCTTGGGCGGACGCTAAGAACCAGTTCAACACTTGGGCGGCAGCACAGGAAACACTTCATCACTCATACCTTGACCTACAGTATCACAGGTTTGGTAACAAACCAGGAAAATTTTTGGCGTGCATGTGTAGGAAGCCTTTTACCCCCACACAATTCACCTCTTTAAAGGATTCTCAAGGGATACTTAAACAATCATCGGAAGAGATTATATCTATTCTGGAAAGTTTTTACGCAAATTTATATGGGCCGGACCCTATAGACCAGGCACGGGCGCACTCCTTTCTTGACAGCGTACATCTACCACAAATTGATCCAATAGCACTGCAATCTTTAAATGCCCCGATATCGCAGGCGGATATTTGTCTAGCTATTAGTTCCTTAGCCAATGGTAAAGTTCCAGGCCCGGACGGGTACACTTCTGAATTTTATAAACTTATGGATAAAACTCTCTCTCCTACTCTACAGCTGGTATATCAGTCTATTCAGGAGAGCGGGGTATATCTGCCATCAGCTTCGCAGGCCCACATTAAATTAATAGCCAAAAAAGGCAAGGACCCCTCGGACCCTGGTTCTTATCGACCGATTTCTCTCCTTAATCTAGATGCAAAGATTCTCTCCAAAATAGTAGCTAATCGTTTGGCCATCATTTTGCCCACCCTTATTCATCCTTCTCAAGCTGGCTTTATAAAGGGGCGCTCGGCCACCTCAAATATTCGCAAAGTGCTCACAGTTTTACATCAGGCTAAACATAACCCATTACAGGATCTAGCGATTGTTTCCCTCGACGCTGAAAAAGCGTTTGACAATGTAAGTTTTCAATGGCTTTATTCGGTCCTCACTAAATTTGGCTTTTCCGGACCGTTCACGCGTTTAATTCAGGCTATGTATTCCGCCCCGACGGCGCAGGTAGTGGCGGCGGGGAAAATATCCAATCCCATTCCATTACATAAGGGTACAAGACAAGGCTGCCCATTGTCCCCCCTGCTTTTCAACTTAGCTTTAGAACCCTTAGCCCGCTTCCTGTTGTTTCAATCACGACTCCATGCCATTCAAATTGCCCAACAGGATCTTCGTCTAGCTTTATTTGCGGACGACATACTAATATTCACCTCCAACCCGACTCTAGACTTACCGTACATTCAATCCGTTTTCGCAGATTTTCGATGCTGCTCGGGCCTCCGTATTAATTTTGCGAAAAGTGAGGTTCTGCCGTTGTATCACGCTCGACTCCCTGAGTGGGCTGGCGACTCACTCTTTAAAATTAATACGAACCATATCACTTATCTAGGTATTAAAATTGGGAAATTGGCCTCGTCCCTTTATTCCCTGAACTATTCACCAGTAATTCAAAAAATTTTAGGGGAATTGGAAATGTGGAAAGAACTGCCATTATCACTTATGGGTAGAGTCCATCTCTTCAAGATGACGAGTTTTCCGAAGCTTCTGTATCCTCTTCAAACTATTCCTCTCCTGCTCAAACATACTTATATAGTCAGGCTGAATAAAGCGATTTCTAGTTTCTTATGGAGGGGGCGCCGTCCGCGAATAGCTATATATAAGTTGTTTCTTCCTAGATGTGAGGGTGGTCTGGGCCTTCCTAACATTAGGCTTTACAATCTATCTTGTATTTTACGGGTGTGTGTAGATTGGATCTCCCGTTCGTCCGTGTTTTCTAATTACCGACTCGAATCTGCCATGGTGAGCCCATATGATCTGTCGGCCCTCCTACATTCTAATTCTGCCTCACTTCCTCCGCATCTTCAACACAATCCACTCATACGGGACAGCCTCTTCACATGGAGGGAGGTCAGACGTAGACTAGGAGTTTCTCCCTGGCTGTCTTCCTATCCATCACAATCCTTCCTTTTCTGTCTCTCAACAGTATGCAGCTTATGAAAAGTGGTATGACCAGGGTCTTAGATTTGTAAGTCAGTTGTATGACTCAGCATCAGGATCCCCCCTTCCGTTCCAACAAATTCTCAGCGCGTTTGACTTACCTTCACATCATTTTTTGTATATTTTGCAAGTTAGGAATTATGTGAATTCCATAGTACAAAACAAGTCTTCTCGCTTTTGTTCTACTATGATAGAAGTCCTTGTAAGGAATCAAAAATACAACATATCCAATATCTATGGTCAACTATCTATGCACTATGCAAAACCGCTGGATTCCTATACTTCCATCAAAACGTGGATACGAGACTTTGACAATGCCTTCACCGCGGAGCAATTGCTCACAGGTTTTAATACTACCTGTGCGTTCAATACGAACGAATTTTGTAGGGAGCAGCAATTCAAAATTATGCACCATGCATATATGCCTTGCCTGTACTCCCGAGCAGACTCATTGATCTCTACATGCCCGCTCTGTGGTTCATATAAACCGTCACTTCATCACAGATTCTGGAATTGTCCACGGGTCTGTATCTTTTGGAACCAACTTTTGAACTTTGTGCTTTTCGTCACTACTCTCCAGTTACCTAGGGACCCGCTGCTTCTTCTCTTTGGCAATCTGGAAATATCAGTGTCTGCTGCCTCACACTGCAATCTTGCTTTGTTCAGAGCAACCAAACCTTGGCTATCCATTTGCTTGATGGCGGCGAGAAGGTCTATTTTGAAAAAATGGGTCTCCAACTGTCCACCTACCATCTCAGACGTCAAATTGGAACTCAACTTTCTACTTCGATTGGATCGGCTTGGTCTGCATATAGCTCCTTCTACAACAGGAGTGGAAAAGTTCAACCGCAAGTGGGGTCAATATGTTTCAAAAGTTCTCCCAAGTCCTGAGCCCCAGCACCCTTCTCATGGTTCTCTAAGCTAGATTTAAGCTAGTTTCCAGGGTATTCCTGATGCATGGTGTTTCTATTGCTCAAGGGGTCAAATGATTGCAACATTATAAATGCTGTGTACCTCTCAGAAATCTCTTTTGTTCTCGCTTTGCTCCACTCCCACTTCGCCAATCTGGCTTATTAATCTCTCTCTCATTTTCCTGGCGGACCTATATGAAGTGGTCCCCTACTAGCACATCTTTATACATACTGATGCGCTGCTTCTCACTATACTTTAATATCTCATTATACTTTACTATCTTATTACTTTATCAGTCTATTACTTTTTTATCCTAATCTCTTTATCCTGGCTTGTTTTCATGGTCCTCTGGCCTCAGACTTTTGGTACATAACTTCTTGTACTCCAGTTCTCCTTTTTTTCTTTCCCTTTTGGCATATTCTTTATATGCTGGCTTTTCCAACTCCCTGGTCTTATGTTCCTACTGCTATATCTCTATCCTATATTTTTACTTTCTTTTTTCCTTTTTTAATCTCATGCACAATGACCTCCCTATCAGTCGATATGACAAATGGTTAACATTGCTCACGTCGCTTATTCTTTTGCTTTACGTATGTTTATATATATATATGTGATTTTTCGAAATCCTGCATACTTTAACTTCAAGCCCTTGTACCCTGACATATTACATGTGCTATATTTTCCCATAGATACTCTTCATTCCAAACTTCTCCATTCCCTCTCGGATTCTTTCGGGGCTTCTGTAATATGTTTATGAGTAAATTGTTATCCTGGAATTTATTCATCTGTTTTGGCATGTTGCCACGCTATGAATACTGACAAACCTCATCGTTGGTTATTTTGTGTGTACAATAAAACCCAATAAAGCTTCTTTTAAAAAAAAAAAAAAATAACTCAACACACCGCCATTAATGTCTAAACCGAAGGCAACAAAAGTGAGTCCACCCCTAAGTTAAAATGTCCAAATTTGGGCCCAAAGTGTCAATATTTTGTGTGGCCGCCTTTGTTTTCCAGCACTGCCTTAACCCTCTTGGGCATGGAGTTCACTAGAGCTTCACAGGTTGCTACTGGAGTCCTTTTCCACTCCTCCATGATATCATGCAGCTGGTGGATGTTAGAGACCTTGCGCTCCTCCACCTTCTGTTTGAGGATGCCCCACAGATGCTCAATAGGGTTTAGGTCTGGAGACATGCTTGGCCAGTCCAACACCTTTCCCCTCAGCTTCTTTAGCAAGGCAATGGTGGTCTTGGAGGTGTGTTTGGGGTCGTTATGTTGGAATACTGCCCTGCGGCCCAGTCTCCAAAGGGAGGGGATCATGCTCTGCTTCAGTATGTCACAGTATATGTTGGCATTCATGGTTCTCTCAAAGAACTGTAGCCCCCCAGCGCCGGCAGCACTCATGCAGCCTCAGACCATGACACTCCCACCACCATGCTTGACTGTAGGCAAGACACACTTGTCTTTGTACTCCTCACTTGGTTGCCGTCACACACGCTTGACACCATCTGAACCAAATCAGTTTACATTGGTGTCATCAGACCACAGGACATGGTTCCAGTAATCCATGTCCTTAGTCTGCTTGTCTCCAGTAAACTGCAGGCTTTCTTGTGCATTATCTTTAGAAGAGGCTTTCTTCTGGGATGACAGACATGCAGATCAATTTGATGCAGTGTGCGGCAGTTGGTCTGAGCAGTGACAGGCTGACCCCCCCACCCCTTCACCTCTGCAGCAATGCTGGCAGCACTCATACGTCTATTTCCCAAAGACAACCCCTGGATATGACGCTGAGCACGTGCACTTAACTTCTGTGGTCAACCATGGCGTGGCCTGTTCTGAGTGGAACCTGTCCTGTTAAACTGCTGTATGGTCTTGGCCTCCGTAATGCAGCTCAGTTTCAGGGTCTCGGCAATCTTCTTATAACCTAGGCTATCTTTATGTAGAGCAGCAATTCTTTTTTTTTTTCAGATCCTCAAAGAGTTCTTTGCCATGAGGTGCCATGTTGAACTTCCAGTGACCAGTATATGAGAGAGAGAGCGATAACACCAAATGTAACTCACCTGCTCCCAGTTCACACCTGACACCTTGTAATACTAACAAGTCACATGACACCGGGGAGGGAAAATGGGTAATTGGGCCCAATTTGGACCTTGTCACTTAGGGGTGGACTCACTTTTGTTGCCAGCGGTTTAGACATTAATGGCGGTGTGTTGAGTTATTTTGAGGGGGCAGCAAATTTACATTTTATACAAGCTGTACACTCACTATGTCACATTATAGCAAAGGGTCATTTCTTCAGTGTTGTCACATGAAAAGTGAGAATCAAATATTTACAAAAATGTCAGGGGGACTCACTTCTGTGAGATACTGTACATCCCCTGGGGGAATTACGATGTCGGTAAGTTAGTTTTTCATGTATTAATGTGGAGTTCACATGCTCAGTCCACTGTGGTCTGGTGGGAGTATGAGGTGATACCCAGAATTGTGCTATTAGTTTATGGGCAATCAGGGGTGGACTGACAACTCATGGGGCCCCCGGGCAATAGGGGATCATGGGGCCCCTGTGTCCTTGCCCAAACTCAAAAAAGTCTATGAAAAAGGTACCAGGGGCATCTCATGGGGCCCCTACTGACCCTGGGCCCACGGGCAGTGCCCAAGTTTCCAAATGGTCAGTCCACCCCTGTGGGAAATATACAGCAGCCTCACTATTGCTATATGACTTGGAGGTGTAAATAATTATTGTCAATTTATATTAGAATAGGTAGGCGCTACATACAACCTTTAGATGATATAATTGTACAATTGGTAGGGACTATTAATTCTTAAAGTCCCTGTGTGCAACCCTCCAATTGTGCATAAATAACCATATATGCAAAAATGATGTTCTCATAACAAATTTCAGGACAGTGGTGTATAAATGACATAAAAATTAAAATATAAAAAATATAAGTCCATAAATTAAGTTCAAAGTGACACTCCTTGTGGCTTCTTTAGCCTGTGACCCAAACCGGACAGGAAAAAAGATTGTGACTGTAATCTTCACCGTGTGCCAACAGGAGTAATGAATACAGATTGCTCACTCACCAGATCCTTTGACCCCAATCAAGGTGGTCAGATGTGCTTTTGGTCATATAGGAGACCATCCTAATTAAGGACAGCTTCACAGTATTTAACCAGTTCCCAATGCCACTATAGCCGAAGGAATGGCTACAGCACGGTTGTGTAAACCTGGGACTATGTCCATGGACATCATTCCAGGACACGCCCCCTGCACGCCCCCAGCAGCGTGGATCCGGCCCCTCTGGTGATTGCGGTGTCCTACAGACACAGATGATCACGGGGTATGGTAAACGGCCAATCACAGTGGCCTTTTACCACATTATCAGCTGTGTCCAATGACACAGTTATCACCGGGTAAATACAGCGCGTGGAAAGTACTGCCGAAAACCGGCAATTGTCAGATGATGATCAGTGCCGCCTGTAGCAATCGTGCACACCGAGATGGACGCGGTCTTCCATCTTGTTAAGAATCTTCCATGCTGTATCATCTCTCACTCCCCAAATCAGCTTCCCCCTCTGATTTCCCCCCTCCCTAAGGAATGTGGTCGGTGTGTGTTTGCAGAGATCACAGGCAACAGACTCATTGGGAGGGTGTCATGGCTATAAACCTCACTAGCTAGGTGCCCCTCTGTCTACAAAACCCTTGCTAGAGGAGGGCTTGTAGAGTCATAAACCAAGTCCTTCACTGAGTTCAAAGACATTCCAGATAAGTCATAAACTAGACACCACATTCAACATCCATTTTCCCCTATGATTACATATCTTGGATTATGAAAGACTTACACAAACATGAAGCACATATTCGGATGGCTCACGTCAAGACAAATCACCTGTTATTTTACACCCCCTAGCTGGCATACACAGGAGAGCAGAAAATTATATCTCCTCAACCAATCAAGCGGTTATCTCATATTTCATATGTAGACGTTCAGCCGGTGATTCTGAGTATTAATCTAATAGTAGCAAGGCTGCTAAATGCACCGAGAATAAGTTATGAACCATGACATCAAATGTGAGGATTTTTGGTCATAGCTTGGGTCTCCACCTACAACTCCCTCCCCAAATGAGGCGATTGGTTTACTGCTCCAGGGAGACACCCTGTGGAGTTGCTAGAAAAAGCTAAGCAGAGTTGAAAGAAGTTGAAGAATCTCCCTGTTTTAACATCGGAACTGACAGTGGGAGATAAGAAATCCTTTTGCTCTGAAACCTGATCTGCTTAAACCCAGGACGTGTGGCAAGTACTTTACCCCTCTAAACTTCTCTCTGTTATCTCTTTGCTGTGCTGTTGATCTCTGTGTGTATATATATATATATATATATATATATATATATAGGTTACATCTTTTTCTGTAAATATTTTTATTGCACCCTTTTGACGTTTTAGTAATAAATCTTACTTTCTGAAAGTGTTGAACTGTTTCTAAAGTCCTTTAATGCAAACTATGAATTCCTGCCTCTGAAGAACGCTACTGTGTGGGTGTTTTAAACTTCGGTATACCTCTGCCTGCAGTGACAGTGGTATACCGACGATTATTCAAACATCATAGTGTTATTGCTGATATTGCTGAGTTTACTCTTTCTCTGTACAAAAAGGAGGTGGTGGGGTGTGAAGGGTTAATTGCGTAACTAACCTGACCCAGTAACAATTGCTCCCAGGCTGCAGATACAGATTGTGGTCCATTAGCTGGAAAATCTTTGTGCAGAGTGCAGCTGGGTGTGTGTGATGGGAGTGACTTTTGGGGATGGGGGGACCCCTGTGTCAGCTCATGTTCCCTTCATTATGTTTACCCACCCTGTGCCTGTTAAGGGGTACAGGGTGTGAATGTGAATGTCATAGTATTGTGTATTGGTGTGGACATTGTTCCTTGTTCTCTGCCATGTGGTTGTCCATTGTTTTCTGCCACGTGCTGCATCCCATTGTTCTGTGTCTTGGTTGGGTGGGGGGGTGTTTCATGTAGCCCTTCCCACTGATGGGGCGGGCTGATGATGTGTTTCCTGTTCCTGGTTGTGTTTCCCCTCCCTGTGTATATATCTTGTGTTTGTGTAAAAATAAAGGAGTTGACTTCCTGTCTTAAGAAGAGTTTGGTGCTGTCTATTTCCTGCATGATCAGCGGGTGGTGTCCGGGGATTTGTGTTCGGACAGGGAAGCTGCAGTATAACGGAAGTACCCAAGTGCGGTCTGGGTCCGGTTCCGTTACATTGGTGGCAAGCGGTGGGATTGTACTTCCAAGCTGTGAACACATCCAAACCACCACCGGGATCCAAGATCAGGAAAGTAGACGTCGGTCACCCCAGTGGAGATATGGACCTGGCATCAGAGTTCCCGGGGCTGCTGCAGACTGTTCTTGCAACATACCCCAGGACTGTGTCTACGGATCAGTACCTGGAGCTCAGGCAGCAGATTTGGGAGGTGCTTTGGAGAGGAGCCCTCCAGGCTGCTGGTATGGAGAAAGGCAAGTGCTGTCAAACCCCAGGGGAATGGGCCAGGGACCGTTGGAAATTACAGATGCCATTCCTGGGAGAGTGACCCCAGGAGCAATGGGTGACTGAATTGGACAGGCTGGTCAGGCAGGAGATACAACTGGATAACAGATATTGGGCTCTGCAATGGTACGCAGAGCAGGAATATTTAGGGGTCTTGACAGTGCTCTACTGAGGGACATGAGTTTGGTGGCCCTGGATTGCTATGGGAGAGCCTTACAGATCATTTTGTGTTTGGTGATGAAGGAGAACCTACCCTGGAGGAGTTGCGAGAAGGAAGAGAAGCTATGTTTGGTCTCACAGGGGTCTCAGAGCTTGAACCAGATCTGGAATACCTGCTGAAGAAAGAACTGCATCTGGAAAGGGCATACAGGCCACTGCTAAAACATGTTCGGCAGCATGCCCAAGAATCGACAGTGGAAAATCAAGAGACTGGGGATTTGATAGACTTTTCTGCTGAAGAGGAACCAGCAGAAAAGCTGGCAACAGAGCCAAACATTTCTGACCTCTGTCCACAAAAATCAGCACCGCAGGAGCTACAGGAAGAGGATGCAATCAGTGCCTTACTGCAATAGCTTGAGCTGATGTCCGTGGATGGGACTTCGGTCTCCACTGACACAACCCCAGAAAAGGGTCTGGCATTAGGACAAGAGGATGTCAGCCTTCCTTTGTGAACACAGAAGATGTCCATCAAGTCAAAGTGGATGAGACTACAGTCGCCACCTGATACCCCAGGGATGCTGAGCAGTCGCCCCAGATCCCCCACAGCATGATGGAGTCGGCTCAGCCACCCTGTCTTCTCCCCAGCATCTGAGAGGACTTCAGGGAGAAGGACCAGTCCGTGCTTCTCCCCAGCGGTGGGTATATTCTACGGGAGAGGCAGAGGTTGGCTGGGTGAGTAATGCTTGGTGTGTGACAATTTTTTTGGGGTACTGTGTGGGTGCTGGCATTGTGGGACTGGAAGTACAGACTAACTTCGGAGTCCACCCAAGGGGAGATATTTGATGGGAGTGACTTTTGGGGGTGGGGGGACCCTGGTCAGCTCATGTTCCCTTAATTATGTTTAACCCACCCTGTGCCTGTTAAGGGGTACAGGGTGTGAATGTGAATGTCATGGTATTGTGTATTGGTGTGGGGATTGTTCACAGCCACGTGGTTGTCCATTGTTCTCTGCCATGTGCTACATCCCATTGTTTTGTGTCTTGGTTGGGTAGGGGGGGCGATTCCTGTAGCCCTTCCCACTGATGGGGCGGGCTGATGATGTGTTTCCTGTTCCTGGTTGTGTTTCCCCGCCCTGTGTATATATCTTATGTTTGTGTAAAAATAAAGGAGTTGACTTTCTGTCTTAAGAAGAGTCGGGTGCTGTCTATTTCCTGCAGGATCAGCAGGTGGTGTCCGGGGATTTGTGTTCGGACAGGGAAGCTGCAGTACAACGGAAATACCCAAGTGCGGTCTGGGTCCGGTTCCGTTACAGTGTGACATTGTTACGCACGTGACAACGCGGTTTTAGATTGGCTAGTCCTTCGGTCATGAGTTTGGTGAGAAGGGCTGGGGTCCAACACCACGATTGTCACACCGCCCACCTGTGCCTCCCACCTGTGCCCATCATTGCCACCCACCTGTGCCCATCAGTGCCACTCTGCAGTGCCACCCACCTGTACCCTGCAGTGCCACCCACCTGTGCTGCCTATCAGTGCCTCCTATCAGTGCTCTTCAGTCCTGCCTATCCGTGCCACCTCATCAGTGCTGCCTATCAGTGCAGCATCATCAACGCACATCAGTGAAGGAGAAAAATTACCTGTTTGTAAAATGTTATTATAGATATAAAGAAAAACTTTTATTTTTCAAATATTTTGCTCTTTTTTTATTTATAGCTCAAAAAATAAAAACACCCAGCGGCAAAGAAATATTTTTATAATTCATAAATAATTATTGTGATACAAATCCCAAGATGCACTTCTCCAGATCCTGAGGAAGAGAAATCATGAATAGCGATGATATAATATTGGTAATATCTTTCCAGTATCAGAATAATTCTGGAAATCTCCAAAATGTGTATCAAATCCCCTACATCACCGCTACATTTGGGGCATAAGGGGGAATCCCTCCTGTCCCAACTGAACAACTGAGCTGGGGTCCTGTAAGTTCTATGTAAAAGAAATAACTGAGATAGTTTCTGTGAAGAGGACAGGGAGATGAGAGGTACGGAGGTCCAAATCTCCTCCCACTTCCTCTATGTCTATTTCCCATTTCCTTCTACATGGTAATTGGGCAGAGTCTTGGGTAAGAATGAAAAGACTGGAGTATATACCAGAGATCATGCCTTTCCTACTCGTACCATCCATCAATCCCTGGATCAGTCATGGCTCCTCAAGAACAAAAGTGGAGAGAGAAGCTTGAGCTTGAAGCACATGGTGCAGTTGTAGATATGTAAAAAATGGACCCCTTGGTATGTTAACCACTTCAAGTCCGGACACTTTCACCCCCCTCCTGCCCTGGCCAATTCTCAGCTTTCAGCGCTGTCACACTTTGAATGACAATTATTCAGTCTTTGAACATTGAACCCAAATGAACCCAAAACAGGATCTGCTATATCTCCTGAGTATGGGGATATCACCTGTGTGAGACTTTTCACAGTCTAGATGCATAGAGGGGTCCAAAATTTAAGGAACACATTTGGGTTTTCAAGGAGCATAAATTACAAATCTACACTAATTTCATGACTACCAATCACATATTTGGCTGCCCAGAGCACCAGGACAGTGGAAACTCTCACAAAATGTCACCATTTTGGAAAGCAAAAACCCCAATGTATTTTCTGAAGTGAATAGTAAGTTTATTTGGTCATTTTTCACCAAACGTTTTTTTGAAAATGCAGGAAAGAAAAGGAGAATATTTATTTTTACACAAAGTTCTCAATTAATATGATATTTCTAACAAACCTTCTAGGCGTACTTAGAAATATACTCCACAACACATTCTGCTACTCCTTTAGAGTATGGGGACACCACATGTGAGACTTTTTAACAGCCTAGCCACATAGGGGGACCAAAATCAAAAGAGCACAGTCAGGCTTTCAGAGGGCATAAATTACACACCAAATTTTTAGACGACATATCACATTTTTGAAGGCCCTGGGAAACCACGACAATGGAAACACCCACAAAATTATCCCATTTTGGCATGGTGAGTCTTTTGAAGACTTATGTTGGCCTCCATGAGTGCTCAGAGAATATAGCTTAGTGCATCATTACCTATAGTAGTCCCCAAATGTCAGGACGGTACAAATCCCTCCCACACTAACTAGTATGGGGGTGATCGGGGACACTGTAACCGGTGTGGGGGTGATCGGGGACACCGTAACTTGTGTGGCGGTGATTGGGGACACCGTAACCGATGTGGAGTTGATCGGGGACGCCGTAACCGGTGTGGAGGTAATCGGGGACGCCGTAACCGGTGTGGAGGTGATCGGGGACGCCGTAACCGGTGTGGAGGTGATCGGGGACGCCGTAACCGGTGTGGAGGTGATCGGGGACGCCGTAACCGGTGTGGGGGTGATCGGGGATGCCGTAACCGGTGTGGGGGTGATCGGGGACACTGTAAGCGGTGTGGGGGTGATCAGGGACACTGTAACTGGTGTGGGGGTGATCGGGGACACTGTAACAGGTGTGAAGGTGATCGGGGACACTGTAACAGGTGTGGAGGTGATTGGGGACACTGTAACCCGTGTGGGGGTGATCGGGGACGCTGTAACCGGTGTGGAGGTGATCAGGGAGGCTGTAACCGGTGTGGGGGTGATCGGGGACGCTGTAACCGGTGTGGGGGTGATCGGGGACGCTGTAACCGGTGTGGGGGTGATCGGGGACACTGTAACCCATGTGGGGATGATCGGGGACACTGTAACCGGTGTGGGGGTGATCGGGGACACTGTAACCAGTGTGGAGGTGATCGGGGACACTGTAACCAGTGTGGAGGTGATCGGGGACACTGTAACCAGTGTGGAGGTGATCGGGGACACTGTAACCAGTGTGGAGGTGATCGGGGACACTAGATTTGCTTTCCAGCTGCAACATCATAGGAATCACAGAGCTAGACAACTCTCTGTCCTTCAGAACTTGGCTCTCAATAGCCATGCTGTCACAGGCAGAGGTGATAAACAGGGAATGACAGTGATCGGTATGTAGAGGAGAGGAGTACGGATGTATGACAGTGATGGGTACATACAGGAGAGGAGTGTGGGGGGTATGACAGTGATTGGTATGTACAGGAGAGGAGTATGGAGGTATGACAGTGATGGGTACGTACAGGAGAGGAGTACGGAGGTATGACAGTGATCGGTATGTACAGGAGAGGAGTATGGAGGTATGACAGCGATGGGTATGTACAGGAGAGGAGTGTGGGGGGTATGACAGTGATCGGTATGTACAGGAGAGGAGTACGGAGGTGTGACAGTGATCGGTATGTACAGGAGAGGAGTACGGAGGTGTGACAGTGATCGGTACATACAGGAGAGGAGTACGGAGGTGTGACAGTGATCGGTACGTACAGGGGAGGAGTACGGAGGTGTGACAGTGATGGGTACGTACAGGGGAGGAGTACGGAGGTGTGACAGTGATGGGTACGTACAGGAGAGGAGTACGGAGGTGTGACAGTGATGGGTACGTACAGGAGAGGAGTGTGGAGGTATGACAGTGATGGGTACGTACAGGAGAGGAGTACGGAGGTATGACAGTGATGGGTACGTACAGGAGAGGAGTACGGAGGTATGAAAGTGATGGGTATGTACAGGAGAGGAGTACGGAGGTATGACAGTGATGGGTATGTACAGGAGAGGAGTACGGAGGTATGACAGTGATGGGTATGTACAGGTGAGGAGTACGGAGGTATGACAGTGATGGGTATGTACAGGAGAGGAGTACGGAGGTATGACAGTGATGGGTATGTACAGGAGAGGAGTACGGATGTATGACAGTGATGGGTATGTACAGGTGAGGAGTACGGAGGGTATGACAGTGATGGGTATTTACAGTTGAGGAGTTACGGAGGTATGACAGTGATGGGTATGTACAGGAGAGGAGTACGGAAGTATGACAGTGATGGGTATGTACAGGAGAGGAGTACGGAGGTATGACAGTGATGGGTATGTACAGGAGAGGAGTGTGGAGGTATGACAGTGATGGGTATGTACAGGAGAGAAGTACGGAGGTATGACAGTGATGGGTATGTACAGGAGAGGAGTACGGAGGTATGACAGTGATCGGTATGTACAGGAGAGGAGTACGGAGGTATGACAGTGATGGGTATGTACAGGAGAGGAGTGTGGAGGTATGACAGTGATGGGTATGTACAGGAGAGGAGTACGGAGGTATGACAGTGATGGGTACGTACAGGAGAGGAGTACGGAGGTATGACAGTGATGGGTATGTACAGGAGAGGAGTACGGAGGTATGACAGTGATGGGTATGTACAGGAGAGGAGTACGGAGGTATGACCGTTCCCAGGGAGGAGTATCTCAGGAAGGGTCTATACTCCACCATAACCATAACTCTGGTTCTCGGAGTGTCAGGTCCCAGCGGGTTCTCCTGGTGTCTCTCCTGTTATTCTGTCTCGGACACATCAGAGGAACATGGTGGGAGATCGGCCTGAATGTCCTTCCTAGGAGGGAATACCGGAGCCATTCTGAGGCCCATTTAATGGCCGGCAATGAGGAGGAAACCAACACTGAGAAGTAGATGCTGAGATATATATAGCACGGGGCAGCACAGTGGCTGAGTGGTTAGCACTTCCACCTGGCAGTACTCGGGTTGTTGGTTCAAATCCCAACCATGGCACCACCTGCCTGGAGTTTGCATGTTCTCCCTGTGCCTGCGCGGGTTTCCTCCGGGTACTCCTGTTTCCTCCCACACTACAAAGACATGCTGGGAAATGAGTTCACTCCTTTCTAAGTTGTCCCTAGTATGTGTATGTATGAATGTGAGTTAGGGCCCTTAGATTGTACGCTCCTCGGGGGCGGGGACTGATGGGAACGTACAATATAGATGTAAACTGACGGCGCTATATAAGTACCTGGAATAAATAATAATAATACACCCAGATCATCGATGACGAGGAGGAAGGTTCGGTCACAGATGATTGGTCCGTCTATAGCAGGGACAGGAGCCGGGACCAGGAATAGGAGATCCACCTGACTTACCCGTGTGCTCTGACATGGAGAAGATCCCATGCTGGCCCTATGGTGGCCGTGTGTTCAGGATGGAGACCGACAATCACAGGACCTTCTAGAAGCCAATCTAAAATGGCTGACAGGAGGAAAGTGTTCCCGGGACAGGAAGTGAGACAGACAGGAAGTGACTCCGGATAGGAAGTGACTCCAGACAGATTTATACAGAGGCTGCAGTATGGAGAGCAGACAGTAGATGGTGCTGGTCCAAAAAAAGCTGAATAGCATAAAACAGGGAAAAACCTGAAAAACAAAAGATGATGGCGGCTCGTAAACTTCTAGGATGAATGAAACACAGTTTTCAAAATACAGTGCAGTGGAGTAGATATTCGTCCTCCATTTTATTGTAGCCCGCACTTTTCTCCTCTGGCGGCCATTTTCCTTTGGTCTTTTATCTATGTTTGTACATTTATCACATTACAGTGCAGTGGATTAGATCTCCCTCCTCCATTTTTTTGTAGCCCGCCTGTCCCTCCTCCGGCGGCCATTTTCCCTTAGTCTGATATGAATGCTGGCACATTTTGTCCCCTGATATTAGACATTAGCCGGGTGATTGTATACACACAGCGGGCAGATCTCAATCAATGTCACCCACTAGTCTATACTGTCACGGGGTTGGCCAGCCAATAGGCTTGTGTGGTGAATCGTTCTGCCCTTCGCAGGTCCACTCGATTGCGGCGGTAAAGACTGCCTTCTACATCCACAAGATATGATCGAGGAGCAACCCTCTGAACACAGGAACCCAGTCTCCAGCGAGCGGCCCTGTCACCTGGAAGCGGCTTCATACGGATTGGCTCTCCAATGCTTAGTTCAGGTAAGTCTTTAGCAGACACATCGTATGACAGTTTGGCAATCTGTTTCCTCCGCTGCAGTTTCGCCGGGACACCTGTAACCACAGAAGGATCAAGTAATTTGTTGGCCACAGACAATGAAGTCTTCAGTCTCCTAGACATCAAGCGCTGTGCAGGACTACTGTCCATGCCTTCAGATGGGGTGTTCCTCCAATGTAGAATGGCCTTCCACGGATCAGTACCATCAAACTTGGCCTTCTTACAATGTGGGGGAGGTAGGTGATCTGTGTGGGGGAGGTAGGTGATCTGTGTGGGGGAGGTAAGTGATCTGTGTGGGGGGAGGTAGGTGATCTGCGTGTGGGGGAGGTAGGTGATCTGTGTGGGGGAGGTAGGTGATCTGTGTGGGGGGGAGGTAGGTGATCTGTGTGGGGGGGAGGTAGGTGATCTGTGTGGGGGGGAGGTAGGTGATCTGTGTGGGGGGAGGTAGGTGATCTGTGTGGGGGGAGGTAGGTGATCTGTGTGGGGGAGGTAGGTGATCTGGGTGGGGGGAGGTAGGTGATCGGTGTGGGGGGAGGTAGGTGATCGGTGTGGGGGGAGGTAGGTGATCTGTGTGGGGGGAGGTAGGTGATCTGTGTGGGGGGAGGTAGGTGATCTGTGTGGGGAGGTAGGTGATCTGTGTGGGGGGAGGTAGGTGATCTGTGTGGGGAGGTAGGTGATCTGTGTGGGGGGAGGTAGGTGATCTGTGTGGGGGGAGGTAGGCCCATCACTGCTGTCTATAACTTCAGTGGTGTGTGTCTCTTCCTCATATGCGGATGTGTTCTCCACGTTGTGTCATTTGCCTATTGATGGCCGTCGTTTACTTGACAAACAAACGTTAGTAAAATGGTTTGTTCTTCCACAAGACTTCCAAGACTCCCCATAAGCTGGACACGGCTCTTTAATTCTTTCATGCACAGTCCCACAGTATCTGCAAGCTGTAGGGTTGGCAGTATTTGTGCTCATCAGGCGGCGTTGCTGCACTTTGTTCCTGTTGCCATGCTGCATTGCAATGTTTATGCTGTCGGTCTGCTGTCTGTCCTGTTCCATAACTTTCAGACGTCTGTCAGTGAGCTCTGCTGGACGGCACGTCTCAATGGCTGTGTGTAGAGTGAAGTCATGTTCTCTTAGGAGGCGCCTGCGTGTGCTCTCTCGCTAGCTATACCAACAACAATTGTGTCCCTTATCAATTGGTCTCTGAGTGCCATATTCACAAGTTGCTGCCTTTTCTCTCCAGTGTGTAACAAAGTGATCCAAAGATTGTCCGTCTTCTTGTTTGCAGCATCCAAACACATCCCTTTCATAAATGACATTTGTAGCAGGTATGAGATCATCTTCCAGTACATTTACAATGGCTGTAACATTGTGTTGCTGATCTGCTGTGAGGGTCACATTGTGTTTATACACATGCCTGCATTCACTGCCCATGACTCTTCTCAGAGTTGCTGCCGGCACTCCTGCACATTTCTCATTCCAGCCTGTAGCCAGACAATAATCTTCACATTCAGCTCTGAAAGATTCCCAATTGCTGCTCCAATCCCCACTCATTGTCATCCCCTCTGGGGGAGGTATGCCATTCATGGCAGCCATATTGTCAGGAAGCCTCTGAGCTATCAAATCTCAGACAATCCTCAGTCTCAGGCTGTAGTTCACAAACCTGTGTTTCCCAAAGCTGCTGCGCTCCAAACAAGAGGCTCAGTCCTGATTCCAGTCACTTCTGACACCATGTTTCATGTACAGGAATGAAGACAACACAAGCTGCTGGTGTGAGGAATCATGTTGTACAACAGAACTGCATCCAGGTCAGCATAGAACAGGAAGCAGGAAGTAGAAGGCCATGCAATATTCCCGGATACAAGTCGGGTCACAGGATTTGTACAATGACTCTATAACAGTTTCCATCTTGTTGTATCATGAATGTAGTATGGAAGATGAGTCCTATGTACTAGGAATGGTCATTGGAAGGACAGAATAGGAGCCACATGATTGGCTGGCCAACCCCGTGACAGTATAGACTAGTGGGTGACATTGATTGAGATCTGCCCGCTGTGTGTATACAATCACCCGGCTAATGTCTAATATCAGGGGACAAAATGTGCCAGCATTCATATCAGACTAAGGGAAAATGGCCGCCGGAGGAGGGACAGGAGGGCTACAACAAAATGGAGGAGGGAGATCTAATCCACTGTAATGTAAAAACACTATATTAGACCAAGGGAAAATGGCTGCCAAATAAGGGACAGACAGGCTACAACTTAATGGCGCCTGATTAGTCTATTAAGGATTATTACTTTATATATAGGCAGCTGTACGTCCGATGGCCAACTCCAGAGGAAGTCACGTGATGTGATGTAACCTGTAGAGTGGGACAATGACGTCAAGCTGCTAAATAGGAAGTTTACGAGCCGCCATCATCTTTTGTTTTTCAGGTTTTTTCCCTGTTGTTTTATACTATTCTGCTTTTTCACCATCTACTGTCTGCTCTCCATACTGCACCCTCTGTATAAATCTGTCTGGAGTCACTTCCTGTCTGGAGTCTTTTCCTGTTTGTGTCACTTCCTGTCTGGAGTCACTTCCTGTCCCTGGAACACTTTCTTCCTCTCAGCCATTTTAGATCTGCTTCGGCAACAGAATCGGTCTCCATCCTGAACACACGGCCACCATAGGGCCAGCATGGGATCTTCTCCATGTCAGAGCACACGGGTAAGTCAGGTGGATCTCCTATTCCTGGTCCCGGCTCCTGTCCCTGCTATAGACGGACCAATCATCTCTGACCGAACCTTCCTCCTCGTCATCGATGATCTGGGTGTATTATTATTATTTATTCCAGGTACTTATATAGCGCCATCAGTTTGCATCTATATTGTACATTCCCATCAGTCCCCGCCCCCGAGGAGCGTACAATCTAAGGGCCCTAACTCCCATTCATACATACACATACTAGGGACAACTTAGACCGGAGACAATTCACCTCCCAGCATGTCTTTGTAGTGTAGGAGGAAACCGGAGTACCCGGAGGAAATCAACACAGCCACACGGAGAACATGCAAACTCCAGGCAGGTGGTGCCATGGTTGGAATTTGAACCAACAACCCGAGTACTGCCAGGAGGAAGTGCTAACCACTCAGCCACTGTGCTGCCCCGTGCTGTATATATCTCAGCATCTACTTCTCAGTGTTGGTTTCCTCCTCATTGCCGGCCATTAAATGGGCCTCAGAATGGCTCCGGTATTCCCTCCTAGGAAGGACATTCAGGCCGATCTCCCACCATGTTCCTCTGATGTGTCCGAGACAGAATAACAGGAGAGACACCAGGAGAACCCGCTGGGACCTGACACTCCGAGAACCAGAGTTATGGTGGAGTATAGACCCTTCCTGAGATACTCCTCCCTGGGAACGTCATACCTCCGTACTCCTCTCCTGTACATACCCATC
This sequence comes from Staurois parvus, assembly GCF_062004578.1. Classification (NCBI taxonomy): domain Eukaryota; kingdom Metazoa; phylum Chordata; class Amphibia; order Anura; family Ranidae; genus Staurois; species Staurois parvus. The sequence continues at coordinate 1,068,953 of NW_028317835.1, forward strand.
ACTGTCATACCTCCGTACTCCTCTCCTGTACATACCGATCACTGTCATACCACCGTACTCCTCTCCTGTACGTACCCATCACTGTCATACCTCCGTACTCCTCTCCTGTACACACCGATCACTGTCATACCTCCGTACTCCTCTCCTGTACATACCCATCACTGTCATACCTCCGTACTCCTCTCCTGTACGTACCCATCAATGTCATACCTCCGTACTCCTCTCCTGTACGTACCCATCACTGTCATACCTCCGTACTCCTCTCCTGTACGTACCGATCACTGTCATACCTCCGTACTCCTCTCCTGTACGTACCGATCACTGTCATACCTCCGTACTCCTCTCCTGTACGTACCCATCACTGTCATACCTCCGTACTCCTCTCCTGTACGTACCCATCACTGTCATACCTCCGTACTCCTCTCCTGTACATACCGATCACTGTCATACCTCTACACTCCTCTCCTGTACATACCCATCACTGTCATACCTCCGTACTCCTCTCCTGTACGTACCCATCACTGTCATACCACCTTACTCCTCTCCTGTACGTACCCATCACTGTCATACCTCCGTACTCCTCTCTTGTACGTACCCATCACTGTCATACCCTCCGTACTCCTCTCCTGTACGTACCCATCACTGTCATACCTCCGTACTCCTCTCCTGTACGTACCCATCACTGTCATACCTCCGTACTCCTCTCCTGTACGTACCCATCACTGTCATACCTCCGTACTCCTCTCCTGTACGTACCCATCACTGTCATACCTCCGTACTCCTCTCCTGTACGTACCCATCACTGTCATACCTCCGTACTCCTCTCCTGTACGTACCCATCACTGTCATACCTCCGTACTCCTCTCCTGTACGTACCCATCACTGTCATACCTCCGTACTCCTCTCCTGTACGTACCCATCACTGTCATACCACCGTACTCCTCTCCTGTACGTACCCATCACTGTCATACCTCCGTACTCCTCTCCTGTACGTACCCATCACTGTCATACCCTCCGTACTCCTCTCCTGTACGTACCCATCACTGTCATACCCTCCGTACTCCTCTCCTGTACGTACCCATCACTGTCATACCTCCGTACTCCTCTCCTGTACGTACCCATCACTGTCATACCTCCGTACTCCTCTCCTGTACGTACCCATCACTGTCATACCTCCGTACTCCTCTCCTGTACGTACCCATCACTGTCATACCTCCGTACTCCTCTCCTGTACGTACCCATCACTGTCATACCTCCGTACTCCTCTCCTGTACGTACCCATCACTGTCATACCTCCGTACTCCTCTCCTGTACGTACCCATCACTGTCATACCTCCGTACTCCTCTCCTGTACGTACCCATCACTGTCATACCTCCGTACTCCTCTCCTGTACGTACCCATCACTGTCATACCTCCGTACTCCTCTCCTGTACGTACCCATCACTGTCATACCTCCGTACTCCTCTCCTGTACGTACCCATCACTGTCATACCTCCGTACTCCTCTCCTGTACGTACCCATCACTGTCATACCTCCGTACTCCTCTCCTGTACGTACCCATCACTGTCATACCTCCGTACTCCTCTCCTGTACGTACCCATCACTGTCATACCTCCGTACTCCTCTCCTGTACGTACCCATCACTGTCATACCTCCGTACTCCTCTCCTGTACGTACCCATCACTGTCATACCTCCGTACTCCTCTCCTGTACGTACCCATCACTGTCATACCTCCGTACTCCTCTCCTGTACGTACCCATCACTGTCATACCTCCGTACTCCTCTCCTGTACGTACCCATCACTGTCATACCTCCGTACTCCTCTCCTGTACGTACCCATCACTGTCATACCTCCGTACTCCTCTCCTGTACGTACCCATCACTGTCATACCTCCGTACTCCTCTCCTGTACGTACCCATCACTGTCATACCTCCGTACTCCTCTCCTGTACGTACCCATCACTGTCATACCCCCCTACTCCTCTCCTGTACATACATATCACTGTCATACCTCCGTACTCCTCTCCTGTACGTACCCATCACTGTCATACCTCCGTACTCCTCTCCTGTACGTACCCATCACTGTCATACCCTCCGTACTCCTCTCCTGTACGTACCCATCACTGTCATACCCTCCGTACTCCTCTCCTGTACGTACCCATCACTGTCATACCCTCCGTACTCCTCTCCTGTACGTACCCATCACTGTCATACCTCCGTACTCCTCTCCTGTACGTACCCATCACTGTCATACCTCCGTACTCCTCTCCTGTACGTACCCATCACTGTCATACCTCCGTACTCCTCTCCTGTACGTACCCATCACTGTCATACCTCCGTACTCCTCTCCTGTACGTACCCATCACTGTCATACCTCCGTACTCCTCTCCTGTACGTACCCATCACTGTCATACCTCCGTACTCCTCTCCTGTACGTACCCATCACTGTCATACCTCCGTACTCCTCTCCTGTACGTACCCATCACTGTCATACCTCCGTACTCCTCTCCTGTACGTACCCATCACTGTCATACCTCCGTACTCCTCTCCTGTACGTACCCATCACTGTCATACCTCCGTACTCCTCTCCTGTACGTACCCATCACTGTCATACCTCCGTACTCCTCTCCTGTACGTACCCATCACTGTCATACCTCCGTACTCCTCTCCTGTACGTACCCATCACTGTCATACCTCCGTACTCCTCTCCTGTACGTACCCATCACTGTCATACCTCCGTACTCCTCTCCTGTACGTACCCATCACTGTCATACCTCCGTACTCCTCTCCTGTACGTACCCATCACTGTCGTACCCCCCTACTCCTCTCCTGTACGTACCCATCACTGTCGTACCCCCCTACTCCTCTCTTGTACATACATATCACTGTCATACCTCCGTACTCCTCTCCTGTACATACTACCCACCGTCATACCCCCCGCACTCCTCTCCTGTACATACTACCCACCATCTTATCATCTGCAGCTTCTCTCTTACATTTACTACCTGCAGTTATGCTCTTCTTCTTAAATTGGGGAATAACTCGATGACTTACATACTTTTCAGACCTTGTGAAATATTCTTGGCTGTTCTGAAAATAATACACTTTAATTTGTATTTCATGATAAATCCTGCCTCATCTCTGCCTCTCTACCTGCAGCCTAACAATGAGGCGTGCATGCAGCCACTGATCTATTTCTGGCTTTTGTCTCTCAGACATTCTAATGTTCATTTCTCCAAACGTCCTCCAGGACATCCTTCCTGAGACAGAGCTCCTCCCTCTGGGACAGGAAACACGTAAGCACAGTACTATAAAAGGCGGACCACCAGACCTCCCTCCTGAGTTTTTAGTGTTTCCTCTGCAAGGATGGGTGCAGTCATCAAGGAACTGATTGTCTGGAAGTCCTGGGCCCTAGAGGTTGCTGGTGGCTCCTGGTCTGGCTTACTTCCTCATGCCCGACGCGATCCCTTCAGGGGAAGTGGGGCTGCTCTCCTGATGTCCTTCCATGCCTCAGTGGATGATAACCATCATCGGGGGTGTCCTGAGGGGTCCAGGACCTTTGATGCCTGTCGTTGTCCTTCCCGAGGGGGGGGGGCTCCAGCATCCGATGCACAATGGGGCAGAGTGACTGCCAAGCAGGCGTGCAAGTACCCGTAACTTCTGGGTGCTGTTCAGGAACCGGAAGTTACGGCTGCGGTGACGTCATTGAAGGCGCCGGAGACTCGTGGTTCCAGTCTCCATATTAGCACTGCAGCCAGTCTGGAGTACAGACCCAGCAGAGCCTGTGGCTCCACACCAAGAGGGATGGATGGAAGGCGCTGGCACTTCTCAGGCATACCCTGGTCCTTCAAGCACTGGCTCCTCTAAGTTAAGCTTGGGGACTCTGATCCCTCTTGCTGACCCTGGTGGGCACACTACCTTTTCTTGCTCCCCCAGCACAGTGGTTTTGTATGAGGGGCCCTGTGCTGATTATTTTCTGTATTGTGTCTTTTCTTGCTCATTGTATGTTAAAGTCCAGGACAAGGTGCAGAGTCAGATCCCCAAGAAGAAGTGTGCAGTTTGTGCAGCTAAATTGGGTTCAGCTTGGGAAAAACCCTTATGCTGCAATTGTGTGGCTAGCCTAATTAAGGATAAGTCATTTACAGCCTGCCATAAAGTGCTCACCTCCATTAAGGATGACATGTTGTCTACATTTCAACTCTTTTATTGTTATTATTAATATTATTATTATACCGTATTTATAAAGTGCCAACAGTTCGCTCAGTGCTGTACATTACAATGGAAGACAATACATGAGACAGTACAATAACAATACAATGTGATACACGAGGGGTTCGAAGGCCCTGCTCCTTGGAGCTTTCAATCTAGGAGGGAGGGGATAGTAGTATGGGAGGAAAAGCTGTGGGTTGGAGTGGTAGGAGGAGTGGAGGAGATCGGCAGTTAGCAGAGGGTGGGGTAGGCTTCCCTGAAGAGGTGGGTTTTTAGGGTGCGCCTAAACTAGAGGAGAGTGGGTGATAGTCTGATGGCCTGGAGGCGAGCATGGGAGGAGGAGATCAGGGAACGAGAGAGAAGGAGGTCTTGTGAGGAGCGAAACATATCTTTTCGGTGGTAGATGGATATTAGGTTGGTGATGTAGTTTTGGGCAGAGCTATTGAGAGGTTTGTATGTCAGTGTTAGCATTTTGAATTTGGGCAATCGGAAGCCAGTGGAGGGATTGGCAGAGGGGGGTGGCGGAGATGGATCGGTTGGAAAGGTGGATGAGTCTGGCTGCCGTATTCAGGATCGACTGAAGTGGGGATAGCCTGTTAAGAGGCAGGCCAGTGAGGAGGGAGTTGCAGTAGTCGAGTCGTGATATGATGAGGGAGTGGATGAGCTGTTTAGTGGTTTGCTGGGGTTAGGAACGAGCGGATTTTGGTGATGTTGCGGAGGATGAACCTGCATGAGTTTGTTAGCAATTGGACTTGGGGCTGGAAGGACAGATTGGAGTCTAGTATGACACCAAGTACTCTGGCCTGCGGGGTGGGCCTGATAGTGGCATTGTTGGACGTGATGGAGAAGTCAGTGGGGGGGTGTGTGCGGGCTGGGGGGAGACTAGGAGCTCGGTTTTGGAGAGGTTCAGTTTAAGGAAGTGGAGTGACATCCAATCTGATAAGTTGTTCAGTAGGCTGGTGATTCGGGCGGAGACTGAAGGGGTGAGGCGAGGGGTCGAGAGATAGATTTGCGTGTTGTCGGCATAGAGGTGGTAGTTGAAGCCGTGTGAGTGGCCAGTTGGCCAAGGGAGGAGGTGTAGATGGAGAAGAGGGGGGGAGGTGGTAGTGTATCCTTTAGATCCATATTGGAAAAATGCAGTCGCCACTGGGTCCTTGGACCCAATCGGTGGGTTTGTCGTTAGCAGATGCATTAAGAGGGAAGGAGGACCCGGAGGAGGATCCTAGGTCTCTTGCTTCCTCACGGTTAGATTCAGGCTCATAAGAGGAGGACGGTGAAGTTTGCTCCTCCAGAGGTTCCAGGAACAAATTGCCCCTGGAAGATGTGGACGACCTCCTTAAAGTTATCTACAAAACCTTAGAAATCGAGGAGGAGGATGTTTGCCTATGTAAGCATGACCTCATGTATCAAGGTTTGCATGCTAGAAAGACTAGGGTCTTTCTAGTCCATAGTTCCCTGGTTGATACCATTAAGCAGGAATGGGAAAGCCCTGACAGGAAACCCTTTTTCTCAAGTAACCTTGAAACAAGGTTTTCTTTTTAGGATAACAGGTCCCAGCAATGGAACAAGGTTCAGAAATTAGACACCCCCTTATCTAAAGTCTCTAAAAGGATAGACTTAGCATTTGAAGATATGGGGGCCATGAAGGACCCTATGTATAAGAGGGATGAAGTCTTACTCCGCAGGGCCTGGGATTCCACTTCCATCAGCTTTAGGCCAGCTTTATCGTCTACCGGTGTCACCAGAAATCTGGAATGCTGGCTTACCTAGTTAGTCGCATCTTTTGGCAGGAACCTTCAGGCAGCAAATTCTGAAATATAGGGCAGCACAGTGGCTAAATGGTTAGCACTTCCACCTGGCAGTACTCGGGTTGTTGGTTCGAATTCCAGCCACGGCACCACCTGCTTGGAGTTTGCATGTTCTCCCTGTGCCTGCATGGGTTTCCTCTGGGTACTCCGGTTTCCTCCCACACTCCAAAGACATGCTGGTAGGTTAATTGGCTGATTTCAAAATTGTCCCTAGTATGTGTATGTATGAATGTGAGTTAGGGACCTTAGATTGTACACCCCTTGAGGGTTAGGGACTGATGTGAATGTACAATATATATGTAAAGCGCGGCGTAAACTGACAGCACTATATAAGTACCTGAAATAAATAAATAATTTCCTTTGCTGTTTAAAGCAGTTGATTTCCTTGTGGATGCCTCGGCCAAATCAGTTAAGCTAGCGGCTTGAACCTCTGCCCTAGTGAATTCAGCTAAAAGGGCATTTTGGTTAAAAACCTGGGCAGGGAACTCCGCATTCAAACTGCACCTTTGTGCCTTACCCTTTATTGGTGATAATCTTTTTGGTCCAGGTCTAGAGGAGGCTCTGGAATGTACAGCCCATAACAAGAGGACATTCCCAGAGTAAGAAAAGGTTTTACTCTAGTAGGGTTTTTATTTCCACCTTATTTCTATGGCTTCTTCTAGAAATAGAGAGCGGTGGAAACAAATTCAGAAACTTACCCGAGAATTAGAATCACATTATAGGGCTCATGATGCAATCCATCTCTCCGTAACAAACCATGATATCGCAAAAGTGTCTAGAACTGAATATTTTACTATCCCAGAAAATTTAAAAAGCTCTACGCTGGTCGAAGGCCTCCTTTTTATTACATAGTAATTCAGGGTCTACTATGTTCGCATGGAAATTAAACCTTTCAATATGACCCCCACATATCTACAAGTTACGTACTAAATCCGGCAGTATCTCCTCTCTTCCTCGTGAAGTCCTGGGTATTTTTGAAAAATTTTATTCCACCCTATTAGCTCCCCCACAACCAACTTCTGCTTCCTCAAATGGCTCATGGCTTGATTCTATACCCCTCCCTGTTCTCTCACCCTCTCAGATATCCTCTCTCAATGCCCCATGCACTTTGAAGGAAATATCCTGTGTGATTAGCGCACTCAGAACTTCCACAGCACCGGCCCTGATGGGTTCACGGCCAGTTATTATACACATTTTGCTCCTACATTGGCTCCCTCTTTGATGTCATTATTCAATGATGTTTTGCAGGGCGGTAGGTTTCCTGAGGAGATACTCTTGGCTAACCTGTCTCTATTACCTAAACCCCTGAAAGACCATCGTTTACCTCAAAACTATAGACCAATCTCAGTGATGAACAATGATCTGAAAATATTTAGCCGCATTCTGGCAGATAGGTTGGCCCCATTATCTCCTCTTTGGTCTCACTGGACCAATCCGGATTTATCCCAGGCAGACTTATCACGGACAATATTCCTCTCACATTAAATGTTATTCAGGACGCCAATTTGCATTCTAAAGAAGTTTTGTTGCTGAGCCGGGACATTAACAAGGCCTTTGATGGTGTCCTCTGGCCATACTTGTTTTCATTACTGCAGAAGATGGGCTTTAGTGATGAATTTCTGTCTGGTGTACATGCTTTGTATGACTCCCCCCAAAACAAGAATAAGACTTCCAGGCTGCAATTCTGTATTTTGTACACTAGGCGGAGGTACCCGTCAGGGTTGTCCTCTTTCACCATTATTATTGGCGCTTGTTTTGGAACCCTTGGCAGTTGCAATAATCACACTCAGACATTTCTGGTTCCCCATTATTGGTTCACATTTCACAATTTGTATGTATGCAGATGATGTTATGCTTTTCCTTACTAAACTGTTGGTGTCATTGCCTGACTTCTGCTCATTATTGAATGACTTTGTAACAGTATCAGGTCTTACTGTAAATTTTACTAAATCAGTAGTTCTGCCTATTAATGTTCCTGATTCCCTGGGTGCATCTCTCCGCAATTCTTTTCCATTTCGTTGGGCCACAGATCAGATTTCATACCTAGGTATAAACCTCACCCCCAGATACTCAAAATTATTTGCTGCTAATTGGCCACCATGTGTGTCACGCCTCTCACCTCTATTGAAGATCTGGCATGGATCCCCTATCTCATTCTTGGCAGAGTCACGGCAGTAACAATGAATGTCTTCTCTAGATTACTTTATTTAGATCACTCCCAATCCCTGTCTCATAAACGTTCTTAGATCGCTTTCAACGGATTATTAATCATTTTATTTGGCGTAACAAACGCCCTCGTTTTACTTCATCGGTCCTCTACCGGTCACAATGGGCGGGAGGCCTAGGTCTCCCCAATTTCTGGCTTTACTACCTGTCAGCCCATTTCGCAGAGCTATCACAATGGGCGACTATTACTTCCCAGGTCCCATGGATCAGATTTGAATCTCAGTCTATACATCCGTTCTATTTACCAGGTGTATTATGGTCCAAAATTTCCTCCCCCCTCGTTATTGCTCTATAATTCCATTGTTGCCCAATCATTGATGTTTTGGTCCCGTTATAAACTTAAATTGAATCTTGTCTCCTCTGTCTCACCAGGTTCATCATTTTTTGGTGACCCAAATTTTATTACAGCATTCTCATCTTCACAGGTATTCCGTTGGTGGTATGATAGGTCCTTTATTAGGTCATCTGACTTTCAGAGAGGAGGATCTTGTATCACTTTTGAGATGCTACGCATACTTTTTGATATTCCGCTTCGTGAATATTATCATTATCGACAGATTAGACATTTTTATAATTCACATTTTGGTCTTACGCCTTCATCTCCGATTTCATTTTTTGAATGTATTAGCCGTGACTCTCCTAGGGGCAGGGGTCTTATTTCAGATTTGTATCGCCAATTTTTGGTTACTTTCTTTCCCTCACCCCCTCTTTATAGACAGAAATGGGAGGCTGATCGTGATGTCACTTTTTCTGATGAGGATTGGGATTCCATGGTGGATAATGTGTGTAAGAGCTCTAGATCTTTCTGTCCATGAGACGGCCCTCAAAGTAATAACCAGATGGTATCATACCCCATCTAGACTACACCCCATGTATCCAGGGACGTCCCACCTTTGTTTTCGGGGCTGTGGCCTTGCTGGTACTCTAGTGCATATATTTTGGGCCTGCCCAAGCCTCTCATTGGTGTGGCACAAAGGTTCTGAAGTTGCCTTTACAATGGCAGGTGCTCCGGTGCATCTGTCTATGCAGTCCTGCCTACTGGGAGCCCCTATCTCGGGAGTTCAGACTGAGGTTATGAGGCTAATCCATAGCATTTGTATATCCACCCTATGGGCTATTGCCCTACATTGGAAATCCCTCACAGTACCATTGACCACAGTTCTGCAGAGTTGATGCGGTGATGCTCATGGAGAGAATTCATTATACTCTATTGGATAAGATGCATTTATTTGACAGAAAATGGGAACTTTGGAGAACTCACAGGCATTTACTAGATCAATAAGGACCATTTATGCTTTGATTGATTGAGTTACTTTGTTGGTCGTTTTATAACTCTGCCTCCCTCTCTACTTATATTGCTCATGTACTAAATTTCTTTTCTCTTTTTTTTCTTTTCTCTTTTTCCCTTTATTCTACATAATTTCACCTTTGAAATGAATACTGCAGTTGTTCCTTGTTTCTCTTGTATATTCTATTTGAAGCTGTAATGCCATTTTGAAGTCTATTTCTTAAAAAATAAAAACGTTTGTAAACAAAAAAATATATATTTAGTATAATTCTACAATTTTTGCAACTAACAGCTCAGTGCTGTTAGCTAAACCTTCTACTAATAGCTGGACAACAAAATAACAAACGGATCACCCTTTCATCCAGCTGAGGTCTAATGTTGTTTAATGCCCATGATACCCAGCCAAGCATAGCCTCTTTGAACAATGCATACACTTACCAACTGCTTATATCTGCAGGCTAACATCTTATTCCCAATAGTCTATCCTTGGCCTGACTCCACTACCAAACGGATGTTTAATATCTTGTTTTTGGCCTCTGTGACTTCTGAAGATGTTCACTGCTCCCCCACATTTTCCTTGGTAGCCCTGAGTTGGGCCTGCCCAGGACTTTTGTTTTCCATCCATTTATATCCCAGTGACATAGACAGATGGACAACCTACCTGTTTTCACATCATGGCCTTTTGGCCTCCTGACCTGTTTTGTCAGACATTTCTCTCTTTACTAACCTTGCTTCCCCCACTTCTCTCCTCCTTTCTTTCTCTTATTCCTGTCCCAGGGGTGATGATGTCGCCATGATGCAACACCTACAATCAGCTTTGCATCTGTCCTTTATCATGGCTCCAATAAATATACTTACCCTGAATGTTCGGGGAATAAAAAAATTAAGGCCTTCAAACCTTTGCCCATGCCAAAGCACATGTGGTGTGCCTGCAGGAGACTCATTTCACTGCCAGCCATATGCAGAAATATCTCCGCTCTTCCTACCCACAGGTTTATATGGCTTCTGCCGCAACTAAACACACAGGTGTACTCAAAGCTTTCCACTGCTCTACTCCCTTTACACCCAAGGCAGGGATCTGGGACCCAGAGAGCCGTTATATTTTCTAGTGGGTCACCTTGACTCAGAGGTCACTATAGCTTCATACTATGTCCCAATTGCAGTCTTAACTCCCATTTGCTACAAGTAATAGATTCCCTATGTGGCAATTTCAGCCAGCTAGTTTATCTCTTTCTATACAAATCCCCCATAACCTCTTATCCATCCACATCCTCCTTCCAGCGACAACTCCAACAACACTCTCTCATAGACACATGGCAAGAAGCTAACCCAGCTAGAAGACACTATACATACTACTCATATCCACATAAAACTTTCTCCCACATTGACCATATATTTCTGACTAGAGGTATGTCCCCAGCCCTCCTATCCTGAACCATCATACCTTACCCCTGAACTGGTCACAAAGCTGTCCTCTTCACCCTCTCCTCCTTAGTACCCCAACAAACTAGCACTACATGGAGTCTAAATGGCCCACCCATCCCACAGACTGGACATTGAACTAGCCATCAAAGAATACCTGACACATAACACAACTGATGACATCTCTCTCCTGACCTTTTGGGAAGCCCATAAATCTGTAATTAGGGGAGCCTGTATCAGCCAAGCCTCACATCTCAAGAAAGGACAGCGAGCAATCCATCACCGCTTAGAAACCTCATTTCATCAGGCCAACAAAGCCTTCCAATCAGACCCCTCACCTTCTCATAGATTGTCCTGGACAAGACAAGGCTAGAAATAGATGTTTTCTTGACAGAATCAGATGAAAAAGTTCTACGCCAATCCAGACATGAACATTATATGAAAGCAAACAAACCTGACACTTTTCTAGCCCTGGGACTGCGAACCTCAGACCACACACACAGACTTGTCTATTTAAAGATTACAAAAACTTCACACACCAGCCATCCTAATAAAATATTACAGGTCTTCCACAAACCTCTAGCAGAATTATACTCTGAGACCGGCTCCTATGATGAATCGCAGGCCACTGAACTTTTCTCAAGCCTATCTCTACCAACACTCTCAGCTTCTCAATGTTCTTCCCTGGAAACACCTATTACAGAACTTGAGGTCCCGAACTCCATCAAGTCCCTAAAGTCTAATAAGCGGCCTGGCCCAGACAGCTTACAGTCCTATATTCCAAATATTTACTAACCTCCTTCCACCTTTATTGGTTAATGCATTTAATGCCTTACTCAAAGGTTATTCTTTCTGCTCAGACTCCCTAACAGCAGTCATTTCTATGCTACCTGAACCCCAATCAGATCACACCACATGGCTTCATTACACACCAATCTCCCTTCTTAACTTGGATGATAAAATCCTAGAAAAATCCTATCTGCATGGCTGAACTCTCATAGGCACCTTGATACACAAGGATCAGATGGGTTTTAACCCCCCTCTGCCAAGCCGAGACCACAGAGTGATTTTGCTAGAACATGCAGCTTGCATACGCCGCATACCCGGCTGTTTCCTTTCCTTAGACATAAAAAAAGCCTTTGACTCCAATGGATATCGCCCCTTTACACCTCCCCAAGGGCTTACTTGAGGTACGTGGGTAACAAGTCAGACTTTTTTTCTATACAAAGTGGAATGAGGCAAGGCTGCCCCTCCCCCCCCCTCCTTTTCTAGCGAATGAACCTTTAGCACAGCTGATAAGAACTAACACAAATATTAAAGGATTAGAACTTGGTGGTCATCATCATAAGTTATGCTTTTTCTCTGATGACAATCTCCTCTTCAAATCTTCTCCTTTGATCTCAGCACCCAACCTTCTCCAATGCGTTGACCAATTTGCAGTGATTTTGGACCTGGTTGCGAATCCCAAAAAGTCTACAGCTCTTAATATCTCTCTACCCTCCTTAACTGTGTCACAACTACAACGTCCTCCACCCTTCTCTTGGTCCAGTCAATATATTCCTGATTTAGGACCCAAGCTGATGGCAGACCTCAATATTCTATATTCTGCTAACTACCCTCCTATGTTAACACACCTTACTAATCTTATGACATCCTGGTCCAGACTACCCCTCTCATGGATGGGTTGTATCACAGTTGTAAAAAATGACAATTCTGCCCAAAATATTATACCTTTATTGGGTCCTACCCATATATATACCTTTTTGTTTCCTCTGCATATTAGTGTCGCGGCACCACTTATGTATGGGGCACTATTAAACTGCATCTACCCAGGTCCATCCGTACCTTACCGAAACTTAGAGTGGTCTGGGGCTTCCGAACTTTGCAAAATATTTCCAAGCTGCACACCTTGCTCAACTCCCTAAATATCATATCAGTTGCCAATTTACTATGGCTACACTCCAGAGACCATCGCTCACTGCAAGACCTAATTACTCAACACTACCTGTCACAGCTGCCCCCCCTCTCAGCCCCTTCTCTGTCCCTTCTCTCTCTCTGCCATCTCTCATCCATGCCCCTCATCCCCCCCTCCTGCAAATATGAAACTAATTCCTAAGGCAAGCTTGAGCCACCCTAGCTCTGGCCCCCCCGTTTGCCTAGGTGACTAGGGGGGTCCGACCAGTTTTAATAAGCTCATGCAGCGCTCCCAAGGTATTCACTGCTGGGTAGCTGACGGAAGGAGCCCAAGAGCTGTGGCCGGGACCTTTTGTGGCCAGGCTTGGCAGAGACCCAAGGCTGCCTAGGACCCCCCTTCTCCCAGAGCTGGGGGAGACTTTACTTGCTACAGAGACTCTTCCTTGGCTCTCGGTGCTGGACTTTAAGTGTGTTGGTCCTTCCGTGTCATCCTGGACTGGCGTATTCACCCTCCCTGCGAACTCCCCTATTCGGTGACTGCCGTCTGTTTGTCTCAATAAAGCTTTGTGCGTTTGCCATCTACTCTGTGTGTTCTGTCCTGCCTACGCTCCGTCACACTACCCATCTATCTGGGACAGTCTAAAGTTCTGATACACCTTACAGTCACCCCATAACCCACTCATGGCATACCTCCTCAATCCAGGCTTTTATCCGGCATGGATGCCTCCATCTTCTTTTCATGCTTGTCCTAGAGCTAGTCTAGTTCAAACTTACAATTTCACAGCACCAGACTCCTTTATACCCTTCCAAACCCTATGTGACTCCCACAAAATATCTAGACCTGAACTTTTTAGATATCTTCAGATCAATCACTTTTGTTCCTCCCACTTACACACCAACCCCCTCCCTCCTAGACATGACCAGGTTTGAACACTGTAACGGGGTTCGCTCAGCAGTGGGTGTGTGTGACCCCCTGGATGGGTGCACAACACAAAACACAGGCACAGCACAACAATGGAGGTGAAAAAAACAAAAAGGTGCAGTTTATTTACAATATTTACAGAAAAACGTAAAAAAAAAAAAAAGAAACATCAAATCCTGGCCAACTTGGATACTTACTGTACAACATAGCTTCCCTAGCTATCCACCAGGTATAGCCTGATGCTATACCTAGCCCCTGTTAGTTGGAGGCTTAGCCACACAGGCTTTTGTCTCATTGCACACAGATAGTATGTTGCTCCCCAGTCAGTTCAGGCACAGATCTGGTTCCAGGTTGGAGCAACTCCCTAAGCAGGCTGGGGAGTTTTATGAAGGCCTTAATGAGCCCACTATCTTCAGCTGGGCTCATTACCTCAGTGCTGAAGGACTCAGCACTTCCCCCCCTAGTGGAACAAATCCCCATATAGTCTAAACCTTGGACAAATGTATCGTCCATCCAGGACACAACCAGGTGATTTCACCTGCCTACTGTCACATAACATATGTAAATGTGACCCCCATGTCAGAGGTTTGATTTCCACCTTTATATACACAGCTACCAGCTCCACCACCTTACACTTCATACCATATACAGTTGTGTTCAAAATAATAGCAGTGTGTTGGAAAAAGTGACTAAAGCTGAAAATCCTTCTAATAGCTTTTATTTCCATCCACACAAATGCATTGGGAACACGACACATTCTATTCCAAATCACAACATGAAGAAAATACATCAAATTTGTGTTGTTCCTCTAAAAAAATATATAAACTGAGAAGTGTTTGAAGATTTTGCTTTCCTTTGAATGACTTCATGAATATTTGGTTGTAGTCGCACTGTTTCTGAGAACTGCTGTACATCTGTGTTGCATGGAGTCACCCAACTTCTGGCCCCTGTGATCAGGTATTCCAGCCCAGGATGATTGGACCACATTCCACAGTTCTTCTCTATTTCTTGGTTTGGCCTCAGAAACTGCATTTTTGATGTCACCCCACAAGTTTTCTATTGGATGAAGATCCGGGGATTGGGCTGACCACTCCATAACGTCCATCTTGTTGGTCTGGAACCAAGAGGTTGCACGTTTACTGGTGTGTTTGGGGTCGTTGTCTTGTTGGAACACCCATTTCAAGGGCATTTCCTCTTCAGCATAAGGCAGCATGACCTCTTCAAGTATTCTGATGTATTCAAACTGATCCATGATCCCTGGTATGCGATAAATAGGCCCAACACCGTAGTAACCGAAATTGACAGGTATCCGCTCCCACTTCTGCTGCAATCACCTAGGTGATCAGAAGTGGAAGTTGTCCTCCCCCCTCCCTCCCTGTAGTCTTCTGGGACACATGAAAGGTCCTAGAAGACTACGGGACCATTCACAAAGCACAGAGATACTCGCGCATGCTCAGTGGGCACCCGGATGTGAAGCCGCAAACTGTCACAGCTGGGTGCCCACACTGATGATGCCACACTGGAAACACAGGGTGGCCGGTGAAACGGGCTTTTGGGAGGACACCACGAGATCGAGGGACAGGTAAGTGCCCGTCTTTTAAAAGTAAGCAGCTACAGTTTTTGTAGCCGCTGACTTTTATTTTTTTTTATTTTCACTGGAACTCCACTTTAATGTATGAAGATTTTATTTGTACTGTACAAATTACAACCTGTACGTTACCTCTAAGGGTTGTACCCCTTCTGACTTACTGTTGGTGAGTCCTGCAATCACATTGTTATGAGCTCCTTGTAAAACTATTATCTCTTTCCAATAAAATCTATGAACAAGAGAAGATATGGACCCCACAATTCCTCTATATACTCCACAATTCTCCCATGTGGACACCTCGTAAGTGGTTCTCCAGTATAGACTCCCAGTTTGGGGAGCTCATTTTGTCTTGGAAATTCACAAATTTTTCCTTACCGTGAGTACCCACGGTTGGATGCGCAGAAATCCCCCATAAAG
The DNA here is from genome assembly GCF_062004578.1 of Staurois parvus. NCBI lineage: Eukaryota > Metazoa > Chordata > Amphibia > Anura > Ranidae > Staurois > Staurois parvus. The sequence goes on from NW_028317835.1 coordinate 1,084,749, forward strand.
CTGTGCGAACTTCGCTTACTGTGACTGCAGCTTAGCTCCACGATTCCTGCGCCTCCAACTGGGTTAGCTATCTTGAGATGTGGGGAAATGGAGCTCCAGGTACCTAGGAATGATCACATGACACTCTCAGGTTGCTGTTGGAATTCACATAGAGGCTGGCTTCAGACTCAGCCCCCGGTTTTATTACACACACACACAACACACATGCCCCCCACATGAGTCAGGTCAATCCCCTCCCACAGAACAATGCATGGGGAGTGCCTATACACAGGATGTACATTCCAATTGGAGCGTAGCCTTTCCTCTTATCTATCACCAGTCCTCCCCTCCCTCCATGAGCTCTCTGAGGGAAGCAACCTTCCCCCTTTACACCAATCCTCCCCTCCCCCCCATGAACTCTCTGAGGAGAGCAAACTTCCCATCCTATTAGCTCCTAGTGGTATGTAAATTCTCTGTACAAGCATCCCCTAGATTAAACAGTGCCAGTCTGTATCTGAATGGGCCGATAAGATCTTTATTAAAACACATCCATCCAGATACAGTTTCAGGTCGGTAATGGCTTGTAAGATTTACATGAGCCTACACACGGAGTTTGCACTGCTTGGCGCCTTGCGGTACGGAGTCCATATGGTACTATTCTGTTGATATGTGGATACAGGCCCGCAGCCTACCGCCGGCGGCATTCGCATCGAATGCCGTGGTGGTATACACGCCGGTCTATAAGCGCAGATCTGCCATCTCATCCGTTACCGAGCTGAGTACTGTAATACATACATTGTACATGCGCATGGTTCAATTGCAGCCTTCAGAGCTTTAATTAAGCCACACGAGAGACATATGAATAACACTAATATATGACACATTTAAAGTTCAACCTGTAAATACAAAATTTCCATGACAATTTAGAAGAAGCAGCTAGAATCAAACTCACTACTCTACAGTATGGTGAAGACCAAGGAGGCCTAGCAATACCAAATGCTAGACTTTATATTATAGCTGCCCAACTTCAACATCTTACCAGGTGGGACTTAGTAGACACATTAGATCCCATCCGTTGATTGTTACTTCCATCAGATACAGATTTCACATCACTCTTACACTTGTTAATGGGCTTCAGATGGCACCAGTGGGAAAGGCATGATCTCTCATCTATTTATTCCAGTCTTTTGACTCTTGCCGAAGACCTATTAGAAAGAAATGGGAAACAGAGAAAATAATAGAGAGTGGTGGGAGGTGATTGTGACCTCCATACCTCTCATCTCTCTGTCCTCTTCACAGAAACTCAGTCATTTCTTTTGCATAGAGCTTTCTGGACTCCAGCTCAATTGTTCAGCTAGGACAGGAGGGATTTCCCCTTATGACCCCAATTGTAGTGGTGATGTCGGGGATTTGATACATGTTTTGGAGATGTCCAAAATTAGTCAACAAGTGGAACAATGTGACCAGTATTATAACGTTGGTGTTCAATATTCCTCGGGTGTGCCTCTTGGTCTCAATAGAGGAGGAATTATTTACACCTCCTCCTATTACAAGTCATATAGCAATAGTGAGGCTGCTTGACCATAAAAAATATCCCGATCTTGGCTATCATCTCAAACTCCCAGCAGACAACAGTGGATTGAGCAGGTGAACTCCACATTAACATCATAGGTTTTTAAAATTTTAGCTTTTTTAGCCCCATAGAAGGAAAACGAGCCAGTTGTATCCTACTGAATGGTAACTACATGGGGGACCCATACTTGGGGTATGATCCTGTAAAAGTGACACCATAGACAAAGCAAGTTATTGTTCTGTATGATCTGTAACAGTGCCACAACCGCCTATACGTGAGAATGTATGACTCCATTGTCTGGGCTGAATGTTGGGAATACTGTGCGCACTTAGAAACTTTCTTAATAAAATCTATTTGATTAAAAAAAATACTGTAGATAATGCTGTACATATTCTTTCTATTCATAAGATATATTTAGTAATGAACATTAAAAATAGAAAGCAACTTTATGTAGCCCTTTATATAGAATTTTAACTTTTTTTTTTTTGGTACAGGTGGATTGATGAACCAAGTTTTCGGTCATGTTGGTCTTCATGAATACAGCTCACATGGAAAACAAGACATATGGGTGTCTTAATTGACTGAAAGTCTTTATTGCAGCTCACTGGAGGATTTACACGGGATACAAGTCATATCTGTGTTCTAAAAGTCATGGTTTGGATCCTCTTCCACATTGATCCAGCCTCAGATGACAACAGGAGAAAAGGAATTTCAGTGTTTTGGAAGTGACAATGGCTTTACACTAAAGTCCAAACCACATATACATAAGAGGAGTCATTTCATACTACTTCTTGTTTGGAGATTTTACAATGGAGAGAAAATATATCACACACCAGAAGGTTCACAAGGGAGAGAAGCCATATCATTGTTCTAAATGTGACAAAACTTTTACACGCAAGAGAGACCTTATGGTACACCAAAGAGTTCACACTGGAGAGAAGCCATATCAGTGTTCTGAATGTGATAAAGCTTTTACAGTGAAGTCACATCTTATCAGACACCAGAGGATTCACACTGGAGAGAAGTCATATCAGTGTTCTGAATGTGATAAAGCTTTTACACAGAAGTCAAATCTTATCACACACCGGAGGATTCACACTGGAGAGAAGTCATATCAGTGTTCTGAATGTGATAAAGCTTTTACTCAGAAGTCAAGTCTTATCACACACCAGAGGGTTCACACTGGAGAGATATATCAGTGTTCTGAGTGTGATAAAGCTTTTACTCAGAAGTCAAGTTTTATCAGACACCAGAGGATTCACACTGGAGAGCTATATCAGTGTTCTGAATGTGATAAAGCTTTTACTCAGAAATCACATCTTATCACACACCAGAGGATTCACACTGGAGAGAAGCCATATCAGTGTTCTAAATGTGATAAAGCTTTTACTCATAAGTCACATCTTATCAGACACCAGAGGATTCACACTGGAGAGAAGTCCTTTTAATGCTCTCCATGTGACAAAACTTTTACAGTTAATGCCGGTCTAATCTATCACCGGAGGATTCACAAATTTCAGCATTGATTAAATTCTGGAAGAAAAGAGATATTAAATAAGTTTCAGGTGTCACAAGTTAGTTTCACATCCCCAATGTCATCCCACAAGCTAGAGAAGAAGGGATAAGATAAAATGTTACCTTAAAAGAAACAAACTAAAATCTGAGCAAACTGGAATGTAATCGAATGAACTGAGTTTAGTGCTTATGTCCATCAATACACAACTAGAAGGGATTTGAATATTTTATCTTTGACAATCTTTTTTAAGATAAGCATCAATAACTGAACAGATTCCCTCATGATTCTCATCCTTATCTTTTTTATGGAGCTTTGAATGAACATGTAACGCATTTTCATGATATACCAACTGAGTTGTGTTTCCAAGCATTTTCTTCATTTCTGGATCCTGAGGTAATACATGACCAACACTGCCTCAGTACCAGAGACTAGGATGGGGTCTATTATCTTACCAAGTCTCTGAAGCCTCAGTGGGAGAGTCCATTCCAGGTTCTTCTGACTATTGATACATCATCAGCCAGGCTTGAGGTCTCCAGCTAAGCCCACCTTGTCCAATCCTCCCATTACATGTTCCATCTCCTCTCCCATTATCAATGCCTTCTTTCCACATTTCATCTCCTCTCATTATTATTATTATACAGGATTTATATAGCGCCAACAGTTTGCTCAACGCTTTACAATATAACGGGAGACAATACAGCAACAATACAGTTAAATACAAGCGGAATAGGAGGATCCTTCTCCTCGGAGCTTACAGTCTAGGAGGGAGGGGCTAGTGGTACAGAAGGTAGTAACTGGGGGATGGACTGGTTGGAAGAGTAGAAGATTCCATTGGTGATGTAATTTGGGGCAGAGTTATAAATTACTTTATATGTTATTGTTAATGTTTTGAATTTTCTCCGTTGGGCAATGGGAAGCCAGTGGAGGGATTGGCAGAGGGGGGTGGAGGACACTGAATGGAGGCCAGTGGAGGGATTGGCAGCGAGGGGTGGCTGATACAGAATGGTTAGTAAGGTGGATGAGTCTGGCAGAAGCATTCATGATAGACTGAAGAGGGGATAGCCTGCAATGTGGTCGGCCAATGAGGAGAGATATAACAAGGGAGTGAATAAGTTGCTTAGTGGTTTCCAAGCTTAAGAACGGCCATATCTTGGAGCTGTTGTGGAGGAGAAGTCTACAAGATTTGGACAGTGATTGGATTTGGGAATGAAAAGACAGATGGGAGTCTAGAATTACACCAAGTACCCTGGCATGAGGGGAGGAACTGATGATTTTGTTATTGATCTTGATGGAGAAGTCGGGGGAGGGGGCACAGGCTGGAGGGAATACTAAGAGTTCAGTTTTGGAAAGATTGAGTTTGAGGAAGTGGAGTGACATCCATGCCAATATGTCGCTTAGTAAGTTAGTAAAGCGAGAGAAGACTGAAGGGGCGAGGTGAGGAGGAGATTGAAGGGGTGAGGTGAGGGGTAGATAGATTTGTGTGTCATTAGCATAGAGGTGGTACTTAAAGCCATGGGAGTTTATTCAGTGACAAAGGGAGGAGGAGTAGATGGAGAAGAGTAGGGGTCCAAGGACGGAACCTTGAGGGACCCGCTACAGAAAGAGGGAGTAGAGAGGAGGAGGCAGAGTTATAGGTAATGCTGATGGAGCGCTGCGATAGGTAGGAGGAGAACCAGGAGAGAGCAGAGTCTTGGAGGCAAAAAGAGTTGTTTTTTTTTTTTGAGGAGGGGATAGTCAACTGTATCAAAAGCTGCAGAGAGGTCAAGCAGTAAGAGTACTGAGTAGTGGCCATTGGTTGGGATGAGTACTGAGTAGTGGCCATTGGTTGGGATGAGTACAGAGTAGTGGCCATTGGTTGGGATGAGTACTGAGTAGTGGCCATTGGTTGGGATGAGTACGGAGTAGTGGCCATTGGTTGGGATGAGTACTGAGTAGTGGCCATTGGTTGGGATGAGTGCGGAGCAGTGGCCATTGGTTGGGATGAGTGCGGAGCAGTGGCCATTGGTTGGGATGAGTGCGGAGCAGTGGCCATTGGTTGGGATGAGTACGGAGCAGTGGCCATTGGTTGGGATGAGTACGGAGCAGTGGCCATTGGTTGGGATGAGTACGGAGCAGTGACCATTGGTTGGGATGAGTACGGAGCAGTGACCATTGGTTGGGATGAGTACAAAGCAGTGGCCATTGGTTTTAGCAGTTAGTAGATCATTAGTGAGTTTTAGTAGGGCAGTGTCAGTGGAGTGTAGTGAGCGAAAGCCAGACTGTAAAGGGTCAAGAAGGTTGTTGTCGGTGAGGTAGGAGCTCAGGCGATTGTAGACTAAGCGTTCTAGGAGTTTAGAGGTAAATGGCAGCAGGGAGATGGGTCTTAAGTTGTTCAGGTTGGTGGGGTCCAGGGAGGGCTTTTTAAGTATGGGTGTGATGTGCGCGTGCTTTAGAGGGGAGGGGAAGGCACCAGTAGAGAGGGAAAGATTGAAGATGTGAGGGAGCATAGGATGGAAGAAGAGGATGACCGTAGTAGTTGTGAGGGGACAGGATCCAGGGGGCAGGTAGTGAGACGGGCTTCTGAGAAACCTTAATGACCTCTTCAGTGGTAGCAAGGTCAAAAGAGGAAAGTGTTGAGGGAGATTTAGTATAGGGTATGCTAACTGGGATGGATGTATGTGCAGTGGAGATGCCCCTACGAATTGCATCAATCTTGTTTTTGAAATGATTTGCAATCTCGTGAGCAGTGAGTGAGGTACTGGGTGGAGGTGGAGAAAGTTGAGAGTTAGAAGTAGAGAAGAGACAACAAGGACTTGATGACAAGGTATTGATGAGAGTGACAAAGTAGGCTTGTTTGGCAGCATGGAGGGGGGAATTGTATGTGAAGAAAGCAGATTTATATCGGGTGAATGCTTGGTGAGATTTGGTTTTACGCCACATTCGCTCCAGCACACGACTATGTTGTTTAAGATTTCTGGAGTTGTCAGTCTGCCAAGGTTGTAATGGTCGGGGCCTGATGCTTCGTGTTGTTAGAGGATCAAGTGAGTCTAATGTGGATGAAAGTGAACTGTTGTAGACAGCAGTGGCCAGGTCAGGGCAGGACAGGGGAGAGATTCCGTCATAGAGTTGGTCAGTTGCAGAGTGGAAGGGAGAAGGGTTCAAGTTGTGAAGGTTTCTGCAGGTGATTGCTGATTGGAGGGATAGGTGTTTGAAGATGAGGAGACTGAAGGTGATGAGATTGTGATCACAGAGAGGAAAGGGGGTGTTTGTGAGGTTGTAGGATGTCATCTCATGGGTGACAACCTTTCAGGCAGGTCTGCAGCTGTGACACCAGCTAGAAAGAAGTCTCTGTTCAGTGAGAAAACAACATCCCAAGCTGATGCAGGCCTTCCAGTACTGAGTTACTGCTGATTTAGGGGATGTATTCAGCAGTAAAACGTAAGCCCAGCTGGCCACTTGTGTTCCATGTGGTTCTGCCAAATGGGATTCCATCAGGTGAAGATCAGAAATCCTTGTTCCATGTTTTCTCTTTCCAGCTATTACTCCTCTCCATAGACTAATCACACAATACAACTGCCAGAGATCTGAACTTACAAAGTGCTGAGTGTGCGGTCATATTCCTACCACTTCTTCCGGGGGACTGACATTCCTCTGATTGGGGTTCACAATAATCACTCTGAGTGCACACATCTCTTTTTGGTGTAAAGTTTGTAAAGAAAACTTCTTCTCCCTGGAAATATTACAACGTTGGCACCAAAGTGTAACTATGGGCAAAATCAATAATGACATTAATAATGAAATCTGTCATTAGCAGAGCAGGTTTTGCTTTTCTGATTCTCCTATTGTATTTTTTTTTTTGTTGTACCTCGCAGTAGATTGGTTTTTTTTTTGTACTTCCTGTAGAAGACTAAGTCTTTTGGGAAAAATGGCAGTTGGAGGGGTCGGGGCAAATCCTATAACACTGCTGGAGGTGCTCACAACTGTCAGTTGTCATTCATATGGGGGGTTGGACCTTATAGAGAACCTGTTGCTGTAACTGCTGCAGAAGCGTTAGCTGAAGTTGGGCTTTACTTGTTGTGTGTCTTACTTATAATCTATCTAAGACTTCCCTGTACAGGGTGACAACACTGCTGTGTAATGTTCCTGCAGAATGATCAGGGTTGTCACCCTGTTACAGAAGGTGGGAAAATAACAGATGTACAGACAGGACCAACAGCTGATACAACTATGTTGCAGAGGGAACTCTGGGAATGCTAATGACAGATTGCATTACACATTCAGTTAGCAGACTTCCTGCTGTTGGTCTGATGTTTGAATTGTGTTCTGATATTTACTGTCCTGCTGTAAAAGGTGTAAATGATCGCCCGCATGTTTCCTGTAGTAGCAGGGACTACAAACTCATATCAGGAATAGTAGGATGGCTACCTACCCAAGAGGGTCACCTTTTTGGATTTGGGGGGAAACATTTCACATGGTTTCTTTCCATTAATGACACCGACAAGGGGAGTCTCACTTCACTAACAATAGGAGAGCCAATCACAGGCCAGTAACATTTCATGTTGTCTCAATGTATTGCAGAATGTTTAATCCCCATTGGTCCAATGGATTCCTAGTCCTTCCAGATGCATTGCTTCTTGTGTGGAAGGAGCACCCTAAAATGGCTTCCCTTCTATTCCACCCATAGCTGTACTTTAGGTCATGTTGCCCCTCCCCCATATCTGTAAGGGAAAGCCTCAATTTCTCCCAATACTCCCCTGGCCTTCCAGTGAGAAGAAACATTTTCTCTGGAGTGGAGATGTTTTATGCAGTGAGCCCTTCATAGACGGGATGGGAATCTAAGTAATCTAAGATGAGTAAGATGAACCGGTGTACTGGAGTCATGGATCAGATAACCAATGACACCATTGATGGTATAGCAGAGCTGACAGCAGAAGTGGCTCCATCACCTAAGGTGGTGTCACAGAACTGCATGGCGGCTGACTATCTCTCAGAAGATCAATGCAGAGTCTACAAACTGGTGTCAGAGAGTGTTGTACATTTATATTAGATCATGAGGATCTCAGAAGGAGATATCTACACAAGGTAAAGGAGTTCCAACAGTCACCTGGGTGGGGGGAAGTGGGATCCATTTTCTTGGATGGGTTTAGCTGGAACTTGGTTGAGTAATATGGTGGCTTTGCTTCTTAGGCCATTAGTTGCTACTATAGATTTGATGATAATTGTATACATTGTTGCTGTTGTGTGTTTTGCTGCCAGTTAATTTTGCTTGTTTATGCACATGATTACATTCACATTGTTAGGCCAGAAGATTATTTAAAACCCCAAAAACTTTTTCTTATTTTCTGAAAGCAGAGACCCTGGAGAATAAAATGGTGGTGGTTTTTATCACACAATATTAGCACAGCTGTCTATGAAATGCATATTTTCAGTAAAAAAAACCTCAATACCGATAATTCCAGTGCAGACAAACACAATATATGACCCAATTTGATGAAATATGTAAGATGAGGTTGGCATCAAGTATATAGATACCAAACATGCAAACTTTAAAAATGTCATGTGCTTGTGAAATGGTGACAAACTTCAGTACCAGAAATTGTCCATAGGGGACGCTTTAAAAGCCTTTACAGTCACCAGTTTATATAGTGAACCATGAATGATGGCCCTAGAGTTATTCCTCTCCCTCTGGTGTGTGCAGAGATATGTACAATGTGTAGTGTGATTGATGTTTTCCTACATAACCGCACCCAACCCTTGCAATTGCTCATGTATACGGGAACTGGGGGCTTTAAAATGTGTTTTGTGTGTTTTTTCATTTACAGTGTGTTACTTTACACTTTTCTTTCTCTGAACTTTATTATTGCCATATAGGGGGTTAATAGCCTCGCATGTGATAACATATTGCTGGTCACAGATCCTCTTTAAAGAAACACAAGAGGTCTATCAGACTCCTAATGTCACCTCTGGTCCCCAAAAAAGATGGTAAAGCACAGATCATGTTTGATCAGCTCCTTGAAGACACGAATGTACATCTGCCAAATCTGTATCTGAGTAGACCATAGAAGCAGCATTAGAAAGAAATGTGAGCATGGCTTCAGTCAGGCGATGGTCCTGGTGGTCATGGTCTTGTTCTCCTTCAGGTCCTCTCACCTTGTAGGGTTACATAAGTGGACGGGGCTGGTATTAATGAGGGGTGTGTCATATGTTAATCAGTTTCTTAGCATAGATGATATAAATGGTATAAATAGATCCTTGAAATGTAAACAATCTATCTTTTTCCTTCTGTTGTTAAAGTGTCACATGTATATGATGAATAAAGTTGGGTGATATTTTCACCGCACAATACCGTGGTCTGGGTTCTTCTACAACAGATCCCCCCAAAAATGTCCTCTTCCAGTTCTAGGAGTCTGGTGGAATGGTACACAAGCTGATGGTATCTCTTAGGCCCCTTGTACATGGGGGGTCCGGCCCCTGTGGGTGCAATGCTGGCATTATAATACACCTGGTAGGCACAGGTACAGCGTCCAGCCCCGCTGCCTGCAGCCTGTCAAAGTCTACACTACATGGTTGCCTAAGCCTCCTTAAGGTGGTCATTGGATTTTGGGACCTGTATGTGGCAAGGCTGCCAGAAAGTCGCTCACTTGGGGTGTCCTCATACTGGGGAGAAGTAGCAGAATGTGTTTTGGGGTGTAATTCCACATATTCCCAAGGCGTGTGCCAGAAAAAGCTCATTAAATTACATTTTGTTTTTCATTTTCCAATAACTTATGGCAAAAACTGTAAATGTTCCATGGACACAACATGCCTCTCAGCACATACCTTGGGATGTATCCTTCCCATAAAGGGGACATTTGGGGATGTTTGTAAGGTCCGGGCATTTTACTGCCTCAAGAAATGTGATCGGCAGTCAGAAAGTAACAGCGACGTAAAAGCTGCATAAATTCCATTCTATATCCCATAGTTTGTAGACGCCATAACTTCACACAAACCAATCAATATCCACGGATTCAGCTATGCTTCTACCAAAGACACGGAGCAGAATACACGTTGTACTACATGTATGAAGAAATCTGATTTTATGGGATATGTTTTATAACAAAGTAGAAGATATCATTTAATCCAATCTGAAAATCAGTGTTGCTCTCTCTCATACACGTCATATTCATGTACATATATACATATAAAATATACAATAAAAGTCCTTATAATTGGGACAGTTCAATCAAATATTGTGCTAGAATAAAGGTGTTTGATATAGAATGTGCTCCAGAAAGACTGCAGTGCTCCCCCGTGAAATCTGCACCTCCACCTATGGATAAGGATGGCCGCTCACCTCATAGTATGGACCTATAAACTAATATAGGTCAACCAAGCAAAAGGATTCCATCAAAAATATAATTTGTATTAAAAAATAAATCCCAGTGCTGATCAAATACCACCAAAGAAAGCTCTATTTGTGTGCAAAATGATATCAATTTAATTTGTGTGCAGTGTTGCATGACCGCACAATTGCCAGTGTTGAATGGCAAAAAATACTTCGGTCATAAAGGGAGTAAAACGTTCCGGAGCTGAAGTAGGTAATAAATCTTGCTGTCATCGTACAGTTTGGTTTCATTTTCTTGTGACATTTCTTGGGCTGGTGGTGGTGATCACACATATACAGAGACAGGAAGTCTATATGGAAGACAGGAGGGGATGTCAGGCACAGACAGGAAGTGATGTCAGGCAAAGATGGGAAGTGATGTCGGGCACAGACGGAAAGTGATGTCGGGCACAGACGGGAAGTGTTGTCAGGCACAGACGGGATTTGATGTCGGGCACAGACAGGAATTGAGGTCAGGCACATGCAGGAAGTGAGGTTGGGCACAGGCAGGAAGGGATGTCAGGCAAAGACAGGAAGGGATGTCAGGCACAGACGGGAAGTGTTATCAGGCACAGACGGGAAGTGATGTCAGGCACAGATAGGAAGTGATGTCAGGCACAGACAGAAAGTGATGTCGGGCACAGATGGGAAGTGATCTCGGGCAAAGACGGGAAGTGATGTTGGGCACAGACGGGAAGTGATGTCGGGCACAGACGGGAAATGATGTCAGGCACACGCAGGAAGTGAGGTCGGGCACACGCAGGAAGTGAGGTCGGGCACAGGCAGGAAGGGATGTCAGGCACAGACAGGAAGTGATGTCAGGCACAGAAGGAAAGTGATGTCAGGCACAGACGGGAAGTGATGTCAGGCACAGACGGGAAGTGATGTCAGGCACAGACGGGAAGTGATGTCAGGCACAGACGGGAAGTGATGTCGGGGACAGACGGGAAGTGATGTCAGGCACAGACGGGAAGTGATGTCGAGGACAGACGGGAAGTGATGTTAAGTACAGGCAGGAAGTGATGTCATGTACAGACGGCAAGTGAGGTCGGGCACAGACGGGAAAGGATGTCAGGGACAGACAGGAAGTGATGTTGGGCAAAGACAGGAAGTGAGGTCAGGCACAGACAGGAAGCTCCATGTGGGAGGAATTATAGAGGAGACTTTGCTGGAAGTGTGAGCTGAGGAGGTAAGAGATTGTATTTGATCATATCTCCCATCACTCTCCCTTGTGTGACACCATATTTCTCTGTCCCTCTTTGTCCTGTAAATGTCCCTCTTTTCGGTGTGATGTACACACAGACATATGAACAGACAATAGAACGGCCCAAAGTCTTCATATGGCTCTCAGATTTCACATTATTTCTCGTATTGAAGTGAAAACTCGGATAGAAAAGTACTAGTGAGATCAGACATAAGTGGGTGTGTCGTGGTATAGGGGCCTGCCAATTACTAATCCCCTTATTAATGCCATTAATGCCTTGTATCACATGACCTCAGCATCCTGCTCTGTATAGTTCCAATTGTCCTCTGTGTCACTCAGCCAAATGGCCTAACTCAATTACTGTGGGCCCCCCTCCCTCCCGGCCAGCTGCCCTGCCAACTCGACGCACACCTCCCAAATTGCCTTTCATCGAGGCAGACATCATCCCTGCTCCCAGGATGTCCCTGCTACCAGCCTGATTCATCCCTGGGGTCTAGTGTTCACCCCTCCCCCTCTCATCCTGCAGCCCTGGGATGAGAGGTGAGACTTCCACCACCCCATCCTGTCTCTTCCTCTCTGGCAGTGGAGAGGTGGCGAGATTCACACCTCTCCATGGAGAGGTGTGAACCTCCCACAGGGATGGCCCTGGCTCCAGCATCTAGCTGACACCATCTCAGCCCTGACATCCGCAGCACGGGCACACAAAATTCCCACGCACGCAGATGACATGGAACAAAGGTCACGCTTATGAGAGCACAACCCCTGCCCAGGGGGCATGCCTCGTTGCCGGGCAATGAGGCACGCCAGCACCGGCCCCGGTTGCCAAGGCGGCCGGGAAGCGTCCCACATGAGTTTAAGAGGCTGGTGTCGGGCGCATTCCGTTGTGCAGTCATCAAAGGATCCCCAGCTATGGAGGGACCTTTGTTACTAGACTCTGCCAGCCCACCCCTCAGCCTCACAGAGACCCCACAGGAGGGGAGAGACAGCCTGCCTGCTATTGCCAGAGACCCCACAGAAGGGGAGAGACTATCACAGCCTGCCTGTCATTGTCAGATACCCTAGAGAAGAGGGAGAGACTATCACAGCCTGCCTGTCATTGCCAGAAACCCCTCAGAAGGGGGAGAGACTATCAAAGCCTGCCTGCCATTGCCAGAGACCCCACAGAAGGGGAGAGACTATCACAGCCTGCCTGTCATTGTCAGAGACCCTAGAGAAGAGGGAGAGACTATCACAGCCTGCCTGTCATTGCCAGAGACACCTCAGAAGGAGAGAGACTATCACAGACTGCCTGTCATTGCCAGAGACCCCACAGAAGGGGGAGAGACATCACAGCCTGCCTGCTATTGCCGGAGACCCCACAGAAGGGGAGAGACTATCACAGACTGCCTGTCATTGCCAAAGACCCCACAGAAGGGGGAGAGACTATCACAGCCTGCCTGTCATTGCCAGAAATGCCTCAGAAGGGGGAGAGACTATCACAGCCTGCCTGTCATTGCCAGAGACCCTACAGAAGGGGGAGAGACTATCACAGCCTGCCTGTCATTGCCAGAAACCCCTCAGAAGGGGGAGAGACTATCACAGCCTGCCTGTCATTGTCAGAGACCCTACAGAAGGGGAGAGACTATCACAGCCTGCCTGTCATTGCCAGAGACCCCACAGAAGGGAGAGAGACCATCACAGCCTGCCTGTCATTGCCAGAAACCCCTCAGAAGGGGGAGAGACCATCACAGCCTTCCTGTCATTGCAGAAACCCCTCAGAAGGGGGAGAGACTATCACAGCCTGCCTGTCATTGTCAGAGACCCTACAAAAGGGGGAGAGACAATCATAGCCTGCCTGCTATTGCCAGTGACCCTACAAAAGGGGGAGAGACTATCACAGCCTGCCTGTCATTCCCAGACACCCCACAGAAGGGGAGAGACTATCACAGACTGCCTGTCACTGCCAGAGAACACACAGAAGGGGGAGAGACCATCACAGACTGCCTGCTATTCCCAGAGACCCCACAGAAAGGGATAGACTATCACAGACTGCCTGCCATTGCCAGAGACCCCACAGAAGGGGGAGAGACAATCATAGCCTGCCTGCCATTGCCAGAGACCCCACAGAAGGGGGAGAGTCAATCATAGCCTGCCTGCTATTGCCAGAGACCCCACAGAAGGGGGAGAGACTATCACAGCCTGCTTGTCATTGCCAGTGTCATGGAAATTTTGTATTTACAGGTTGAACTTTAAATGTGTCATATATGAGTGTTATTCATATGTCTCTCGTGTGGCTTAATTAAAGCTCTGAAGGCTGCAATTGGGCCATGCGTATGTACAATGTATGTATTACAGTACTCAGCTCGGTAATGGATGAGATGGCAGATCTGCGCTTATAGACCGGCGTGTATACCACCACGGCATTCAATGCGACATTCGTTGTGACACACAGCATATAGCTCTAGCTTTTCCCTGTAGTTCACTAACTTTGTCCATATGGGCCTGGACCTTGTCATCGGTGTCTTCTATCCAAGTACAACAATCCTCTCCGATGAACTCACAGAACCCCCCTTTGGCGGCTAAAAGGTAATCAAGGGCCATCTTCTCCTGAAGCACTAAAATTCCCATCTGCCGTTGTTCTTGGGCAATTTCTCTGACAGCCTCTACGGTCTCATTAAACATACTATCCACAATGACAGAAAAATTGTTAAGGTGCTTCATAAGTTCTATTCCCCAACCTGTCCATGAGGGGAACCAAGCCCATGCTTGGTTGCCCTCAGAGAACAGCTCCCTGCGAACTCTCCCTGCCATCCTTACCTTCTTGTGGACCATCAACTCTTCATGATCCATCACTACATAGGATGCTGGGACTAGCTTTATGAGGGCACACAAACCTTTCGTGTTCTGGGGAAATGTTCTGCTGAACAAATAGGCTGCCGAACCACACAGAAAATAGTATGGACCTGTCAGAGCAGAGCAGGAGGAGTTCTTCATTTGGCCTCTGGCACTGAACAACAGTTGCACAGACTGGGGGATTGCTCCCTCAGTCTGCACATCACATCCGTCCTTCCAACACACGTGGTCTGGTCGGTCAGTGTGGTTACTCAGAAAGGAAGTCTGGTTAGTCAGATTGACAGTTATACCTCCCTCACAGGTGGTAGTCCCAACAAACTTGTTACCTGTGCCAAAGCTGATGTTAAAGCACACCTGAGGGCTGCCTAGCTGTCCAGTTACCCATAATGGACTGGTGAGGGCCCTACAGGAGCTAGAGCTAATATTGGTGCTAAAACTGATGTTACCTGCTAAAAATGTGTCATTGAGTTCTACCGACAAATGTCTACGTGGGGGCTGACCAGGGGTCCCTTGCTTTTTCATGCCGACGTGGATGTCATATAGGGCATGAACAGCGGCCATTGCGGACATGTGATGACTGGGTGGGGGCTTAGAGCATACCCAACAGTTGGTTTTGTTGGCGGTTCTGGCTAAACGCAGATGCATTTTAAATAAAAGGTTGGGGTATCTGCCGTCTTTTCCTCCATTCACACAGATGTAAGACATACAAACAAAAAGAAAAAGGAAAATGACACCCCTCATTCTCTGGTGTAGCTGAAAAGCTTCTTGCAGTGGCTTGCGTGCACCCAGTTGTCTTGTCCCTCGAGCTTGAGTGAGGTAGGTGTCATCAGCTGGACTTGGTATGGTCCGGTGAACCGTGGCTCGAGTCCGGTTCTTTGATGTTTCTTTAGGACGACCCAATCACCTGGCTCAATAGAAAGAACACCTGTTATTGCATTTGGATCGGGGAGCGATTTGCGAACCCGATGGTGTATCTTCTGCAGCTCCCGTTGCAGAGATTGCACATAACCTGTAAGCTGTGAATGCAAAGATGACAACTGTTGAGGAAAGTACAACCCTGTTTTGGGAGGTCCCCCAAACAACACATCGTAGGGTGACAGCCCATGTGGTTGCTGAGGGGCATTCCGGATGGAATAGGGGGCAATGGGGAGACACTCAGGCCAAGGTTTTTTGGTATCGGCCATGATTTTGGAGATCCTGTTTTTAAGGATTCTGTTGAGACGTTCAACCTTACCGCTACTCTCGGGGTGATACGGGGTGTGTAGCCATTGGTTGATGTGAAAGGCTTTACATACCTCTGCAAAGATCTGTCCAGTGAAGTGTGACCCCCTATCGGACTCGATGGTTTCAGGTAGACCCCAGCGGCACACAACCTCAGACAGGTATTTCTTCGCTAGAGATGAGCGAAGTATTCAAAAATTCGATTCGGCTGATTCGGCGAATTTCAGATTCGATTTGATGCGAATTTATTCGCTACGAAGATCACTTATAAAAAGGGTTTCTAGGCTTCAGAGAGCCTTTAAATTAGTGCAGAACACTGTACCTTTAATTTAAATGCCCTTGGAGATGAGGAAGGAGAAGGAGAAGGATGAGAAGAAGGAGAAGGATGAGAAGAAGGAGAAGGATGAGAAGAAGGAGAAGGAGAAGGATGAGAAGAAGGAGAAGGATGAGAAGAAGGAGAAGGAGAAGGATGAGAAGAAGGAGAAGGAGAAGGATGAGAAGAAGGAGAAGGATGAGAAGAAGGAGAAGGATGAGAAGAAGGATGAGAAGGAGAAGGATGAGAAGAAGGAGAAGGAGAAGGATGAGAAGAAGGAGAAGGAGAAGGATGAGAAGAAGGAGAAGGAGAAGGATGAGAAGAAGGAGAAGGAGAAGGATGAGAAGAAGGAGAAGGATGAGAAGAAGGAGAAGGATGAGAAGAAGGAGAAGGATGAGAAGAAGGATGAGAAGAAGGAGAAGGATGAGAAGAAGGATGAGAAGAAGGAGAAGGATGAGAACAAGGAGAAGGATGAGAAGAAGGAGAAGGATGAGAAGAAGGATGAGAAGAAGGAGAAGGATGAGAAGAAGGATGAGAAGAAGGAGAAGGATGAGAAGAAGGAGAAGGATGAGAAGAAGGAGAAGGATGAGAAGAAGGATGAGAAGAAGGAGAAGGATGAGAAGAAGGAGAAGGATGAGAAGAAGGAGAAGGATGAGAAGAAGGATGAGAAGAAGGATGAGAAGAAGGAGAAGGATGAGAAGAAGGATGAGAAGAAGGAGAAGGATGAGAAGAGGGTGAGAAGAAGGAGAAGGATGAGAAGAAGGAGAAGGATGAGAAGAAGGATGAGAAGAAGGAGAAGGATGAGAAGAAGGAGAAGGATGAGAAGAAGGAGAAGGATGAGAAGAAGGAGAAGAATGAGAAGAAGGATGAGAAGAAGGATGAGAAGGATGAGAAGAAGGACAGTTCTGTGACAGTTTCTGTCTATTTCTGACAGTTCTGGGACATTCACTCCATACAGCGGTTGAAACATTGTATCTATTTGTTTCCATAAATGACATTCTGCAGATACACTTAGAGGAGCTCTGCAGATACACTTTTTGCCGGCTTGGAATTATTCTTATTTTCATCCTACTTCTTCTTCTTCTTCATCCTCATCCTCTTCTTCTTCTTCTGAGGATGAGGATGAGGATGAAGAAGAAGAAGAAGAAGTAGGATGAAAATAAGAATTCCAAACCGGCAAAAAGTGTATGTGCAGAGTTCCTCTATTTCTGACAGTTCTCTGACAGCTCCTTCACATGTACAGCGGTTGAAACATCTGTATCCTAAATGGAAACTAATAGATACAATGTTTCAACCGCTGTACATGTGAAGGAACTGTCAGAGAAATGTCAGAAATAGCGGAGCTCTCTGCAGGGACACTTTTGCCGGCTGATCGGGAAAAATTTGATTCGCGCACCCGAAGTAGGCAAATTTTCGGATTCGACGCGAATCAAATTTTTCCTGAAATTCGTATCGAATTCCGGTTCGCCTGGTTCGATTCGCTCATCTCTATTCTTCGCCATGGTACTAGCGTTGGCACACGTCAACTCACATGCCCTGGCCAGTGCCCACAGCTCAGCTTCCTGAGCTGACATATGTGCATTCAAAGAGCCCTTTTCCACAACTAGTGTGTGGCTTACCGTCTTGGGTGTAGTACCTGGAACCATCGACAAAAGATTTTTCGCTTCCGGTAGTGGCGCTTCCTTCACTGGGCTGATCGCCGCTGACTCCAATTCCATCAGAGAAATGCAGTCATGTCCTTTGGAAGAGAGATTAGTAGTGGACAAAGAACTCATGTTAGCAGAAGAGGTGTTAGTATCGTTAGTCGGGTTGCAAAATTCAGCACTGTCGTTGCTGTCCTCCCCCCCTTCTCATCTTCCAACACAGGAAGAAGAGAAGCTGGGTTAAGAATAGTGCATCATTTGATAGTGAGGTTAATAGGGATTAGGAGGGCTTTCCCCTTAGAGGGGTACCTTGCCTTGGATGTCCTGTTTTCGCAAGACCGTTCTTGCTGCACTGGTGTCGGTGAGGCAAGGGAGGGGATGTTTTAATTCCTCTAGAAAAAGATGGATCTGGGCCGACACCGATTTGCCAACTTCCTATGAGAATTCATAGGAGTTACTTACCATGGTGGTCACAGGGGCGGAGGACTCATCAGGAATGAACTGCCACCGACCTTTAGGTAATTGGGGACAGCTCCTCCTCATGTGCCCCGTTTGGTGGCACTGGAAGCACCTGGGTGGGGGCCTATCCTTCCTGTGACCCAGATCCCTTGGTTTTTTGTGTGGGGTCTGGGACATAAGAACTTTGGCCTTGTCCTGTTTTCTTCTATCCATTTCCCTCTCTATTGCTGCAAGAGTGGAGAGGATAGCAGGGATAGACATCTCATTATATTCGGGTCGGGCCAGAACCAGCCTTTCCCGAATTTTAGTATCGATGCCTTCCAAAAATTTGGCCCGCAACAGAATGTGCGTCGCGGTCACCTTTACCCCTTCAGTTGGAGCATCAGGTCCAACATCCAGATCCGCATCCAGTGCCGTCTGCTTGAGACGGCGCCAGAAGCAGGCGCTTTCCTCATTAGGACCCTGGGTGAGCTTCATCATGTCCGTAATAGAGGTAGCACCATACATTTCTGGAAGCTTTGCCTTTAGCTGTGCACAGAACTCTTTGCCCCCTGAAGTCATCTCCTCATGAGTGGTTATAGAGCACCCTGCAATCACTGTACTGGCCACTTCCATGCCCACCTTCGCCCGCAGGATCTGTGCACAATCTGACCCGCTCATACCATAGCTGAACTGGTTTTGTCCAAACATTCGAGCAAATCCTCTCGGATTGACTCAATAGTCCGGGAGCTCAGCCAGAATAGTGCGGATCTCTACCGGGGTGAAGGGGACATGCCAAACTACCCGTTCCCCTAAAGTCCGTCCCCCCCTGTGCATTGGGAGGACCTTCAAATTGCTGCACCCTGACTGGATAGGCCTCGGTCCGGGAAGAGTGCAAGGGCTGGCCCAGCTTCATCGGTGGGCTTAGATTAACCACCTCGCTTACTGCACCTTCAGGTTTGAGGTCCCTCAGATCAGGGTATAGCTGGGGGGCAGGGGTCTGATCAGTGGTTCGTAGCGCTTTGATACAATCCGCCCTGTTTCTTAACCGGGTGTCTATTCCCCTTGATTCACAGATAGTCTGCAAATCGGTTGTTGAGAAGGCTTCATAGTTGGAAACAGAAGGAGCTGGGGTGAAGCAGGGAGAGGGGAGAGGTAGAGGTAGAGGCTGAGGCATAGATACAGAAGACACGGAAGGTACATCAAGAGTGACGCCACTAGCAGAAGAGACAGGTGCAGTTATACTTATCTCAGCCACTGTTAGTTGTTCGGGAACCCCAGCAGACCCTGATCCTGCCTGCCTTAGTAGAGTCAGCCCTGAAAGAGCTTCCTCCACCTCTGACACTGGATCCTCCTGTTTTATTCCCTCTGGAGGCCAGGTATACATCACCTGGTTCTTCCGGACAGACACCAGTTTATGTATGCCCTGCTTCCCTAATCGGATTGACCTGTGAAGCCATAGCTGTGCGATCTCTAGTTCTGACGCCTGCATCCGTGGTTCAAATTCAGAGATGAATTTTTCCCACCTCCATGCGTCAAATGTACCTTCCCGGGGAATTTCCCATCTGGTACCCTTCGACCATTTATTCCACCTTTTGAGGGGTTCTGTAGACTTCCCCCCCAAACTCACCTTCATCAGTTGTGCAGCTGTCCTTACCCTGAAGAGGGCTGCTTCCCCCTCTCTCTTCATGGACTGACTACTGCCCATCGTGACTAGTCACTGGTATATATCCCGCGTCTGGGTACCTGTTTACCCCCTGGAGCACTCGATGGGATCCTACCGAGAGGCCTGATTCCACCACTTTCCCAGCACAGCGTAATTTATGTGATACTTATCGATCACCCGAAGCGCATCAAGTGGCGGTCAGACTGAGAGTACCCCTCCCACTCCCACAGCGCAATTTATGTGATCCTGACCACCCGAAGTGTTTGTGGTAACCAGTAGAGATGAGCGAATTATTCAAAAATTCGATTCGGCTGATTCGCCGAATTTCAGGAAGAAATTTGATTCGATGCGAATTTATTCGCTACAAAGTTAACTTATAAGAAGGGTTTCTAGGCTTCAGAGAGCCTTTAAATTAGTGCAGAACACTGTACCTTTAATTTAAATGCCCTTGGAGATGAGGAAGGAGAAGGAGAAGGATGAGAAGAAGGAGAAGGATGAGGAGAAGGAGAAGGAGAAGGATGAGAAGAAGGAGAAGGATGAGAAGAAGGAGAAGGATGAGAAGAAGGAGAAGGAGAAGGATGAGAAGATGGAGAAGGAGAAGGATGAGAAGATGGAGAAGGAGAAGGATGAGAAGAAGGAGAAGGAGAAGGATGAGAAGAAGGAGAAGGATGAGAAGAAGGAGAAGGAGAAGGATGAGAAGAAGGAGAAGGATGAGAAGAAGGAGAAGGAGAAGGATGAGAAGAAGGAGAAGGATGAGAAGAAGGAGAAGGAGAAGGATGAGAAGGATGAGAAGAAGGAGAAGGATGAGAAGAAGGATGAGAAGAAGGAGAAGGATGAGAAGAAGGAGAAGGATGAGAAGAAGGATGAGAAGAAGGAGAAGGATGAGAAGAAGGATGAGAAGAAGGAGAAGGATGAGAAGAAGGAGAAGGATGAGAAGAAGGAGAAGGATGAGAAGAAGGAGAAGGAGAAGGATGAGAAGAAGGAGAAGGAGAAGGATGAGAAGAAGGAGAAGGAGAAGGATGAGAAGAAGGAGAAGGATGAGAAGAAGGAGAAGGAGAAGGATGAGAAGAAGGAGAAGGATGAGAAGAAGGAGAAGGATGAGAAGAAGGATTAGAAGAAGGATGAGAAGAAGGAGAAGGATGAGAAGAAGGATGAGAAGAAGGAGAAGGATGAGAAGAAGGATGAGAAGAAGGAGAAGGATGAGAAGGATGAGAAGAAGGAGAAGGATGAGAAGAAGGAGAAGGATGAGAAGAAGGATGAGAAGAAGGAGAAGGATGAGAAGAAGGAGAAGGATGAGAAGAAGGAGAAGGAGAAGGATGAGAAGAAGGAGAAGGATGAGAAGAAGGAGAAGGAGAAGGATGAGAAGAAGGAGAAGGAGAAGGATGAGAAGAAGGAGAAGGATGAGAAGAAGGAGAAGGATGAGAAGCAGGAGAAGGATGAGAAGAAGGATGAGAAGAAGGAGAAGGATGAGAAGAAGAAGGATGAGAAGAAGGAGAAGGATGAGAAGAAGGAGAAGGATGAGAAGAAGGAGAAGGATGAGAAGAAGAAGAAGGATGAGAAGAAGGAGAATTCCAAGCCGGCAAAAAGTGTATCTGCAGAGCTCCGCTATTTCTTAGCGGAGCTCTGCAGATACACTTAGCGGAGCTCTGCAGATACACTTTTTGCCGGCTTGGAATTCTTCTTATTTTCATCCTACTTCTTCTTCTTCTTCATCCTCATCCTCTTCTTCTTCTTCTGAGGATGAGGATGAAGAAGAAGAAGAAGAAGAAGTAGGATGAAAATAAGAAGAATTCCAAGCCGGCAAAAAGTGTATCTGCAGAGCTCCTCTATTCTGCAGATACACTTAGAGGAGCTCTGCAGATACACTTTTTGCCGGCTTGGAATTCTTCTTATTTTCATCCTACTTCTTCTTCTTCTTCTTCTTTATCCTCATCCTCAGAAGAAGAAGAAGAGGATGAGGATGAAGAGGAAGAAGAAGAAGAAGAAGAAGTAGGATGAAAATAAGAAGAATTCCAAGCCGGCAAAAAGTGTATCTGCAGAGCTCCTCTATTCTGCAGATACACTTAGAGGAGCTCTGCAGATACACTTTTTGCCGGCTTGGAATTATTCTTATTTTCATCCTACTTCTTCTTCTTCTTCTTCATCCTCATCCTCTTCTTCTTCTGAGGATGAGGATGAGGATGAAGAAGAAGAAGAAGTAGGATGAAAATAAGAATTCCAAACCGGCAAAAAGTGTATCTGCAGAGCTCCGCTAAGTATATCTGCAGAGCTCCTCTATTTCTGACAGTTCTCTGACAGTTCCTTCACATGTACAGCGGTTGAAACATTGTATCTGTTTCCGAATAAAAACATCTGTATCCTAAATGGAAACAAATAGATACAATGTTTCAACCGCTGTACATGTGTTCCTTCTGTCAGAGAACTGTCAGAAATAGCGGAGCTCTCTGCAGGGACACTTTTGCCGGCTGATCGGGAAAAATAGGGAAAATAGGCAAATATTCGGATTCGACGCGAATCAAATTTTTCCTGAAATTCGTATCGAATTCCACTTCGCCTGGTTCGATTCGCTCATCTCTAGTAACCAGGCTAAGCGTTACACTTCCCTGGACCGCCCACTCGCACAGCGCAATTTATGTGGTTCTCATCACCCACTGTGTTTGGCAGGCCACACCGCACAATGATGAAAGTGGCTTTTCTCTCCCTGCACACAGTAGCTAACACAAGTCAAAACAAAAGGAGGGGTTCTTGGATGTTACTTAGGGGTCACTGGTTGGCCGGAAAGCTGCTAACTGACCTTTAGGAAATTTGTGTAAAGAAAAATCTTTCCTAATACACACAGAAAATCCCCTTTTCAACCTGAAAAACCGTTAAAAAGGACAAAGTGGATCCTTATGAAAAACACGGGATATTTAGCAGTAAAACAATTACACAGGTAAACCGAAAAACTGCTCCAAGAATAACCCGTTGCTGACGCGAAAATCAATCCTATCAGCGCCGCTAAACGATCTGCGCTACACACGCAATCTTCACTGCAACCACCTAAAACCGTTTACACAAAAAGTCTGCTGGACGCGAAACACGTGACGCAGCAGCTTAAAACAAACCCGCTTTACAATAAGGAACTACTTTTAACAAGAAAAACACAAAAAAAACATAATCAGTATACAAGAAATCTATGTGCAAAAACCCAGACTTCACTGCGCTCACTAAATGTGGAACACGTGAGGGAAAAACTCGCTTAACATACTTTAAATTGGCTGGCAATACGCAAATTTAAAGCTAAAAGCAAACAACTTAAACTGTAAAAATTTGGATTAAAACACAAAATGGGTCAAATGCATATAGGAAACTTCATGCACATTGCATAGAGATTACTGCACATATGGTAGTCAACAAAATGGCCACCAACAGGGAACACATGTGGTAGTCAACAAAATGGCCACCAACAGGGAACACATGTGGTAGTCAACAAATTGGCCACCAACAGGTAAAGCACATGTGGTAGTCAACAAAATGGCCACCAACAGGTAAAGCACATGTGGTAGTCAACAAAATGGCCACCAACAGGGGAAGCACATGGGAACACTAG
The DNA here is from genome assembly GCF_062004578.1 of Staurois parvus. Taxonomy (NCBI): domain Eukaryota; kingdom Metazoa; phylum Chordata; class Amphibia; order Anura; family Ranidae; genus Staurois; species Staurois parvus. The sequence goes on from NW_028317835.1 coordinate 1,108,065, forward strand.
CCTCAAAATTGCCTCTAACCTCTTACATAAAACAGACTTTTGGACAGAACATACACTGGACAATTACACAACAATATACAGCACACATACAACACAATTTGGTATAATCACAGAACAGACATAAAACACCAACATATCACACTAACATACACATGTAACAGAAAGGACCCCCTGCTGCATGCTTGCTGGGAGCAGTAGTACCACAAAACATTGCACAGACTACATACACACAAAGATCTTACAACAGTTAACAATTAACCTAAACCTTTCAGCACTGTAATAATTACCTCACGTGGAGGGGGGGTAAAGCAATTACCACAGTACCTACAACCCACAAATACTTACCTAACACTATGCAACAACTTTTACCCGCTAAAACATATACCCGTTTAATTTTTGGTTGGAAGATTTTTAAACTTGACCAAATCCAGCCAACCAAACCCACCCCTCTGCTGCTCTCCGCAGAGACAAACCCTTGTCTTTCACCCACAAATCAAGATTTTAGGACAAAACTAGGTCCTTGCTAAGCGGTAATTCTTGTTAGCTAACAGAGAGCGAAATCAGCCACACGAACGCGCAAAAAGCGATCCTCTTAATGGCAGGGAGACCTGAAATGTGCCGGCATACTTTTTGCTAGTTCATGATGGCTCATTCCCCCCTCGTGCTCGGTTAGCTATCCCAGAATACGCTTTATTATCCACCAGGCTCGCCAAACTGTCTTGGAAATTCGCTTTAACGAATTTCTCCTTACCGTGAGTACTCGCAGTTGGATGCGCAGAAATCCCCCATAAAGCTGTGCGAATCTCGCTTACCACGACTGCAGCTAAACTACACGATTCCTGCCCATCCAAATGGGTTAGCTTCTGTTGAAATGTGGGGGGTGGAGCTCCGTTACCCTAGAATGATCACACAACACTCTAAGGCTAGTGTTGGAATTCACATAAGGAAAGTTTTCATTCTCCCCTTTGGTTTTATTACAAATACACACACGCCCCCCCACATGAATAAGGTCAAATCCCTCCCACAGAACAATGCAATGGGTAGTGCCTATACACAGGATGTACATTCCGATTGGAGCATAGCCTTTCCTATTATCTGTCACTGGTCCTCCCCCATGAGCCTTCTGAGGTCAGCAGACTTCCTCCCCTTTCCCCCCATGAGCCCTCTATGGAGAGCATATCTCTTGTTCCAGCTCCTAGCAGTATGTTCATTCTCTGTACAAGCATTCCCTAGAAATATCAGTCTGTACCTGGATGAGCCCGATACAATCTTTATTAAAACACATCCATCCAAGATACAGTTCAGATTGGTAATGGGTTGTAAGATATGCATAAGCCTACACGCGGAGTTCGTACCGCTTGGCGCCTTGCGGCACGGAGTCCATGTGGTACTATGCTGCTGATATGTGGATACAGGCCTGCGGTCTACTGCCAGCGGCATTCGCATCGAATGCCGTGGTGGTATACACGCCGGTCTATAAGCGCAGATCCGCCATCTCATCCATTACTGAGCTGAGTACTGTAATACATACATTGTACATGCGCATGGCCCAATTGCAGCCTTCAGAGCTTTAATTAAGCCACACGAGAGACATATGAATAACACTCATATCTGACACATTTAAAGTTCGACCAACAATACAAAATTTCCATGACAGGGTCTAACCCCAGCCTCCGATTTTTATTTACAAGCAGACACACGCCCCCCCCCACATGAATAAGGTCAATCCCCTCCCACAGAACAATGCATGGGGAGTGCCTATACAGAGGATGTACATTCCGATTGGAGCGTAGCCTTTCCTATTATCTATCACTGGTCCTCCCCCATGAGCCCTCTGAGGTCAGCAGACTTCCTCCCCTCCCCCCATGAGCTCTATGGAGAGCATATTTCCTGTCCTAGCTCCTAGTGGTATGTAAATTCTCTGTACAAGCATCCCCTAGGAACATCAGTCTGTATCTGGATGGGCCCGATACGATCTTTATTAAAACACATCCATCCAGATACAGTTTCAGGTCGGTAATGGGTTGTAAGATATGCATAAGCCTACACGCGGAGTTCACACTGCTTGGCGCCTTGCGTTATGAAGTCCATGTGGTACTATGCTGCTGATATGTGGATACAGGCCCGCGGCCTACCGCCGGCGGCATTCGCATCGAATGGTGGTATACACGCCGGTCTATAAGCGCAGATCTGCCATCTCATCCATTACAGAGCTGAGTACTGTAATTAGAGATGAGCGAATCGAAGTATCCGAAGTGGAATTCGAGTCGAATATCGGAAAAATTTTGATTCGTGCCGAATCCGAAAAATAGCCTAATTCGGACGCGCGAATCGAAATCTTTCAGAAAATGGCGGCTGACATGTGCGGCGACGGAGCGGGGATGTCTGGGAAGGCGCGCAGACAAGGCGCGCTGACCCATAATGCATTCCTCAACTACATGTGATCGCATCAGCCAATCAGCAGCCAGCCAGCCAGCACTGTGTAATGGTCGAGCTATAAATAGCGGCCATTTTGGAATTCTTCATTTGCCTGCAGTTATTGAACAGAGGCAGACCGCTCTGTACTAGGGACAGGGACAGAGTTAGGGCCACAGAAACGATAATTGGGGACAGAGAAAAGTTACTTAGGGACAGAGAACCATTACTCAGGGACACAGACTTGTTAATGAGGGCCACAGAATCGTTATTTAGGGACAAAGAAATGCTAGTTAGGGCCACAGAATTCATAATCAGGGACAGACAGAATTGTTACTTAGGGCCACAGAAACGTTATTAGGGCCATAGAATTTTTACTCAGGGACAGACAGAATTGTTACTGAGTGACAGAGAATTATTACTCAGGGACAGACAGAATTGTTACTGAGTGCCAGAGAATTGTTACTTAGGGCCACAGAAACTTTAATTAGGGCCACAGAATTTTTACTCAGGGACAGACAGAATTGTTACTGAGTGCCAGAGAATTGTTACTTAGGGCCACAGAAACTTTACTTAGGGCCACAGAATTTTTACTCAGGGACAGACAGAATTGTTACTGAGTGCCAGAGAATTGTTACTCAGGGACAGACAGAATTGTTACTGAGTGCCAGAGAATTGTTACTCAGGGCCCCAGAAACTTTACTTAGGGCCACAGAATTTTTACTCAGGGACAGACAGAATTGTTACTGAGTGCCAGAGAATTGTTACTCAGGGACAGACAGAATTGTTACTGAGTGCCAGAGAATTGTTACTTAGGGCCACAGAAACTTTACTTAGGGCCACAGAATTGTTACTCGCACAGACACAGAATTGTTACTCGCACAGACACAGAATTGTTACTGAAGGCCACAGAACTGTTACTTAGGGCCACAGAATTGTTACTCGCACAGACACAGAATTGTTACTCGCACAGACACAGAACTGTTACTGAGGGCCACAGAACTGTTACTTAGGGCCACAGAATTGTTACTCGCACAGACACAGAATTGTTACTCAGGGCCACAGAACTGTTACTTAGGGACAAAGAAACGCTAGTTAGGGCCACAGAATTCATACTCAGGGACAGACAGAATTGTTACGGAGTGCCAGAGAATTGTAACTCTGGGCCACAGAAACTTTACTTAGGGCCACAGAATTTTTACTCAGGGACAGACAGAATTGTTACTGAGTGCCAGAGAATTGTTACTCAGGGACAGACAGAATTGTTACGGAGTGCCAGAGAATTGTTACTCAGGGCCACAGAAACTTTACTTAGGGCCACAGAATTTTTACTCAGGGACAGACAGAATTGTTACTGAGTGCCAGAGAATTGTTACTCAGGGACAGACAGAATTGTTACTGAGTGCCAGAGAATTGTTACTTAGGGCCACAGAAACTTTACTTAGGGCCACAGAATTGTTACTCGCACAGACACAGAATTGTTACTCGCACAGACACAGAACTGTTACTGAGGGCCACAGAAACTTTACTTAGGGCCACAGAATTTTTACTCAGGGACAGACACAGAATTGTTACTGAGGGCCACAGAACTGTTACTTAGGGCCACAGAATTGTTACTCGCACAGACACAGAATTGTTACTGAGGACCACAGAACTGTTACTTAGGGCCACAGAATTGTTACTCGCACAGACACAGAATTGTTACACAGGGACACAGAACTGTTACTGAGGGCCACAGAACCGTTACTTAGGGCCACAGAATTGTTACTCGCACAGACACAGAATTGTTACTCAGGGACACAGAATTGTTACTCAGGGATACATAATCGTTTAATTAAAGAGTATGTCAGACAACATGCAGAGGAGTGGCAGAGGAGGCAATGTTTTAGGAGCGAGCAGACGTGGCAGCAGAGGAAGGGGTCGAGGCAGCACTATTCGCAGCCAGAGGCCAGTGCTCCCGGTGTCATCCAGCGGTCGTGTCTCCACCGACAACCCTGCCGTCATCGATTGGTTGGCTCGGTCGTCTTCCTCTTCCCAGGTCACCTCTGACACCTACAGCCAACGGTCGGTGGGTACGTCAGACACAACCGTTAGTTGGCATGGCCCGGGACCAAGCCCACTGAAATCACGTGTCCTCTACCTGCCCCTGTCCTTTGGTGTTCCCTCACCAAGCGAAGTATCGCATGCTGTGGGCTCAGCCCCACTGTACAGTGAGGAAGAGCTAACAGAGGGCGGTCAGGAACGGGGGGAGACATCCGCCTTTTCAGCAGCCAGGCGAAGAAGTACTGGCGAGGAGAGTGGCCCGGTAGCCGGTCTAGAGACAGGTCTGTCTCCTGACCCAGACGCAGCCGAGGGGGCTAGTAGTGAGGCGGAGACCCTACTTGATGATGAGGAGGTTGATCGCACTTGGCAGCCTCGTCGTCATCAGGCAATTTCTTCCGCATCATCAGGAGAAGAGGGTGGCAGCTTGGCAGTGAGCGAAACAGTCGGTGGGTTGCCCAGGAGACAGCAGCAGGGTCGCAGCAGTGTCAGTGGAAGCAGTGTCAGTGGAGCCAAACGGCCACGGAGTAGAGCACCAGCTCCACTGCAGCCTACCACCACGGCCAGTAGTGGTGCCGGTGTGCACGGAGGAAGCAGCAGTCAGCCAGTGAGGAGTATCGGGGGCAAAGTTTCCTACTCGGCGGTGTGGCAATTTTTCGTCAAGCCGCCCGAGGAAGTAAACGTAGCCGTATGTCGACTATGTGGCCAGAAAGTCAAGCGTGGCCAGGGGGCCCATGTTGGGACTATTTGGGCCATGTTGGGACAATGGGAGACCTCCCATTGCTGCTGTCTCCATCGCCACACTCTGCCATGTGCCACTTTCAGGTCTCCTCACACACTGCTGGTGTGTTGAATTTTTTGACATAGGGTGCTGGCAGATTACGGGCCTCCCATAGCTGCTGCCAGGCCCCTAATCTGCCATAGGCCCCTATATACCGCCTCCTCATGCTGCTGCCAGGTCCAGAGTCTCTCATGGGTCCCTGTACGGCCTCCCATTGCTGCTGTCTCCATCGCCACACTCTGCCATGTGCCACTTTCAGGTCTCCTCACACTGCTGGTGTGTAGAATTTTTTGACATAGGGTGCTGGCAGATTACGGGCCTCCCATAGCTGCTGCCAGGCCCCTAATCTGCCATAGGCCCCTATATACCGCCTCCTCATGCTGCTGCCAAGTCCAGAGTCTGTCATGGGTCCCTGTACGGCCTCCCATTGCTGCTGTCTCCATCGCCACACTCTGCCATGTGCCACTTTCAGGTCTCCTCACACACTGCTGGTGTGTTGAATTTTTTGACATAGGGTGCTGGCAGATTACGGGCCTCCCATAGCTGCTGCCAGGCCCCTAATCTGCCATGGGCCCCTATATACCGCCTCCTCATGCTGCTGCCAGGTCCACAGTGTCTCATGCCATGTGCCACTTTCAGGTCTCCTCACACTGCTGGTGTGTTGAATTTTTTGACATAGGGTGCTGGCAGATTATGGGCCTCCTATAGCTGCTGCCAGGCCCCTAATCTGCCATAGGCCCCTATATACCGCCTCCTCATGCTGCTGCCAGGTCCAGAGTCTCTCATGGGTCCCTGTACGGCCTCCCATTGCTGCTGTCTCCATCGCCACACTCTGCCATGTGCCACTTTCAGGTCTCCTCACACACTGCTGGTGTGTTGAATTTTTTGACATAGGGTGCTGGCAGATTACGGGCCTCCCATAGCTGCTGCCAGGCCCCTAATCTGCCATAGGCCCCTATATACCGCCTCCTCATGCTGCTGCCAGGTCCAGAGTCTCTCATGGGTCCCTGTACGGCCTCCCATTGCTGCTGTCTCCATCGCCACACTCTGCCATGTGCCACTTTCAGGTCTCCTCACACTGCTGGTGTGTAGAATTTTTTGACATAGGGTGCTGGCAGATTACGGGCCTCCCATAGCTGCTGCCAGGCCCCTAATCTGCCATAGGCCCCTATATACCGCCTCCTCATGCTGCTGCCAGGTCCAGAGTCTGTCATGGGTCCCTGTACGGCCTCCCATTGCTGCTGTCTCCATCGCCACACTCTGCCATGTGCCACTTTCAGGTCTCCTCACACTGCTGGTGTGTAGAATTTTTTGACATAGGGTGCTGGCAGATTACGGGCCTCCTATAGCTGCTGCCAGGCCCCTAATCTGCCATAGGCCCCTATATACCGCCTCCTGATGCTGCTGCCAGGTCCAGAGTCTCTCATGGGTCCCTTTACGGCCTCCCATTGCTGCTGTCTCCATCGCCACACTCTGCCATGTGCCACTTTCAGGTCTCCTCACACTGCTGGTGTGTAGAATTTTTTGATATAGGGTGCTGGCAGATTACGGGCCTCCCATTGCTGCTGCCAGGCCCCTAATCTGCCATGGGCCCCTATACCGCCTCCTCATGCTGCTGCCAAGTCCAGAGTGTGTCATGGGTCCCTGTACGGCCTCCCATTGCTGCTGTCTCCATAGCCACACTCTGCCATGTGCCACTTTCAGGTCTCCTCACACTGCTGGTGTGTTGAATTTTTTGACATAGGGTGCTGGCAGATTACGGGCCTCCCATTGCTGCTGCCAGGCACGTAATCTGCCATGGGCCCCCGTACCGACTCCTCATGCTGTGACGTTGCAACAAGGTGGAATTCAACCCTACATATGTTAGACCGCCTTTACGAACAGCGAAAGGCCATCACCGATTTCCTGATGTTAAAAGCGGATAAAGGTACTCCCTGTGTAACTTAGATGTCAGCCATTGGCAGCTCATGCGTGACACCTGCCGCTTGCTCAGGCCCTTTGAGGAGGCCACGCTATTCGTGAGTCGCCAGGACTATGGGATGAACGACGTCATTCCTCTGTTGCACGTCCTGGAACAAATGCTGTTAACAATGGCTGGTCAGGGTGCGGTAGACGTGGCGCACAGATCTCAACGCCACATGACCCCTGTGGGGGCAGGACAGGAAGAAGAGGAGGAGGTAGAGGAGGACATTGGTGCTCAGGAATTATTGAGTGAAATGGGTGGTTTTTCCACTCAGCGGACAGGAGTGGAGGAGCAGGAGCATCTGGTAGAGGAGGAGGAGGAGGAGGAGACAGAGGACCCAGACGCACCGTGGCAGTATGCTGTGGAGATGGAGGCAGGGAGTCCCTCGCATTCCTTGGCACAAATGGCCCATAGCATGCTCGGTTGCTTGCGTAGCGACAGCCGAATAATAACCATCAGACAGAGGGATGACTTTTGGCTGTCTACCTTGTTGGACCCTCGCTACCGTTCAAAAATGGTGGCCTTTTTCACACCTGCTGAGAGGGAGGCCAAAATAACGTACTATAAAAACCACCTATGTAGTCAGCTGGTCTCTGCCTGTCTGCGCCAACGTCCATCCTCAGACACTGTGGGCCCTGTGCGCTCGCGTTCCGCTGCCATGGCAGCAGGGGAGGGGTGGGGTGGTAGGAGCAGTGGCAGCTCCACCAGCAGTGGCTGCCTCAGTCTGCAGTCGATGATGAGTAGCTTTCTTCACCAGCGCAGTGAGGAAACTACTAACCAGCCGCAGCAGCAGCAGCAGCAGCATCAGGTGGACCTGGAGCAGGACCTCAAACAACAGGCTTGGGCCTACTTGGACAGCACCCTGCCAACCGAGGAAGACAATCCCCTTGACTACTGGGCAACGAAACTTGACCTTTGGCCCCAACTAGCTGAATTTGCCCTTGAAAGGCTGTCATGCCCGGCCAGTAGCGTGGCATCGGAGCGCGTGTTTAGTGCGGCAGGAGGTATTGCAACTCCGCGGAGGACACGACTGTCCACCCAAAGTGTGGAGAGACTGACGTTTGTGAAAATGAATCAGGCGTGGATTAGTCTGGATTTCAAACCACCAGTTCCTGACACAACTGACTAAATCCGCCATGAATCATGCCCCAAACATGTGCCACTTTCAGGTCTCCTCACACTGCTGGTGTGTTCCATTTTTTGTCATAGGGTGCTGGCAGATTACGGGCCTCCTATAGCTGCTGCCAGGCCCCTAATCTGCCATGGGCCCCTATACCGCCTCCTCATGCTGCTGCCAAGTCCAGAGTCTCTCATGGGTCCCTGTACGGCCTCCCATTGCTGCTGTCTCCATCGCCACACTCTGCCATGTGCCACTTTCAGGTCTCCTCACACTGCTGGTGTATTCCATTTTTTGTCATAGGGTGCTGGCAGATTACGGGCCTCCCATAGCTGCTGCCAGGCCCCTAATCTGCCATGGGCCCCTATACCGCCTCCTCATGCTGCTGCCAGGTCCAGAGTCTGTCATGGGTCCCTGTACGGCCTCCCATTGCTGCTGTCTCCATCGCCACACTCTGCCATGTGCCACTTTCAGGTCTCCTCACACTGCTGGTGGGTTCCATTTTTTGTCATAGGGTGCTGGCAGATTACGGGCCTCCCATAGCTGCTGCCAGGCCCCTAATCTGCCATGGGCCCCCGTACCGACTCCTCATGCTGCTGCCAGGCCCGTAATCTGTCATGGGCCCCTGTTGTCGCTTGTTGGCATATTCCGCTCGTTCAGATGCTCCTTCTCCTGCTACTCCTCTTCACGGATTCCGTCAGCAGTCTTTCTTGGAATCCGTTTCCAAGAGACAACAGTTTGCGAGCACGCACCAGACGGTGCAGAAACTGAACGTCCTCCTGTCCAAGTTGCTGCTGCCAGGCTTGTAATCTGTCATGCGCCCCTGTACCGCCTCCTCATGCTGCTGCCAGGTCCAGAGTGTGTCATGGGCCCCCGTACCGACTCCAAATGCTGCTGCCAGGCCCGTAATCTGTCATGGGCCCCTGTACCGCCTCCCCATGCTGCTGCCAGGTCCAGATTGTGTCATGGGTCCCTGTACGGCCTCCCATTGCTGCTGCCAGGCCTGTAATCTGCCATGGGCCCCCGTACCGACTCCTCATGCTGCTGCCAGGCCCGTAATCTGCCATGGGCCCCTGTACCGCCTCCTCATGCTGCTGCCAGGTCCAGAGTGTGTCATGGGTCCCTGTACGGCCTCCCATTGCTGCTGTCTCTATCGCCACACTCTGCCATGTGCCACTTTCAGGTCTCCTCACACTGCTGGTGGTTTCCATTTTTGTCATAGGGTGCTGTATGGCCTCCCATTGCTGCTGCCTCCACCGCCACACTGTGGCTCCACACTCTGGTTTTGGCCCCGTGACTGGCCAAATGAGTGAAGTGTGCGGTGATTCTAAGATCGACGGCACTCATCTGCATGTCATACTGCCTGACAGTATTATTTCTCTTCCCCAGCAGACTCCAAGGGCATTTAAATTAAAGGTACAGTGTTCAGCACTAATATTAAGTCTCTCTGAAGCCTAGAAACACCCTTTTTTAAGTTAAATTCACAGCGAATATATTCGACTCGAATCGAAATTTTTCCACGAATTCGCCGAATCAGTCGAATCGAATTTTTGAATACTTCGCTCATCTCTAACTGTAATACATACATTGTACATGCGCATGGCCCAATTGCAGCCTTCAGAGCTTTAATTAAGCCACACGAGAGACATATGAATAACACTCATATATGACACATTTAAAGTTCAACCAACAATACAAAATTTCCATAGCATATAAAGGGGACATTTGGGGGTGTTTGTAAGGTCCGGGCATTTTAGTGCCTCAAGAAATGTGATCGGCAGTCAGAAAGTAACAGCGACGTAAAAGCTGCATAAATTCCATTCTATATCCCATAGTTTGTAGACGCCATAACTTCACACAGACCAATCAATATCCACGGATTCAGCTATGCTTCTACCAAAGACACGGAGCAGAATACACGTTGTACTACATGTATGAAGAAATCTGATTTTATGGGATATGTTTTATAACAAAGTAGAAGATATCATTTAATCCAATCTGAAAATCAGTGTTGCTCTCTCTCATACACGCCATATTCATGTACATATATACATATAAAATATACAATAAAAGTCTTTATAATTGGAACAGTTCAATCAAATATTGTGCTAGAATAAAGGCGTTTGATATAGAATGTGCTCCAGAAAGACTGCAGTGCTCCCCCGTGAAATCTGCACCTCCACCTATGGATAAGGATGGCCGCTCACCTCATAGTATGGACCTATAAACTAATATAGGTCAACCAAGCAAAAGGATTCCATCAAAAATATCATTTGTATTAAAAAATAAACCCCAGTGCTGATCAAATACCACCAAAGAAAGCTCTATTTGTGAGAAAAATAATTCAATTCAATTTGGGTGCAGTGTTGCATGACCGCACAATTGCCAGTGCTGAATAGCAAAAAAATCCCCAGTCATGAAGGGGGTAAAACGTTCCGGAGCTGAAATAGGTAATAAATCTTGCTGTCATCATACAGTTTGGTTTCATTTTCTTGTGACATTTCTTGGGCTGCAGTTCTTCTGAGCTCCACAAGGTGGTGATCACACATATATAGAGAAAGGAGGTCTCTATGGAAGACAGGAAGTGATGTCAGGCACAGACAGGAAGTGAGGTCAGGCATAGGCAGGGAGTCTATATGGAAGACAGGAAGTGATATCAGGCAGAGACAGGAAGTCTATATGGAAGACAGGAAATGATGTCAGGCACAGACAGGAAATTATGTCAGGCACATACAGGATGTGATGTCAGGCACAGACAGGAAGTGAGGTCAGGCACAGACAGGAAGTGAGGTCAGGCACAGACAGGAAGTGATGTCAGGCACAGACAGGAAGTGAGGTCAGGCACAGACAGGAAGCTCCATGTGGGAGGAATTATAGAGGAGACGTTGCTGGAAGTGTGAGCAGAGGAGGTAATGAGATTGTATTTGATCATATCTCCCATCACTCTCCCTTGTGTGACACCATATTTCTCTGTCCCTCTTTGCCCTGTAAATGTCCCTCTTTTCGGTGTGATGTACACACAGACATATGAACAGACAATAGAACGGCCCAAAGTCTTCATACGGCTCTCAGATTTCCCTCAGATTTCACATTATTTCCTGTATTGAAGTGAAAACTCGGATAGAAAAGTAATAGTGAGATCAGACATAAGTGGGTGTCACTGATCACATTGTCCCCAAACGTCACCCCAGATAAACATTTTCCCAGTCAGGCTCCGGTCACACCAGGAACTGCACGTTTCTCATGACTTCCCACATGTGCGGTTACATGCGTTCGCAGGACATTTTTATCATCGGGAAGGACGGGTGATCAGAGGGGCCAAACTTGCGTTGCGTTTACTCACATTTACATGCATTTATGCGCTCACAAAATCAGATGATTAACCTCTTCACACTGGCCGAATGCAAATGTGCGCCCTCCGGGCCTTTGGGCCTTGACGCCAAGCAGCCACACATTTGCGTTCTATTAAGAAAGAACATATGTGCTGAGAGCGCGCACCCTGCGCACTCCCAGCACAGGACTCATGGAAAGGTCCCGATCTCCTTTTTTTGATCAGGACCTTTCCCGATCCTGTGACCGCCGTGACACGTCGCGTCACATGACCCTAAACCCCACCCCGCCTCCCGGCTTCTGAAATTAGAGGCGCCGGCGTGAAGGGGTTAAAGTGGTTGTCAAGTTTCACAATTTTTAAATAACAAACGTGTCAAATTTAACTGCTCTGTGTAATGTGTTTGCACAGAGCCGCCAGGATCCTCATCTTCTCAGATCCCCCCCAGCGCTCCAGGCAAGATGCTTACTCTGGGGCACTCATATGTTCTCGCTCCTCAGCCGCCTCTATGAAACACAGAGCATGGTTTGACCCACCCCCGCTCCCTCCTCACTGGCTGTGATTGATAGCAGTGGGAGCCAATGAGGAGTCACAGACCCCGGAGAGCTTCTATCTTTGTGCACAGGATCAGATGAGTATAAGTCTGCACTTACCCCCTTTCTGTCCGGGACAATTTTCATCTTTCAGAGCTCTTGCACTTTGAATGACAATTGGGCGGTCATGTAACATTGTAGCCATATGAAATGTTTGTAATTTTTTCACACAAATCGAGCTTTCTTTGGTGGTATTTACTGCCCGCTGGGGGTGGGGGGGAGTTATCAACAAAAATAAGCAAAATATTTGAAAAAAAACATTTTCTTTGTTTCTATTATAAAATTTTGCAAACAGGTATTTTTTCTCCTTCACTGATGAGTATTGATGATATGCAGCAATGATGGTCACTGATAGGGGCACTTATGGGCGGCACTGACTGACAGTCATGACTGGCAGCACTGATGGGCGCAACTTCTGGACAGCACTGATGGGTGGCACTGCTGGGGGGCACTGATAGGGCCCTGGTGGGAGGTACTGCTGGGTGGTACTGCTGGGCAGCACTGCAGGGCACTGATCAGGGCCCTGATGATCAGTGTCGATCTGCCCTTTGATAGCTGCTGGTTACCGATAACCAGGAACTGTATTTACTGTTTGATGTGCTCTGTCATTGGACCCAGCTGATCACGTGGTAAAAGGTCACTGTGATTGGCCTTTTACCTCATCGCATGATCAGCTGTCTCCGTAGGGCACAGTGATCACGGATGTCGCCAGGTGCTTGCCCTTGGGGGTGCACTGGAGGGCATGTTCTGGAAGGACGTCATATGATTCCCTTCCAGAACTGGGTAACCAGGGGTATAGCGTGGTCACCAAGTGGTTAAAGGCTCACCAATCCCACATCTTAATCTTTAATGTGCACCTGTATGGAGATCCCTCTTTGGATGTGATGATCCCTCTGCACTGTGCTGGACCGGTGGATGCCTAATTGGAGGAGCAGCTGCTGCAGCTATATAACCCAGGCAGGCTGCCTCATGGATTTTTTATTTCATTTTTACATTTTTCAAAACCTTGTGATAAGAATTAGATCTGCAAAATACCGTGCCTCTGATCAAATACTTCGGGGTGTTTACTTTCTAAAAACGGGTCATTTGGGAGGTGTTTGCACTTTCCTGGCAATTCAGGACCTCTGAAACTGGGATAGGTAGTATGGAAACTAAATATGACCTTTGAAAGCCTGAACGTGGTCATTAGATTTTGGACCCTCTTACGTGGCTAGGCTTCCAAAAATGCTCTCATATGTGGTATCCCCAGAAGTAGCAGAATGTGTGTTGGGGGTGTAATTCCACATATATCCATGGCTTGTGTGAGAAATATCTCGTCTCTGACAACTTTGTGTAAAAAAAATTTTTTGGCACAAAATAAAATCTTCCATGCACTCAACATGCCTCTCTGCAAATACCTTGTGGGGTCTACTTTGCTAAAAGGAGTCACCCCACTCCCCATATACAAGGGGCCTAAGAGATACCATCAGCTTGTGTCCCATTCCACCAGACTCCTAGAACTGGAAGAGGACATTTTTTGGGGGGTGTTGTAGAAGAACCCAGACCACGGTATTGAACGGTGAAAATATCATCCAACTTTATTCATCATATATATGTGACACTTTAACAACAGAAGGAAAGAGATAGATTGTTTACATTTCAAGGATCTACTTATACCATTTATATCATCTATGCTAAGACACTGATTAACATATGACACACCCCTCATTAATACCAGCCCCGCCCACTTATGTAACCCTCTAAACCTCCAAATCCCTGTAACTTCCCAGAAGACACTTTCATCTTTTATCCATAACAAGCTGATAGGGTACAAGAGAACCCCGAGCCCCTCCTGCTCATTCCCACACAAGTCCATGTCACCATCTACAAGGTGAGAGGACCTGAAGGAGAACAAGACCATGACCACCAGGACCATCGCCTGACTGAAGCCATGCTCACATTTCTTTCTAATGCTGCTTCTATGGTCTACTCAGATACAGATTTGGCAGATGTACATTCGTGTCTTCCGGGATGTTGGTCAAACATGATCTGTGCTTGACCATCTTTTCTGGGGTCCAGAGGTGACATTAGGGGTCTGATAGACCTCTTGTGTTTCTTTAAAGAGGATCTGTGACCAGCAATATGTTATCACAATTTTTAAAGTTTTACATGTTTGGTATCTATATACTTGATGCCAACCCAATATTGTATATTTCACCAAACAAATTGGGTCATATATTTTGTATTAAAATGATCTTAGTGGGTTTTTTACAAAAAATATGCATTTGACAAACAGCTGAGCTAATATCCTGTAACATAGAAAATGGCAACCACCACCATTATATTCTCCAGGGTCTCTGCTTCAGAAAACAAAACATGTTTGCGGGTTTCAAGTAATCTTCTGTTCTAAAATGTGAATGTAATCATGTGCATAAAAAAGCAAAATCAACTCAGCAAGAGACACAACAGCAACAATGTATAAAATTATCATCAAATCTATAGTAGCAACTAATGGCCTAAGAAGCAAAGCCACCATATTACTCAACCAAGTTCCAACTAAACCCATCCAAGAAAATGGATCCCACTTCCCCCCACCCAGGTGACTGTTGGAACTCCTTTACCTTGTGTAGATATCTCCTTCTGAGATCCTCATGATCTAATATAAATGTACAACACTCTCTGACACCAGTTTGTAGACTCTGCATTGATCTTCCGAGAGATAGTCAGCCACCATGCAGTTCTGTGACACCACCTTAGGTGATGGAGCCACTTATGCTGTCAGCTCTGCTATACCATCAATGGTGTCATTGGTTATCTGATCCATGACTCCAGTACACCGGTTCATCTTACTTATCTTAGATTACTTATATTCCCCATCCCGTCTATGAAGGGCTCACTGCATAAAACATCTCCACTCCAGAGAAAATGTTTCTTCTCACTGGAAGGCCAGGGGAGTATTGGGAGAAATTGAGGCTTTCCCTTACAGATATGGGGGAGGGGCAACATCACCTAAAGTACAGCTATGGGTGGAATTGAAAGGAAGCCATTATAGGGCGCTCCTTCCACACAAGAAGCAAATGTTATCTGGAAGGACTAGTAATCCATTGGACCAATGGGGATTAAACATTCTCCAATACATTGAGACACCATGAAATGTTACTGGCCTGTGATTGGCTCTCCTATTGTTAGTGAAGTGAGACTCTCCTTGTCGATGTCATTAATGGAAAGAAACCATGTGAAATGTTTCCCCCAAAACCAAAAAGGTGACCCCCCCATGGGTAGGTATCTATCCTACTATTCCTAAAAACTAAAAAACTACTAGTTAGGAGTCAATATAAAGCACTTTATACTGTTTTTAATTGATTATATATATATATGTACGTATTTTTTCTATTTTCTATTTTTGTATATGCATTTTGTAATAAATTTTGGAGTAAACCTTATTGTTAAAAGTAAATGTGACCGACTTCCCTGTTGCCAATTACATGCAGTCTATATAGCCGACGTATACAGGGTTGTTAAACAGTGGATATAACAGTTACATGTTTTCACACAAACAACATCACAATTAGCAACATTGTCTCAATTTGATCAATACAGCTGTCCATAATGATAGCTATAAAGGTTTGGCCCCAAAAAGATGGCCGCGACCATACATACTTCAAGAAAATTGCGCCAAACTATTATAAAAGAAGTCCAGGCAAGGGGATTGTCCTATCACATCCCCCGGACGAAGCCACGTGACCCTGTGGCGCAACAAGTTGGGGAGGGGCTTTGACGTCACCATGACAACCCAACTTCAGTAACGGCGGGTATAGACAGTGTGTGTAGACACACGGAGGAAGCCTGTCACATCCGCATTTAGCGGTTTTATCTATTACAAAGCGCATTGAAATTATTGACATGTGAGGTCATATAGAGGGCATTAAATAAATCTTTTTATTAAAACGATAAGGCACCAAATATCTCTTCTTTCTTCCACTATACTAACGAGGAGAAAAATAGGGAGATGGAGCCACATCCAGCATCAGAAGGAAGCAGAGATCATCATGTCCATACAAGCACATTAGAAGTGACCAATCCAGGAAAACCCAGGGGAGGTCCAAAGGATCTCATCAATACAAACCTCTTAAAAGCTGTGTCAGCCCAGCAATAGGCTAACAAGAAGGTGAGCCCATAAAAGGGTCAATATTCAAGCAAGGATTTATTTCTACAGTTCCTTATATACAGCAATTACTATTGTGGACACGAATAGAATACTCCGCTATTATTCATAGACTTTGGACACCATTTCATTTTTACATTCTTTTTCATCTTTTCATTTTCAAAATTTTGTGATTATATTTCATTTATATTTTTTATTTTTATTTATGTTTTATATATTTTTCAATTATTCATATTTATTATTCATTTCTTATTTAAAAACAAAAATTCACACATATATATCCAGAAAATCTTTTTGCTGTACTTTATAAGGATTTCTCTTATTTTTTCATATGTGAATTATTCATGATAAAATCCAGCCAGAGTTTATTAATAACAATCTAATATATAATTTATATAGATATACCTTATTGTAAGGGCGCGGCCCTATCTATTAACTTACATTTTATCATCCTACTATTCCTGATATGAGTTTGTAGTCCCTGCTACTACAGGAAACATGCGGGCGATCATTTACACCTTTTACAGCAGGACAGTAAATATCAGAACACAATTCAAACATCAGACCAACAGCAGGAAGTCTGCTAACTGAATGTGTAATGCAATCTGTCATTAGCATTCCCAGAGTTCCCTCTGCAACATAGTTGTATCAGCTGTTGGTCCTGTCTGTAGATCTGTTATTTTCCCACCTTCTGTAACAGGGTGACAACCCTGATCATTCTGCAGGAACATTACACAGCAGCGTTGTCACCCTGTACAGGGAAGTCTTAGATAGATTATAAGTAAGACACACAACAAGTAAAGCCCAACTTCAGCTAACACTTCTACAGCAGTTACAGCAACAGGTTCTCTATAAGGTCCAACCCCCCATATGAATGACAACTGACAGTTGTGAGCACCCCCAGCAGTGTTATAGGATTTGCCCCAACCCCTCCAACTGCCATTTTTCCCAAAAGACTTGGTCTTCTACAGGAAGTAGACAAAAAATATCTACTGGGAGGGACAACAAAAAAATAAAACAATAGGAGACTCGGAAAAACAAAACCTGCTCTGCTAATGACAGATTTCATTATTAATGTCATTATTGATTTTGCCCATAGTTACACTTTGGTGCCAACGTTGTAATATTTCCAGGGAGAAGAAGTTTTCTTTACAAACTTTCCACCAAAAAGAGATGTGTGCACTCAGAGTGATTATTGTGAACCCCAATCAGAGGAATGTCAGTCCCCCGGAAGAAGTGGTAGGAATATGACCGCACACTCAGCACTTTGTAAGTTCAGATCTCTGGCAGTTGTATTGTGTGATTAGTCTATGGAGAGGAGTAATAGCTGGAAAGAGAAAACATGGAACAAGGATTTCTGATCTTCACCTGATGGAATCCCATTTGGCAGAACCACATGGAACACAAGTGGCCAGCTGGGCTTACGTTTTACTGCTGAATACATCCCCTAAATCAGCAGTAACTCAGTATTGGAAGGCCTGCATCAGCTTGGGATGTTGTTTTCTCACTGAACAGAGACTTCTTTCTAGCTGGTGTCACAGACACAGACCTGCCTGAAAGGTTGTCACCCATGAGAAGATATCCTACAACCTCACAAACACCCCCTTTCCTCTCTCTGATCACAATCTCATCACCTTCACAGTGTCCTCATCTTCAAACACCTATCCCTCCAATCAGCAATCACCTGCAGAAACCTTCACAACTTGAACCCTTCTCCTTTCCACTCTGCAACTGACCAACTCTATGACAGAATCTCTCCCCTGTCCTGCCCTGACCTGGCCACTTCTGTCTACAACAGTTCACTTTCATCCACATTAGACTCACTTGCTCCTCTAACATGAAGCATCAGGCCCCGACCATTACAACCTTGGCAGACTGACAACACCAGAGATCTTATAGACATAGTCGTGTGCTGGAGCGAATGTGGCATAAAACCAAATCTCACCAAGCATTCACCCGATATAAATCTGCTTTCTTCACATACAATTCCTCCCTCCATGCTGCCAAACAAGGTTTCTCAGAAGCCCGTCTCACCACCTGCCCCTGGATCCTGTCCCCTCACAACTACTATGGTCACCTCTTCTTCCATCCTATGCTCCCTCACATCTTCAATCTCTCCATCTCTACTGGTGCCTTCCCCTCCCCTCTAAAGCATGCGCACATCACTCCCATACTTAAAAAGCCCTCCATGGACCCCACCAACCTGAACAACTTAAGACCCATCCCCCTGCTCTTGTTTACCTTTAAACTCTTAGAACGCTTAGTCTACAATCGCCTGAGCTCCTAACTCACCAACAACAACCTTCTTGACCCTTTACAGTCTGGCTTTCACTCACTACACTCCACTGAAACTACCCTACTAAACCTCACTAATGACCTACTAACTGCTAAACCAATGGCCACTGCTCCTTACTCTTACTACATGACCTCTCCGCGGCTTTTGATATGGTTGACCATCCCCTCCTCCTCAAAAAACTCCATTCTCTTGGCCTTCAAGACTCCACTCTCTCCTGGTTCTCCTCCTACCTATCACAGTGCTCCTTCAGCAATACCTTTAACTCGGTCTCCTCCTCTCCACTCCCTCTTTCTGTAGGGGTTCCTCAAGGTTCTGTCCTTGGACCCCTCCTCTTCTCCATCTACACCTCCTCCCTTGGTCACTTGATAAACACCCATGGCTTTAAGTACCATCTCTATGCTGATGACAAACAAATCTATCTTTTTCCTCCTCACCTCACCCCTTCAGTCTCCTCCTCACCTCACCCCTTCAGTCTCCTCTCGCATTACTACCCTAGAAAGCGACATATCAGCATGGATGTCACTCCACTTCCTCAAACTCAATCTTTCCAAAATTGAGCTCTTAGTATTCCCTCCAGCCTGTGCCCTCTTCCCTGACTTCTCCATCAAGATCAATAACACAATCATCAGTCCCTCCCTCATGCCAGGGTGCTAAGTGTAATCCTAGACTCCCATCTGTCCTTTCATTCCCAAATCCAATCGCTGTCCAAATCTTGTAGACTTCACCTCCTCAACATCTCCATGATACGGCCGTTCTTAACCTCGGAAACCACTAAGCAACTTATGCTCTCCCTTGTTATATCTCGCCTTGACTATTGTAACTCCCTCCTCATTGGCCAAACTCATTGCAGGCTATCCCCTCTTCAGTCTATCATGAATGCTGCTGCCATCATCCACCTTACTTAACGTTCTGTATCAGACACCCCTATCTGCCAATCCCTCCACCCCTCTCTGTCAATCCCTCCACTGGCCTCCATTCAGTGTACTCCACCAATCCCTCCACTGGCCTCCATTAGGTGTTCTCCACCCCTCTCTGCCAATCCCTCCACCCCTCTCTGCCGATCCCTCCACTGGCCTACACCCCTCTCTGCCAATCCCTCCACTGGCCTCCATTCAGTGTTCTCCACCCCTCTTTGCCAATCCCTCCACTGGCCTACACCCCTCTCTGCCAATCCCCCCACTGGCCTCCACTCAGTGTCCTTCACCCCACTCTGCCAATCCCTCCACTGGCTTCCCATTGCCCAATGAATAAAATTCAAAACATTAACATATAAAGCCATTTATAACTCTGCCCCAAATTACATCACCAATCTTGTCTCCAAATATCACCCAAACAGTCCTCTGTGTTTCTCGCACGATCCCCTGCTCTCTTGTCTCCTCCCCCCATGCTCGTTTACAGAGCTTCCCCCATCCTCTGGAACTCTCTACCCCAATTTATCAGACTATTGCATATTCTGCTCACTTTTAGGCGATCTCTGAAAACCTCTCTCTTCAGGGAAGCATATCCTGCCCTCAGCTAATAATGGAATCTTCTACTCTTCCCTCCTAGATTGTAAGCTCCGAGGAGCAGGGCCCTCCTATCCCTCTTGTATTGAACTGTATTGTCTCCCGTTATATTGTAAAGCGCTGAGCAAACTATTGGCGCTATATAAATCCTGTATAAAAATAATAATATTAATGAGAGATGAAATGTGGAAAGAAGGCATTGATAATGGGAGAGGAGATGGAACATGTAATGGGAAGAATGGACAAGGTGGGCTTAGCTGGAGACCTCAAGCCTGGCTGATCATGTATCAATAGTCAGAAGAACCTGGAATGGACTCTCCCACTGAGGCTTCAGAGACTTGGTAAGATGACAATAGACCCCATCCTAGTCTCTGGTACTGAGGCAGTGTTGGGCATGTTTTACCTCAGGATCCAGAAATGAAGAAAATGCTTGGAAACACAACTCAGTTGGTGTATCATGAAAATGCATTACATGTTCATTCAAAGCTCCATAAAAAAAGATAAAGATGAGAATCATGAGGGAAGCTGTTCAGTTATTGATGCTTATCTTAAAAAGATTGTCAAAAGATACAATATTCAAATCCCTTCTAGTTGTGTATTGATGGAGATAAGCACTAAACTCAGTTCATCCGATCATTACATTCCAGTTTGCTCAGATTTTAGTTTGTTTCTTTTAAAGTAACATTTTATCTTTTCCCTTCTTCTCTAGTTTGTGGGATGACATTGGGGATGTGAAACTAACTTGTGACACCTGAAACTTATTTAATATCCCTTTTATTCCAGAATTTAATCAATGCAGAAATTTGTGAATCCTCCGGTGATAGATTAGACCGGCATTAACTGTAAAAGTTTTGTCACATTGAGAGCATTAAAATGGCTTCTCTCCAGTGTGAATCCTCTGGTGTGTGATAAGATGTGACTTCCGTGTAAAAGCTTTATCACATTCAGAACACTGATATGGCTTCTCTCCAGTGTGAATCCTCTGGTGTCTGATAAGATGTGACTTCTGAGTAAAAGCTTTGTCACATTCAGAACACTGATATGACTTCTCTCCAGTGTGACTCCTCTGGTGTGTGATAAGATGTGACTTCACTGTAAAAGCTTTATCACATTCAGAACACTGATATGACTTCTCTCCAGTGTGAATCCTCTGGTGTCTGATAAGATGCGACTTCCGTGTAAAAGCTTTATCACATTCAGAACACTGATATGGCTTCTCTCCAGTGTGAATCCTCTGGTGTGTTATAAGCTCTGACTTCACTGTAAAAGCTTTATCACATTCAGAACACTGATATGACTTCTCTCCAGTGTGAATCCTCTGGTGTCTGATAAGAAGTGACTTATCTGTAAAAGCTTTATCACATTCAGAACACTGATATAACTTCTCTCCAGTGTGAATCCTCTGGTGTGTGATAAGATGTGACTTCAGAGTAAAAGCTTTATCACATTCAGAACACTGATATGGCTTCTCTCCAGTGTGAACAATCTGGTGTCTGATAAGATGTGACTTCACTGTAAAAGCTTTATCACATTCAGAACACTGATATGGCTTCTCTCCAGTGTGAACTCTTTGGTGTATTATAAGGTCTCTCTCGCTTATAAACGTTTTACCACATTCAGAACAAGGATATGGCTTCTCTCCCTTGCAAGCCTTCTGGTGTGTGATATATTTTCTCTCCATTGTAAAATCTCCAAACAAGTAGTTTGAAATGACTCCTCTTATGTATACTTAGTTGGACTTTATTGTAAAGCCATTGTCACTTCCAGAACACTGAAATTACTTTTCTCCTGCTGGATCAATGTGGAAGAGGATCCAAACCATGACTTTTAGAACACAGATATGACTTGTATCCCGTGTGAATCCTCCAGTGAGCTGCAGTAAAGACTTTCAGTCAATTAAGACACCCATATGTCTTGTTTTCCATGTGACTCAGCTGTATTCATGAAGACCAAAATGTCCTAAAACCTGGTTCATCAATCTACCTGTAGAGAAAGAAAAAATAATTCTATATAAAGGGCTACATAAAGTTGCTTTCTATTTTTAATATTCATTACTAAATATATCTTATGAATAGAAAGAATATGTACAGCATTATCTATAGTATTTTTTTAATCAAATAGATTTTATTAAGAAAGTTTATAAGTGCGCACAGTATTCCCAACATTCAGCCCAGACAATGGAGTCATACATTCTCACGTATAGGCAGTTGTGGCACTGTTACAGATCATACAGAACAATAACTTGCTTTGTCTATGGTGTCACTTTTACCTTTTATAAACAAATGAACATAGAAAAGAAGAAACAACCTAGAACAATTCAGCTGTACACGGCAAGTAACTCCCCCCAGTACATACATAGATAGCTGACACCGATCAATGAGGCCCGTGTCTACAGGATCATACCCCAAGTATGGGTCTCCCATGTAGTTGGTCTCAGAGACTCCGCTCTCTCCTGGCTCTCCTATCTATCACAGCGCTCCTTCAGTGTTACCTATAATGCTGCCACATCCCCTTCACTCCCTCTCTCTGTTGGGGTCCCTCAAGGTTCTGTCCTCGGACCCCTCCTCTTCTCCATCTACACCTCCTCCCTTGGCCAATTGATAAACTCCCACGGCTTCAACTACCATCTCTATGCTGATGACACACAAATCTATCTCTCTACCCCCCACCTCACCCCCTCAGTCTCCAATCGCATCAATAGCCTACTAAGTGACATATCGGACTGGATGTCATTCAACTTCCTCAAACTCAACCTTTCCAAAACTGAGCTTCTAGTATTCCCCCCAACCCGACTTCTCCATCAAGATCAACAACACTATTATTATTATTATACAGTATTTATATAGCGCCAACACTTTGCTCAGCTGTACATTATAATGGGAGACAGTACAAGGTGGATGAGTCTGGCTGTAGAATTCAGGATAGACTGAAGTGGGGATAGCCTGTGTTGGGGTAGGCCGGTGAGGAGGGAGTTACAGTAGTCAAGTCGTGATATAATAAGGGAGTGAATGAGTTGCTTTGTAGTTTCTGGAGTTAGGAACGTGCGTATTTTGGAGATGTTACAGAGGTGGAGTCTGTATGAATTTGTCAGCGATTGGACCTGGGGCTGGAAAGACAGATTGGAGTCTAGAATGACACCTAATACTCTGGCTTGCGGGGTGGGACTGATGGTGATGTTGTTGGTCATGATGAAGAGGTCAGGGGGGCACAGGCTGGGGGGAAAACTAGGAGCTCGGTTTTGGCAAGGTTTAATTTGAGGAATTGGAGTCTGATATGTCCAGTCTGATATGTCGTTCAGAAGGCTAGAGATTCGGGCGGAGACTGAAGGGGTGAGACGGGGGGGTAGAGAGATAGATTTTGAGTGTCATCGTCATAGAGATGGTAGTTGAAGCCGTGGGAGTGTATTAGTTGACCAAGGGAGGAGGTGTAGATGTAGAAGAGAAGGGGCCCGAGGACAGAACCTTGGGGGACCCCCAACAGAGAGGGGGAGGTGGCAGCATTATAGGTAACACTGAAGAAGCGTTGTGATAGATAGGAAAAGAGCCAAGAGAGAGCGGAGTCTCTGAGGCCAAAAGAGTATAGTTTTTTGAGGAGGAGGGGGTGGTTGACCGTGTCGAAAGCTGCAGAGAGGTCGAGGAGTAGTAGCACTGAGTAGTGGCCATTGGCTTTGGAGGCTAGCAGGTCATTGGTGAGTTTGAGTAGGGCGGTTTCAGTGGAGTGTAGGGGACAGAAGACAGATTGTAGGGGATCAAGGAGGTTGTTGTCGGTGAGGTGGGAACTCAGGTGATTATAGACTAAGCGTTCAAGGAGTTGGGATGTAAATGGCAGCAGGAAGATGGGTCTTAGGTTGTTTAGGTCAGAGGGATCCAGGGAGGGTTTTTAAAGTATGGGAGTGATGTGCGCATTCTTCAGAGGGGAGGGCAATGTGCCAGTAGAGAGGGAAAGATTAAAGATGTGGGTGAGGGAGCGTAGGATGGCGGAGGAGGGTGATCATAGGAGTTGTGTAGGGAAAGGGTCAAGGGGGCAGGTGGTAAGGTGAGCTTCAGAGAAGAGCTTAGTGATTATCAGTCTCACCCCTCATGCCAGGGTACTAGGTGTCATCCTAGACTCCAATCTGTCCTTTCAGCCTCAGGTCTAATCACTGACAAACTCATGTAGACTCCTCCTCCGCAACATCTCCAATATACGCCCGTTCCTAACCTCATAAACCACTAAGCAACTCATTCACTCCCTTATTATATCACGCCTTGACTATTGTAACTCCCTCCTCACTGGCCGACCTCATCGCAGACTATCCCCACTCCAGTTCATCATGAATGTTGCTGCCAGACTCATTCACCTTACTAACCGTTCTGTATCAGCCACGTCTCTGCCAATCCCTCCACTGGCCTCCACTCAGTATCCTCCACCCCTCTCTGCCAATCCCTCCACTGGCCTCCACTCAGTGTCCTCCACCCCTCTCTGCCAATCCCTCCACTGGCCTCCACTCAGTGTCCTCCACCCCTGTCTGCCAATCCCTCCACTGGCTTCCAATTGCCCAGCGGATAAAATTGAAAACACTAACACTGACGTATAAAGCCGTTCATAACACTGCCCTGAACTACATCACCGACCTTGTCTCTAAATACCACCCAAACCGTACTCTCCGCTCCTCGCAAGACCTCCTACTCTCTAGCTCCCTTGTCTCCTCCTCCCATGCTCATCTCCAGGATTTCTCATGGGCTTCACCCATCCTCTGGAACTCCCTACCCCAAGCTATCAGGCTATCGCCTCCTCTGCTCACTTTTAGGCGCACTCTGAAAACTCATCTCTTCAGGGAAGCCTACCCCGACCCCAGCTAACTACTGGAATCCCCTACTCCCCCAACCACTCCATCACCCACAGCTAATTACCTCTTGTACCACTATCCCCTCTCTCCTAGATTGTAAGCTCCAAGGAGCAGGGCCCTCTAATCCCTCTTGTACTGAACTGTATTGTTACTGTACTGTCTTCCTGCATAAAGTAAAGAGACCAAGAGGCACACCCGAGGAATATTGAACACCAACATTATAATACTGGTCATATCGTTCCACTTTTTGAATAATTTTGGACATCTCCAAAACATGTGTATCAAATCCCCGACATCAACACTACAATTGGGGTATTAAGGGGAAATCCCTCCTGTCCTAGCTGAACAATTGAGCTGGAGTCCTGAAAGCTCTATGCAAAATAAATGACTGAGTTTCTGTGAAGAGGACAGAGAGATGAGAGGTATGGAGGTCACAATCACCTCCCACCACTCTCTCTTAGAGTCAAAAGACTGGAATAAATAGATGAGAGATCATGCCTTTCCCACTGGTGCCATCTGAAGCCCATTAACAAGTGTGAGAGTGATGTGAAATCTGTATCTGATGGAAGTAGCAACCGATGGATGGGATCTAATGTGTCTACTAAGTCCCACCTGGTAAGATGTTGAAGTTGGGCAGCTATAAAATAAAGTCTAACATTTGGTATTGCTAGGCCTCCTTGGTCTTCACCATACTGTAGAGTAGTGACTGTGATTCTAGCTGACGGCTTCTTCTATATGAGTTCTCCAAACTGGGAGTCTATACTGGAGAACCACTTACGAGGTGTCCACATGGGAGAATTGTGGAGTATACAGTTGAAACTCGAAAAATTAGAATATGGTGCAAAATTTCATTTATTTCAGTGCAGCAACTGAAAAGGTGAAACTAATACCGTATTTTTCGCCGTATAAGACGCACTTTTTCTTCCCCAAAACTGGGGGGAAATGTCAGTGCGTCTTATGGAGCGAATATGGAGCGGCCGGTCTGGTATTTCCACCGCGGCCGTGTCAGAATACCGGGCCGGCCGCTCAGCTCTGCAGCGGGACCTTACCTGTTCCTCTATCCAGCGGCACGCTGTCTTCCCGGCTTCTGTAGTGTGGGCACTGGGCATGACAGCCGGGTGCCAAGTGCGCATGCGCAAGAAGCGGTGCTTTTTGTGAACGGTAAGGCGGTACCTGGGACACATGACAGATCCCAGAAGCCGGACCAATCACAAAGCGCAAGTGCTTCTCGCTCATGCGCACTGGGCACCCGGCTGTCATGCCGAGCGCCATTACAGAAGTCGGGAAGACAGAAGTCGGCTGTCATGCCGAGCGCCATTACAGAAGTCGGGAAGACAGCACGCGGCTGGATAGAGGAACAGGTAAGATCAAACAAAAACTCTGCGGAAGTAAGAGCGGGTACCTGTCAAATTCAGGTACCCGCTCCCCACCTCCCCAAAGGTCAGCAGTCATCTGTACTGTCCGCAGTCTCTGGTCATCCCTGTGCTGTCCGCAGTCTCTGGTCATCCCTGTGCTGTCCGCAGTCTCTGGTCATCCCTGTGCTGTCCGCAGTCTCTGGTCATCCCTGTGCTGTCCGCAGTCTCTGGTCATCCCTGTGCTGTCCGCAGTCTCTGGTCATCCCTGTGCTGTCCGCAGTCTCTGGTCATCCCTGTGCGGTCTGCAGTCTCTGGTCATCCCTGTGCTGTCCGCAGTCTCTGGTCATCTCCTGTACTGTGTCCGCAGTCTCTGGTCATCCCTGTACTGTATCTGCAGTCCATTAGTTCAGAATTTTTTTTTTTCCTGTTTTCTGCCTCTAAAACCTAGGTGCGTCTTATGGTCAGGTGCGTCTTATACGGCGAAAAATACGGTATATGAGATAGACTCATTACATGCAAAGCAAGATAGTTCAAGCCGTGATTTGTCATCATTATGATGATTATGGCTTACAGCTCATGAAAACCCCAAATCCACAATCTCAGAAAATGAGAATATTGTGAAAAGATGGAATAATCTCGGCTCAAAGTGTCCCACTCTAATCAGCTAATTAAGCCATAACACCTGCAAAGGGTTCCTGAGCCTTTAAATGGTCTCTCAGTCTGGTTCAGTAGGAATCACAATCATGGGAAAGACTGCTGACCTGACACCATCACTGACACCCTCCATAAGGAGGGAAATCCTCAAAAAGGTAATTGCAGAAGAAGTTGGATGTTCCCAAAGTACTGTATCAAAGCACATTAATAGAAAGTTATGTGAAAGGGAAAAGTGTGGAAGAAAAAGGTGCACAAGCAGCAGGGATGACCACAGCCTGGAGAGGATTGGCAGGAAAAAGCTATTCAAAAATGTTGGGGACTTTCACAAGGAGTGGACTGAGGCTAGAGTCAGTGCATCAAGAGCCACCACACACAGACGGATCCTGGACATGAACTTCAAATGTCGTATTCCTCTTGTCAAGCCGCACCTGAACAACAAACAATGACAGAAGCATCTTACCTGGGCTAAAGAAAAACAGACCTGGTCTGCTGCTCAGTGGTCCAAAGTCCTCTTTTCTGATCAGAGCAACTTTTGCATCTCATTTTGAAACCAAGGACCCCGAGTATGGAGGAAGAATGGAGAGGCCCAAGGACCCAGAGTATGGAGGAAGAATGGAGAGGCCCAAGGACCCAGAGTATGGAGGAAGAATGGAGAGGCCCAAGGACCCAGAGTATGGAGGAAGAATGGAGAGGCCCAAGGACCCCGAGTATGGAGGAAGAATGGAGAGGCCCAAGGACCCCGAGTATGGAGGAAGAATGGAGAGGCCCAAGGACCCCGAGTATGGAGGAAGAATGGAGAGGCACACACTGCAAGATGCTTGAAGTCCAGTGTGAAGTTTCCACAGTCTGTGTTGATTTGGGGAGCCATGTCATCTGCTGGTGTTGGCCCACTGTGCTTCATTAAGTCCAGGGTCACCACAGCCATCTACCAGGAGATTTTGGAGCACTTCATGCTTCCTTCCGCAGACCAGCTTTATGAGGATGCTGACTCATTTTCCAGCAGAACTTGGCACCGCCCACACTGCCAAAAGCACCAAAACCTGGTTCAATGACCGTGGGATTACTGTGCTTGATTGGCCAGCAAACTCGCCTGACCTGAACCCCATAGAGAATATATGGGGCATTTCCAAGAGAAAGATGAGAGACATGAGACCGCACAATGCAGAAGAGCTGAAGGCCGCTATTGAAGCATCCTGGTCTTCCATAACACCTCAGCAGTGCCACAGGTTGTTAGCTTCCATGCCACGCCACATTGAGGCAGTAATTGCTGCAAAAGGGGCCCAAACCAAGTACTGAGTACATATGCAGCTTCTACTTTTCAGAGGTCCGATATTGTTCTATGTACAATCCGTGTTTTATTGATTGCATGGAATATTCTCATTTTCTGAGATTGTGGATTTGGGGTTTTCATGAGCTGTAAGCCATAATCATCACAATGATGACAAATCACGGCTGGAACTATCTTGCTTTGCATGGAATGAGTCTCATATATTAGTTTCACCTTTTAAGTTGCTGCACTGAAATAAATGAATGAATCAATGAATGAATGCACCAGATTCTCATTTTTCCCAGCACGCACACTCCGCTCCTCACAAGACCTCCTTCTCTCTAGTTCCCTGGTCTCCTCCTCCCATGCCCGCCTCCAGGACTTCTCCAGGGTGTCACCCATCCTCTGGAACTCCCTGCCCCAACCCATCAGATTATCACCTACTCTCCTCTCCTTTAGGCGCACCCAGAAAACCCATCTCTTCAGGGAAGCCTACCCCACCCCCTGCTAACTTGCCGACCTCCTCCACTCTTCCTACCACTCCATCCCCCACAGCTATCTCCTCCTGTGCCACCATCCCCCCCTCCTAGATTGTAAGATCGAAAGAGCAGGGCCCTCGATCCCCTCATGTTTTGCATTGTATTGGTATTGTTCTGTCACATATTCTGTCCCCCTTTGTAATGTACAGCGCTGAGCGAACTATTGGCGCTTTATAAATACTGTATAATAATAATTTTTCGAGTTTCACCTGTATACCCTGATCCCACAGATCACCTACCTCCCCCATATCCCAAAGATCACCTACCTTCCCCATATACACCCAGATCCCACAGATCACCTACCTCCCCTGCACTCACATATCCCACAGATCACCTACCTCCCCCATATACACTCAGATCCCACAGATCACCTACCTTCCCCATATACACCCAGATCCCACAGATCACCTACCTCCCCTGCACTCACATATCCCACAGATCACCTTCCTGCCCCATACACATGCAGATGCCACAGATCACCTACCTCCCCCATATACAAAAAGATCCCGCTGATCACTTACCTCCCCCATACACTCCCAGTTCCCATAGATCATCTACATCCCCCATGTGCACTCAGATCCCCTACCTCCCCCATATACAGACAGATCACACAGGTCACCTACCTCCCCATATGCACCCAGATCCCTCAGATCAGCTACCTCCCCCATATACATCCAGATCACCTACCTCCCACATATACACCCAGATCCCACAGACCACCTACCTCCCCCATATACACCCAGATCCCACAGATCACCTACCTACCCCATATACAGACAGATCACACAGATAACCTACCTCCCCATATACACCCAGATCCCACAGATCACCTTCCTACCCCATACATACACAAATCCCATATATCACCTACCTCTCCTTATACATCCAAATCCCAGAGATCACCGACCTCCCCTATATATACCCAGATCGCACATATCACCTACCTCTCCCATACATACACCCAGATCATCTACCTACAACATACACCCAGATCCCACATATCACCTACCTCTCCCATATATACACCCAGATCACCTACCTAAAACATACACCCAGATCCCACATATCACCTACCTCTCCCATACATACACACAGATCACCTACCTAAAACATACACCCAGATCACCTACCTCCCTAAAACATAACCAGATCCCACAGATAACCTATCTTTCCCATACGCACCTACCTCCTCCATATAAACCCAGACCCCACAGATCATCTACCTTCCCATATACACCCTCCACCCCTCTCTGCCAATCCCTTCACTGACCTCTACTCAGCATCCTCTCCCCTCTCTGCCAATCCCTTCACTGACCTCAGCTCAGCATCCTCCACCCCTCTCTGCCAATCCCTCCACTGGCCTCCACCCCTCTCTGCCAATCCCTCCACTGGCCTCCACCCCTCTGTGCCAATCCCTCCACTGGCTTCCACTAACCCAACCTATAAAATTCTAAATACTAACCACAGCATACAAAGCCATCCACAACCCCGGCCCTAGATACCACTCGAAGTAAAACCAGGAAATAGACCGCTTTATTTTAACACAGACACAAGATATAAACATTCAAGGGAACAACCCCCCCCCTGCATATGGACACAGGGCGGGGCAAACCACATCTAGAAACCAGAGACACATCAGCAGACCCCCCCCACCAAGCCGATACACAAACACATACATCCCATAATAGTTTGCTCCCAAGCCAGACACACAATAGAACAATGGGATACACCACGTGGCAGTAAACAATGAACAACCCCCACACCCCACCTATACATGTCTACACAATACTAGGACATTCCACCCTGTACCCCTAACAGGCACAGGGTGACTTACACATAAGAGGGATATGGGGAGCTGAGACAGGGATCTCCCTACTCCTCCAACATGAGCTGTGTTCCATGGGCCCCCCACCCAAAGTCTCTCCCGTCACAGGAAGCACCTACAACAAATGGCAGAGTTGCCAGCTGACTGATTAAGCACTGAAGCACCATTTACTAATGTTGGCATGGACATATGTGGCCCCTGGACTGTTGTTACACGCAGAACTCGTGGCGGAGTTGCTAACAATAAGCGATGGGCTGTGCTGTTCACTTGCTTGAGCATTGGTGCAGTGCACATTGATGTGATAGAATCAATGGACTCTTCTTGTATCATTAATGCTTTCAGAAGATTTGTTTCTGTACGAGGACCTGTAAAGTCCCTGAGATCTGACTGTGGGACTCATTTTACAGCAGCAGAAAAGATAGAGAACTTCTTGAGTGGCAATAAGTGTAAATGGGAACTCAACCCACCTCATTCCTCACATGGGAGGCTCTTGGGAACGCATGATTGGAGTTGCAAGAAAGATCCTGGACTCTATGCTACTGGACCAGAAAACATCTCAATTTACTCATGAAATCTTAGTCACTCTTCTTGCAGAAGTGTCCGCTATAATCAATGCAAGGCCATTGGTCCCTGTGTCCTCAGATCCCGAGTTCCCAGTGTTGCTCACTCCAGCCACTCTTCTTACCCAAAAAACTGGGGTAGCCACTATTCCCACAGAGGAACTTGATTACCCCAACATTTACAAGCATCAATGGCGACGGGTTCAACATCTTGCTAATGTGTTCTGGAATCGCTGGAAGATGGAGTACCTTTCTACCCTTCAAAGTCGTAATAAATGGCAAACTAGCAAACCCAATCTACAAGTGGGAGACGTAGTTGTTTTGAAGGAGACAGATTCCCATGGTAACCATTGGCCCATGGCTCTTATTACAAAGACTATGCCAAGTAACGATGGAAAGGTACGCAAGGTAGAAGTTAGAGTCATGAAAGAAGGTTCTGCACACCTTTACTTCAGGCCTATAAAGGAACCAAAGAGGAAGACAAGTCATCCACCTGAATTACAGGGAGGTAAGAAGGAAGGTGCATGTTGCTGCCTTCTCCTCTGAATATGGATTTCCATGTCTCAGCCTGGACTTTCCACACCAACATCTGCAAGTATTATGCTGAATGTTTGCATTGTTTTCCTTTGTTCTTCCCTTCCCTCTTGTTTTGCAGATGTTCCCGGAAAGAATCTTCATTATTTATATTGGACTTGAACTAAAGTTTATTTGGTTTAATGTTGTATAGATAGCCCCTCCCCCTTTCCCAGAAATGCATTGCAGTTCTAGCCTCATGGCAAGAAGCAGAAACATGATGATCTTTTGACCGATCGAATGTTCATTGTTGTAAGATTCTCTCAGTTTATGGAAGAAACTTCACAAGATCTACAAGATGTCTTATCGATGGAGTCACTGACTGTGGTATCCAACTGAGGATGAAGTTATCACCATCTCATCACAACTGTAAGTTACAGAGATCACACTATCAATGCTTAGATTGGAGAGACAGAACACCTATACATAGCCATCCCCGGCTTCTCACCCCTCCCCCATACATACCCGTCCCAGGCTTCTCACCCCTCCCCCATACATACCCGTCCCAGGCTTCTCACCCCTCCCCCATACATACCCATCCCAGGCTTCTCACCCCTCCCCCATACATACCCGTCCCAGGCTTCTCACCCCTCCCCCATACATACCCGTCCCAGGCTTCTCACCCCTCCCCCATACATACCCATCCCAGGCTTCTCACCCCTCCCCCATACATACCCGTCCCAGGCTTCTCACCCCTCCCCATACATATCCGTCCCCGGCTTCTCACCCCTCTCGCACACATACCCGTCCCCAGCTTCTCACCCCTTCCCCATACACATCCCTCCTCAGCTTCTCACCCCTCCCCAGCTTCTCACCCCTCCCCATACACATTCCTCCCCTGCTTCTCACCCCTCCCCATACACATCCCTCCCCTGCTTCTCACCCTCCCCCATACACATCCCTCCCCAGCTTCTCACCCCTCCCCCATACACATCCCTCCCCAGCTTCTCACCCCTCCCCCATACACATCCCTCCCCAGCTTCTCACCCCTCCCCCATACACAACCCTCCTCAGCTTCTCATCCCTCCCCATACACATCCCTCCTCAGCTTCTCACCCCTCCCCCATACACATCCCTCCCTAGCTTCTCATCCCTCCCCATACACATCCCTCCTCAGCTTCTCACCCTCCCCCATACACATCCCTCCTCAGCTTCTCACCCCTCCCCCATACACATCCCTCCCCAGCTTCTCACCCCTCCCCCATACACATCCCTCCCCAGCTTCTCACCCCTCCCCCATACACATCCCTCCCCAGCTTCTCACCCCTCCCCCATACACATCCCTCCCCAGCTTCTCACCCCTCCCCCATACACATCCCTCCCCAGCTTCTCACCCCTTCCCCATACACATCCCTCCCCAACTTCTCACCCCTACCCCATACACATCCCTCCCCAGCTTCTCACCCCTCCCCCATACACATCCCTCCCCAGCTTCTCACCCCTCCCCCATACACATCCCTCCTCAGCTTCTCACCCCTCCCCCATACACATCCCTCCCCAGCTTCTCACCCCTCCCCCATACACATCCCTCCCCAGCTTCTCACCCCTCCCCCATACACATCCCTCCTCAGCTTCTCACCCCTCCCCCATACACATCCCTCCCCAGCTTCTCACCCTCCCCCATACACATCCCTCCCCAGCTTCTCACCCCTCCCCCATACACATCCCTCCCTAGCTTCTCATCCCTCCCCATACACATCCCTCTTCTGCTTCTCATCCCTCCCCATACACATCCCTCCTCAGCTTCTCACCCCTCCCCCCATACACATCCCTCCCTAGCTTCTCATCCCTCCCCATACACATCCCTCCTCTGCTTCTCATCCCTCCCCATACACATCCCTCCTCAGCTTCTCACCCCTCCCCCATACACATCCCTCCTCAGCTTCTCACCCCTCCCCCATACACATCCCTCCCTAGCTTCTCATCCCTCCCCATACACATCCCTCCTCAGCTTCTCACCCCTCCCCCATACACATCCCTCCCTAGCTTCTCACCCCTCCCCCATACACATCCCTCCCCAGCTTCTCACCCCTCCCCCATACACATCCTTCCCCAGCTTCTCACCCCTCCCCATACACACCCCTCCTCAGCTTCTCACCCCTCCCCCATACACATCCCTCCTCAGCTTCTCACCCCTCCCCCATACACATCCCTCCCCAGCTTCTCACCCCTCCCCATACACATCCCTCCCCAGCTTCTCACCCCTCCCCCATACACATCCCTCCCCAGCTTCTCACCCCTCCCCCATACACATCCCTCCCCAGCTTCTCACCCCTCCCCCATACACATCCCTCCCCAGCTTCTCACCCCTCCCCCATACACATCCCTCCCCAGCTTCTCACCCCTCCCCCATACACATCTCCCCCAGCTTCTCAAACCTCCCCCATACACATCCCTCCCCTATGCACACCCCCCAAGCTTCTCAAACCTACCTCATACATATCCTCTCCCAACGTTTCACCACTTCCCATATATATCACTGCCCAGCTTCTCACCCCCTCCCCCATACACATCCCTTCTGAGCTTCTCACCCCTCCTCCATACACATCTCTCCCCAGCTTCTCACCCCTCCCCCATACATATCTTCCTTAGCTTCTTGCCCCTACACCATACACAGCTGTAACGGAACTGACCCCAGACTGTGCTTGAGGACTTCCGTTAGAATACTGCTTCCCCCTCCGAACACCAACCACAGACACCACAGCCGACCATACAAGACTAGACACCAGTCCTGAAGTAAACCAGGAGGTAGACTAGTTGATTTGAACACAGATACAATATACAGTATATACACTCGGGACAGTCCCCCCACCCTGCATAATGACACAGGGCGGGGCAATCTACATTTAGTAACAAAAGACACACAGGTATTAAAACTTCACACCAGCAGACAGTCCAATCAGGAGGGAGGGCTGCTGGAGACCCGCCCCCCACTAAGCTAATACACACAAACACATACATCCCATAATAGTTTGCTCCTAAGCCAGACAGACAATAGAACAATGGGATGCAACCACATGGCATTAAACAATGAACAACCCCCCACCCCACCTAGACATGTCTACACAATGTCAGGACATCTCACCCTGCACCCCTAACAGGCACAGGGTGACTTACACATAAGAGGGATATGGGGAGCTGAGACAGGGGTCTCCCCACCTCTTCAAAGTGAGTTGTTCCATGGGCCCTGCACCCAAAGTGACTCCCGTCACAAAAGCCCTCCCCAACTTCTCACCCCTCCACCATTCGCATCCCTCCCAGTTTCTCACCCCTACCCCATACTTATCCCCTCCTAGCTTCTCATCCCTCCCCAGCTTTTCACCCCTAACCCATACACATCCCTCCCTAACTTCTCACCCCTCCCCCATATACATTAATCCCCATCTTCTCCCCTCTCCCCCCATTCACATCCCTCCCAGCTTCTGACCCCTCCCCCATACATATCCCCTCCCAGCTTCTCACCCCTCCCCCATACACAGTCCTCCCCAACATCTCACCCCTCCCCCATACACATCCCTCCCAGCTTCTCACCCCTCCCTCATACATATCCCCTCCCAGCTTTTCACCCCTCTCCATACATACCTGGTGTCTCTCCTGTTATTCTGTCTCGGACACATCAGAGGAACATGGTGGGAGATCGGCCTGAATGTCCTTCCTAGGAGGGAATACCGGAGCCATTCTGAGGCCCATTTAATGGCCAGCAATGAGGAGGAAACCAACACTGAGAAGTAGATGCTGAGATATATACAGCACGGGGCAGCACAGTGGCTGAGTGGTTAGCACTTCCACCTGGCAGTACTCGGGTTGTTGGTTCAAATCCCAACCATGGCACCACCTGCATGGGGTTTGCATGTTCTCCCTGTGCTTGCGTAGGTTTCCTCCGGGTACTCCAGTTTCCTTCTACACTACAAAGACATGCTGGGAGGTGAATTGTCTCCTAAGTGTTCCCTAGTATGTGTATGTATGAATGTGAGTTAGGACCTTAGATTGTATGCCCCTCGGGGGCGGGGATTGATAGGAATTATTATTATTATACAGTATTTATATAGCGCTAAAGGGTTTGCTCAGCGCTGTACATTATAGTGGGGACAGAACGTGAGACAGTACCGTAACAATACAATACACGAGGGGTGCGAGGGCCCTGATCCTGGGAGCTTACAATCTAGGAGGGAGGGGAGAGTGGTACAGGAGGAAGTGGCTGTGGGGGATGGAGTGGTAGGAGGAGTGGAGGAGATCGGCTGTTAGGTGAGGCCGGGGTAGGCTTCTCTGAAGGGATGGGTTTTCGGGGTGCACCTAAAGGTGAGGAGGGTAGTTGACAGTCTGATGGATTGGAGTAGTGAGTTCCAGAGGATGGGGAAAGTACTGGAGAAGTCCTGCAGTCGGGCGTGGGAGGTGGAGACCAGGGAGCTAGAAAGTAGGAGGTCTTGTGAGGAGCAAAGATTACGGGTTGGGTGATATTTGGGTATCAGGTCGGTGAGGTAGTTTGGGGCGGAGTTATGAATGGCTTTGTATGTCAATGTTAGTAGTTTGAATTTTATGCGTTGGGCAATTGGGAGCCAGTGGAGGGAATGACAGAGGGGGGTGGAGGACACTGAGTGGAGGCCAGTGGAGGGAATGACAGAGGGGGGTGGAGGACACTGAGTGGAGGCCAGTGGAGGGAATGACAGAGGGGGGTGGAGGACACTGAGTGTAGGCCAGTGGAGGGAATGACAGAGGGGGGTGGAGGACACTGAGTGGAGGCCAGTGGAGGGAATGACAGAGGGGGGTGGAGGACACTGAGTGGAGGCCAGTGGAGGGATTGGCAGAGAGGGGTGGAGGACACTGAGTGGTCAGTGGAGGGAATGACAGAGGAGGGTGGCAGATACGGAGCGGTTGGTAAGGTAGATGAATCTGGCCGCTGAGTTCAGGATAGACTGAAGCGGGGATAGTCTGTGATGAGGGAGGCCGGTGAGGAGGGAGTTGCAGTAGTCCAGACGTGAGATAATAAGGGCGTGAACGAGTAGTTTAGTAGTGTCAGGGGTTAGGAACGAACGTATTTTGGAGATGTTGCGGAGGTGGAGCCTGCATGATTTTGCCAGCGATTGGACATGGGGTTGGAAAGACAGATTGGAGTCTACAGTGACACCTAGGACTTTGGCTTGCAGGGTGGGATTCATGGTGGCGTTGTTGGTTGTGATGGAAAGGATGGGGGGGGGGGCGCGGGCTGGGGGGAAAATCAGGAGCTCAGTTTTGGAAAGGTTCAATTTGAGAAAATGGAGTGACATCCAGTCTGATATGTCGTTCAGTAGGTGGGTGATACGGGCGGAGACTGAAGGGGTGAGGCGAGGGGTGGAGAGGTAAATTTGCGTGTCATCGGCATAGAGGTGATAGTTGAAGCCGTGGGAGTGTATCAGTTTGCCAAGGGAGGAGGTGTAGATGGGGCCCAAGGACAGAGCCTTGGGGGACTCCAACAGAAAGGGGGAGAGAGGGGGAGATGGTAGCATTATAGGTAACGCTGAAGGAGCATTGGGATAGATAGGAGGAGAACCAGGAGAGGGCGGAGTCTCTGATGCCGAGGGAGTGTAGTTTATTAAGGAGGAGGAGGGGGTGGTCAACTGTGTGGAAGGCCACGGAGAGGTCGAGGAGTAGTAGCACTGAGTAGTGGCCATTAGCTTTGGCAGTTAGCAGGTCGTTGGTGATTTTGAGTAGGGCGATTTCGGTGGAGTGTAGGGGACGGAAGCCAGACTGTAGGGGTTGCTGTCAGTGAGGTGGTGTCAAGGATCTGTCAACGATCACCCTGTCACGTGTCCCCCACACGCCATGCCCACAGCGACTAGCTAACAGAGACGCGCATTTGCGGACGCAACAGGGAGCAAGCCAGAAACTTAGCAATCCATTGGTCAATCGAACCAGCTCCATATAAGTGTCCAAATGTCCGTGTATTCAATATATTCGGATTAGGACATAGGCGGGACATTAGTCCTCGGCCAACCGACCATGGGGGGCGGCTCTTGCATCTGCCCACAATATGCTGTGGATGCTGACCTGCCCAAGTCCAATTGGGCCAAGACTGGCCTGAACCCCAAGTCGGGGATTGGATTTCTGACACTAGTGCATCAGCCCGATCACGACAGTACCAAACACTGTTCAATGGTCGCGACCCAGCGTCACCTAACCGTTTCCTGCGTTTTCCTGGCTTTTCCCCCCAAGTCACAACTATGAATTTCATATGCAAGTGCAGCGCACAGAATGGCCTACAAGAAGGGAGTATGTTCATATCTCTGCAACTAATATTTCAGCTTTTATGAGAGAAGAAACATACTTCTTTGATGTGAATATTACCTATAGAGCTTTCCACCTCAGGCAGACAGTCTGCTGTCATTTAACTCCAAACCTGTTTCCCCAGAAAGTGATAACCTGATTGACACACAAGAAGTGTCACCTCCAGGAGGCGGGGCTTTAGACTCATGCTAAATGATGATTGAGTCTGTAAGGCCTATGGAGTCATTGTGTATTCATACACATCTGTAGCCCAGATCCATTGATGACCATTCATTTCCCTACTGCCCAGGGGCTCAATATACATCCTTAATGACCAGACTGTTCCTGAACACACCTTTACAATGAGAGGGCGTGGCCTCATCTCATCTACTCCAGTCTGCACCTTCATGTCACATCCCAGAAGCCCGGCTTTCAGCCTATTGATCATATCCTATCCATTCCACCTGTTATGGCTACGATTCCATATTTCTACTGATCAAATCTTTATCCACTCAAATCTTACATGTATGTTACAGGTGGGCGCTCAGGCGATTGTAGACGAAGTGCTCAAGGAGCTTGGAAGTGAGTGGCAGCAGGGAGATGGGTCTGAGGTTGTTCAGGTTTGTGGGGTCCAGGGAGGGCTTTTTGAGTATGGGGGTGATGTGCGCATGCTTTAGGGGGGAGGGGAATGTGCCAGTAGAGGGAGAGATTAAAGATGTGAGTGACGGAGCGAATGATGGAGCGGGGTGACCGGAGGAGTTGTATGGGGACAGGCTCCAGGAATGTACAATATAGATGTAAACTGACGGCGCTATATAAGTACCTGGAATAAATAATAATAATACACCCAGATCATCGATGACGAGGAGGAAGGTTCGGTCACAGATGATTGGTCCGTCTATAGCAGGGACAGGAGCCGGGACCAGGAATAGGAGATCCACCTGACTTACCCGTGTGCTCTGACATGGAGAAGATCCCATGCTGGCCCTATGGTGGCCGTGTGTTCAGGATGGAGACCGGCAATCACAGGACCTTCTAGAAGCAGATCTAATATGGCCGAAAGGAGGAAAGTGTTCCCGGGACAGGAAGTGACACAGGACAGGAAGTGACCTGGAGGTAATGACACTGAACAGGAAGTGACTCAACAGATTTATACAGAGGCTGCAGTATGGAGAGCAGACACTAGAGGGTGTGGGTCCAAAAAAGCTGAATAGCATAAAACAACAGAGAAAAAACCTGATAAGCAAAAGATGATGGCGGCTCGTAAACTTCTGTTATGAATAAAAACACAGTTATCACATTACAGTGAAGTGGATTAGATTTTTGTCCTCCATTTTGTTGTAGCCCGCCTGTCCCTCCTCCGGCGGCCATTTTCCCTTAGTCTGATATCAATGTTTGTGCAGTTATCACATTACAGTACAGGGGATTAGATCTCCCGCCTCCATTTTGTTGTAGCCCGCCTGTCCCTCCTCCGGAGGCCATTTTCCCTTAGTCTGATATGAATGCTGGCACATTTTGTCCCCTGATATTAGACATTAGCCAGGTGATTGTATACACACAGCGGGCAGATCTCAATCAATGTCACCCACTAGTCTATACTGTCACGGGGTTGGCCAGCCA
The DNA here is from genome assembly GCF_062004578.1 of Staurois parvus. NCBI lineage: Eukaryota > Metazoa > Chordata > Amphibia > Anura > Ranidae > Staurois > Staurois parvus. Next base: position 1,147,708 of record NW_028317835.1, read on the forward strand.
ATCATGTGGCTCCTATTCTGTCCTTCCAATGACCATTCCTAGTACATAGGACTCATCTTCCATACTACATTCATGATACAACAAGATGGAAACTCCCAATATACAGAGAAAATCTCCCATAAAATACATAGAAATCACATCTGCCCTAAAGGGCCATAAACATAAGAAGATTGCCCCCGACGCCCCCAGATTCATCTACAATACTAGCCAAGGTGTCATTGGTCCCCCTAATACACGGATAGTACCCCAATCCTGCATTCATACATGTGACAATACACCATGGATTCCTCCCGCTCTATATTATGTCTCCATACAAATCAGTCGCCATCCAATCCATCCATCTCACAAAAGCTCCAATACCCAGCAAATGTTTCTGTCTCCTCCTAGTAATAACCATGTGATCTCCATGAGAATAAAGCGCCAATTTGTGTCCTTATCCCCTCCCCCTACGCAGGATGTACACCCCTTCATGGCCACGCCTCTTTATGTAACTGACAATTGTGCTGTCGTGCAACGCTGCACCCAAACTAAATATCCGTCCTTTCTTCACACAAATAGAGCTTTCTGTCGATGGGATGTCATCACCTGTGCGCTTTTTATTTTTCACGCCATAAACAAAAAAAGACCAAAAATTTAGAAGAAAAACAATATTTTTTACTTTCGGCAATAAAATATATAAAGTAACCTCAAAGTTAGTTATAAATTTCGGCCAAAATGTCTCCCGCTCCATGTTGTCCTCAAATACAACTCCAACCTCCATGCTGCTAAGCAAACCTACTACAACTCTCATCAAGACCCTCTCATCCAATCCTCATCACTCTTCTCTACCCTTAATTCCTTACTCCGCCCCCCACTGCCTCCGCCCACCAACTTACTTACTGCACAGGAGATTGCCAGTCACTTCAAGAAGATGGACACAATTTGTGACGAGATCTCCAGTGTCAAGCTTCGTCCTCCAACCAACATACCAGACCCAACACCAAACTCAACTGTCATGGGGTGCCAGGCTGTGCGCTCTCCCTCCTCTCAGCTCCACCCACCTCTCCCCCCTCTCATCATGTCATGGCCCTTTGAAGCCCGGCCATCCAGGATGAGAGGTGTGACTCCTGTCACCTCTCTGTCTCTATCCAGAGCAGCTGGAGGGGGAGAGATAGTTCCCTGCTGTGAGGTTCACACCTCTCCAGCCATCCAGCAGGAGAAGGGGCGGACCCCCCGCAGGGATGTTCCAGGCCGCGGCAGTCAGCCCAACGCCGCATGGCCCTGGTGAGTACAGCGCTGGCACAGGAGTTTCCCGCTCCTGCACTCGCCGACTGACAAAGGCCGTACTCTCGTGAGCATGGCCCATGTCATGGGGGTGTGCCTCGTTGCCGGGAAATGCCCCACGGTTGCCAGGATGACTGGGAGCGTCCTACACTGGTTTTAAGAAGGCCGGTGAGGAGCGTCCCAGGTCGTTCTGTCCGCTACACAGCTGCTGATAGGTCTGCGGTGAGGCAAGACCCCCACAGCCACTCTGCAAAGACCCCAGGATCGGGAGGATTATTACCAGCTGACACTCTGCAGTAATACCGGGATCGGTAGGATTATTACTCGCTGACACTCTGCAGTATTACCCGGGATTTACAGTATTATTACCCGCTGGGCACGCTGCCATACTCCAAGGACTGCTTTGCTGTGGGCCCCACAATTTTCTGCCTAATACTCTGGGGCCCGGATTACCTGCTGTTGCTGTGTGCTAGGACTACCTGCTGTGGGCCCCACGATACTCTGTCTAATACTCTGGGCCTGGATAATCCGCTGCTGCCGTGTGCTAAGACTACCTATTGGGGGCCCCACGATACTCTGCCTAATACTCTGGGGCCCGGATTATCCGCTGCTGCTGTGTGCTAGGACTGCTTTGCTGTGGGCCCCACGATACTCTGTGCAAAAAAAAAATATATATATATATAATATTTCAAACATAAGTCCTTATTCCCAATTCCCAAAAGGATTTTCAAGACAATGTTCCAAAATGTGCTTCCACCTGATCACCACGTGACACATCATATTGACCGCACTCACCAGATGGAGGTGAGTAATAAGCCTCATAGGATATAAAGGATCCTATAGCCCCTCAAGAGGAACTCAAATCTCCTTCTTCACCCTGCTTAGATACAGCAATCGACTCCACTCTACTTCTCCATGGAATCCTCAATCATGTGCAAGGAAAGAAAGGCTACATAGTGTAATCCTGCCACTCAATACCATAGAAATCCATAGAATAAGGACACTCACATGTTTCATACAATAACAGGCCTTGTTTAGTAGCCTCAAAGGCCTCAAAGGAACAAGATTCCAAATTGTAAATATAGGGATCTCACGCTTTAAGAATCACTGTAGAGGATGACCAGCTTTCCACCTCTAAGATGGCTGCTTGAACCGCAAAAGACGGCGTGCGTTCCAAATACCATGCGTTCCAACGTCACTTCCGGTATTTGGAACGCACGCCTTTGAGGCTACTAAACAAGGCCTGTTATTGTATGAAACATGTGAGTGTCCTTATTCTATGGATTTCTATGGTATTGAGTGGCAGGATTACACTATGTAGCCTTTCTTTCCTTGCACATGATTGAGGATTCCATGGAGAAGTAGAGTGGAGTCGATTGCTGTATCTAAGCAGGGTGAAGAAGGAGATTTGAGTTCCTCTTGAGGGGCTATAGGATCCCTTATATCCTATGAGGCTTATTACTCACCTCCATCTGGTGAGTGCGGTCAATATGATGTCACGTGGTGATCAGGTGGAAGCACATTTTGGAACATTGTCTTGAAAATCCTTTTGGGAATTGGGAATAAGGACTTATGTTTGAAATATTATATAAATATTTTTTACATTTATTTATTTGTGATTGTTTTTTATTTAATTTTTGCGCTTTTTTTTTGTGTTATTCATTATTGGTGGTTTTCACTGGTGCACAGCTGCATAATTGTACACTTTCTTTGATTGGCGCTGGGATTTTTTAGTTTGCCCACGATACTCTGCCTAATACTCTGGGGCCCGGATTACCCGCTGCTGCTGTGTGCTAGGACTGCCTGTTGGGGGCCCCACGATACTCTGTCTAATACTCTGGGGCCCGGATTATCCGCTGCTGCTGTGTGCTAGGACTGCTTTGCTGTGGGCCCCCGTATACTCTGCCTAATACTCTGGGGCCCGGATTATCCACTGCTGCTGTGTGCTAGGACTACCTGTTGTGGGCCCCCCTATACTCTGCCTAATACTCTGGGGCCCGGATTATTCGCTGCTGCTGTGTGCTAGGACTACCTGTTGTGGGCCCCCCTATACTCTGCCTAATACTCTGGGGCCCGGATTATCCACTGCTGCTGTGTGCTAGGACTGCCTGTTGTGGGCCCCCCTATACTCTTCCTAATACTCTGGGGCCCGGATTACCCGCTGTTGCTGTGTGCTAGGACTGCCTGCTGTGGGCCCCCCTATACTCTGTCTAATACTCTGGGGCCCGGATTATCCGCTGCTGCTGTGTGATAGGACTACCTGTTATGGGCCCCCCTATACTCTAATTCTCTGGGGCCCGGATTACCCGCTGTTGCTGTGTGCTGAGGAGGGTCGCCCCCTGCTATCATCTGCTGTGAGCCAGGACATCCCTGCTGGACCCGTGAGTGTCTGCACCCGTTTTATTCCCCTATGGACCGTCCATGAACTCTCCCCCCTTTCTCTTCCCTGTTTGGATTACAAACTGCCAGAGACTCTGACTTTGCCCCCTGGGGCCGGATTACAATTGTTTTGGGCCCTCTCCCTGCTCTTCCCCTACACTGGGCACTGAGACGCTACCTGCTGACCCCAATTGAGTGATTGTCATTCTTTCAATAAAGCTTTGTGTGTTTATCAGCTGCTCTGTGTCTTCTGTCCTGCCCCCCCCCCCCCGTCACAGGGGGTGTGTACTGTCCTGTCCTGGTATTTGGGGGTGTTTGTCCTGTCCTGGTATTTGGGGGTGTTTGTCCTGTCCTGGTATTTGGGGTGTTTGTCCTGTCCTGGTATTTGGGGGTGTTTGTCCTGTCCTGGTATTTGGGGGTGTTTGTCCTGTCCTGGTATTTGGGGGTGTTTGTACCGTCCTGGTATTTGGGGGTGTTTGTCCTGTCCTGGTATTTGGGGGTGTCCTGGTATTGGGGGTGTCCTGGTATTTGGGGGTGTCCTGGTATTTGGGGGTGTCCTGTCCTGGTATTGGGGGTGTCCTGGTATTGGGGGTGTCCTGGTATTGGGGGTGTCCTGGTATCTTAGCCCCCCAGAAATGTGCTGTGCAGTGAGAAGTACAAGCTGTGTACACCCCATGATCTCCCCATAGTCTGCAGACGATATAACGGTCACACACAAAGCAATCAATGTCCACTTATTGGGGTCCTTTTCCCATAAACATGGAGCGGGAGACATTTTGGTGAAATTTATAACTAACTTTGAGGTTACTTTATATATTTTATAGCTGAAAGTACAAAATATCGTTTTTCTTCCAAATTTTTGGTCTTTTTTTGTTTATGGCGTGAAAAATAAAAAGCGCGCAGGTGATGACATCCCACCGACAGAAAGCTCTATTTGTGTGAAGAAAGGATGTATATTTAGTTTGGGTGCAGCGTTGCACGACCGCGCAATTGTCAATTACATAAAGAGGCGTGGCCATGAAGGGGTGTACATCCTGCGTAGGGGGAGGGGATAAGGACACAAAATAGCGCTTTATTCTCATGGAGATCACATGGTTATTACTAGGAGGAGACGGAAACATTTGCTGGGTATTGGAGCTTTTGTGAGATGGATGGATTGGATGGCGACTGATTTGTATGGAGACATAATATAGAGCGGGAGGAATCCATGGTGTATTGTCACATGTATGAATGCAGGATTGGGGTGCTATCCGTGTGTTAGGGGGACCAATGACACCTTGGCTAGTATTGTAGATGAATCTGGGGGCGTCGGGGGCAATCTTCTTATGTTTATGGCCCTTTAGGGCAGATGTGATTTCTATGTATTTTATGGGAGATTTTCTCTGTATATTGGGAGTTTCCATCTTGTTGTATCATGAATGTAGTATGGAAGATGAGTCCTATGTACTAGGAATGGTCATTGGAAGGACAGAATAGGAGCCACATGATTGGCTGGCCAACCCCGTGACAGTATAGACTAGTGGGTGACATTGATTGAGATCTGCCCGCTGTGTGTATACAATCACCCGGCTAATGTCTAATATCAGGGGACAAAATGTGCCAGCATTCATATCAGACTAAGGGAAAATGGCCGCCAGAGGAGGGACAGGCGGGCTACAACAAAATGGAGGAGGAAGATCTAATCCACTGTAATGTGATAACTGTGAGAACATTGTATTAGACTAAAGGAAAATGGCCACAGGAGGAGGGACAGGCGGGCTACAACAAAATGGAGGGAGATCTAATCCACTGTAATGTGATAACTGTGCATACATTGACAATAGAAGTTTATGAGCCGCCATCGTCTTTTGTTTTCAGTTTTTTCCCCTGTTTTATGCTATTCAGCTATTTTTGGACCAGCACCATCTAGTGTCTGCTCTCCATGCTGCAGCCTCTGTATAAATCTGTCTGAAGTCACTTCCTGTCTGGAGTCACTTCCTGTCCAGTGTCACTTCCTGTCTCGGGAACACTTTCCTCCTTTCAGCCATTTTAGATCGGCTTCCAGACGGTCCTGTGATTGTCGGTCTCCATCCTGAACACACGCCCACCATAGGGCCAGCATGGGATCTTCTCCATGTCAGAGCACACGGGTAAGTCAGGTGGATCTCCTATTCCTGGTCCCGGCTCCTGTCCCTGCTATAGACAGATCAATATGCTGGTGTCTCTTGTTACTAAATGTAGGTTGCCCCGCCCTGTGTCATTATACAAGGAGGGGGGGGATTGTCCCGAGTGTATATTTGTTCAAATCAACTAGTCTACCTCCTGGTTTACTTCAGGACTGGTGTCTAGTCTTGTATGGTCGGCTGTGGTGTCTGTGGTCAGTGTTCAGACGGGGAAGTGGTAGTCTAACGGAAGTCCTCAAGCACAGTCTGGGTCGGTTCCGTTACATTGGTGGCAAGGTTGTGCTTCCTGGCTGTGAACACGTCCAAACCACTACCGGGATTCAAGATCAGGAAAGTAGATGTCGGTCACCCCAGTGGAGATGTGGACCTGGCATCAGAGTTCCCGGGGCTGCTGCGGATCGTTCTTGCAGAATACCCCAGGACTGTGTCTGCAGATGAGTACCTGGAGCTCAGGCAGCGGATTCAGGTGGTGCTTTAGAGTGGAACCCTCCAGGTTGCTGGTATGGACAAGGGCAAGTGCTATCCAACCCCAGGGGAACGGGCCAGGGACCATCGGAAGTTACAGATGCCATTCCTGGGAGAGCGACCCCAGGAGCAATGGGTGACTGAATTGGACAGGATGGTCCAGCAGGAGATAAAGCTGGACAACCCATATCGGTCTCTGTAATGGCATGCAGAGCAGAAATATTTAGGAGTGACAACAGAATGCTCTCTGGAGGGATAGGACTTTGGTGGTCCTGGATTGCTGTGGGAGAGCCTTACAAATCATTTTGTGTTTGGCAATGAAGGATAACCTACCCTGGAGGACCTGCAAGAAGACAGAGAGGCTATGTTCGGTCTCACAGGGGTCTCAGAGCTTGAACCAGATCTGGAATACCTACTGATGAAAGAACAGGATCTGGAAAGGGCATACAGGCAACTGCTAAAACATGTTCAGCAGCATGCCCAAGAATCGGCAGTGGAAATTCCAGAGATTGCTGTCCCCAAACCTAAAGTGCTGACTAAAGGGCAGAGCTCTGCTAGCCTCTGCCCAGCACTGGTAACATCTTCTGGGTTCCACGGACAGGAGATGGCAAATGCCTATTCCCAGATACCAGTTCCAGAGACTGGGGATTTGATTGACTTTTCTGCGGAGGAGGAACCAGCCATCGGCGCCTCCAGCAGAAGAGCTGTCATCAGGACATGGCGTGGTTGACCTCTGCCCACAACAATCAGCACCGCAGGAGCTACAGGAAGAGGATGCAATCGGCACCTCACAACTGCATGAGCTGATGTCCATGGATGGGACTTCGGTCTCCACTGACACAACCCCAGAAAAGGGTCTGGCATTGGGACAAGAGGATGTCAGCCTTACTTTGCGAACACTGGGGGATGTCCATCAAGTCAGAGTGGATGAGAATACAGTCACCACCTGGATACCCCAGGGATGCTGGGCAGTCGGCCCAGATCCCCCACAGCATGATGGAGTAGGCCCAGCCACCCTGTCTTCTCTCCAGTGACTGAGAGGACTTCAGGGAGAAGGACCAGTCCGTACTTCTCCCCAGTGGCAGATATGTTCTACGAGAGAGGCAGAGGTTGGCTGAGTGAGTATTGCTATGTTTGGGACAATTTGTTTGGGGTACTGTGTGGGTGCTGGCATTGGGGGACTGGAAGTACAGACTAACTTCAGAGTCAACCTGTTTGGGGTCCCCTGCCAAAAGGGGAGATATGTGATGGGAGTCACTTTGGGTGGGGGGCCCATGGAACCCAGCTTACTTTGGAGAGGTGGGGAGACCCCTGTCTAAGCTCTCCATATCCCTCTTATGTGTAAGTCACCCTGTGCCTGTTAGGGGTGCAGGGTGAGATGTCCTGATATTGTGTAGACATGTCTAGGTGGGGTGGGGGGTTGTTCATTGTTTAATGCCATGTGGTTGCATCTCATTGTTCTATTGTTTGTCTGGCTTGGGAGCAAACTATTATGGGATGTATGTGTTTGTGTGTATTGGTTGGTGGGGGGGTCTTCAGCGGCCCTCCCTCCTGATGGGACTGTCTGCTGGTGTGAAGTTTGAATACCTTTTGTGTCTCCTGTTAATAAATGTAGATTCAATACTGTATATATAATCCTCCTGCGCTCAATGGAGTCCCTCAAATACTAAGCGGCTAGCACTCAAACTGGTACCCAACAGTCAAAAGATCAATATCATGTGATAGGTTAGTGCAGCGCTACAAACATAAGAGCATAATAAAAAACATATAATAATAGACACAATATGAATGGCACACATCTCATAGTGCAATAAGGTGACCATGTGATGATAAAACAGAATAGATGTGAACATATGTGGCCCAAGCCCCACTCAGTAATGTGAGAAGTGAGTACTATATAGGTATGATAAGTGAGTACACAAAGTACATCACACGATATGATGGCGCTCAGCTGAAGACAGTTAGAACACAATGTAGGTGAGAACACAGTAAGCTTCAAGTGGAGTCACATCGCTGTATAAACGTTCATTAGGCTATAAGGTGGTGCTCAAGCTCAAAGCAGTAGAAAATGCAATAAAGGTGATCACACGATAAACGTCAAGTGATGGTGAGTGACTCTCCTCCTGTGGCTAAATTGCCCCCTCACCTCCACTCAGCAGCCCAAAGGGCCTGTACGGCTTTAAGATCACTCAGGATCTTGATCCAAAATTGCAGAAATCACCAGCAAGTCTCCCATGGACATCTCATGCGGTAAGGTAAGTAATCAGGGTACACTGGCTCCTGGTCTCAGCAGGATAAACCTCTCAACCGGGTGATAAAAGCACAGGAAGAATCTCTCAGAGCATATAAAGCCATACAATAGGTGCTTTTATTAAAAAAGTAAAGTTGTAAACTCACATGCAGTATAAGAAGCCACCATTCCATAGGGATGTATGGGTGTACTGCATGGGTTTCCTATTCACATTCAAGGTAGGCTAAGATGGCGGCCGTACCGGAAGTACGTCACCGCGGACCGGATGCTGCGTCACCACGTATCTATGCGTTGCGTCACCGTCATGTGACTTCGTCAGGATCGTGACGACCATCACTTGAAGTTTATCATGTGATCACCTTTATTGCATTTTCTTTGTGTACTCACTTCTCATACCTATATAGTACTCACTTCTCACATTACTGAGTGGGGCTTGGGCCACATATGTTCACATCTATTCTGTTTTATCATCACATGGTCACCTTATTGCACTATGAGATGTGTGCCATTCATATTGTGTCTATTATTATATGTTTTTTATTATGCTCTTATGTTTGTAGCGCTACACTAACCTATCACATAATAAATGTAGATTGCCCCGCCCAGGGTCATTATGCAGGGAGGGGGGACTGTCCGCGGTGTGTATATATCTTGTATCTGTGTTCAAATCAACTAGTCTACCTCCTGGTTTACTTCAGGACTGGTGTCGTCTAGTCTTCTATGGGTGGCTGTGGTGTCTGTGGTCGGTGTTCGGAGGGGGAAGTGGTATTCTAACAGAAGTACTCAAGCACAGTCTGGGTCGGTTCCATTACAGCTGTGTATGGGGGAGGGGCAAGAAGCTAAGGAAGATATATATGGGGGATGGGTGAGAAGTTAGGGAGGGATGTGTATGGGGGAGGGGTGAGAAGCTCAGAAGGGGTGTATGGGGGAGGGGATGAGAAGCTGGGAAGGGATATATATATATGGGGGAGGGGTGAGAAGCTGGGAGGGATGTGTATGAGAGAGGTTTGAGAAGCTGGGGGGGATGTGTATAGGGGAGGGGTGAGAAGCTGAGGACGGATGTGTATGGGGGAGGGGTGAGAAGCTGAGGAGGGATGTGTATGGGGGAGGGGTGAGAAGCTGAGGAAGGATGTGTATGGGGGAGGGGTGAGAAGCTTAGGAGGGTTGTGTATGGGGGAGGGGTGAGAAGCTGGGGAGGGATGTGTATGGGGGAGGGGTGAGAATCTCCCTACATCTCCCCCTCATTGCTATCATCTCCCTGCTACTGCTCTCATCACCTCCCCACAATGCCTCTTCCACTCCTCCTTCTCATTTTCCTCTCCTCCGTTCCCAAAATCCATTCACTATATCCCTCTGCTCCTCCCAAACATTTGTATATTGTGTCCTCACTGCTTCCTTCACCCCTCTACGGCACCCACCACCTCCTCCTATTACTCCACTCTCCACTGACCCGAACACCTCCACTAGTAGTTTCTCACGCTCCTGCACATCCCGCTCCCATGCCACCTTTCTCACCCTTCTCCTCTTCCTAACCGTGGAGACATCTCCCCCAATCCTGGCCCTCCACCACCTTCCTCACCCGCACAACACCCTCCTGCCTCCACGTCCTGCCCCAACCCCCACAACTTAGTATCTGTCCCCCTGCTCCCTAAAATCTCCCCCCCATTTTCATGTGCACTCCTGAACGCCCGATCGGTGTGCAACAAGCTCACCGCCATCCACAACCTCTTTGTTTCCCGCTCCCTCAACCTCCTAGCGATCACAGAAACCTGGATCCAGCCCACTGACTCTACCTCCCCTGCTGCACTCTCCTACGGAGGTCTCACCTGGACCCACTCACCCAGGCCTAACGGTCGTAAAGGTGGTGGGGTTGGTCTGCTCCAGTCACCGCAGAGCACCTTCCGAGTTCTCCCAAACCCCCCCTCCCTATCCTTCTCCTCCTTCGAGGCCCACTGCGTCTGACTATTCTCCCCAACCCCCCTGAAGATTGCTGTGATATACCGGCCTCCTGGATCCATACCCCGCTTCCTGGATGACTTCTCCTCCTGGCTACCCTTCTTCCTCTCCTCTGAGCTACCCACCATCATCCTTGGGGATTTCAACATCCCTGTCAACCTCGACAACCCGGCCACATCCCATCTCCTCCACTTAACCTCCTCCTTTGCACTTGCACAGTGCATACAATCCACCACCCACTCCAACGGTAATATCCTTGATCTTGTCTTCTCCAACCGTTGCGCTCCCCACAACCTCACTAACACCCCCTTCCCTCTCTCTGACCACAACCTGATCACCTTCTCTATCTCCTCGTCCTCCAACGCCTACCCCTCCAAATGTCACACTACTACGAGCCGTAACCTCCGCAACCTTAACCCTGCCCCCCTCCACTCTGCAGCTGATCATCTCCACGACAGCATCCTCCCCCTGTCCTGCCCCGACTTGGCTATGACTGCCTACAACAACGCGCTGTCAACAGCCCTTGACTCACTAGCGCCTTTAACCACACGCAACATCAGACCCCGACTGCTCCAGCCCTGGCAGACTGATCACACCAAAACCCTCAAACAACACAGTCGTGCCCTGGAGCAACTATGGCGCAAAACCAAATCCCAACAAGCCTTCACCCGCTACAAATCTGCCTTCCACACCTACACCTCCTCCCTCCACGCAGCCAAACAAGCCTACTTCCTGATCCTCATCAAGGCCTTCTCCTCCAATCCTGCCGACTCTTCTCCACCTTCAACTCTCTACTCTCGCCACCTCCACCCAGCACCTCACTCACTGCCCTTGAGATTGCCAATCACTTCAAAAACAAGATTGACACAATTCGCAAGGACATCGCTGCAACTTACACGCCCTCTCAACCCTTCCCCTCTCACACAGCTATCCCCTCATCACCCCCCCCCTCGACATAACCCGCAGGGACTTCGTCGCTGCTCAAACTCCCTCCAACCCCGTTCCCCCTCACTCAACTACCCCCTCATCACCCCTCTCCCACGGCCCCACCACTGCTCTGACCCCCACTTCCACCCCACCCTACATTCCTCATACTGAAGCCCCCCTAACACTCCGCACCTTTGACCTTATTACCATCGAGGAAGCCTCCAAGATCCTCTCTGATGCCCGCCTTACCACCTGCCCCCTCGACCCTATCCCCTCACAACTCCTATGACCTCCCTCCCCCTCCATCCTACGCTCCCTCACCCACATCTTTAATATCTCCCTCTCCTCCGGCACTTTCCCTTCCCCTCTGAAACATGCACACGTCACCCCCCTACTTTAAAAGCCCTCACTGGACCCCAATGACCCGAACAACCTCAGACCCATCTCCCTGCTCCCATTTACATCTAAACTCCTCGAGCGCCTAGTCTACACCCGCCTAAGCTCTCACCTCAATGACAACAACCTCCTCGATCCCCTACAGTCCGGCTTCCGTCCCCTACACTCCACCGAAACCGCCTTACTGAAACTCTCCAACGACCTGCTAACCGCCAAAGCTAATGGCCATTATCAGTGCTCCTACTCCTTGACTTCTCTGCGGCCTTCGACACAGTCGACCACCCCCTCCTTCTCAAGAAACTACACTCCCTTGGCCTCAGAGATTCTGCTCTCTCCTGGCTCACATCCTACCTGTCACAACGCTCTTTCAGCGTTGCCTATAATGCTACCACCTCCCCCTCTCTCCCCCTCTCTGTTGGGGTCCCTCAAGGCTCTGTCCTCAGGCTCCTTCTCTTCTCCATCTACACCTCCTCCCTTGGCCAACTCATTCACTCTCACGGCTTCAACTACAACCTCTATGCCGACGACACACAAATCTATCTCTCAACCCCCCACCTCACCCCCTCGGTCTCCGCCTGAATCACAAGCCTACTGAGCGACATATCAGACTGGATGTCGCTCCACTTCCTTAAACTGAACCTCTCCAAAACCGAGTTTCTTGTCTTCCCCCCCAGCCCGGACACCACCCCCCCATTGACTTCTTCATCACATCCAACAACGCTACCATCAAACCCGCCCCGCAGGCCAGAGTACTTGGTGTCATTCTGGACTCCAACCTATCCTTCCAGCCCCAAGTCCAATCTTTAACAAACTCGTGCAGACTCCGCCTCCGCAACATGCAGACTCCACCTCCGCAACATGCAGACTCCACCTCCGCAACATGCAGACTCCACCTCCGCAACATCGCCAAAATCCGCACGTTCCTAACCCCAGAAACCACTAAACAGCTCATCCACTCCCTCATCATATCACGACTCGACTACTGCAACTCCCTCCTCACTGGCCTGCCTCACCACAGGCTATCCCCTCTTCAGTCGATCCTGAATACGGCTGCCAGACTCATCCACCTTACCAACCGCTCCATCTCCGCCACCCCCCTCTGCCAATCCCTCCACTGGCCTCCACCCCCCTCTGCCAATCTCTCCACTGGCTTCCGATTGCACAACGGATCAAATTCAAAATCCTAACACTGACGTACAAAGCTGTCCACCATACTGCCCCGAACTACATCACCGACCTAATATCCAAGTACCGCCCAACACGCACACTCCGCTCCTCACAAGACCTCCTTCTCTCTAGTTCCCTGGTCTCCTCCTCCCATGCCCGCCTCCAGGACTTCTCCAGGGTGTCACCCATCCTCTGGAACTCCCTGCCGCAACCCATCAGACTTTCACCTACTCTCCTCTCCTTTAGGCGCACCCTGAAAACCCATCTCTTCAGGGAAGCCTACCATATCCCCTGCTGACCTCCTCCACTCTTCCTACTACTCCATCCCCCACAGCTATCTCCTCCTGTGCCACCATCCCCTCCCTCCTAGATTGTAAGCTCGAAAGAGCAGGGCCCTCGATCCCCTCATGTTTTGCATTGTATTGGTATTGTTCTGTCACATGTTCTGTCCCCCTCTGTAATGTACAGCGCTGAGCGAACCATTGGCGCTTTATAAATACTGTATAATAATAATCTGGGGAGGGATGTGTATATGGGAGGGGTGAGAAGCTGAGGAGGGGTGTGTACGGGGGAGGGGTGAGAAGCTGAGGAGGGATGTGTATTGGGGAGGGGTGAGAAGCTGAGGAGGGATGTGTATGGGGGAGGGGTGAGAAGCTGAGGAGGGGGGAGGGGTGAGAAGCTGAGGAGGGATGTGTATGGGGGAGGGGCGAGAAGCTGGGGAGGGATGTGTATGGGGGAGGGGCGAGAAGCTGAGGAGGGATGTGTATGGGGGAGGGGCGAGAAGCTGGGGAGGGATGTGTATGGGAGAGGGGCGAGAAGCTGGGGAGGGATGTGTATGGGAGAGGGGCGTGAAGCTGGGGAGGGATGTGTATGGGGGAGGGGCGAGAAGCTGGGGAGGGATGTGTATGGGGGAGGGGCGAGAAGCTGGGGAGGGATGTGTATGGGGGAGGGGCGAGAAGCTGGGGAGGGATGTGTATGGGGGAGGGGCGAGAAGCTGGGGAGGGATGTGTATGGGGGAGGGGCGAGAAGCTGAGGAGGGATGTGTATGGGGGAGGGGCGAGAAGCTGAGGAGGGATGTGTATGGGGGAGGGGCGAGAAGCTGAGGAGGGATGTGTATGGGGGAGGGGCGAGAAGCTGAGGAGGGATGTGTATGGGGGAGGGGCGAGAAGCTGAGGAGGGATGTGTATGGGGGAGGGGCGAGAAGCTGGGGAGGGATGTGTATGGGGGGGGCGAGAAGCTGAGGAGGGATGTGTATGGGGGAGGGGCGAGAAGCTGGGGAGGGATGTGTATGGGGGAGGGGCGAGAAGCTGAGGAGAGATGTGTATTGGGGAGGGGCGAGAAGCTGGGGAGGGATGTGTATGGGGGAGGGGCGAGAAGCTGAGGAGGGATGTGTATGGGGGAGGGGTGAGAAGCTGAGGAGGGGTGAGAAGCTGAGGAGGGATGTGTATGGGGGAGGGGCGAGAAGCTGGGGAGGGATGTGTATGGGGGAGGGGCGAGAAGCTGGGGAGGGATGTGTATGGGGGAGGGGCGAAAAGCTGGGGAGGGATGTGTATGGGGGAGGGGCGAGAAGCTGAGGAGGGATGTGTATGGGGGAGGGGTGAGAAGCTGAGGAGGGATGTGTATGGGGGAGGGGTGAGAAGCTGGGGAGGGATGTGTATGGGGGAGGGGCGAGAAGCTGAGGAGGGATGTGTATGGGGGAGGGGCGAGAAGCTGGGGAGGGATGTGTATGGGGGAGGGGCGAGAAGCTGAGGAGGGATGTGTATGGGGGAGGGGCGAGAAGCTGAGGAGGGATGTGTATGGGGGAGGGGCGAGAAGCTGAGGAGGGATGTGTATGGGGGAGGGGCGAGAAGCTGAGGAGGGATGTGTATGGGGGAGGGGCGAGAAGCTGAGGAGGGATGTGTATGGGGGAGGGGCGAGAAGCTGAGGAGGGATGTGTATGGGGGAGGGGCGAGAAGCTGAGGAGGGATGTGTATGGGGGAGGGGCGAGAAGCTGAGGAGGGATGTGTATGGGGGAGGGGCGAGAAGCTGGGGAGGGATGTGTATGGGGGAGGGGCGAGAAGCTGAGGAGGGGTGTGTATGGGGGAGGGGCGAGAAGCTGGGGAGGGATGTGTATGGGGGAGGGGTGAGAAGCTGGGGAGGGGTGTGTATGGGGGAGGGGTGAGAAGCTGGGGAGGGGTGTGTATGGGGGAGGGGTGAGAAGCTGAGGAGGGGTGTGTATGGGGGAGGGGTGAGAAGCTGGGGAGGGATGTGTATGGGGGAGGGGCGAGAAGCTGAGGAGGGATGTGTATGGGGGAGGGGCGAGAAGCTGGGGAGGGATGTGTATGGGGGAGGGGTGAGAAGCTGAGGAGGGATGTGTATGGGGGAGGGGCGAGAAGCTGGGGAGGGATGTGTATGGGGGAGGGGCGAGAAGCTGGGGAGGGATGTGTATGGGGGAGGGGCGAGAAGCTGGGGAGGGATGTGTATGGGGGAGGGGCGAGAAGCTGAGGAGGGATGTGTATGGGGGAGGGGCGAGAAGCTGAGGAGGGATGTGTATGGGGGAGGGGCGAGAAGCTGAGGAGGGATGTGTATGGGGGAGGGGCGAGAAGCTGAGGAGGGATGTGTATGGGGGAGGGGCGAGAAGCTGAGGAGGGATGTGTATGGGGGAGGGGCGAGAAGCTGGGGAGGGATGTGTATGGGGGAGGGGCGAGAAGCTGAGGAGGGATGTGTATGGGGGAGGGGCGAGAAGCTGGGGAGGGATGTGTATGGGGGAGGGGCGAGAAGCTGAGGAGGGATGTGTATGGGGGAGGGGCGAGAAGCTGAGGAGGGATGTGTATGGGGGAGGGGCGAGAAGCTGGGGAGGGATGTGTATGGGGGAGGGGCGAGAAGCTGAGGAGGGATGTGTATGGGGGAGGGGCGAGAAGCTGGGGAGGGATGTGTATGGGGGAGGGGCGAGAAGCTGAGGAGGGATGTGTATGGGGGAGGGGCGAGAAGCTGAGGAGGGATGTGTATGGGGGAGGGGCGAGAAGCTGAGGAGGGATGTGTATGGGGGAGGGGCGAGAAGCTGAGGAGGGATGTGTATGGGGGAGGGGTGAGAAGCTGAGGAGGGATGTGTATGGGGGAGGGGTGAGAAGCTGAGGAGGGATGTGTATGGGGGAGGGGTGAGAAGCTGGGGAGGGATGTGTATGGGGGAGGGGTGAGAAGCTGGGGAGGGATGTGTATGGGGGAGGGGTGAGAAGCTGGGGAGGGATGTGTATGGGGGAGGGGTGAGAAGCTGGGGAGGGATGTGTATGGGGGAGGGGTGAGAAGCTGAGGAGGGATGTGTATGGGGGAGGGGCGAGAAGCTGAGGAGGGATGTGTATGGGGGAGGGGCGAGAAGCTGAGGAGGGATGTGTATGGGGGAGGGGCGAGAAGCTGAGGAGGGATGTGTATGGGGGAGGGGCGAGAAGCTGAGGAGGGATGTGTATGGGGGAGGGGTGAGAAGCTGAGGAGGGATGTGTATGGTATCTATACTCCCACTGTGAGAGTACCAGAAATGATACTATAGAGTATATAACATGTTTCACTCCCTACATTCACTCCTCCCTTGATACTATAGCACTGTTATCTCTTGCTGAAGTTAAAGTAGAGCTCCACCCAAAAGGGGAAGTGCTGCTTTAACTAGTTGATGACCGCAGGTAGCCAAATGACGTCTGCACTGTGGCTGG
Organism: Staurois parvus; assembly: GCF_062004578.1. Taxonomy (NCBI): domain Eukaryota; kingdom Metazoa; phylum Chordata; class Amphibia; order Anura; family Ranidae; genus Staurois; species Staurois parvus. Next base: position 1,164,357 of record NW_028317835.1, read on the forward strand.
CCAGTCCTGGGAGGCCGTCCTATGATGTCCTCCCAGAACGCGCTCTCCTGCGTGCCCCCCGTGATCTCCGTGATTGCCGTGTCCTATGACACGCTGGTCATCAGGAAATGCAATTGCCGGGTCTTGACTGCACTTTCCTCACCCTGTCAGAGCATGAGGAAAGTACTGCTGGCAGTTGTCAGAGGAGGGATCGGCATCGATCATTGATGATCAGTGCCTTGAGGATCGGTGCCCAGCAGAGCCACCTACCAGTGCCGCCCACAAGTGCCCAGCAGTGTCACCCACCTTTGCCCAGCAGTGCCGCCAGTCAGTGCCCAGCAGTGCTGCCTATGAGTGCCGACTATCAGTACCCATCATCAGTGCTGCCTATCAGTGCCAGCTCATCAGTGTCACCTATCAGTGCCGCCTATCAGTGCCGCCTCATCAACGCACATCAGTGAAGTAGAACAATTACCTGTTTGCTAAATTTTAAAAAAGAAACAAACTTTTTCTTTTCAAATTTTTTGAAAAATGTATTAATGAATGTTAATGTATGAAGATATTATTTGTAGTGTACAAATTACAACCTGTATGTTACCTCTAAGGGTTGTACCCCTTCTGACTTACTGTTTGTCAAGACTCTAGAAGTAGCTCTATAGGTCCACAGTTTGGGGTTCCCTAGGGTGCGGGATCTAAGCTCCAGTCTGCTTGTTCACCAGAGCCCCTGATGGTGGGGATGGACTTGGAGCAGGCTGAGACCAGGTCGCGGCCCCCAGGTATGTCCAGGAGACCGCTAGTGTCACATACTTTAGTAGTGAGCCTGACGTGAAGAGGCAGAGCAGACCAGAGCAGGATGCGGATGGATCCGTGCGGCAGGTAGCGGAGTCAGGCGGGCCGGGTTTTGTATCCAAGAAGGCAGAGAAGACCAGAGAAGTAGGCAGAAGGATAGTCGGGTCACAGGCCAGGTTCAGCAACAGGAGGTCAGAATGATCAGGAGCAGCCAGAAGAATATCCAGAGACAAGCCAGGGGTCAGGGCAGGAGAAGGTCAATGGTAGTCAGGAGCAGGCTGGGTTCGGCAACAGGAAACAACTCAGAGTCAGGAATCACAGGCAAAGGAATAAGACCATACGGCAATTTGGATCCTGCAGTGGCCCGTTTAAATAGCCCGCCCAGCGCCGAAAGGCGTGCCTGGGTCCTAGTGCCTGCCCGGTGCTGTCATTGGTGACAGGTGCGCCTGGGTCTTAGTGCCCGCCTGCCTGTATGTCTTATCGGGATGCTGCGCATGCACATATTCGTGCGATCTTCCTTGACATTGCCCCCCCCTTATGGGCATCCTCTGGATGCCCAATTGGCTCCTCTTTTGCGGGTGACTGCGAAAAAATTCCTGAACTAGGTCTGTGGCATGAACATTCTGAGCTGGTTCCCATGAGTTTTCCTCCGGACCATACCCCTTCCACTTAATAAGGTACTGTGTATGACCCATCCTTTTCCTACAGTCCACAACAGCCTTGACCTCAAATTCCTCTTCCCTGTCCACGTCTATGGACTCGGTGCTGCTTGACCTATGACTAGGAAATGGATCGGGTACGGCAGGTTTCAACAGTGACACGTGGAAAACTGGGTGTATTCTAATGGACTCCGGAAGTGCCAATTCATATGTGACTTTAATTCTGTGTCTTATCAAGAATGGGCCCACAAACCTTGGTGCCAACTTCCTCGAAGGGCACGCCATCTTCAGATTAGTTGTAGCCAGCCAGACCTGGTCTCCCAGATGCAGAATCCGTTCTTCCCTTCTCTTTCTGTCGAAGACCCTCTTGTTGTCTTCCTGGGCTTTTGCGACCGCCTCTTGTAACAATTTGTTGTTAGAGACAAAGAAATTTAGTATATTCTGAGCAGCAGGAACGGAAGTTTCTGGGACCAGGTCAGGTAAAAAGGTAGGGTGGAACCCATAGTTAGCAAAAATGGTGATTGTTTAGTGGCAGAATGGCTAACATTGTTATATGCGAACTCTGCCAGAGGTAAGATTGCCACCCAGTAGTCTTGGAGGAAGGATGTGTAACATCTGATGTATTGTTCCAGGGTCCGATTGGTTCGTTCGGTTTGCCCGTTTGTTTGTTTGTGGGTGGTAGGCAGAGGAAAAGGATCACTTGATTTCCAGGGTTTCGCATAGCGCTTTCCAAAATCACGAAGTAAATTGTACCCTTCGGTCCGAGACAATGTTCACAGGAACTCCATGGAGTCTTACGATTTCTTTAATGAAAATCCGAGCAGTCTCAGAAGCAGAGGGTGTATTCCTTAGTGGCAAAAATTGGGCCATTTTTGATAACCGGTCCACAACCACAAAAATAGCAGTATGTCCTTGGGAAGGCGGAAGTTCCACTATAAAGTCCATGGATATCATTTTCCAAGGCCTATCAGGCACTGGTAGAGGTTTAAGTAAACCCCAGGCTTGTTTCGAGTGGTCTTGTTCCGATTGCAGATGGCACAAGTCCTTACATATGTTTTGCAATCCTTAGCCATATTCGGCCACCAGAACGAGCGTTGGGCCAATTCCAATGTCTTGGAAACTCCGAAGTGACCTGCTTAACGGGTGATCATGGCAGTAACCCTGTACAAGAATTTGTGCCTCTTCGGGTACCAAAATTTGCTCCCCTTTCCATAAAAGCCCTTCCCTGTTTTGTACAGTGATTCCAGGTGGACTAGAGGCTCCTACTGAGGCCTGCTGCAATTGACACAGAAGTTCAGACTTTTTTTTTTTATATTAACAATTTTTATTGGTTTCATGAAATACAAACAGTATATTTCAAAAGGATAAGAAAAGAAAATAAACATAACAGAAAGATACATCGATGGCAAAATTAAATAGTGTCAGGACCAGCGGAGTCATAAATATCAATGTAAAGGATATCAGGGCCTTGCAATGTGGGCCGGCATAGAAGAGGTGAAAGTATCCCACGGGAGCCAAATCATCTCAAATACAGCAAACGAACAACTATGTAGTGCAGTCAAATATTCCATCTGTCTTACATCAGCAATGAGTTTGTACAAAATCGACATTGAAGGAGGATTAGAGGATAACCAACACATAGGAATGCTTCTCCTGGCCGCGGTCAGCACATGTACAGCGAGTTTCCTGGATACTTTAGGTAATCCTGGGAATGGTAGACCCAGTAAAAAATGTAATGGATCAAGTGGGAGAGAGACATGCAGCAATGAATTCAGCAAGGAGAGAACATCCTGCCAGAAAGGAGTAATGGAGCTGCATGTCCAAAAAATATGATAGAGAGAACCAAGGTCTCTACTACAGCGCCAGCAATCAGGAGAAGCACTCGGATTATAAGCATGCAGAACCTCAGGTGTTTTATACCATAACATCATAATCTTGTAAATATTTTCCTTAAAAACCACACAGACAGAAGATCTAGATGCATTTTCCCAAATTTTCTTCCATGTTAATAAATCAATATCGCATTGTGTGAATTGAGACCACCTACGCATGTAAAGGTGAGTATCATTGGATAAGGAGGGGGCTTCCATAAGAAGTTTATAAGTATTAGAGATTATACCCCTATGGTGGGGACCCTGCATACATAAACTTTCAAAGGGAGTAGGCTTCCCCAGAGTCAATGAAGGAGAGAAAGTGGAAAAAAAGTGGCGTATTTGAAGATAAATATATAGGTGTTGAGAAGGTAAAAGGGCTTTTTTCTGGAGGACTGGGAATGAGTGTAACTTACGAGACACCGGGTGTACCAAGTGACGCAATTGAAAAAGGTTAGCTACAACCCAATGCGACATCCGGGACATGGCCATATTTTCTGGGAGATTAGGGTTATAGAGGACATTTGTCAGTGGGGAGCAATCGGAGGCCAGTGTAAATTTAGCCCTACATTTCCGCCAAACAGTCAGAGAAAAATACATAGGTCCCAGAAATAAATGGCGAAAGGAGGAGACATCCACTGCTGAGGTCGACCAAAGGAGAGAGCATGGATGAGCTGGGGACAATTGCAAAGATTCGATCTCAGTCCATGTGTTGGGAGGATGATGGGAAGACCATGACATGAGAAAACGAAGATGAGTTGCGTAGTAATATGTTATAATATCCGGGGCCCCCAAGCCCCCCCTAGATCGTGGGGAAAGCAAAACAGAACGTGCAATCCTGTGCCGCCTGTTGTGCCAAATAAAATGCAGGAAAGATTTCTGAAGAGAGTGAAGTTTGGACATAGGAACGGGAACGGGGAGGGTCGCAAACAGGTACAAAAGTTTAGGCAACACTGTCATTTTTAATACGTTAATGCATCCTAGGAAAGAGATGGGCAAGGCATCCCATCGTTTCAGAGAGCGAGAAATTGCTATAAATAGTGGAGGGAAATTGGCCTCGTATATGGATTGGTAAGAGGAAGTAAGATTAGTACCTAAATATTTGAAAGAATGGGTACACCACCGGTAGGGAAAGGCTTCCTGAAGCAAGGATAATGTGACAGGTGGGACGTGAATTGGGAGTGCCTCAGTTTTAGACGTATTAACTTTGTAACCTGAAATAGCCCCAAATTGTTTCAAGATCTGATGCAAAATCGGTAAAGAAGTATAGGGACTCGTGAGTGTGAGGAGGATGTCGTCTGCAAACAGCGATAATTTGTACTCATGGGTATGGGAATGTATCCCGCGAATATCCGGATTCGACCTAATGGCTGTGGCCAGTGGCTCCAGGCAAAGAATAAACAGCAGAGGGGAGAGTGGACAACCCTGACGTGTGCCATTTGACATCTGAAAAGGGAGTGAAAGAAAAGATGCTAATCTGACCTGCGAAAATGGGGAAGAATAAAGGGCCTTCAAGGCTGCTACAAATGGACCCCGGAAACCAAACCTCTCCAAAACCATAAACATGTAGGGCCAACTTAACCGGTCAAAAGCTTTTTGAGTGTCCAAGCTCAGTAACACAGCAGGGGTGGAGGATCGATTAACCAGATCAACCAGATCAATAGATCTCCTGGTGTTATCCGCAGCATGTCTGGAAGGCACAAAGCCCACTTGGTCCCTATGTATGAGTTTGGAAATAATTCCGGACAGTCGGTTGGCTAAAATTTTTGTGAAAATCTTGTAATCGGAATTAAGTAGGGCAATCGGACGGTAGTTGTCTACAATAGAGGGATCTTTATCGGGTTTAGGGATAACCGAGATATAGGCTCGTGAAAATTCAGTCTGGGGTGTGACCCCCTTAAAAAGATTTCTGTAAAGAGAAAGGAGATGGGGAGCCAGGATATCAATAAAGGATTTATAATAGGTGTAGGGTAAACCATCTGGACCCGGGGCCTTACGAGAAGGGAGATGTTTAATTGTATCAAGTAATTCCTCTATCGTAATGTCAGCATTAAGAATGGCAATGTCTGAGGGTGATAGTCTCGGAAATGACAAGGAATCAAAAAAATTGTCAAAGGATAACTGTGTGAGAGGCGGGTGAAGGTCTGGGATCAAACAGTTATACAGTTTCTCATAGTAGGAGCCAAAAAGGGTTGCCATGACCTGAGGATCATAGGTAGGGCTGCCGTTTGATTGGATTAAAAGATCAGGCATCGTGGAAGGAGACTGAGCTTTAAGTCGATTGACTAACATACGATGGGGTTTGTTGGAAAATTCATAAAATTTCTGTTTAACCCACAGAAGGGATTGTGCAGCCTTACTGGAGTCGAGGGTTTTAATTCGGTCACGTAAAAATGTTACCTTCCAGAGCCCAGAAATGGACGGCTTGGCCATCAACCGTCGCTCCGCCAAAAATAGTTGATGTACAAGAGAGGCCTTAGCACGTGCCGCAGATTTCTTTAAACGAGAACCCATAGAAATACAGAGTCCCCGAAATACCGCCTTATGGGCCTCCCATAAAATAGAGGAAGAGGCTACGGAGCCAACATTGAGGGTAAAATAAGTATCAAGTCCCCGAGACAATTCATCCCTAAGATGATCTGTGGAGAGGAAGGTCTCATTAAGGCACCAATGACATGGTTTGGGTATAGCGGGAGGAAAGAAAAGGTTTAAAGTCAGAGAGGTGTGATCAGACCAGGTAATGGGGTTAATTTCAGAAGAGACCAAGAGTGGAAGCAGTGGGGCAGAGATGAAAAAATGATCTAAGTGGGAGAAGCTACGGTGAGGGGTGGAGTAGAAAGTAAATTGTTTATGGTTGGGGTGTTTAATCCGCCAGGCGTCGAAGAGACGATGCTCCCTTATCAGTCTACGAAAGGATTTTGAAGCGGAGCATTGCCGCTTCGAGGGTGTGGACTCAAAAAGAACTTTCCTGTCCTTATGGGGGGAAAAAATCAAATTAAAATCACCCCCCACAATCACATGCGCAGTGAAAAAAGAGTCTAAAGCAGCGAGTGTTTGGGAAAGAAATTGCAATTGACCCGTATTGGGGGCGTATAAATTCAACAGAACAAGGGGAGTGTTACCCAGCATACATTCCAGAATAATGAAACAACCTTTTTGGTCAACTTTGGAGGAAACAATCCGAAGGGAGCAGTGCGACCCAATCAAAATTGCCACCCCAGCCTTCCCGGGGGGATCAAAGGCCGCATAGGCTTGGGGAAAAAATCTCGAGGCAAAACGAAAGGAGCCAGCTGATTTGAAATGGGTCTCTTGAACAAAAATAATGTCTGCTCCTGAGGATCAAAGTTCCCTCAAAGCCATCCACCTTTTTTGAATGGAGTTGAGGCCCTTGACATTATACGACAGAAACCTCAAAGCCATTATAAAATAACAAAAATTGAAGCAAATGTGTTAGCATAAAAAAGAAATGAAATACCATCGATGCAATAGAAAAAAAAAACAAAAAACAATAAAGTAACACAGAAAGGTGTAAACATAGAAATTGACATAAGTATCCGTGAGGATATAAACTCGGGAACAACCAATTGGCCCAAGTCGTCTAGGCCTATGGCTAGACAAATTCGGGAGCAGCATGACAACCAAGACATCAGAAAAATCGTCATGCCCGGCCAGATAAAACAGAAGTGAGAAAATGCACCCAACAATGGTTCGGCCGGACAGAAAAGAGAAACCCGAAAAGAAAAAAAATTATGTAAAAAACCCAGGAAGGAAGGATCATCACCGGAAACACATCGGAAGGGCACCCCAGAGAATCATCATACAGACGGATCGATCTACTGAGGGTGACGTGGACGCTGTGGGGTACGTGTGAGTCTCTTCCAACCTCCGCGGACTGGAGTCCAGATCTTGTTGGGGGTGGCGGATGGACGAGACGGAGTTGGTGGCAGAGGGGACACATCTTCAGGCAAAGGTGGAAGTCCCAGGCGCTTTAAGAAGGAATCCGCCTCATGAAGATCACGAAGCACGACTTGGGTATTATCCCTAGTTACGACCAACCGGAAAGGAAACCCCCATTGGTAAAGGACATGATGTTGTTGAAGGTGTGTGGTGAGCGGCTTCAGGGCTCGCCTCTTGGCCAAGGTAGTCGGAGACAAATCGCAGAAGAGTTGGAGTCTGTCACCTTTAAATTCCAGAGATGATTTGTGGCGAGCAGCTGATAATAAGGCTTCTTTGCTTTGAAAAAAGTGGAAGCTAACTATGACGTCACGTGGTCTGGTGCCTTCGACAGGTTTTGGGCCCAGTGAGCGATGAGCCCTGTCCATTCGCCAGTCTGTTTCCGGAACCAATGGAGCAGTTGCGCTAAAGAAGGACAGAAGGTGACGGTGCAATTGCGCATCAGCGATTGATTCGGACATACCGCGTATACGGATATTTTGGCGCCGTTCCCTGTTTTCTAAATCCTCTTGCTGGAGCTGCATTTGGGACATGGAATGCTTCAAATATGCGTTATCCTCCTCCAAAACATGAACGTATTGCACCAAATCATCAAACTCAGTCTCCAATTTATCCGTGCGGTCTCCAATCTGAGTTATTTCCCCTCTGAGATCTAATGCCAGCTTTCCAATTTTAGTGGATATGGATGCGGTAATATTGCGCAGAAAAATTTGCAGCTTGTCATCTAGCGCTGAAAGTGTGAGGGAAGGAGACGGTATGGTTTGCTGAGATATCTGGGTGGAGGGAGGATGATTTCCCGATGCAGAGTATTCTGCTGCCCCCCTAGTTATATGCTGGGGATCCCCAGTTTTATTATGGGGATCAGAGTCCTCCATCTGGGGCTGAGTCAGGGCAGAGGCAGGCATGGAAGCTGACAGGCATGAAGGTGCAGTACCCTCCGTGACCACCGGGGGGGCGGGATCTCTCCCTGGGTTCCTGGGCATACTGGAGGCCGGGGATTGCGGCCTGGACAGGAACCGCCGGAGCGGCGAGGGCCGCGAATCCGGTGGCTGCGGGAAGGGGGGCTTCCAGCGCCCTATCTTCCCCATACAGGTCTCTCCCTGGAGCCGGGCCGGGTGCTAAGTGGGTGTGACTCACCCTTATTAGCAGGGAAGCAGTGGCGCGTATCAGGTGAGTCCGTGCTGGCCGGGGATGAGTGGAGCTCAGCTAAAATGCAGCCGCCATCGTCCCTGGCCGCGCATGCGCCCCCGAAGTTCAGACTTTAATAGCAAGAAATTCCCTGCTGGTAGAATGGTGTCCGGTTTTGGAGATTCTTTTGGATCCTCGAACATACGTGAAAGCGCATCTGGTTTAGTGTTTTTGGATCCTGGCCTGTAGGTGATGTGAAAAATGAATCTGGAGAAAAACAGTGCCCATCTAGCCTGGCGTGGTTTGTGACGTTTAGCAGTCCTTAAATATTCTAAATTCTTGTGATCGCTATATATCAGAATTGGATGTATGGCCCCTTCCAGCAGGTATCTCCATTCCTCCAGTGCTGTCTTTATTGCCAAGAGTTCTCGGTCCCCAATGTTGTAGTTCCTTTCAGCTGAGGTAAGTTTCCTAGAGAAGAAGGCTACTGGATGCATTAGTTCCTTCAGGCCTTTCCTTCGTGAAAGAACTGCCCCTACTGTGTTTTAGGACGCATCTACTTCCAAGGTGTAAGGAAGAGAGGAGTCTGCATGGCTTAAGATGGGGGCTGCTGTGAATAATTTCTTCACTGTCTCAAAAGTCGCTTGCGCCTCTGGGGTCCAATGGAAGTGGACTCCTAACTTGGTGAGGTGAGTGATAGGTGAAATGAGGCCCGAAAAGTTCTTAATGAATTTCCAGTAGAAATTTGCAAATCCGATGAACCCCTGAACTCCTTTTTTGTCTGAGGGTACCGGCCATTCCAAAATTGCTGTGTTCTTTTGGGGATCCATTGCAATTCTGGCAGTAGAGATGATCAGGCCCAGGAATGGAATGCTCTGTTGCTCAAAGTTGCATTTCTCTGCCTTAGCATATAGTCCGTGCTGGCGAAGCCGTCCCAGAATGCATCTCACATGGTCTCGGTGTACCTCCAGAGATGCGGAGACAATCAGAATGTCATCCAGGTAGATGTAATATATAAATGATGTAGTGCTGTAATAACTCATGAGTATGGTTATAAACATATCACTCTACTGACATCCAAAAGATAGCAATTGTGACATATATAAGTGATGTGTGCAATATAGAATACACTTATAAATATCCAAGTGATCATAAACAAGTGATCATATCATCATTGTCACACAGTGCTTCCCTATACAGGGTTATGCATCATCAGATAAGTGACTTATATAAACAATGGTGATAAAAAGTCCACTATATTCGGTGTCAAGTTGTGTCTCAAAAATCCACACAATGCAATGATCACACCATGTGCTGCTGTGCCAGTGCAGGTAGTGAGAAGTACTCCTATATGGCAGGCGTGCCCGCTCACTTTCCCCCTGCGACCCACAGGGTCCAAATAAGCCTCTTGGATCACCCTGGATCCTACACGATTCCTCCAGGCCAGAAATGACTCCACCACCTTCTATACTCTCTCCTCCTCCTTCCTCTATTCCTCTTTAGTCAGGCAATGGTAGGATGCTCATAAGTATGATGTTTGGGAATCCTGTGATTCACCAACCGTAGAGAAGTACAACCATATATAAGTGTATTCTATATTGCACGCATCACTTATATATGTCACAATTGCTATCTTTTGGATGTCAGTAGAGTGATATGTTTATAACCATACTCATGAGTTATTACAGCGCTACATCATTTATATATTAGATTTATTAGTTCTATCTTAAGGTGAGATTTGGATGTGAGCGGCTGTTCCTTTTACTCATCCTAGGAGACATAGAAGCGCAGGAGGATTTACATATATCATCCAGGTAGATGACAACAAAAACATCCAGGTAATCTCTGAAAATGTCATTAATGAAATGTTGGAAAGTAGCAGGCGTGTTGCATAACCCAAATGGCATGACCAGGTATTCAAAGTGGCCGAAACGGGTGCGGAAGGCCGTTTTCCATTCGTCCCCTTCCCGTATGCGGACCAGGTTTTATGTCCCTCTCAAATCCAACTTGGTGAAGATAGTGGCAGTCTTGAGTCTCTGGAATAGTTCAGAAACCAAGGGAAGGGGATACCGGTTCTTAACGGTAATCTTATTTAGTTTCCGATAATCCACGCAGGGCAGCAAGGACTTGTCCTTTTTTTCTACGAAGAATATTCCAGCTCCAGCTGGTGAAGTGGAGGGCCGAATGAACCCTTTCTGGAGATTCTCCTCGATATATTCCTTTAGAACTCCTAGTTCCCGCTCAGATAAGGAGAAGATCCGCCCAATGGAGATTTCAGACCCGGGAAGCAAATCGATCGGACAGTTATAGGATCGATAAGGAGGAAGTGTATCTGCTCCCCGTTTACTGCATACGTCAAGATAGTCATGGTAAGCTGGAGGAATTGTTTGAGAGATTTCTTTATCAGAGTCCATGCACAGTAGGGTAGGTGGACCTGAGGATACCTTGGCCAAACAATGTTCCTGGCAGTAAGAAGAGGGAAATTGGATCGAGCCCGACTTCCAGTTAATTTGAGGTTCGTGTGCCCGTAGCCAAGGAAGGCCCAGTATGAGAGGAAACAGTGGGGCGGTGATAGCATCTAGAAGTAAAAATTCCTGATGATGGTTGGTTACTGTAGTATGGATTGGTGGGGTCTCTTTGTCTACCAGTCCGGATTTAATACGGCTTCCATCAGCAAGAAAAATGTTTAACCCGTGTTCTTTTGGCAGTAATGGGATATGTTGTTGGGCGGCAAAGTTTAAATCTATGAAGCAGCTGCAGGCCCCCGAGTCAATATTTGTCGTCACCTACACAGTTCTTCCGGGATGCTGGAAGGAAATGGGAACAGCCAGGTGAGTTGAACTATTTGAACATGATGGAGGAGCAGCTAAAGAAACAAAGATGCACTTACGCATTTTAGCTGAGCAGGAATGCACATAATGGCCTGGTTCTCCACAGTATAAACAGAGGTTGTGGACCCGACATCTTTGACATTCCTCGGTAGTTCGTGAAGGATGTATTAGCCCGAGTTGCATAGGTTCCGGGGCATCCGTATCCTCAGAATCCCGGGTTCTAGCAGGGGGATTGTGCTGGGCTGGAAACTTGGGTAGCACCCAGGTAGGCCTCAGAGCTTGGTTGGATCTTTCCAACCTGCGTTCACGTAGCCGACGGTCAATCTGGATGGCTAACGCTATCAGATCTTCCATGGAACCAGGTATGCCTACCTGAGCTAGCTCGTCCTTGAGGGGTTCGGCCAGGCCCAGGTGGAACTGATGTCGTAGGGCTGCATCATTCCAGTTTGTGTCACCACTCCATCGTCTAAAGTCTGAGACATAGTCCTCTGCTGCTTGGCGACCCTGTTGAAGCGCATGTAATGCTGTTTCAGCTGTAGTTGTCCGCTGTGGATCGTCGTATAGCTGGGCCATGGCATTGAAGAATGTAGTCATGGTGTTTAGGTGTGGATGGTGACTCTTGAGCAGGCGGTGGGCCCAACCCTGAGGTTCTCCCTGCAGCAAGGAGATGATGAACCCCACCTTAACAGTCTCTGTGGAGAAAGTTTGTGCTTGCAGGTCAAAATACAGCTGACATGCGTTTCTGAATGCCCTGAATTTACTTTGATCCCCATTAAATCGTTCTGGAGTAGGCACACAAGGTTAAGGTGAAGGTAACTGGACCACCGTACTAGTACGGGTTTCTGATGAATCACTGGCCGAGGGAGAAGTAGCCGGATCTGTTGGTACAGAAGCGGGTGTAGCCAAGGTTTGGATACGTTCTTCCAAATGTGCATATCCATCCTGTAAGATCTTAACAGCCTGGGTAAGTGCGGTCAAATGATGACATATCTCATCCAGGGGAGAAGGTCCTCTTCCAGGCTTAGACATGGCCATATGGTACTGTCACGACTCTAGCGGTAGCTCTATAGGTCCACAGTTTGGGGTTCCCTAGGGTGCGGGGTCTAAGCCCCAGTCTGCTTGTTCACCAGAGCCCCTGATGGTGGGGATGGACTTGGAGCAGGCTGAGACCAGGTTGTGGCCCCAAGGTATGCCCAGCTACGGTAGAGGAGACCTCTAGTGTCACGTAATTTAGTAGTGAGCCTGATGTGAAAAGGCAGAGCAGATCAGAGGAGGATGCAGATGGATCCATGTGGCAGGTAGCGGAGTCAGGCGGGCCGGGTTTGGTGTCCGAAAAGGCAGAGCAGACCAGAGCAGCAGGCAGAAGCATAGTCGGGTCACAGGCCAGGTTCAGCAACAGGAGGTCAGAATGACCAGGAGAAGGCAGAAGAATATCCAGAGACAAGCCAGGGGTCAGGGCAGGAGAAGGTCAATGGTAGTCAGGAGCAGGCTGGGTTCGGCAACAGGAAACAACTCCGAGTCAGGAATCAGAGGCAAAGGAATAAGACCATACGGCAATTTGGATCCTGCAGTGGTCCGTTTAAATAGCCCGCCCGGCACCGATAGGCACGCCTGGGTCCTAGTGCCTGCCCAGCGCCGTCATTGTGACAGGTGCGCCTGGGTCCTAGTGCCCGCCTTCCTGTATGCCTTGTCAGGATCCTGCGCATGCGCAGATTCGTGCGCCGCTGCGATCTTCCCTGACACTGTTGTTGAGTCCTGCAATCACATTTTGAGCTCCTTGTAAAACTATTATCTCTTTCCAATAAAATCTATGAACAAGAGAAGATATGGACCCCACAATTCCTCTATATACTCCACAATTCTCCCATGTGGACACCTCGTAAGTGGTTCTCCAGTATAGACTCCCAGTTTGGGGAACTCATTTAGAAGATGCCGTCAGCTAGAATCAAACTCACTACTCTACAGTATGGTGAAGACCAAGGAGGCCTAGCAATACCAAATGCTAGACTTTATTTTATAGCTGCCCAACTTCAACATCTTACCAGGTGGGACTTAGTAGACACATTAGATCCCATCCATCGATTGCTACTTCCATCAGATACAGATTTCACATCACTCTCACACTTGTTAATGGGCTTCAGATGGCACCAGTGGGAAAGGCATGATCTCTCATCTATTTATTCCAGTCTTTTGACTCTTACCGAAGACTTATAGAAAGAAATGGAAAACAGTCAGAGGAAATAAGAGAAAGTGGTGGGAGATGATATTGACCTCCATACCTCTCATGTCTCTGTCCTCTTCACAGAAACTCAGTCATTTCTTTTGCATAGAGCTTTCAGGACTCCAGCTCAATTGTTCAGCTAGGACAGGAGGGATTTCCCCTTTGACCCCACTTGTAGCGGTGATGTCGGGGATTTGATACGTGTTTTGGAGATATTCAAAAAGTGGAACGATATGAACAGTATTATAATGTTGGTATTCAATATTCCTCAGGTGTGCCTCTTGGTGTCAATAGAGGAGGAATTATTTACACCTCCTCCTATTACAAGTCATATAGCAATAGTGAGGCTGCTGTTTATTGACCATAAAAAATATCCCAATCTTGGCTATCATGTCAAACTCCCAGCAGACAACAGTGGATTGAGCAGGTGAACTCCACATTAACATGTGAAAAACAAACTTACCAACATTGTAATTCCCCCAGGAGATGTATGTCTGGCAGAACTGGCTGGATACTCCTTGTTCTCTCTTAGTTCTTCATAGGCTTTTAAAATCTTATCTCTTTTAGCCCCATAGAAGGAGAACGAGCCAGTTGTATCCTACTGAATGGTGACTACATGGGAGACCCATACTTGGGGTATGATCCTGGAGACACGGGCTTCATTGATCGGTGTCAGCTATCTATGTATGTACTGGGGGGAGTTACTTGCCGTGTACAGCTGAATTGTTCTAGGTTGTTTGTTCTTTTCTCTGTTCATTTGTTTATAAAAGGTAAAAGTGACACCATAGACAAAGCAAGTTATTGTTCTGTATGATCTGTAACAGTGCCACAACTGCCTATACGTGAGAATGTATGACTCCATTGTCTGGGCTGAATGTTGGGAATACTGTGCGCACTTATAAACTTTCTTAATCAAATCTATTTGATTAAAAAAATATTGTAGATAATGCTGTACATATTCTTTCTATTCATAAGATATATTTAGTAATGAACATTAAAAATAGAAAGCAACTTTATGTAACCCTTTATATAGAATTATTTTTTCTTTCTCTACAGGTAGATTGATGAACCAGGTTTTAGGACATTTTGGTTCATGAATACAGCTGAGTCACATGGAAAACAAGACATATGTTTGTCTTAATTGACTGAAAGTCTTTATTGCAGTTCACTGGAGGATTCACACGGGATACAAGTCATATCTGTGTTCTAAAAGTCATGGTTTGGATCCTCTTCCACATTGATCCAGCAGGAGAAAAGTAATTTCAGTGTTCTGGAAGTGACAATGGCTTTACAATAACGTCCAACCCCAGTATACATAAGAGGAGTCATTTCAAACTACTTGTTTGTAGATTTTACAATGGAGAGAAAATATATCACACACCAGAAGGCTTGCAAGGGAGAGAAGCCATATCAGTGTTTTCAGTGTGGCAAAACTTTTATAAGAAAGAGATACCTTATAATACACCAAAGAGTTCACACTGGAGAGAAGCCATATCAGTGTTCTGAATGTGTTAAAGCTTTTACTCTGAAGTCAACTCTTCTTGAACACCAGAGGAGTCACACTGGAGAAAAGCCATATCAGTGTTCTGAATGTGATAAAGCTTTTACACAAAAGTCAACTCTTCTTGAACACCAGAGGATTCACACTGGAGAAAAGCCATATCAGTGTTCTGAATGTGATAAAGCTTTTACTCAGAAGTCACATCTTATTCAACACAAGAGGATTCACACTGGAGAGAAGCCATATCAGTGTTATGAATGTGATAAAGCTTTTACAGTGAAGTCACATCTTAATAGACACCAGAGGATTCACACTGGAGAGAAGTCATATCAGTGTTCTGGATGTGATAAAGCTTTTACACAAAAGTCAAGTCTTAACACACACCAGAGGCTTCACACTGGACAAAGGTCATATCAGTGTTCTGAATGTGATAAAGCTTTTACAGTGAAGTCACATCTTATCAAACACCAGAGGATTCACACTGGAGAGAAGTCATATCAGTGTTCTGAATGTGATAAAGGTTTTATTCAGAAGTCAGATCTTATCAGACACCAGAGGAGTCACACTGGAGAGAAGTCATATCAGTGTTCTGAATGTGATAAAGCTTTTACTCAGAAGCCAAATCTTATCACACACCAGAGGATTCACACTGGAGAGAAGCCATATCAGTGTTCTGAATGTGATAAAGGTTTTATTCAGAAGTCAGATCTTATCACACACCAGAGGATTCACACTGGAGAGAAGTCATATCAGTGTTCTGAATGTGATAAAGCTTTTACAGGGAAGTCACATCTTATCAGACACCAGAGGATTCACACTGGAGAGAAGTCATATCAGTGTTCTGAATGTGATAAAGCTTTTACTCAGAAGCCACATCTTATCACACACCAGAGGATTCACACTGGAGAGAAGTCATATCAGTGTTCTGAATGTGATAAAGCTTTTATACAGAAGTCAAATCTTATCACACACCAGAGGATTCACACTGGAGAGAAGTCATATCAGTGTTCTGAATGTGATAAAGCTTTTATACAGAAGTCAAATCTTATCGCACACCAGAGGATTCACACTGGAGAGAAGCCATTTTAATGCTCTCAATGTGACAAAACTTTTTCAGTTAATGCCGGTCTAATCTATCACCGGAGGATTCACAAATTTCAGCATAGATTATATTCTGGAAAAAAGGAATATTAAATAAGTTTCAGGTGTCACAAGTTAGTTTCACATCCCCAATGTCATCCCACAAACTAGAGAAGAAGGGAGAAGATAAAATGCTACTTTAAGAGAAACAAACTAAAATCTGAGCAAACTGGAATGTAGTGATTGGATGAACTGAGTTTAGTGCTTATGTCCATCAATACACAACTAGAAGGGATTTGAATATTTTATCGCTTGACAATTTGTTTTAAGATAAGCATCAATAACTGAACAGCTTCCCTCATGATTCTCATCTTTATCATGGAGCTTTGAATGAACATGTAATGCATTTTCATGATTCACCAGCTGAGTTGTGTTTCCAAGCATTTTCTTCATTTCTGGATCCTGAGGTTATACATGACCAACACTGCCTCAGTACCAGAGACTAGGATGGGGTCTATTGTCATCTTACCAAGTCTCTGAAGCCTCAGTGGGAGAGCCCATTACAGGTTCTTCTGACTATTGATACATCATCAGCCAGGCTTGAGGTCTCCAGCTAAGCCCACCTTGTCCACTCCTCCCATTACCTGTTCCATCTCCTCTCCCATTATCAATGACTTCTTTCCACATTTCATCTCTCATTGATATTATTATTATTATTGTTATTATACAGGATTTATATGGTGCCAACAGTTTGCTCAGCGCTTTACAATATAACGGGAGACAATACAGTAACCATACAGTTTAATACAAGAGGGATAGGAGGGCCCTGCTCCTCAGAGCTTACAATCTAGGAGGGAGGGGCTAGTGGTACAAAAGGTAGTAACTGTGGGGGATGGACTGGTTGGAAGAGTAAAAGATTCCATTATTAGCCGAGGGCAGGATAGGCTTCCCTGAAGAGATAGGTTTTCAGAAATCACCTAAAAGTGAGCAGAGTAGGCGATAGTCTGATAAATTGGGGTAGAGAGTTCTAGAGGATGGGGGAAGCTCTGGAGATGAGCATGGGAGGAGGAGACAAGGGAGCTAGAGAGCAGGAGGTCGTGCGAGGAGCGGAGAGTACGGTTTGGGTGATATTTGGAGACAAGATCGGTGATGTAATTTGGGGCAGAGTTATAAATGGCTTTATATGTTATTGTTAGTGTTTTGAATTTTCTCCGTTGGGCAATGGGAAGCCAGTGAAGGGATTGGCAGAGAGGGGTGGAGGAGACTGAGTGGAGGCCAGTGGAGGGATTGGCAGAGAGGGGTGGAGGACACTGAGTGGAGGCCAGTGGAGGGATTGGCAGAGAGGGTGGAGGCCAGTGGAGGGATTGGCAAAGAGAGGTGGAGGACACTGAATGGAGGCCAGTGGAGGGATTGGCAGAGGGGGATGGAGGACACTGAATGGAGGGATTGGTGGAGGACACTGAATGGAGGCCAGTGGAGGGATTGGCAGAGAGGGGTGGAGGACACTGAGTGGAGGGATTGGCAGATGGGGATGGCTGATACAGAATGGTTTGTAAGGTGGATATCAGTAGCATTCATGCTAGACTGAAGAGGGGATAGCCTGCAATGAGGTCGGCCAATGAGGAGGGAGTTAAAATAGTCGAGGCGAGATATAACAAGGGAGTGAATAAGTTGCTTAGTGGTTTCCGAGGTTAAGAACGGCCATATCTTGGAGCTGTTGCGGAGGTGAAGTCTACAAGATTTGGACAGCGATTGGATTTGGGGCTGAAATGACAGATGGGAGTCTAGGATTACACCTAGCGCCCTGGCATGAGGGGAGGGACTGATGGTTGTGTTATTGATCTTGATGGAGAAGTCAGGGAAGGGGGCACAGGCTGGGGGGAATACTAAGAGCTCAGTTTTGGAAAGATTGAGTTTGAGGAAGTGGAGTGACATCCATGCCGATATGTCACTTAGTAGGGTAGTAATGCGAAAGGAGACTGAAGGGGTGAGGTGTGGAGGAGACTGAAGGGGTGAGGTGAGGGGTAGAAAGATAAATTTGTGTGTCATCAGGATAGAGATGGTACTTAAAGCCATGGGAGTTTATCAAGTGACCAAGGGAGGAGGTGTAGATGGAGAAGAGTAGGGGTCCAAGGACAGAACCTGGAGGGATCCCTACAGAAAGAGGGAGTGAAGAGGAGGAGGCAGAGTTAAAGGTAACGCTGAATGAGCTCTGTGATAGGTAGGAGGAGAACCAGGAGAGCGCAGAGTCTTGGAGGCCAAGAGAGTGGAGTTTTTTGAGGAGGAGGGGATGGTCAACCGTATCAAAAGCTGCAGAGAGGTCATGTAGTAAGAGTGAGGAGCAGTGGCCATTGGTTGGGATGAGTACGGAGTAGTGACCATTGGTTGGCATGAGTACGGAGTAGTGGGCATTGGTTGGGATGAGTACGGAGCAGTGGCCATTGGTTGGGATGAGTACGGAGTAGTGGCCATTGGTTGGGATGAGTACGGAGTAGTGGCCATTGGTTGGGATGAGTACGGAGTAGTGGCCATTGGTTGGGATGAGTATGGAGTAGTGGCCATTGGTTTTAGCAGTTAGTAGATCATTAGTGAGTTTTAGTAGGGTAGTTTCAGTGGAGTGTAGTGAGGGAAAGCCAGACTGTAAAGGGTCAAGAAGGTTGTTGTCATTGAGATGGGAGCTCAGGCGATTGTGGACTAAGAGTTCTAATAGTTTAGAGGTAAATGGCAGCAGGGAGATGGGTCTTAAGTTGTTCAGGTTGGTGGGGTCCAGGGAGGGCTTGTTAAGTATGGGAGTGATGTGCGCATGCTTTAGAGGGGAGGGGAAGGCACCAGTAGAGAGGGAGAGATTGAAGATGTGAGTGAGGGAGCATAGGATGGAAGAAGAGGGTGACCGTAGTAGTTGTGAGGGGACAGGATCCAGGGGGCAGGTAGTGAGACGGGCTTCTGAGAAACCTTAGTGACCTCTTTGGTAGTAGGAAGGTCAGAAGAGGAAAGTGTTGAGGGAGGTTTAGTATAAGGTATGCTAAGTGGGATGGATGTCTGTGCAGTGAAGATGTCCCTACGAATTGTGTAAATCTTGTTTTTGAAATGATTTGCAATCTCGTGAGCAGTGAGTGAGGTACTGGGTGGAGGTGGAGAAAGTTGAGAGTTAGAAGTAGAGAAGAGACAACGAGGACTGGATGACAAGGTATTGATGAGAGTGACAAAGTAGGCTTGTCTGGCAGCATGGAGGGAGGAATTGTATGTGAAGAAAGCAGATTTATATCGGGTGAATGCTTGGTGAGATTTGGTTTTACGCCACATTCGCTCCAGCACACGACTATGTCATTTAAGATGTCTGGTGTGGTCAGTCTGCCAAGGTTGTAATGGTCGGGGCCTGATGTTTCGTGTGGTTAGAGGAGCAAGTGAGTCTAATGTGGATGAAAGTGAACTGTTGTAGACAGCAGTGGCCAGGTCAGGGCAGGACAGGGGAGAGATTCTGTCATAGAGTTGGTCAGTTGCAGAGTGGAAGGGAGAAGGGTTCAAGTTGTGAAGGTTTCTGCAGGTGATTGCTGATTGGAGGGATAAGTGTTTGAAGATGAGGAGACTGTGAAGGTGATGAGATTGTGATCAGAGAGAGGAAAGGGGGTGTTTGTGAGGTTGTAGGATATCAGGTCATGGGTGACAACCTTTCAGGCAGGTCTGTGTCTGTGACACCAGCTAGAAAGAAGTCTCTGTTCAGTGAGAAAACAACATCCCAAGCTGATGCAGGCCTTCCAATACTGAGTTACTGCTGATTTAGGGGATGTATTCAGCAGTAAAACGTAAGCCCAGCTGGCCACTTGTGTTCCATGTGGTTCTGCCAAATGGGATTCCATCAGGTGAAGATCAGAAATCCTTGTTCCATGTTTTCTCTTTCCAGCTATTACTCCTCTCCATAGACTAATCACACAATACAACTGCCAGAGATCTGAACTTACAAAGTGCTGAGTGTGCGGTCATATTCCTACCACTTCTTCCGGGGGACTGACATTCCTCTGATTGGGGTTCACAATAATCACTCTGAGTGCACACATCTCTTTTTGGTGCAAAGTTTGTAAAGAAAACTTCTTCTCCCTGGAAATATTACAACGTTGGCACCAAAGTGTAACTATGGGCAAAATCAGTAATGACATTAATAATGAAATCTGTCATTAGCAGAGCAGGTTTTGTTTTTCTGAGTCTCCTTTTGTTTTATTTTTTGTTGTCACTCCCAGTAGATTGTTTTTTTTTTGTACTTCCTGTAGAAGGCCAAGTCTTTTGGGAAAAATGGCAGTTGGAGGGGTCGGGGCAAATCCTATAACACTGCTGGGGGTGCTCACAACTGTCAGTTGTCATTCATATGGGGGGTTGGACCTTATAGAGAACCTGTTGCTGTAACTGCTGTAGAAGCGTTAGCTGAAGTTGGGCTTTACTTGTTGTGTGTCTTATAATCTATCTAAGACTTCCCTGTACAGGGTGACAACGCTGCTGTGTAATGTTCCTGCAGAATGATCAGGGTTGTCACTCTGTTACAGAAGGTGGGAAAATAACAGATGTACAGACAGGACCAACAGCTGATACAACTATGTTGCAGAGGGAACTCTGGGAATGCTAATGACAGATTGCATTACACATTCAGTTAGCAGACTTCCTGCTGTTGGTCTGATGTTTGAATTGTGTTCTGATATTTACTGTCCTGCTGTAAAAGGTGTAAATGATCGCCCGCATGTTTCCTGTAGTAGCAGGGACTACAAACTCATATCAGGAATAGTAGGATGATAAAATGTAAGTTAATAGATAGGGCCGCGCCCTTACAATAAGGTATATCTATATAAATTATATATTAGATTGTTATTAATAAACACTGGCTGGATTTTATCATGAATAATTCACATATGAAAAAATAAGAGAAATCCTTATAAAGTACAGCAAAAAGATTTTCTGGATATATATGTGTGAATTTTTTTTTTAAATAAGAAATGAATAATAATTATGAATAATAGAAAAATATATAAAAAATAATAATAAAAAAATAAAGAAAAATAAAAAATATAAATGAAATATAATCACAAAATTTTGAAAATGAAAAAGAATCTAAAAATGAAATGGTGTCCAAAGTCTATGAATAATAGCGGAGTATTCTATTCGTGTCCACAATAGTAATTGCTGTATATAAGGAACTGTAGAAATAAATCCTTGCTTGAATATTGACCCTTTTATGGGCTCACCTTCTTGTTAGCCTATTGCTGGGCTGACACAGCTTTTAGGGGTTTGTATTGATGAGATCCTTTGGACCTCCCCTGGGTTTTCCTGGATTGGTCACTTCTAATGTGCTTGTATGGACATGATGATCTCTGCTTCCTTCTGATGCTGGATGTGGCTCCATCTCCCTATTTTTCTCCTCGTTAGTATAGTGGAAGAAAGAAGAGATATTTGGTGCCTTATCGTTTTAATAAAAAGATTTATTTAATGCCCTCTATATGACCTCACATGTCAATCATTTCAATGCGCTTTGTAATAGATAAAACCACTAAATGCGGATGTGACAGGCTTCCTCCGTGTGTCTACACACACTGTCTATACCTGCCGTTACTGAAGTTGGGTTGCCGTGGTGACATCAAAGCCCCTCCCCAACGCATTGCGCCACAGGGTCACTTCTTCCGGGTGGCTTCTTCCGGGGGATGTGATAGGACAATCACCGTGCCTGGACTTCTTTTATAATAGTTTGGCACCATTTTCTTGAAGTATGTATGGTTGCAGCCATCTTTTTGGGGCCAAACCTTTATAGCTATCATTATGGACAGCTGTATTGATCAAATTGAGACAATGTTGCTAATTGTGATGTTGTTTGTGTGAAAACATGTAACGGTTATATCCACTGTTTTTAACAACCCTGTATACGTCGGCTATATAGACTGTGCATGTAATTGGCAACAGGAAAGTCGGTCACATTTACTTTTAACAATAAGGTTTAATCCAAAATTTATTACAAAATGCATATACAAAAAATAGAAAAAAGAAAAAATACGTACATATATATATATAATCAATTAAAAACAGTATAAAGTGCTTTATATTGACTTCCAACTACTAGTTTTTTAGTTTTTAGGAATAGTAAGATGGATACCTACCCATGGGGGGGTCACCTTTTTGGATTTGGGGGAAACATTTCAGATGGTTTCATTCCATTAATGACATCGACAAGGAGAGTCTCACCTCACTAACAATAGGAGAGCCAATCACAGGCCAGTAACATTTCATGGTGTCTCAATGTATTGCAGAATGTTTAATCCCCATTGGTCCAATGGATTCTTAGTCCTTCATATACATTGCTTCTTGTGTGGAAGGAGCACCCTAAAATGTCTTCCCTTCAATTCCACCCATAGCTGTACTTTAGGTGATGTTGCCCCTCCCCCATATCTGTAATGGAAAGCCTCAATTTCCCCCAATACTCCCCTGGCCTTCCAGTGAGAAGAAACATTTTCTCTGGAGTGGAGATGTTTTATGCAGTGAGCCCTTCATAGACGGGATGGGGAATCTAAGTAATCTAAGATAAGTAAGATGAACCGGTGTACTGGAGTCATGGATCAGATAACCAATGACACCATTGATGGTATAGCAGGGCTGACAGCAGAAGTGGCTCCATCACCTAAGGTGGTGTCACAGAACTACATGGCGGCTGACTATCTCTCGGAAGATCAAGGCGGAGCCTACAAACTGGTGTCAGAGAGTGTTGTACATTTATATTAGATCATGAGGATCTCAGAAGGAGATATCTACTCAAGGTAAAGGAGTTCCAACAGTCACCTGGGTGGGGGGAAGTGGGATCCATTTTCTTGGATGGGTTTAGCTGGAACTTGGTTGAGTAATATGGTGGCTTTGCTTCTTAGGCCATTAGTTGCTACTATAGATTTGATGATAATCGTATACATTGTTGCTGTTGTGTCTTTCGCTGCCAGTTGATTTTGCTTGTTTATGCACATGATTACATTCACATTGTTAGAACAGAAGATTATTTAAAGCCCCCTAAATATTGTGTTTTATTTTCTGAAAGCAGAGACCCTGGAGAATAAAATGGTGGTGGTTAAAATTTTTTTGTCACACAATATTAGCGCAGCTGTCTATGAAATGCATATTTTCAGTAAAAAAACACTAACAATAATTACAGTGCAGAAAAACACAATATATGACCTAATTTGATGAAAAATTAAAGATGAGGTTGGCATCAAGCATATAGATACCAAACATGTCAAGCTTTAAAATGTCATGTGCTTGTGAAATGGTGACAAACTTCAGTACCAAATATTGTCCATAGGGGACACTTTAAAAGCCTTTACAGGTCATCAGTTTATATAGTGAACCATGAATGATGGCCCTAGAGTTATTCCTCTCCCTCTGGTGTGTGCAGAGATATGTACAATGTGTAGTGTGAGTGATGATTTCATAAGTGGGCGGGGCTGGTATTAATGAGGTGTGTGTCATATGTTAATCATTTCTTATAATAGATGATATAAATAGATCCTTGAAATGTAAACAATCTATCTCTTTCCTTCTGTTGTTAAAGTGTCACATATATATGATGAATAAAGTTGGGTGATATTTTCACCGCACAATACCGTGGTCTGGGTTCTTCTACAACATCCCCCCAAAAATGTCCTCTTCCAGTTCTAGGAGTCTGGTGGAATGGGACACAAGCTGATGGTATCTCTTAGGCCCCTTGTACATGGGGGGTCCGGCCCCTGTGGGTGCAATGCTGGCATTATAATACACCTGGTAGGCACAGGTACAGCGTCCAGCCCCGCTGCCTGCAGCCTGTCAAAGTCTACACTACAGCTGGACGGGGCTCAGTGTTGCACCACGTTTACCTCGTGTTTAGGGCGCTCTGTGTTCAGGGAGAAATGGCCGCCATCCTGATCAGACAAAGCATAGAGCAGATGTAGGCCGGTGCAGTCTGCTTCTTCCCCTGTAGGTGGCGCCAACCAGAGTGACATCCCAGCCTGGAGAGGAAGTCGGGGGACACTTGGCTTCTCTGGGGTTTCCCGGTTCCTGGAGACGGCGTGGAATGAAGGGGTCCATGGAGTCCTGGGGACATTTTTTGTTCTTTGTTTACACCTTTTAAAAATCATTTATTCCTGAAGATCACTAAACCCCAAATCTGATGTATTCTTTGATAGCAGACACCCTATATAATACAATGTTGGGAGTTGTCATTTTCTATGTTACATGATATTAGCACAACAGTTTATGAAAGGCAACATTTCAGGAACAATATAGTAACGTTTATTTCTGAGCACATAAATGCAATTCATGACCTATTTTCTGGTGAAATATAAAAGATGAGGTTGTGCCGAGGAAATGGGATTCCCAACATGTCAAGCCGTAACACTGTGTGCACTTGGAACGCTTTAATAGCCCCTCCAGGTCATCAGTATAGAGTTACACAGGAGCACTGGTGCTCCAATCATTGCTCTCCCTCCGGCGTGTGCGCTGATATGTAATATGTGTGGGGATCACTGTGTTCCTATGTAGGCACCCCAATGTACATGTCACGTCCTGGTCTGTGTATAGGAGGTCCGCTGAGCTCCCTCTGTTCTTCCCAGTGACACCCACCATGACAGTACCGGGCTCTGCTGTCCCACATGGTGTCAGGGGGAGGGGCACATCTCAGTGGTGGGTGTGGGAATGATAGGCGACTTCACAGCCACTTGTATCACTTCCACATGACAGCCGACATTCAGATTTACTAAAGTCCTCACACTCCCGGCTGTGTAGCGGTGGGCAGTATGGGGGGAAATAACACGTCTGCAGCATTGTTAAATATCCAAATCCCCAGCAAGTGGCTGCATGTTCATATTTTACCACCCCCCTATCCTGGCACCCTAAGATGGTTGCCTAAGCCTCCTTAAGGTGGTCATTGGATTTTGGGACCTGTATGTGGCAAGGCTGCCAGAAAGTCTGTCACTTGTGGTGTCCTCATACTGGGGAAAAGTAGCAGAATGTGTTTTGGGGTGTAATTCCACATCTCCCCATGGCGTGTGCCAGAAATAGCTCATTAAATGACAACTTGGTGTAAAAAGAGATTTTGTTTTTCATTTTCCAATAACTTATGGCAAAAACTGTAAATGTTCCATGGACACAACATGCCTCTCCGCACATACCTTGGGATGTATCCTTCCCATAAAGGGGACATTTGGGGATGTTTGTAAGGTCCGGGCATTTTACTGCCTCAAGAAATGTGATCGGCAGTCAGAAAGTAACAGCGACGTAAAAGCTGCATAAATTCCATTCTACAGTTGCAAGAAAAAGTATGTGAACCCCTTGGGATTACGTGGAGTTTTGCATGAATTGGGCATAAAATGTGCTCTGAATGTCATCTAAGTCACAACAATAGAAGAACACAGTCTGCTGAACATAATACTACACAAACATTAGATGTTGCCATGGTTTAGTTGCACATAACATATAAACATTCACAGTGCAGAGAGGAAAAAGTATGTGAACCTTTGGACTTAATAACTAGTTGACCCTCCTTTGGCAGCAATAACCTCAACCAAACGTTTCCTGTAGTTGCAGATCAGACCTGCACAACGATCTGGAGTAATTTTGGACCACTCCTCTTCACAAAACTGTTTCAGTGTAGCAATATTCTTGGGATGTCTGGTGTGAATCGCTCTCTTAAGGTAATGCCACAGCATTTCCATCGGGTTGAGGTCAGGACTCTGACTGGGCCACTCCAGAAGGCGTATTCTGTGCTGTTGCAGCCATTGTTTTGTTGAATTACTTGTATGCTTTGGGTCATTGTCCTGTTGCATCACCCATCCTCTGCGGAGCTTCAGTTGGCGGACAGATGGTCGTACGTTTTCCTGCAAAATGTCTTGATAAACTCTGGAATTCATTTTCCCATCAATGACAACAATCCGTCCAGGCCCTGAGGCAGCAAAGCAGCCCCAAACCATGATGCTCCCTCCGCCATGTTTCACAGTGGGGATGAGGTTTTGATGTTGGTGTGCTGTGCCTTTTTTTCTCCACACATAGTGTTGTGTGTTCTTCCCAAACAACTCAATCTTGGTGTCATCTGTCCACAGTATATTTTGCCAGTAGTGCTGTGGAACATCCAGGTGCTCTTTTGCAAACTTCAAACGTGCTGCAATATTCTTTTTGGACAGCAATGGCTTCCTCGGTGGTGTCCTCCCATGTACTCCATTCTTGTTTAATGTTTTCCTTATTGTAGATGTGTCAACAAAATGTTAGCATGTGCCAGAGATTTCTGTAGGTCTTTAGCTGACACTCTGGGATTCTTCTTTACCTCATGCAGCATTCTGCGCTGTGCTCTTGCAGTCATTTTTACAGGACGACCACGCCTACGGAGAGTAGCAGCAGTGCTAAACTTTCTCCATTTGTAGACAGTCTGTCTTACCGTGGACACATGAACATCAAGACTTTTGGAGATACTTTTGTAACCCTTTCCAGCTTCATGCAAGTCAACAATTCTTGATCGTAGGTCTTCTGAGAGCTCTTTTCTGTGAGGCATGGTTCACATCAGACAGTGCTTCTTGAAATCGGTAAACCCAAAACAGGTGTGTGTTTTTTAAGGGCAGGACAGCTGTCAGCAACACATCCAATATCATCACACTGATTGGTGTCCAGGTTGGCTCACTCCTGGCTCCAATTAGCTCTGGGAGAAGTCATTAAGCTAGGGCCTCACATACTTTTTCCTCCCTGCACTGTGAATGTTTACATGTTATGTGCAATTAAACAATGGCAACATCTAATGTTTGTGTAGTATTATGTTCAGCAGACTGTGTTCTTCTATTGTTGTGACTTAGATGACGTTCAGAGCACATTTTATGCCCAATTCATGCAAAACTCCACGTAATCCCAAGGGGTTCACATACTTTTTCTTGCAACTGTATATCCCATAGTTTGTAGACGCCATAACTTCACACAGACCAATCAATATCCACGGATTCAGCTATGCTTCTACCAAAGACACGGAGCAGAATACACGTTGTACTACATGTATGAAGAAATCTGATTTTATGGGATATGTTTTATAATAAAGTAGAAGATATTTGTTTTCAAAATTAAAAAATAACCCCCCCCCCCTGGTGGTGATCAAATATCACCAATAGAAAGCTCTATTTATATCAGTGAAACTTGTGTACAGTGTAGCATGACCGCACAATTGTCAGTTAAAGTAGTGCAGTGCTGAAAAGCAAAATAAAAAAAACCCTTATCATGAAGGGGGTAAAACATTCCGGAGCTGAAGTAGGTAATAAATCTTGCTGTCATCGTACAGTTTGGTTTCATTTTCTTACATTTCTCAGGATGCCATTCTTCTGAGCTCCACAAGGTGGTGATCACACATATACAGAGACAGGAAGTGAGGTCAGGCACAGACAGGAAGTGGTGTCAGGCACAGACAGAAAGTGACATCAGGAACAGACAGGAAGTGACGTCGGGCACAGACAGGTAGTGACCTCAGGCACAGACAAGAAGTGAGGTCTGGCACAGACAGGAAGTGAGATCAGGAACAGACAGGAAGTAACATCAGGCACACACCGGAAGTGATGTCAGGCAAGGACAGGAAGGGATGTCGGGCACAGACAGGAAGTGACATCAGGCACACACAGGAAGTGATGTCAGGCACAGACAGGAAGTGATGTCAGGCACAGACAGGAAGTGATGTCAGGCACAGACAGGAAGTGAGGTCAGGCACAGACAGGAAGGGATGTCAGGCACAGACAGGAAGGGATGTCAGGCACAGACAGGAAGTGATGTCAGGCACAGACAGGAAGTGAGGTCTAGCACAGACGGGAAGTGATGTCAGGCACAGACAGGAAGGGATGGCTGGCACAGACAGGTAGTGACCTCAGTCACAGACAGGAAGTGAGGTCTGGCACAGACAGGAAGTGAGATCAGGAACAGACAGGAAGTGACATCAGGCACACACCGGAAGTGATGTCAGGCAAGGACAGGAAGGGATGTCAGGCACAGACAGGAAGTGACATCAGGCACACACAAGAAGTGATGTCAGGCACAGACAGGAAGTGATGTCAGGCACAGACAGGAAGTGATGTCAGGCACAGACAGGAAGTGAGGTCTAGCACAGACGGGAAGAGATGTCAGGCACAGACAGGAAGGGATGGCTGGCACAGACAGGAAGTGAGGTTAGGCACACACAGGAAGTGACATCAGGCACACACAGGAAGTGATGTCAGGCACAGACAGGAAGTGATGTCAGGCACAGACAGGAAGTGAGGTCTAGCACAGACAGGAAGTGATGTCAGGCACAGACAGGAAGGGATGGCTGGCACAGACAGGAAGTGAGGTTAGGCACACACAGGAAGTGATGTCACGCACAGACAGGAAGTAAGGTAAGGCACACACAGGAAGTGATTTCAGGCACAGACAGGAAGCTCCATGTGGGAGGAATTATAGAGGAGACGTTGCTGGAAGTGTGAGCAGAGGAGGTAATGAGATTGTATTTGATCATATCTCCCATCACTCTCCCTTGTGTGACACCATATTTCTCTGTCCCTCTTTGCCCTGTAAATATCCCTCTTTTCGGTGTGATGTACACACAGACATATGAACAGACAATAGAACGGCCCAAAGTCTTCATATGGCTCTCAGATTTCCCTCAGATTTCCCATTATTTCCCGTATTGAAGTGAAAACTCGGATAGAAAAGTAATAGTGAGATCAGACATAAGTGGGTGTCACTGATCACATTGTCCCCAAACGTCACCCCAGATAAACGTTTTCCCTGTCAGGCTCCGGTCACACCAGGAACTGCACGTTTCTCATGACTCCCCACAGCCGGTTTCCTCCTGCTCATGGGCCAATCGCACTGCACTTTGTGAATGGGCCGCCATCCTCTGGGACCTGGGGGGGAGAGAGGGAGGAGGACAGTACGGGGCCCCATGTACTCATCAGTCAGGGACACTCACTTCCAGAGACTCTCCGCTCTCATCCCAGACTTCACTTCTATAGAAGAAAGGAGAAAACTCCAAATTCTACTGGGAGAAGAGGAGCCAATGGGGGAAATAGCTGCACCACATGTGACACCATGCCACAGACTGAGAGGGACATGAAACACTGAGGACTTCATAATCCTTCCCATGGACCCCTCCCCCTTTATATTTCCCCTCTTCCCATACAAACTGCTTTGGCAATGCTACAATGTCCTTTGTTCCTGCCAATAAAGCTCATTGAATTGAGAGGGAAAGAAAGCGAGAGATGATTGAATGGATCTCCATAGAGCAGCGCCTCCATCCTTCTGGTGGGAGAATTACCATCAAATAAATATAACCGACTCTGGACGATTCATTTCCCGAGTTCCCGGTTCTGTCTCATAAACACTGAAAGAAGTGGAGTTCTCTCTCAGCCCACCTCTCTCTGTATTTGTTTCTTCCATAGAGAAAACCCCGAGAGTCCTGGATGGGAATGATTGGTTTCCACAGAGAGACAATCAGCAGAAAGAAATGTCCTGTGTTGGTGGTGTCACTGGAAGGAAAGAAATGTCCTGTGTTGGTGGTGTCACTGTAAGGAAATAAATGTCCTGTGTTGGTGGTGTCACTGGAAGGATAGAAATGTCCTGTGTTGGTGGTGTCACTGGAAGGATAGAAATGTCCTGTGTTGGTGGTGTCACTGGAAGGAAAGAAATGCCCCGTGTTGGTGGTGTCACTGGAAGGAAAGACATGTCCCGTGTTGGTGGTGTCACTGGAAGGAAAGAAATGTCCTGTGTTCGTGGTGTCACTGGGAGGAAAGCATGTCCTGTGGTGAGCAGTACCGCCTGCTAGACGCCCCCCATTTCTGTACAGGGGATGGTAATGGAATGATGACAGAATGGGAGGGGCCTGTGTTCAGGCTTCATAGAGACTGTGGGAGATGGGAGGGGACCATACACGGTACAATCTGATTGGACAAGGACAGGCCAGATTGGATACGAAGACAATGATTGGCTGAGCTTTGTCCTCATATTACACAGTTTCCGTCATTCTAGAAGAGATCGTCCAATCAGATTGTACCGTGTATGAGAACAGAGAAAACATGGCGGGATCAGTCCGGGAGAAGAGAAGAGTGTATGGGGGAGGGGGAGGGGAGAGCAGAGAATGGGCTGGGCTGTATTATGGGGACAGGACAGTCAGGGCTTGTTGGGGGATGGTAATACCCCAAGGCTGAGCCACACTTATACCTCCATGGACCTGCTCCCCCCTTTCAGCTAGGGGGGTCTATGTGCGGCGGCAGGAATGACACCACTGTCACTATCAGCGGGCACAGCCAATGTCACCGATTCCAGGGAATGGGGCGGGTGTGGTAGGCCAGGGCGGGGCTGAAGGGATTCAAGCAGAAGGTGAGGAGGCCATATAATGACACCTCCCTGCCTGTAATGTGCCCTCTGAAGAGCGATCCAAAACCAGATCATTCTTCAGAGGGCAAAGCAAGTGTGAGCCGGCCCTTAGACCTTCATGGAGAAACATAAGAATGCTTTCACACTGAGCCCTGCGGTCTGCCCAGTGTACGCCCCATAGACTTCTATGACATCAAGTTTTTGGTGCGTTTTCTGACCCCCCCTCCCCCGCAGTCCTGCATGCGGCATCTTTGGTGAACTTTCAGAAAAGGCACCAAAAACGGGGGACATAAGAGAAGTCTATGGGAAGTGGGGGGACCCTGTGCTGCCCCTGTTCTGTGGTCAGACTGCAGTGGGGGGTGGTAAAGCCTCTGTTGCAGTATATTACTGCCCCTCTTCAGAATTGTGTAGACAGCTGAGCAAAGCCAACATCCCGAGAGCTGGAAAGTGTCCTCAGAGCCGACCGACCCCCCCACAGCCAATCACAGAGCTTCCACTGGCCCCGCCCCCATATAACCCCTCCCGTAGGGGGGCAGGCATGATTCCATGTTTTTATGCAGGAACCATAGAGAATAAAATGGTGGGCGTGGCAATGTTTTATGTCACACGGGATTGGCGCACTTTTCCGGAAAGTCTCTATTTCCTGGATTTTAGTCACACCGACACGGAATAATCCGCCATTTTCTGCACACACATGTCACGCCTTCACATTGCACACGCCTGTGATCACCCGCAAAGTGCGTCCATGAAATCTCCATAGGACACGCATGAAGCGCCTTTCCAGGGCCCCAGATTGGAGTCACACAGGAGGTCTGCTGACAGACCCATGATGTTCCTGGAGACCCCTGACATGTGGGGGCGGGACCTACATGTGTGAGTGCGGGGGGCCATCACTGTGTACATGTGGTGGGCGGGACCTACATGTGTGAGTGCGGGGGGCCATCACTGTACATGTGTGGGTGGGACCTACATGTATGAGTGCGGGGACCATCATTGTGTACATGTGTGGGCGGGACCTACATGTGTGAATGCGGGGGGCCATCACTGTACATGTGTAAGCGGGACCTACATGTGTGAGTGCGGGGGGCCATCACTGTACATGTGTAAGCGGGACCTACATGTGTGAGTGCGGGGGGCCATCACTGTACATGTGTAAGCCGGACCTACATGTGTGAGTGCGGGGGGCCATCACTGTACATGTGTGGGCAGGACCTACATGTGTGAGTGCAGGGGGCCATCACTGTGTACATGTGTGGGCGAGACCTACATGTGTGAGTGCGGGGGGCCATCACTGTACATGTGTGGGCGGGACCTACATGTGTGAGTGCGGGGGGCCATCACTGTACATGTGTGGGCAGGACCTACATGTGTGAGTGCAGGGGGCCATCACTGTGTACATGTGTGGGCGAGACCTACATGTGTGAGTGCGGGGGGCCATCACTGTACATGTGTGGGCGGGACCTACATGTGTGAGTGCAGGGGGCCATCACTGTGTACATGTGTGGGCAGGACCTACATGTGTGAGTGCGGGGGGGCATCACTGTGTGGGCGGGACCTACATGCGTGAGTGCGGGGGGCCATCACTGTGTGGGCGGGACCTACATGTGTGAGTGCGGGGGGCCATCACTGTGTACATGTGTGGGCAGGACCTACATGTGTGAGTGCGGGGGGGCATCACTGTGTGGGCGGGACCTACATGCGTGAGTGCGGGGGGCCATCACTGTGTGGGCGGGACCTACATGTGTGAGTGCGGGGGGCCATCACTGTGTACATGTGTGGGCCGGGACCTTCATGTGTGAGTGCGGGGGGGCATCACTGTGTGGGCGAGACCTACATGCATGGATGCGGGGGGCAATCACTGTGTACATGTGTGGGCAGGACCTACATGTGTGAGTTGCGGTGGGCCACCACTGTGTACATTTGTGGGCGGGACCTACATGTATGAGCACAGGGGGTGGAGTCACTCATTCCTTTTAGGATTGGTTTCTCTCTAACACGCCCCTTTATTTTGGATGGTGGTAACTCTCTTGCTAGGACACGGGATGAACAGCTCACCTGGTGATATCATGGGCTGGGACAGGTCCTCTTTATGGAGAGGTGTGGCCTCTATGAGATCCTAGACCTCTCCTCTGGCCTCCAAAGCATCGGAGAAAAGTGGCACGGCTTGGATGGCATGCTGGACAAGCCACTAACAGGTTGTCACCAAAGCAGAAGCGGAAGGGATGGAATCCTGGTTGGTTCCGGGTTCTGATGTCACAGAGAAGGAGGGACAACGTCAGTTCCTCTGTGTCTGCTCAGTGCTCAGGATGCCAGGAAAGGGGATGGGAGGGGCCAGGAAAGGGGACAGTGGGATGGGGGGACCCCCTTCCTCCAATTGTGGAAGGGATGGAGTGGCTGTATAGCTGCTGAATCTCCGGCTGATCATTGTGATATGGGGAGGATGCCGGCAGCTGCAATCCTCCTCCCGGTGTGACCACTTCACTCCGAGGACCTCAGAGGACTTCTTCTGGTCACAGGGAGATAGCAATCCACCGGGGTCCCTGCAGCCACAACTAGAACCACAGCATCGGGGTCTGCAGTTCTGAGCCGCTGGATCCCTCCGCACATCAGGACAAAGTCCCCTGTCTGGGATCTACAATACTCCCAGTTCTGGGCAACTGATACACAAAAAGAGATATTCAAGACCTGACTGTGACCATGGGGGATCTATGGGGGTGCTGGGGGAATTATGGGGGTGCTGGGGGATCTATGGGGGTGCTGAGGGAATTATGGGGGTGCTTCAGCATATCTAAGCCCCCTCCCCCCTCGCTGCCCTTGCTGTGTTTTTGGTGGATTGCGTTACAGAAGTCCTGGATCCTTTCTTGGATACACAGAATATAACTGGATAGAACATTTATAGGGAAGGTGATCCCGGGAATATCCGATTGCCTCTCGGGGGGTCAGGAAGGAATGATTTTCCTTTGTTTGAACAGATTGGATTTTCCTTCCTCTGGATGAGCTGTGGGTATAGGATCGTGTATATGGAGGGTTTCTATGTGTGTGTCCCCTCCCCCCCTCTATTGGTGGAATTGGATGGACTTGTGTCTTCTTTCTATCAGATTAGTTATGTAACTATGTCCAGGCTGAAGGCCTAAAATGAGCCTTGTTCAGTGGAGGCCAACTCCACTCTGGCAGCGAGAGAAATCCCAGCAATGTGTAGAATTACTATCAGAACTATTAGTAACATCTAAAGGCTTAAGCAGCAAACCCACCAAGTTCCAGCTCAGCCCATCCAAAAACATTGGATCCAACTTCCCCCACCCAGGTGCCTGTTGGATCTCCTTTACCTTGTGTAGATATCTCCTTCTCAGATCCTCATGTTCTCATATAAATGGACAACACTCTCTATG
Source organism: Staurois parvus (assembly GCF_062004578.1). Lineage (NCBI taxonomy): Eukaryota > Metazoa > Chordata > Amphibia > Anura > Ranidae > Staurois > Staurois parvus. Next base: position 1,198,114 of record NW_028317835.1, read on the forward strand.
TGACACCAGTTTGTAGACTCCACCTTGATCTTCCGAGGGATAGTCATCCGCCATGCAGTTCTGTGACACCACCTCAGGTGATGGAGCCACTTCTGGTGTCAGCTCTGATATACCATCAATGGTTGCAGAGATGGAAGAGCTCATTTCCATTTGTCACGGCTCCCCTTCTAGGTTCACCTCTATCTGGGCATGCTGGATCCACTTCCAGTCCTCTGATGAATATACTGGATAATGGGGTCTCACACATCCAATTATACTTGTGTAGATATTTATTGAGACATTACCTGACTCCTCCCCCTCATGGCTGACCTCAAATCATAACCCTCCCGTAATGAAGATCATAAGATCATTGTACTTATACACAGTTTAAGATCCCCCTTTTTTCCTTAGCCCCCACTGGTCTTGCACCCCTTTACCTATACCCTCTCCCCACCCTCTTACCCTCCCCCACACACAAGTAGACGTTACAGGCAGTGTAAGTGCTGGTCACACACTTGCCCAAATTGTCCGCTTCCTCTGTGGCAGGGCTGAGCTACACCCTGCCAAGCTGCAACATCCGATTTGAACCCTCCGGCATACACTTTGCTAGACAACACAATATTGATGAGGTGAATACACTGAAGATTGTTTATTACTGGAGGTTTGTCCAAGTTGGGAGTTTCTTGAAGCAATTTTCTGTGACATGTTCTCTTCTCCTGAATATGGATGTAGCACTTCCATCGGACTATTATCCCCTCAATGTCTGTATTGTATCTCCCTGTTAGATGATGAAACACATTCCATGCCATGCATGCTTTCTCAGTCCTGGTAATGTCACCGAATTGTATGTCCTGATTATTATTACTGGAAAACAAAACATTAATGGGGATCTGATCCGTGACTCCAGTATGCAGGTTCCCCTTACTTGTCATGTAGATTCCCCATCCTGTTTATGAAGAGTTTGCTGTATACAATGTATCCTGTGATGGGAGTCACTTTGGGTGGGGGCCCATGGAACACAACTCACTTTGGGTGGGGGCCCATGGAGCACAGCCCCCTTTGGAGAGATGGGGAGAATCCTGTCTCAGCTCCCCATATCCCTCTTATGTGTAAGTCACCCTGTGCCTGTTAGGGGTACAGGGTGATCTGTCCTAATATTGGGGTGGGGAGTTGTAGATTGTTTAATGCCATGTGGTTGCATCTCATTGTTCTATTGTGTGTCTGGCTTGGGAGAAAACTATTATGGGATGTTTGTGTTTATGTGTATTGGCTTGGTGGGGGGTGTCTCAGCTGCCCTCCCTCCTGATGGGACTGTCTGCTGTTGTGTCTCTTGTTACTAAATGTAGATTGCCCCGCCCTGTGTCATTATGCAGGGAGGGGGGGTTGTTTCATTGAATGTATATATCTTGTATCTGTGTTAAAATAAAATAGTCTATTTCCTGGTTTACTTCAGGACTGGTGTCATCTAGTCTTGTATGGTCGGCTGTGGTGTCTGTGGTCGGTGTTCGCACAGGGAAGCGGTATTATAATGGAAGTACTCAGCACAGGCTGGGTCGGTTCCGTTACATATCCACTCTAGAGATGCTGGTTGCAGCCAGCAATAGATCACTATTAGAGATGATCTCAAGCTGCACAGATGCCTGCGTGGGTCTGGATCTGGTCCCCACTGACCATTTCCAGACCCACCACGTGACGTAACGCATAGGGTACACCAATGATGTCAAGCCACAACCCGGAAGTGCACATGCCACCATTTTGGAAAAGGGATTCCTGTACTTTGTTCACAAGACATACTGTATAGTGAGTTTTTGCCCTGCAGTGTCCCAGGTGGACACTTTTATATGTGAGTTTATTTTGATTGTTTTAATAAAGTCCGTTTTACTTGGCAATACTACACTATATGGAGCATTTTGTTCCTATGATTGTGGAGCATTTTGGAGAGTTTTAAAGTGCTGACAATGGTGAAGATCTGTGTACCAGTATACCCTCCCGGGTTAAAGGGAGAAGCGTAGTCTGACCTGGCATTACGGGTCAAACCTGAAGGTGAGCACAATAGTGTGTTGGAGGTGGATGTACACTAAGGGGTGACACGGGAGCACCGGACACGTGTATGCAGTAGTGTGATTACACTGATCCACTTGGAGTACAGCGGATTTAAAGGGACGGTTCACCAATGTTTGGAGATTTTATTTATGAGACACTTGTTGCCGGTGTATTTGGATCACGATATATAGGAGACATACTGGACAAGCACATGTGAAGATATCTGAGATTTAAAGGGACAGTTCACTATTGAGTACATTTTATTTGGTATTTCTATTTATTTCAGCACTGTTATGTGCAAGTCTGTGATTATTTATGTGTATGCATTGTGAAGATATTGGGTGTAGCACATATTTATTGTCACAAACACCATTTCTGTTCTCACTCTTCATATATGCACATTTGTATTATTAGCACCATTGGAGTTTATATTGCTGCGCTGTATTTTGTATTGTGATTTACGGTTTCCATGTGGGAACACATTATATGCTAGCTGCACAATTTGTTTTGTAGGAGGTTTATTCTGCTGAGGGATCTCTATACACAAAGTATAGAACACAAGGGGAATAAAGCTCTCCTAAAGTACAATGTGGATAATTACAGAAACAATCCACTAATGTGAAATCATTTTTAATTAGCAGACTTTGTTGATTATATTTTGAAATTAAAAATTTGGGGAAGCACAAAGGACCTTAACACTGCATTGGGAAAAATAAGGAAATGCTTTATTTTTTTCAAATTACAATTTATTACTAATAAAACCAATGAAATAAAAATATAAAGTAAGCATTCAAATCTCCTACTGAATAAAAGCCCTATTTGTCCCCCAAAATACTGAAGTATAATACATTTGGGTAGATTACAAATGCTAAAGATAAAATACGCAGAACTGGGACATTGCCAAAAATGGGGAAAAAAAAACAAACAAACAACACCTTTCTGGGGCTCGAGGGGTTTAAGAAGAAGGGCCGAGGAATAAAGTGGTAATGACAGATTTCAGCATTTATGTCATCATTGATTTTGCTGTAGTTACACTTTTAGGGCCAACGCTGTAACATTTCTAGGATAAAATATAGTTTCACAAACTTCCAAATTTAAAAAAAAAAATAATGGATCTGTCCACTCAGTCAATAAAGAGAACCCATCTGTAGGAATATGACCGCACACTCAGCACTTTGTAAGATCAGATCTCTTGTAGTTGTCCTGTGTGATATGTCTATGGAGAGGAGCAATAGCTGGACAGAGAAATAAGATAACAAGGACATCCAATCTTCACCTGATAGGATCCCTTAGACTTGCCGCAAAACTGGATGGAACTCACATGGGACCAGCTGGATTTAAGTGGGACTGTCAAGCTCATCCCAAAAAACTGCAGCAACTCACTGTTGGAAGGCTTATGCCAGCTTAGGAAGTTGCTTTCTCACTGAACAAAGACTTCTTGTCTGGTGTCCCAGCCGCAGACCTGACTGTAAAGATGTCATCCAAGGAAGGATGTGGAATGTTAAAATAAGGCGTGAACCATCAAAGGGGAGGTGGATTGTATAATGGGAGATGTGGAAAAGGTAGGATGTGCTGGAACCCTCAAGCATCACTGATGATGTATCAATATTCAAAAGAATATGGAAAGGACTTTCCCCCCTAGGACTCCAAGACTTGGCAAGATGCTGTGAGAGAAGGCTTTCCTTATGTGCAAAAGCTTTATCACATTCAGAACACTGATACAGCTTCTCCCCAGTGTGATTCTGTTGGTGTGAGATAAGATTAGCTTTCTGTGCAAAAGATTTATCACATTGAGAACACTGATATGGCTTCTCTCCAGCATGAACCCTCTGGTGTTCATTTAGCTGTGCCTTCCGTAGAAAAGCTGTGTCACATTTGGAGCACTGAAATGGTTTCTCTTCAGTGTGAATCATCTTGTGCATTTTAAGACCTTCCTTATGTTTAAAAGTTTTGTCACATTCAGAACACTGATATGGCTTCTCTCCAGTGTGGCCCCTCTGGTGTCTGATAAGATCTGCCTTCACTATAAATGCTTTGTCACATTCAGAACACTGATATGGCTTCTCTCCAGTGTGGCCCCTCTGGTGTCTGATAAGATCTGCCTTCACTATAAATGCTTTGTCACATTCAGAACACTGATATGGCTTCTCTCCAGTGTGAATCTGCTTATGTTTTATAAGATTACTCTTTGATGTAAAAGGTTTGTCACATTCAGAACACTGAAATGGTTTCTCACCAGTGTCCATCTCTTGCTGTGTGATGCGTTTTGCCTTCATTGTAAAACCTGTCACTTTCCAAAGAAGAAGCAACTTTTAAAATGACTCCTCTTATGTGTACAGGGGTTGGACTTTTCACGTCCAGAACACTGAAATGACTTCTCTCCTGTTGTCCTCTGAGGATGGATCAATGTTGAAGAGGATCCCAAACAATAAGAGCACTGATATGTCTTGTGTCCTGTGTGAATCCTCCAGTGAACTGCATTAAAGACTTTCAGTCACCTAAGACTCCCATATGGCTCATTTCCCACGTAGATCAGTTGTACTTATAAAGAGCAACTTGACCAAAAACTTGGTTCCTCAATCCACCTGTATAGAAAAAGATAAATACAAGTCAGAATTCTGTATAAAAGGTCTAAATAAAGTTACTTCCTATTTAACTCCCACCCCGCAAGCCAAAGTCCTTGGCGTCATTCTGGACTCAAATCTTTCCTTCCAACCTCATGTCAAATCATTTACAAACTCATGCAGGCTCCACCTTCGCAATATCGCCAAGATACGCTCCTTCCTTACCCCAGACACCACTAAACTACTCGTACACTCCGATTATCTCACGCCTCAACTACTGCAACTCCCTCCTCACCGGCCTACCCCAGTGCAGGCTCTCCCCGCATCAGACCATCCTGAACTCAGCGGCTAGACTCATCCACCTCACCAACTGCTCCACCTCTGCCACCCCCCTCTGCCTCTCCCTCCACTGGCTCCCGTTTGCCCAACACATCAAATTCAACCTACTCACTCTGACCTACAAAGTCATTCACAACACTGCCCCTAACTACCTCACCAACCTTATTCCCAGGTATCACCCTACCCGTACCCTTCGCTCTTCACAGGACCTCCTATCTTGCTCCCTGGTCTCCTCCGCCCATGCACGGCTGCAAGACTTCTCCAGGTCCTCCCCCATCCTCTGGAACTCACTACCCCAATCCATCAGACTGTCACCTTCCCTCCTCACCTTCAGGCATTCCCTGAAAACCCACCTCTTCAGGGAAGCCTACCCCACCCTCACCTAACAGCCGTTCTCCTCCACTCTTCCTACCACTCCATCCCCCACAGCCATTTCCTCCTGTACCACTATCCCCTCCCTCCTAGATTGTAAGCTCGAAAGAGAAGGGCCCTCTAACCCCTCGTGTACTGGTTGTAGTTGCTGTACTGTTTCATGTATTGTCCCCCCCTCTATTGTACAGCGCTGAGCAAACCCTTTGGTGCTATATAAACAATGTAATAATAACTCTCATTTTAAAGAGTAACTGCATTTTTGTTGAGAAAATAATCTGAGTGATCAATGTACATTGCTGGGATTTTACCAAACGTTGTTGTAGATTCCAACCTGTTTCTGCTCTGAAGAATAAAGCTGTTTGTCTATGTCAATGTGTAATGTGGATGTGAATGGAGGGTGACATTTTTATGATTTAGTTGATGCCCCTGCAGTGTTCTAAAGAGGAAAGTCTGCATCCCTTTAGAAGTGATTAATCCTTGGGAGTATCACACCAGAAATACAATCTTTGTACAAGAGGATGCCTACAATTTGAGTTTAGTGCAGACTTCTGGGAAAATTAATGACCCAATCACAGCAGCAGGAAATGACATTTCTGGGGGGTGTTCAGTACACCAGCTGTTTATAGAACGCCTCCAGGTTGCCATATTGCATTGAATTTTACAGAAAATTACAGCGCTGCAGATGGAACAGGAAAAATCATTTAATAACATTCACTTACAATATGGATTGTGCAGCAATTGTGTGTTATTTTTGTATTTGTCATTTTTGCTCCACAAAAGTGGAGTTACCCTTTAAATGAATCTAATATATAGAAAGTATATCTACAACATTGTACATATCTAAAGGTTTGTATTTTATGGAGAACACTAGAATATTCCCATTGGCTGGTAAAATACAATATTCTGCAGCAGAATCTCATTCTTTGTTCTCATTCAGAGCATTCTGCTGCATTGTGATGGGTGAAGATACTCGGGTTCAGATTTGCAGGTACATTCGGCAAATGCATCTAAAAACCCAACAATGCAGACTAAATACATATCCAATTGGAGGTGAAATTTGAAAGTCAATTCATTTTCTTGTTCAAAAATATTATAAAAAAAAATTGCCTGAACAAGTCATCAGCAAAGTTGTATAAGCCACTTAGGTAGTTACAGCAGAAAAGATGAGCTGATACAACAGGTACAACAAGACAACCGACAAGCTGGTTGAGCTCAAGTCAAACAGTAACAAACCATTACAAGCTAAAATAGTGTAACATGCGTCCCGTTCGCTGGAAGCTCGGTATATCATCTTATGTCCAGTCAGGAATAACTGCATAGAAGCATCTAGCAGGACCTTACATGTTACAAATCCAGGGCAGTGGCAGTGAGAGGTCACTTGTGCTTGGGATGGGTCAAGGAGAAAGTAGAGATGGCCTGGGTCATAGTGTGTACTCTGGAGGAAAGGCACCACAATTGAGCTGAAGGACATGCCAGGGGAGAGTGGCCAGGAGGGGGTCGATTGTAGAAAAGGGCAAGAAAGAAAGTAAAAAAGGAAGGGAAAGAGAAAGAAGGGGAGAAAAAAAAAAAAAGATCTGTTATATCAAGGAAATATGGAAGGGCGGTGGGGAGTAAGAGGAGAAAGGCCATTCACGGGGTAGGCTAGGTCAAACAAGAGAAGGTTTGGTTGATATCTTATCAGTTAGATTATGGGGGACTATGGAAGTAACAAAGTACAATCAAAGTTAGGGAGTAAGAAGTGGATTATCCAAGGGTTCCACCAGGCTTCAAATTTAGGTATTCTGTCTGGCACGGTGGCTTAAATTTTGGCATGAATCATGGCTTACATGACACGGTTGCGAGTAGCTGTGTGTGCCGATTGAGGGGGTTTTCCATGCCTTTGCAATAGTCTGTTTGGCTGCTGTGGTAATTTGAAGAATTAATTTGAACCGTCTGTAGGAAATGTTCAAGGGTTTCTGCTGGATCTGGTGAGATAGGAGTATCAAACAGCTTTGAGAGGACTTGAAATATTTCAGTCCAAAAAGGTACGTACCACAGGGAATTCCCACCAGATATGTACGAGGGATCCTGAGGAGTTGCAACCTCTCAAACAAAGAGGAGAGTAGTGGGGTAAGAATTGAAAGATCCTAGCGGGGACCAAGTACCATCTAGTAAGGACCTTGTAATTGGTCTCTAGGGCCACTACATTTTGCAAGGATGACTTGGTAGATGCCCAAATGGCAGACCAGGAGGCCGGGTCTAGAGTGAGGCCAAGGTCTCTCTCCCACTTAGTGACATAAGATGGTGAAGTAGAATGTGTCAGTTCAAGGAGTTGACTTTACAGATGAGAGATAAGGCCTCTTCTATGTGGGACTGTTTTACAGGTTTTCAAAAAAAGGGGAGGAAAGTTCAAAAGAAAGGAAGTGTTTTATCTGTAGGCAGCAAAAGAGTTCTGAGGTGGGGAGGCCATGGGTGTCTCGAAGGAACGGAAACAATGTTATTTTGGATGAGGACAGTAGGTTGTGTACACGGAGTAGGCCAGTGGAAGACCAGGCAACAAAGGAGGAGGGGGAGGACCAAGCTGGGCAGAAAGCAGGGTTACAAAAGGATAGCATAGGGTTGTGAGGGGACTGAAAAAGGTAATGTGTCTTGAGTCTGTCCCAAATAGCTAGGTAGTGGTGAGTGATCGGATTGAGAAGGTTGTGACGTTGGGATGGGTGTAACCATAAAAGGTTAGCCAATGAGAGGGTCACAGTCAATAGATTCCAGTGACACCCATAGGGGGGTTTCTTTAGTGGTGATATATTTGGGGAGCTGAGCCAAGTGAGCCGCATGAGAATAAGCTTTGAAGGTAGGTAAGCCCAGGCCACCTTTCAGTTTATGGGTGAAAAGTGTATTTTTAGGAAGACGGGTTTTAACTTATTCCAGACATAGGAAGAAACTCGACGTTGTAAGATGAGGAGGAAATAAGCAGGAACTGGGATGGGGAGAACCTAAAAGATGTAAAGTATTTTTGACAGGATGGTCATTTTAATGACCTTAATATGACCTAGCCAGGAAATGGGTAATGGTAACCATTTGTTCATAAGAGAAGTGAGGTGGGAAAGCATGGGCGGGTTATTTGCACTATATAGGTTTTTCAGATTTGCTGTAAATTTGATCCTGAGAAAGGGGATGAAGTGGGAGGACCAGGAGAAGGGAAATACAGGTTGTAGTTGGTCTTGGAGGGAGGGAGGGAGACATTCAGGGTGGTAGATTTATGTGAATTGACTTTCAGGCCCGAGACACGGCTGAATTGGCCTAACAACTGTAGAAGATCTGGGGCTGAGATCAGGGGAGATGTCATGAAGAGCAAGACATCATCTGTGAAAAGGCAGAGTTTATGATTGATTCCCCCTATTTTGATGCCTTTGATATTAGGGTCGGATTGGATAAGGATGGCTAAAGGCTCTATAGCTAGGGCAAAAATTAAAGGGGAAAGGGGTGCCTCTAGAAATAGGAAATGAGTCAAATCTGAAGCCAGCATACTGAACGTATGCTCTGGGTTCAGTTTAAAGGGAGGAGATCCATCTTAAGAAATGCGAACCAAAGCCTCATTTGCGTAGAACAAAGTGGAGGTAAGGCCAGGAGACCGTGTCAAATGCTTTACAAATGTCAAGGGATAAGAAACAAGAGTGGATTTGGTGAGGAGGAGCTGTGTGAGCTAATAAAGTTGCACAACGTATATTATCACCTGCTTGACGAAAGGGTATAAACCCTACTTGGTCCTTATGAATTAGGGAACCAATAATCTCGTTAAGATGGCTGGAGAGGATTTTTGCCAAAATTTTGATATCGAGATTAAGGACCGATATAAGACGAAAATTGGACCAACAGGAATGGTCAGCTTGGGGTTTGGGGATCATAGAGATAGAAGTAGTCAAGGAGTCAGAGCGGAAAGGGAGTTGAAGGCAGAGGACATAATGGGGGTTAGAAGGTCAGAAAAGTTTTGTAGTAGGTGGCCGAGAGGCTGTCAGGGTCCTGTCCATGGCAGAAGTTCTGGAAGATCTGGCATTTCTGCCAGTACTCTGCATGGCCGCAGAAGTACACATCTGCCTCAGTTTGGTGCCAGACGGCATTTATAAGGAGGCTCATCACTTCCTCTAGTTGTTGGATGATCTCTAGCTCCCTGTGCCCTGTTCCTGTTTCCTGTGATTCTGATCTGTGATTTCCTGTTACCAACTCGACTTGCTCCTGGACCTGTCTACTCTGCTTTACCTCTGATCTGACCTCAGCTTGGCTTACGGATACTCTCTCTCTCCCCTCTGTGTATGACCTCGGCTATCCCATCTGACTACGTCTGCTTTGATTCCCACCTGGTACCTGACCTTGGCTTGAACTGACTACCCAGTAAACATCTAAATCCTGGAAGGGCTTACATACTATGCACTGGCGCCTCCTGTCTGCATACACCTGTCTCCGTGCACCAGCTGTGCTTCTGAGTGGACCACCAACCAGCACTCCTACAGGTGACCTGTGCAACTTTGGGCCGGACTCCCACTGTCCCACTCTCAGGGGAGTCCGGAACTTAGCCTCAAAGGAAGCCCTCTCTCCATTGGCCTTCATCACCAGGTACGTGATAGAGGCTGTCAGGCCCGGGATGTTTACTAGGCTTAAGGGATTTAATGGGTGTCAGAATTTCTGAGGATGAAATAGGTGTGTCCAAGTTGGTGATCTGGGGGGCTGAGAGAGTAGGAAGTTTGATGGTGGAGAAAAGAGATTTGAAATGTGTTATGTCAGGCGTATGGTAGTCCAAGTAAAGGCCAGAAAGTCTAATGAAATTCTTGAAGAATTTTGAGGAGATTACTAGTGTAGGTATTTCTAGAAAGTTTCAGGCATAACGGTTTATGTTCATGGCCAATTTTGCAAAGGGAGAGCTAGGATTGTGTCCAGTTTATTTGCGTTTGTGACGGGAGTGACTTTTGGGGGTGGGGGGACCTCTGTGTCAGCTCATGTTCCCCCCATTATGTTTAACCCACCCTGTGCCTGTTTAGGGGTACAGAGTGTGAATGTCTAAGTATTGTGTATTGGTGTGTTGTCCTTTGTCCCTGCCATGTGGTTGCCTATTGTACTGCCATGTGGTTTTTCCTTTGTCTCCGCCATGTGGCTGTCTGTTGTCCATTGTTTGTTTTGTATTAAAATAAAGCGTTGGCTTCCTGTTTTAAGAGCTGGGTGCTGTCTATTTTCTGAGGGATTTCAAGGGTGTGGTCCATGGATGGTGTTCGGACAGGGAAAGCTGCGGTATAATGGAATATAACCAAGAATAGTCGGGTTCCGGTTCTGTTACATTGGTGGCAAGCGGTGGGATTGTGCTTCCAAGCTGTAATCACATCCAAACCACCACCGGGATCCAAGATCAGGAAAGTAGACGTCGGTCACCCCAGTGGAGATATGGACCTGGCATCAGAGTTCCCAGGGCTACTGCAGACTGTTCTTGCAACATACCCCAGGACTGTGTCTACGGATCAGTACCTGGAGCTCAGGCAGCGGATTTGGGAGGTCCTTTGGAGAGGAGCCATCCAGGCTGCTAGTATGGAGAAAGGCAAGTGGTATCCAACCCCAGAGCAAAGGGCCAGGGACCATCAGAAGTTACAGATGCCATTCCTGGGAGAGCGACCCCAGGAGCAATGGGTGACTGAGTTGGACAGGCTGGTCCAGCAATAGATAAAACTGGACAAAAGATATGGTGCTCTGCAGTGGTACGCAGAGCAGGAGTATTTAGCGGAGGCAACAGAATGCTCTCCTGAGGGACATGATTTTGGTGAGCCTGGATTGCTGTGGGAGAGCCTTACAAATCTTTTCGTGTTTGGTGATGGAGAACCCACCCTAAAGAAGTTGCAAGAAGACAGAGAGGCTATGTTCAGTCTCACAGGGGTCTCAGAGCTTGAGCCAGATCTGGAATACCTGCTGAAGAAAGAACTGGAGTTAGGAAGGGCATACAGGCAACTGCTAGGACATGTTCGGCAACATGCCCAAGAATCAGCAGTGGAAATTCCAGAGACTGGGGATCTGATAGACCTCTCGGCTGAGGAGGAACCAGCAGTAGACCTGGCAACAGGGCCAAACATTACTGAACTCTGCCCAGCACTGGTAATGTCTCCTGAGTTCCACGGACAGGAGATGGTGAGCCCCGATCCCCAAACACCAGTTCCAGAGGCTGGGGATTTGATTGACTTTTCTGCTGAGGAGGAACCAGCCACCACATCTCCAGCAGAAGAGTTGGCACCAGGGCATGGTATTGTTGACCTCTGCCCACAACCAGCACCGCAGGAGCTACAGCAAGAGGATGCAAGCGGCACCTCACAACAGCAGCTTGAGATGATGTCCATGGATGAGACTACAGCCACCACCTGGATACCCCAGGGATGCTGGGCAGTCGGCCCAGATCCCCCACAGAATGATGGAGTTGGCCCAGCCACCCTGTCTTCTCTCCAGCGGCTGAGAGGATTTCAGGGAGAAGGACCAGTCCGTACTTCTCCCCAGCGCTGGGTATGCTCTACGGGAGAGGCAGAGGTTGGCTGGGTGAGTAACGCTTGGTGTGGGACAATTTGTTTAGGGTACTGTGTGGGTGCTGGCATTGAGGGACTGGAGGTACAGACTAACTTCAGAGTACATCCGTCTGGGATTTTCTCCTGTGTTAGTCTCCTGCCGAAAGGGGAGATATGCGACGGGAGTGACTTTTGGGGGTGGGGGGACCTCTGTGTCAGCTCATGTTTGCCCCATTATGTTTAACCCACCCTGTGCCTGTTTAGGGGTACAGGGTGTGAATGTCCGAGTATTGGGTATTGGTGTGTTGTCCTTTGTCCCTGCCATGTGGTTGCCTATTGTACTGCCATGTGGTTTTTCCTTTGGCTCGGCCATGTGGCTGTCTGTTGTCCATTGTTTGTTTGCCATGTGCTTCATCCCATTGTTCTGTGTCTTGGGTTGGTTGGGGTGGTTCCTTGTAGCTCTTCCCACTGATGGGGCGGGCTGATGATGTGTTTCCTGTGCCTGGTTGTGTTTCCCCGCCCTCTGTATATATCCTGTGTTTTGTATTAAAATAAAGAGTTGGCTTCCTGTTTTAAGAAGAGCTGGGTGCTGTCTATTTTCTGAGGGATTTCAAGGGTGTGGTCCGTGGATGGTGTTCGGACAGGGGAAGCTGCGGTATAACAGAATATACCCAAGAGTGGTCGGTTTCCGGTTCCGTTACAGTGTTCATATACAACTTATGATGGGAACGACAGAGATTTCTCTGCTGACTCAGTAAAGAACAAATCTAATGCTAAACATACTTTGTCAAAAGCTTTTCTAGAGGCTGGGGTAGGATGGGATTGATGTCACGTGCGTAACAATGCCACACCCAGCTGCACCCTGCACAACAATTTTCCAGCTAATGGACCACAGATCGATGTACCGGCAGCCTGAGCAATTATTACTGGGTCAGGTTAATTATGCAATTAACCCTTCATACTGCCACCACCTCCTTTTTGTACAGAGAAAGAGGAAACACGGCGATATCAGCTATAACACTATAATGATGGAGTTAATTGTCTGCATACTACGGTCATCGCAGGCTGATTATGCAGAGGGTTAAACAAACACAGTAACGTCTCTTTAGAGGCCGGAATTCGTAAATTGCAATACAGAGCTATAGAAACAGGTCAACACTTTCAGAAAGAAAGATTTATTACTAAAAAGGTCAAACGAGTGCAATAAAAATATTTACGGAAAAATATGTAAGTAAAAAAAAAAAATATATATATATATATATATATATATATATATATATATATATATAAAAATATACAGAGAATAACAGCACAGCAAAGAGATAACAGAGAGAGGTGAAAGGGTTAAGGTACTTGCCATTAAGCCTTGGATGTAAGCAGATCAAGTTTCTGAGCAGAAGGGCATGGATATTAACAAAATGGTGGACTGCGTCAGACTCTGGTGCGCACGTTTGCGACAATCCCTACTGCCAATCCCTCCACTGGTCTCCACTCAGTGTCCTCCACCCCTCTCTGCAAATCCCTCCACTGGCTTCCCATTGCCCAACGGATAAAATTCAAAACATTAACATATAAAGCCATTTATAAGTCTGACCCAAATTACATCACCAATCTTGTCTTCAAATATCACCCGAACCATACTCTCCGCTCCTTGCATGACCTCCTGCTCTCTAGCTCCCTTGTCTCCTCCTCCCATACTCGTCTCCAGAGCTTCCCCCATCCTCTGGAACTCTCTACTCCAATTAATCAGACTATTGCCTACTCTGCTCACTTTTAGGTGATCTCTGAAAAACTATCTCTTCATGGAAGCCTGTCCTGCCCTCAGCTAGTACTGGAATCTTCTACTCTTCCTACCAGTCCATCCCCCACAGTTACTTTTTGTACCACTAGCCCCTTCCTCCTAGATTGCAATCTCCGAGGAGCAGGGCCTTCCTATCCCTCTTGTATTGTATTGTATTGTTGCTGTATTGTCTCCCGTTATATTGAAAGCGCTGAGCTGTTGGCGACATAAATCCTGTATAATAATAATAATATTAACGAGAGATAAAATGTGGAAAGAAGGCATTGATAATGGGAGAGGAGATGGAACATGTATTGGGAGGATTGGCCAAGGTGGGCTTAGCTTAGCTGGAGACCTCAAGCCTGGCTGATGATGTATCAATAGTCAGAAGAACCTGGAATGGACTCTCCCACTGAGGCTTCAGAGACTTGGTAAGATGACAATAGACCCCATCCTAGTCTCTGGTACTGAGGCAGTGTTGGTCATGTATTACCTCAGGATCCAGAAATGAAGAAAATGCTTGGAAACACAACTCAGTTGGTGAATCATGAAAATGCATTACATGTTCATTCAAAGCTCCATAAAAAAAGATAAAGATGAGAATCATGAGGGAAGCTGTTCAGTTATTGATGCTTATCTTAAAAAAATTATCAAAAGATAAAATATTCAAATCCCTTCTAGTTGTGTATTGATGGACATAAGCACTAAACTCAGTTCATCCGATCATTACATTCCAGTTTGCTCAGATTTTAGTTTGTTTCTTTTAAAGTAACATTTTATCTTCTCCCTTCTTCTCTAGCTTGTGGGATGACATTGGGGATGTGAAACTAACTTGTGACACCTGAAACTTCTTTAATATCTCTTTTTTTCCAGAATTTAATCAATGCAGAAATTTGTGAATCCTCTGGTGATAGATTAGACCGGCATTAACTGTAAATGTTTTGTCACATTGAGAGCATTAAAATGGCTTCTCTCCAGTGTGAATCCTCTGGTGTGTGATAAGATCTGACTTCTGTGTAAAAGCTTTATCACATTGAGAACACTGATATGGCTTCTCTCCAGTGTGAATCCTCTGGTGTGTGATAAGACTTGATTTCTGTGTAAAAGCTTTATCACATTCAGAACACTGATATGGCTTCTCTCCAGTGTGAATCCTCTGGTGTGTGATAAGATGTGACTTCCGTATAAATGCTTTATCACATTCAGAACACTGATATGACTTCTCTCCAGTGTGAATCCTCTGGTGTGTGATAAGATGTGACTTCCGTGTAAAAGCTTTATCACATTCAGAACACTGATATGACTTCTCTCCAGTGTGAATCCTCTGGTGTGTAATAAGATTTGACTTCACTGTAAAAGCTTTATCACATTCAGAACACTGATATGATTTCTCTCCAGTGTGAACAATCTGGTGTGTGATAAGATGTGACTTCCGTGTAAAAGCTTTATCACATTCAGAACACTGATATGACTTCTCTCCAGTGTGAATCCTCTGGTGTGTAATAAGATTTGACTTCAGAGTAAAAGCTTTATCACATTCAGAACACTGATATGACTTCTCTCCAGTGTGAATCCTCTGGTGTGTGATAAGATGACTTCAGAGTTAAAGCTTTATCACATTCAGAACACTGATATGGCTTCTCTCCAGTGTGAATCCTCTGGTGTGTGATAAGATTTGACTTCTGAGCAAAAGCTTTATCACATTCAGAACACTGATATGACTTCTCTCCAGTGTGAATCCTCTGGTGTGTGATAAGATTTGACTTCAGAGTAAAAGCTTTATCACATTCAGAACACTGATATGACTTCTCTCCAGTGTGAATCCTCTGGTGTGTGATAAGATGTGACTTCAGAGTTAAAGCTTTATCACATTCAGAACACTGATATGGCTTCTCTCCAGTGTGAATCCTCTGGTGTCTGATAAGATGTGACTTCTGAGTAAAAGCTTTATCACATTCAGAACACTGATATGGCTTCTCTCCAGTGTGAAATCTTTGGTGTATCATAAGGTATCTCTTGCTTATAAAAGTTTTGCCACATTCAGAACAATGATATGGCTTCTCTCCCTTGCAAGCCTTCTGGTGTGTGATATATTTTCTCTCCATTGTAAAATCTCCAAACAAGTAGTTTGAAATGACTCCTCTTATGTATACTGGGGTTGGACTTTATTGTAAAGCCATTGTCACTTCCAGAACACTGAAATTACTTTTCTCCTGCTGGATCAATGTGGAAGAGGATCCAAACCATGACTTTTAGAACACAGATATGACTTGTATCCCGTGTGAATCCTCCAGTGAGCAGCAATAAAGACTTTCAGTCAATTAAGACATCCATGTGTTTTATTTTCCATGTGACTCAGCTGTATTCATGAAGACCAAAATGTCCCAAAAACCTGGTTCATCAATCTACCTGTAGAGAAGAAAAAAGATAGAATTCTATATAAAGGGCTACATAAAGTTGCTTTCTATTTTTAATGTTCATTACTAAATATATCTTATGAATAGAAAGAATATGTACAGCATTATCTACAGTATTTTTTATAATCAAATAGATTTTATTAATAAAGTTTCTAAGTGCGCACAGTATTCCCAACATTCAGCCCAGACAATGGAGTCATACATTCTCACGTATAGGCAGTTGTGGCACTGTTACAGATCATACAGAACAATAACTTGCTTTGTCTATGGTGTCACTTTTACCTTTTATAAACAAATGAACAGAGAAAAGAAGAAACAACCTAGAACAATTCAGCTGTACACGGCAAGTAACTCCCCCCAGTACATACATAGATAGCTGACACCAATCAATGAGGCCTGTGTCTCCAGGATCATACCCCAAGTACGGGTCTCCAATGTAGTTGGTCTCAGAGACTCCGCTCTCTCCTGGCTCTCCTCCTATCTATCACAGCGGTCCTTCAGTGTTACCTGTAACGCTGCCACATCCCCCTCACTCCCTCTCTCTGTCGGGGTTCCTCAAGGTTCTGTCCTCGGACCCCTCCTCTTCTCCATCTACACGTCCTCCCTTGGCCATATGATAAACTCCCACGGCTTCAACTACCATCTCTATGGCAATGACACACAAATCTATCTCTCTACCCCCCACCTCACCCCCTCAGACTCCAATCGCATCACCACCCTACTAAGTGACATATCGGCCTGGATGTCACTCCACTTCCTCAAACTCAACCTTTCCAAAGCTGAACTTCTAGTATTCCCCCCAGCCCTTGCCCCCCCCCCTCCCGACTTCTCCATCAAGATCAACAACACTATTATTATTATTATACAGTATTTATATAGCGCCAACAGTTTGCTCAGCTGTACATTATAATGGGAGACAGTACACAGTGGATGAGTCTGGCTGCAGAATTCAGGATAGACTGAAGTGGGGATAGCCTGTGTTGGGGTAGGCCGGTGAGGAGGGAGTTACAGTAGTCAAGTCGTGATATAATAAGGGAGTGAATGAGTTGCTTTGTAGTTTCTGGAGTTGTCAGCGATTGGACCTGGGGCTGGAAAGACAGATTGGAGTCTAGAATGACACCTAATACTCCGGCTTGCGGGGTGGGACTGATGGTGATGTTGTTGGTCATGATGAAGAGGTCAGGGGGGGCACAGGCAGAGGGGGAAAACTAGGAGCTCAGTTTTGGCAGGGTTTAATTTGAGGAATTGGAGTGACATCCAGTCTGATAGGTCGTTCAGAAGGCTAGAGATTTGGGCGGAGACTGAAGGGGTGAGACGGGGGGGTAGAGAGATAGATTTTGAGTGTCATCGTCATAGAGATGGTAGTTGAAGCCGTGGGAGTGTATTAGTTCACCAAGGGAGGAGGTGTAGATGTAGAAGAGAAGGGGCCCGAGGACAGAACCTTGGGGGACCCCCAACAGAGAGGGGGAGGTGGCAGCATTATAGGAAAAACTGAAGGAGCGTTGTGATAGATAGGAAGAGAGCCAGGAGAGAGCGGAGTCTCTGAGGCCAAAAGAGTATAGTTTTTTTTTGAGGAGGGGGTGGTTGACCGTGTCGAAAGACGCAGAGAGATCGAGGAGTAGTAGCACTGAGTAGTGGCCATTAGCTTTGGAGGTTAGCAGGTCATTGGTGAGTTTGAGTAGGGTGGTTTTGGTGGCGTGTAGTGGACGGAAGCGTAGGATGGAGGAGGAGGGTGTTCGTAGGAGTTGTGTAGGGACAGGGTCAAGAGGGCAGGTGGTAAGGTGAGCTTCAGAGAAGAGCTAAGTGATTATCAGTCCCACCCCTCATGCCAGGGTACTAGGTGTCATCCTAGACTCATATTTGCATACTGGTCTTTGTGCGATCGGGACCTGGGACTCCCAATTCCGGGTCACATGATTGCTGTGATAGCCTCTGATTGGCTTCTGTCACTGTGAAGCCCACCCCCCTTGGTTTTTTTCTCTCTGAATGGAGGAGAGAGATACATGGTATCTCTCTCTCTTTCCTTGCAGAGAGGAAAAAAAACAACTGTTTGCAAAAAAAATAAAGATAAATAAATATTAACCGGTTGCCGACCAGCCACAGTACATATACTGTGGCAGGGTGGCACCGCTGCGCAAAATTACGTATATAAACGTCATTTTGCATATCAGGTAGGGGGCGCACGTGAGGCGCGACCGCCATTCCCGCGCCGCTGATTGCGGCCACGGGTGTCAATCACCGGGTCCCTGCCAGTCATTACCCGCTGGGTCCTGGCGATTGCCGGCAAACAGTGACACAGGGCACAGCTGCATTGTTCTCAATGCAGCTCTGCTCCCTGTCAGTTCCCAGCACACTGTCCCGGAGAGCAGAGATTAGCTTTCCTGGACAGTGTGTAACAGTGAAGTACACCCCCCCCGCCCACTAGTAAACCACTCCCCTCACACAGTTAACCCTTTGCCTAAAAAAGTTAACCCCTTCCTCCCCAGTGCCATTAGTACAGTGTCAGTTTTTGTTTTTTCACTGATCACTGTATTGGTGTCATTGGGGATGTCAGTGACCCCAAGTCAGTTCCCCCCCAGTGTCAGAATGTCCACTGCAGTCCCGCCATAAGTTGCTGATCGCCGCCATAAGTCGCTGATCACCGCCATTATTAGTATAAAAAAAAATAAAAACCCAGTATCTATACCGCCATTTGTAGACGCTATAACTTTCACGTAAACCAATTAATTTACACGTATTGGGATTTTTTTTAGCAAAGACATGTCACAGAATACATTTTGGCTGAAACTTATGACAAAATTTAATTTTTACATTTTTTTACTGAACATGTCTTATAGCAAAAAGTCCAAAATATTTTTTTTTTCTCAAAATTTTATTTTTTTTTTTTAGCGCGAAAAATAAAAACCGCACAGGCGATTAAATACCACCGAAAGAAAGCTCAATTTGTGGGGAAAAAATATGAAAATTTAATTTTGGTGCAGCGTTGCATGACTGTGCAATTGTCAGTTAAAGTAACGCAGCGCCGTAACACAAACCGCTTATGTATCCGCTTCCTGACCACCCTATAGCAGAAATACTGCTACAGGGTGGCACAGGTGCGCAAAATCACATATATATAAGTGATTCGTGCTCCCGCGGTTTTCACTCCCCTCTTGGATAGCGTCAGATTGCCCGTCAGTACACCAGTCATCACATTTAACCCCTTGATTGCCAGGACGACGCTCATACACAATAAACCTCCATTGCTAGTATAGTGTCGGAACGGATCAATATCTTTGATCAGATCAGCACTATACCAGCGTTCACATTAGTATAGTGTCCCCAAAAATGCAGCGTTAGCAGGATCAGCCCCGGCACCTGCCAACACCTGCGTTTAGCCCCTACGCTTACCCCCCCTTCTCTCCCAGCAAGTGCAGTGTCAGTAGGTCACTGTCACTTGATACATTGCACACAAAACCGCTGTGTTGGCAGAATCAGGCCTGATCTCTGTTAGCACTTGTCAGTAAATTTTGATGACTCTCATATGCAAAAGAGTGCCATTACTAGTGCCATGCTACCTTTTGGTGAACTGACAACACTTTCACATATCTCTTAGATTGTAAGCTCCAAGGATCAGGACCCTCCTAACACTCTTGTATTGAACTGTATTGTTGCTGTATTGTCTCCTGTTATATTGTAAAGTGCTGCGCAAACTGTTGACGCCATAAATCCTGTATAATAATAATAATACCAGCACTGCAGTATGACTTGGTGACGTGGTGAGTCCCATAAGTGTAGTACAAGCTGGTGCGATGGCGAGCACAAGTATTGTTCGGGAAAAGATAGTCACGGAGCCCCCCAGATGTCCAGACTACATGGGGAGCAGTGGCAAGATAGTTTGGGACTTGGTGTCATCCTTCTCCATATGGGGTACCACTTATACGTGGACAATTTCTCGGGCCCCTTCTCTTCTCCATCTACACCACCTCCCTTGGCCAACTGATACACTCCCACGGCTTCAACTACCACCTTTACGCCGATGACACGCTAATCTACCTCTCTACCCCTCACCTCACCCCTTCAGTCTCCGCCCGAATCGCCCACCTACTGAATGACATATCAGACTGGATGTCACTCCACCTCCTCAAATTAAACCTTTCCAAAGCCGAGCTCCTAGTTTCCCCCCAGCCCCTGCCCCCCCCTAACCTCTCCATCACGTCCAATAACGCCACCATCAGTCCCACCCCGCAAGCCAAAGTTCTAGGTGTCACTCTAGACTTCAGTCTATCCTTCCAGCCCCATGTCCAATTGCTGGCAAATTCATGCAGGCTCCACCTCCGCAACATCTCCATAATACGCACGTTCCTAACCCCAGATACTACTAAACAACTCGTTCACTCCCTTATTATCTCATGACTGGACTACTGCAACTCCCTCCTCACCGGCCTACCTCAACACAGGCTATCCCCGCTTCAGTCTATCCTGAACTCAGCGGCCAGACTCATCCACCTTACCAACTGCTCCGTATCCGCCCCCCCCCCTGTCATTCCCTCCACTGGCTTCCGATTGCCCAACGTATAAAATTCAAACTACTAACACTGACATACAAAGCTATTCATAATACTGCCCCAAACTACCTCACCAACCTTATATCCAAATACCACCCAACACATACTCTTCGCTCCTCACAAGACCTCCTACTCTCCAGTTCCCTGGTCTCCTCCTCCCATGCCCGACTCCAGGACTTCTCCAGGTCTTCCCCCATACTCTGAAACTCACTACCCCAATCCATCAGATTGTCATCTACCCTCCTCACCTTTAGGCGCACCCTGAAAACCCATCTCTTCAGGGAAGCCTACCCCACCCTCACCTAACAGCCAATCTCCTCCTACCACTCCATCCCCCACAGCCATTTCCTCCTGTACCACTATCCCCTCCCTCCTAGATTGTAAGCTCCAAGGAGCAGGGCCCTCGAACCCCTCGTGTATTGCATTGTTACTGTATTGTCTCATGTTCTGTCCCCACTACAATGTACAGCGCTGAGCAAACTTTTTGGCGCTATATAAATACTCTATAATAATAATAATAATAATAATAAGACTCCAATCTGTCCTTTCAGCCCCAGGTCCAATCACTGACAAACTTATGTAGAATTCACCTCTGCAACATCTCCAAGATACGCCCGTTCCTAACCTTGAAAACCACTAAGCAACTCATTCACTCCCTTATTATATCACGCCTTGTAACTCCCTCCTCATTGGCCGACCTCATCTCAGACTATCCCCACTCCAGGTCATCATGAATGCTGCTGCCATACTCATTCACCTTACTAACTGTTCTGTATCAGCCACCTATCTGCCAATCCCTCCACTGGCCTCCACTCAGTGTCCTCCACCCCTCTCTGCCAATCCCTCCACTGGCCTCCACCCCTCTCTGCCAATCCCTTCACTGGCTTCCAATTGCCCAGCGGATAAAATTGAAAACACTAACACTGAAGTATAAAGCCGTTCATAACACTGCCCTCAACTACATCACTGACCTTGTCTCTAAATACCACCCAAACCGTACTCTCCGCTCCTCGCAAGACCTCCTACTCTCTAGTTCCCTTGCCTCCTCCTCCCATGCTTGTCTCCAGGATTTCTCACTGGCTTCACCCATCCTCTGGAACTCCCTACCCCAAGCTATCAGGCTATCTCCCACTCTGCTCACTTTTAGGCGCACTCTGAAAACTCATCTCTTCAGGGAAGCCTACCCCGACCCCAGCTAACTACTGGAATCCCCTACTCCCCCAACCACTCCATCCCCCACAGCTAATTACCTCTTGTACCACTATCCCCTCTCTCCTAGATTGTAAGCTCCAAGGAGCAGGGCCCTCTAATCCCTCTTGTACTGAACTGTATTGTTACTGTACTGTCTCCCTCCATAATGTAAAGCGCTGAGCAAACTGTCGGTGCTATAGAAGTCCTGTATAATAATAATAGTTACCATTCAGTAGGATACAACTGGCCGTTCTCCTTCTATGGGGCTAAAAGAGCTAAGATTTTAAAAGCCTATGAAGAACTAACTAGGAGTGAGCAAGGAGTATCCAGCCAGTTCTGCCAGACATACATCTCCTGGGGGAATTACAATGTTGGTAAGTTTGTTTTTCACATGTTAATGTGGAGATCACCTGCTCAATCCACTGTTGTCTGCTGGGAGTTTGAGATGATAGCCAAGATCGGGATATTTTTTATGATCAATAAACAGCAGCCTCACTATTGCTATATGACTTGTAATAGGAGGAGGTGTAAATAATTCCTCCTCTATTGAGACCAAGAGGCACACCCGAGGAATATTGAACACCAACATTACAATACTGGTCATATCGTTCCACTTTTTGAATAATTTTGGACATCTCCAAAACATGTATCAAATCCCCGACATCACCGCTACAATTGTGGTCATAAGGGGAAATCCCTCCTGTCCTAGCTGAACAATTGAGCTGGAGTCCTGAAAGATCTATGCAAAAGAAATGACTGAGTTTCTGTGAAGAGGACAGAGAGATGAGAGGTATGGAGGTCACAATCACCTCCCACCACTCTCTCTTATTTTCTCTGTTTCCCATTTCTTTCTATAAGTCTTCGGCAAGAGTCAAAAGACTGGAATATATACAGGTGAAACTCAAAAAATTAGAATATCATGCAAAAATTCATTTATTTCAGTGATGCAACTGAAAAGGTGAAACTAATATATGAGATAGACTCATTACATGCAAAGCAAGATAGTTCAAGCCGTGATTTGTCATCATTGTGATGATTATGGCTTACAGCTCATGAAAACCCCAAATCCACAATTTCAGAAAATGAGAATATTGTGAAAAGGTGGCATAGTCTCGGCTCAAAGTGTCCCACTCTAATCAGCTCATTCAGCCATAACACCTGCAAAGGGTTCCTGAGCCTGTAAATGGTCTCTCAGTCTGGTTCAGTAGGAATCACAATCATGGGAAAGACTGCTGACCTGACACCATCACTGACACCCTCCATAAGGAGGGAAAGCCTTGGCATCAGGGATGCTGCTCTCTCCTGGTTCTCCTCCTACCTCTCCCAATGCTCCTTCAGAGTCACCTACAACACTGCCTCCTCCCCCTCCCTCCCCCTCTCTGTTGGGGTCCCCCAAGGCTCTGTCCTTGGGCCCCTCCTCTTCTCCATCTATACCTCCTCCCTTGGCAAACTTATTCACTCCCACGGCTTCAATTACCACCTCTATGCCGACGACACCCAAATCTACCTCTCCACCCCCCACCTCACCCCCTCACTCTCCGCCCGCATCGCCCACCTTCTAAACGACATATCAGACTGGATGTCGCTCCATTTCCTCAAACTTAACCTATCCAAAACCCCAAGTATGGAGGAAGAATGGAGAGGCCCAAGGACCCCGAGTATGGAGGAAGAATGGAGAGGCACAAGGACCCCGAGTATAGAGGAAGAATGGAGAGGCCCAAGGACCCCGAGTATGGAGGAAGAATGGAGAGGCCCAAGGACCCCGAGTATGGAGGAAGAATGGAGAGGCGCACACTGCAAGATGCTTGAAGTCCAGTGTGAAGTTTCCACAGTCTGTGTTGATTTGGGGAGCCATGTCATCTGCTGGTGTTGGTCCACTGTGCTTCATTAAATCCAGGGTCAACACAGCCATCTAACAGGAGATTTTGGAGCACTTCATGCTTCCTTCCACAGACGAGCTTTATGGGGATGCTGACTTCATTTTCCAGCAGGACTTGGCACCGCCCACACTGCCAAAAGCACCAAAACATGGTTCAAAGACCGTGGGATTACTGTGCTTGATTGACCAGCAAACTCGCCTGACCTGAACCCCATAGAGAATCTATGGGGAATTGCCAAGAGAAAGATGAGAGACATGAGACCGAAGAATGCAGAAGAGCTGAAGGCCGCTATTGAAGCATCCTGGTCTTCCATAACACCTCAACAGTGCCATAGGCTGATAGCTTCCATGCAACCCTGCTTTGAGGCAGTAATTGCTGCAAAAGGGGCCCAAATCAAGTACTGAGTACATATGCATGCTTCTACTTTTCAGAGGTCCGATATTGTTCTATGTACAATCCGTGTTTTATTGATTGCATGGAATATTCTCATTTTCTGAGATTGTGGATTTGGGGTTTTCATGAGCTGTAAGCCATAATCATCACAATGATGACAAATCACGGCTTGAACTATCTTGCTTTGCATGGAATGAGTCTCATATATTAGTTTCACCTTTTAAGTTGCTGCACTGAAATAAATCAACTTTTGCACGATAATCTAATTTTTCGAGTTTCACCTGTATATGAGAGATCATGCCTTTCCCACTGGTGCCATCTGAAGCCCATTACCAAGTGTGAGAGTGATGTGAAATCTGTATCTGATGGAAGTAGCAACCGATGGATGGGATCTAATGTGTCTACTAAGTCCCACCTGGTAAGATGTTGAAGTTGGGCAGATATAATATAAAGTCTAACATTTGGTATTGCTAGGCCTCCTTGGTCTTCACCATACTGTAGAGTAGGGAGTTTGATTCTAGCTGACGGCTTCTTCTAAATGAGTTCCCCAAACTGGGAGTCTATACTGGAGAACCACTTACGAGGTGTCCACATGGGAGAATTGTGGAGTATATAGAGGAATTGTGGGGTCCATATCTTCTCTTGTTCATAGATTTTATTGGAAAGAGATAATAGTTTTACAAGGAGCTGATAACAATGTGATTGCAGGACTCACCAACAGTAAGTCAGAAGGGGTACAACCCTTAGAGGTAACGTACAGGTTGTAATTTGTACAGTACAAATAATATCTTCATACATTAAAGTGGAGTTCCAGTGAAAATAAAAAAAAATAAAAGTCATCAACTGCAAAAACTGTAGCTGCTGACTTTTAAAAGACGAGCACTTACCTGTCCCTCGATCTTGTGGTGTCCTCCCCGCAGCCCGTTTCACTGGCCGCCCTGTGTTTCCAGTGCCATCATGTTCAGTGTGGGCACCCAGCTGTGACAGCTTGCGGCTTCACATCCGGGTGCCCACTGAGCATGTGCGAGTATCTCTGTGCTTTGTGAATGGTCCTGTAGTCTTCTAGGACATTTCATGTGTCCCAGAAGACTACAGGGAGGGAGGGGGGAGGACAACTTCTACTTCTGATCACCTAGGTGATTGCAGCAGAAGTGGGAGTGGGTACCTGTCAATTTCAGTTATCCCCCCAAAAAGGTGCCAGTGGGGTCCTTAACTACTTGCCTACCAGGCACTTATACCCCCTTCCTTACCAGGCCAACTTTCAACTTTCAGAGTTGTCTCACAAAGGTGGGTGGCACTGCTGGGCAAAGGTGGGTGGCATTGATCCTCTATGCACCGATCATCCTCTGACAACTGCCGGCAGTACGTTCCTCATGCTCTGACAGGGTGAGGAAAGTGCAGTTGAGAACCGGCAATTGCATTTCCCGGTGACCAGCGTGTCATAGGACACAGCAATCCCGGAGATTGCCGGGGGCACGCAGCAGAGCGCGTTCTGGGAGGACGTCATATGACGGCCTCCCAGAACTGGCCTGCCTCAGTGCAGTCATCATTTGGCTACCTGCAGTCGGCAACTAGTTAAAGCAACACTTTCCCTTTTGGGTGGAGTTCTGCTTTAACTTCAGCAAGAGATAACAGTGCTATAGTATCAAGGGAGGAGTGAATGTAGAGACTGAAACATGTTATATACTCTATAATATCATTTCTGGTACTCTCACAGAGGGAGTATAGATTTAGTACTTCAACCTGTATACAGATATCAGTGGCAGACGAGTGGGTGACCTGTCCGCCTCACTGAAAATTCAAACTGATAGTGTAGGTTCCCCCAATTGGGAAAACCCCCATAAGGGATAACGAGCTAATGAGAGGAAAGGTGAAAAGGAAGAGAGCAATGGAGAGATAAGAGCAAGAGTAGTGAAGAAAGGGGTACAGATAAGGGGGGAGGAGAGGAGGTCCCCAGGGGGGAGGGTGTGTGCCTGTATAGAGTAGCAACTGAGTAGTGGGTTACCTAATGGACTCAGGACTACAAAGAGAGTAAGGTTTCATCAGAGTTTGAGGGTAGGAAATGGTCAACCCATGGTTGCCATAGTTGTTCATTTTTATGCACTCTGTCTAATAGGACGGCTTCTACTTTGACATGTATCGTGGCTCGAGTGACACTATTCTTAGTTTCAGTGGTATTGAGGTGGGGGGATTTCCAGGCCTTCGCTATGGTTTGCTAAGCCGTGGTGGTGACCTACAGGAGTAGTTTGAATTGCCAGTGTGTTACTTCTTGGGCCTTATGCAAGTAAAGGAATGGACGCTGGTCAACTGACCCCAGTACAGTGTTGAGGAATGGCCTCAGCTGCCATTCTAGCCACGCCCTCTGATGCATTTCACCCCGCCCACTAGGGCTTGGTCACACTGTGTCAGGGCTCCCGGGTATGACCAGAGGTGTGTGACTGACGCAGGGAAACGCAGACTTCAGATATGTTATAAACAATGTAATTTATTAACACTAACAATACATAAACGCAGTGCAATACTAAAACATAACACAGTGCAAACGAACCAACCAACCACCCACAGATAACAGTACATACAATGCAAGCGTCGTCAGGCAGGCCGGGTCAATAACAATCGGGCAGGTAGGTACAGGGGGAGCAAGCGGAGAATGGTCGGGGTCACAAGCCAGGTTCAGCAGGTAGCGGGCAGCGTGGTACAGAGGGTCAGGCAGAGGGATGGTCAGGAACGAGCCGGGGTCAGAGCAGGAGAAGTCAGCAGAGGTCCAGATCAGGCAGGGTCAGCAACAAGACAAGAACAGGAACAGGATGCAGGAACAGGATGCAGGAACAGGATACAGGGCCCAGGAAAACCACACACCAAGACAGAGTCTGCAGATCTGGCCATCCCTTAAATACACCAGTATAAGCAGTTTCAGGTGTTTAGCTGGCTGCAAGGTTGAGTCTCTGATTGCTGGGAGCACCCGCTGGCCAGCCCTGGTACTGCAGCCCATAAGGCAGGTGAGTCCCACCATTGCTGGCCAGTCCATTCCTGACACACTGCATCCATCCCTTTACTTGTATTGGCTGACACTGGAATCGCTCTGACTCATGCTCCCCTCTTCTCACTTGCCGGTGGGGTGATCCCTTTCCTTCCATCCATAGTTTGGAGCCGCATCATAAGGTATACTTCTTGGGGCTTATTAAATGAGGCAGTGGCCGGATGGATATATATACTGTAACTTCTTCATAAAGAACTGTAGGGAGGGCGCATGCGCGGCCGGCTTCAGTGACGGATACGCACTAGCCCTGCTCCGTCCTGCCGCCAGATATCACACCGGCACACACAAACCCCGGGAGATTCAAAGAGTACCAGTGTACTCATGAAGGGCACCCGATCCTCCAGCACGATGACCCGGCGCCGAAAAACCCCGGAATACCGGGAAAACTTACCCACTTCTTCCCTGCAGTGAATGCAGGGATCCAAGATGGCGCCGGCGGCAGTACCTCAGCAGCAGACATAGAGGGACAGGAGACAGCACAAGCACATAAGGATCCGAGGCTGCAGTATCCCTTTTACCCAGGGGACCCTGGTGAGCAATCTCCCCCTCTATCACCCACAACCAGCAGCCCAGCAAAATCCAAGCCTAGGCTAGACTCAGGCCACCAATCTCCTAGTTCCCAGACCTATATACAAACAGGGGCCCTCATAACCCCTGATGTACCTGTGATAGAGGCCTTCCCGGCTACAGACCAACCGCTAACGGAGCTATGCATGAAGAGTATGCTAATGTCACTCCGACAGACCCTTCATAATGATATGGCATCCTCATTAGCACAAATTTCCACTGCAATGCACCAGCAAGAAAATAGAATACAACATATTGAAACCAATATTAGTGATATCATTTCAGCCCATAATGATCTGATTGACGCTCATACAGAACATCCTGCAGAGATTGATCAAATTAAACTGAAACTCGCTGATCTAGAAGACCGCTCGAGGCGGAATAATATCAAATTTAGAGGTATTCCCGAAAACGTCAGCAATGAGGAACTAATACCATATATACACCAATATATGAAAATCGCGATACCCACAATATCTGAAGGAGAATTGGCTATTGACAGAGCACACCGACTCCCCAAACCCTCCTTTCTACCTGCCTCTGTCCCACGAGACGTCCTAGCTCGAATACATTTTTACCACGTTAAGGAGAAAGTCATGATGCAGTCCAGGAGCATGTCTAATCTCCCGCCATCTCATGCCAACCTTCGTCTAGATGCAGATCTCTCCAAGCTTACACTGCTTAATCGCAAAAAATTGATCAATATAACCAAAGCCCTAAGAAACCATGGCATAGCGTATCAGTGGGGATTCCCCACAAAACTGACTATAAGACAACATGGCAAAATTCATACAATTAAAAATATGGAAGAAGGCCTAGAACTACTCAAAAGCTGAAGAATAATTCCCGAGGTTTCACAACAATACCAACCAACTCATGCTCAACCTATGGAACAAACATGAATATCCAAAATACACAGCAAACACCAAATCACAACTCCAAACCAAAGTTGTGAATCTATTCTTCAATAATCTGGCATTCGGCCACAGATGAGAAGATTGTTCTTTCATACGTTCTCCAGGTTTGGCCTATGTTCCGGTCTAAACCTGAATAAGTCCTCTAGTTCGGCAGTAGCCGGTCCGGCTACTCAGGTTCCTTGCAAGGCTATTTTTTACCTTTCCACCCCACGTCCTCTTTCCTCCTCCATGTCACCAGTCGACATACAACAACCTCCAAAGCACAAACAATCGCCGCCTACTAATACAGCTTCAAGAATATATCCTGGACCTATCTCAAATACCTTTACAACTTTAAACATCACACAGATCAAGAATGACAAACCAACTGACCTACCACCATGATTAACATTACATCTCTAAATGCCCGCGGTCTGAACTCTCCATTCAAACGATCGATGCTCCACAAAGAACTCAAAAAACTTCATCCAGATATCATCTTTGTTCAAGAATCCCACTTCGCTACAAATAAGGCCCCCAAGCTTCAACTTACTCACTTTCCACATATTTTTATGGCCACCAACCCAAAAAAAAAAAAAAAACGGAGTAATTACGGCTATAAAAGACTCTATCCAATTTCGTTTTATCTCAGAATCTGTGGACCCTCTGGGCCGTTTCCACATACTTGTTTGCCAACTTAATGACCTTTACTACACCTTGGTGAATGTGTACGGTCCTAACAAACGCCAGATTAATTTCTTCAACAAAATAATAAAGAACATCAACTCTGTAAAGAAAGGAAGACTCATAATGGGAGGAGACTTCAATATAATTGGAAACCCGAAATTAGACTCTTCATCTTCCAATAAATCTCTCAAACCAGCCTTCAACCAATTTCTACACAACAATGACCTTTACGACATATGGCGGTGCCAACACAGCATGGAAAAGGACTACTCATACTACTCCCCAGCCCACCGATCATACTCTCGGATCGACTACTTCCTGACAGATAAATGGTCACTGCAGCATGTAACCTTCTCAAGTATTGGAACTATAACCTGGTCTGACCATGCTCCTGTCACCATATCACTGGACGACAATCAACGATCGATACTCCCACCCATATGGAGGCTGAACTAGATGATACTAAAGACCCCAGAACACCAAAATTTTTTATTAGATACACACAGTATTTTTTGACACCAATAATACCCCAGATGTATCTATGACCACAATTTGGTTAGCATACAAAGCTTATATGAGAGGTATTCTCATTCAATTAAATTCCCAAATTAAAAAGCAGAGATCACAACAAATCGACCAACTACTCACATCCATCAAAAGAAATGAAGAGATAAACAAAAAAAACCAGACACCCTCCGTAACCGATAAAATATCATCAGACAGAAGTAAGCTCCGTACAATCTTACTTCACCACTACGATCTAAACCTACAATGATCAAAAGCCAAATTTTATGCATCTAGTAACAAAGCGAGCTCACTACTATCTAAAACAATTAAACAAAAAAGACTCAAAAATAAGATCCCCACACTCCAGCACCCACACACACGTACACTCCTTACAAACCCACGAGATATGGCCGACGCCTTTGTGTCATACTACCAATCCTTATATAACCTTAAAGAGGACTCCAAGATTACACAACCCACAATAGAAACAATCCAACAGTTTCTAGACTCTACTAATTTACCACGTCTAAATGAAAGTCAACTTACTGCATTATCAATGCCAATTTTCCACACAGAAATAGAAAAGACCATTAAAACACTTCCGTTAAACAAATCACCAGGTTCGGACGGTTTCACTAATGAATTTTATAGAACATTTGCCACAAACCTTTCACCTCATCTATCTAAACTATACAACCAAGCCGCCTTAACAGGATCATTCCCTGATGAAATGTTACAATCAATTATCACAACAATACCTAAACCACAGAAAGACACTCAGTTGGTCCAAAATTATAGACCAATCTCTCTATTAAATACAGACATTAAACTCTATGCTAAAATACTTGCCCAAAGATTGTTACCATGCCTCCCCATACTGATCAACCCTGATCAAGTAGGTTTCGTCCCTAATAGACAAGCACCAGACGCAACAAGACGCTTAATATCCCTGCTTCATAATCTCGAGTTAGATACACAGCCATCACTTCTACTTTCATTAGACGCAGAAAAAGCATTCGACCGTATTCATTGGTTATTTATGAAAATTGCCCTCCAAAAATTTGGGATCACAGGTTGGATATTATCTGCAATTCTTTCCTTATACTCCAACCCTTCTGCCAAAGTATTAACTAATGGTATATTACTAGAGATGAGCGAAGTATTCAAAAATTCGATTCGGCTGATTCGGCGAATTCCAGGAAGAAATTCGATGCGAATTTATTCGCTACGAAGATGACTTATAAAAAGGGTTTCTAGGCTTCAGAGAGCCTTTAAATTAGTGCAGAACACTGTACCTTTAATTTAAATGCCCTTGGAGATGAGGAAGGAGAAGGATGAGAAGAAGGAGAAGGAGAAGGATGAGAAGAAGGAGAAGGAGAAGGATGAGAAGGATGAGAAGAAGGAGAAGGAGAAGGAGAAGGATGAGAAGGATGAGAAGAAGGAGAAGAAGGAGAAGAAGGAGAAGGAGAAGGATGAGAAGAAGGAGAAGGAGAAGGATGAGAAGAAGGAGAAGGATGAGAAGAAGGAGAAGGAGAAGGATGAGAAGAAGGAGAAGGAGAAGGATGAGAAGAAGGAGAAGGATGAGAAGAAGGAGAAGGAGAAGGATGAGAAGAAGGAGAAGGAGAAGGAGAAGGAGAAGGATGAGAAGAAGGAGAAGGAGAAGGAGAAGGATGAGAAGAAGGAGAAGGAGAAGGAGAAGGATGAGAAGAAGGAGAAGGAGAAGGAGAAGGATGAGAAGAAGGAGAAGGAGAAGGAGAAGGAGAAGGATGAGAAGAAGGAGAAGGAGAAGGAGAAGGATGAGAAGAAGGAGAAGGAGAAGGAGAAGGATGAGAAGAAGGAGAAGGAGAAGGAGGATGAGAAGAAGGAGAAGGAGAAGGAGGATGAGAAGAAGGAGAAGGAGAAGGAGGATGAGAAGAAGGAGAAGGAGAAGGAGGATGAGAAGAAGGAGAAGGAGAAGGAGGATGAGAAGAAGGAGAAGGAGAAGGAGGATGAGAAGAAGGAGAAGGAGAAGGAGAAGGATGAGAAGATGGAGAAGGAGAAGGATGAGAAGATGGAGAAGGAGAAGGATGAGAAGAAGGAGAAGGATGAGAAGAAGGATGAGAAGAAGGAGAAGGATGAGAAGAAGGATGAGAAGAAGGAGAAGGATGAGAAGAAGGATGAGAAGAAGGAGGAGAAGAAGGAGAAGGATGAGAAGAAGGAGAAGGAGAAGGATGAGAAGAAGGAGAAGGAGAAGCAGAAGGAGAAGGATGAGAAGATGGAGAAGGAGAAGGATGAGAAGATGGAGAAGGAGAAGGATGAGAAGATGGAGAAGGAGAAGGATGAGAAGATGGAGAAGGAGAAGGATGAGAAGATGGAGAAGGAGAAGGATGAGAAGATGGAGAAGGAGAAGGATGAGAAGAAGGAGAAGGAGAAGGATGAGAAGAAGGAGAAGGATGAGAAGAAGGAGAAGGAGAAGGATGAGAAGAAGGAGAAGGAGAAGGATGAGAAGAAGGAGAAGGATGAGAAGAAGGAGAAGGATGAGAAGAAGGATGAGAAGAAGGAGGAGAAGAAGGAGAAGGATGAGAAGAAGGAGAAGGATGAGAAGAAGGAGAAGGATGAGAAGAAGGAGAAGGAGAAGCAGAAGGAGAAGGAGAAGGATGAGAAGATGGAGAAGGAGAAGGATGAGAAGAAGGAGAAGGAGAAGGATGAGAAGAAGGAGAAGGAGAAGGATGAGAAGAAGGAGAAGGATGAGAAGAAGGAGAAGGAGAAGGATGAGAAGAAGGAGAAGGATGAGAAGAAGGATGAGAAGAAGGAGAAGCAGAAGGAGAAGGATGAGAAGAAGGAGAAGGAGAAGGATGAGAAGATGGAGAAGGATGAGAAGATGGAGAAGGAGAAGGATGAGAAGATGGAGAAGGAGAAGGATGAGAAGATGGAGAAGGAGAAGGATGAGAAGATGGAGAAGGAGAAGGACGAGAAGATGGAGAAGGAGAAGGACGAGAAGATGGAGAAGGAGAAGGACGAGAAGATGGAGAAGGAGAAGGATGAGAAGATGGAGAAGGAGAAAGATGAGAAGATGGAGAAGGAGAAGGATGAGAAGAAGGAGAAGGAGAAGGATGAGAAGAAGGAGAAGGATGAGAAGAAGGAGAAGGATGAGAAGAAGGAGAAGGAGAAGGATGAGAAGAAGGAGAAGGATGAGAAGAAGGAGAAGGATGAGAAGAAGGAGAAGGATGAGAAGAAGGAGAATGATGAGAAGAAGGAGAATGATGAGAAGAAGGAGAAGGATGAGAAGAAGGAGAAGGATGAGAAGAAGGATGAGAAGAAGGATGAGAAGAAGGAGAAGGATGAGAAGAAGGAGAAGGAGAAGGATGAGAAGAAGGAGAAGGATGAGAAGAAGGAGAAGGAGAAGCAGAAGGAGAAGGAGAAGGATGAGAAGATGGAGAAGGAGAAGGATGAGAAGATGGAGAAGGAGAAGGATGAGAAGATGGAGAAGGAGAAGGATGAGAAGAAGGAGAAGGAGAAGGATGAGAAGGAGAAGGATGAGAAGAAGGAGAAGGATGAGAAGAAGGATGAGAAGAAGGAGAAGGATGAGAAGAAGGATGAGAAGAAGGAGAAGGATGAGAAGAAGGATGAGAAGAAGGAGAAGGAGAAGCAGAAGGAGAAGGATGAGAAGAAGGAGAAGGAGAAGGATGAGAAGATGGAGAAGGATGAGAAGATGGAGAAGGAGAAGGATGAGAAGATGGAGAAGGAGAAGGATGAGAAGATGGAGAAGGAGAAGGATGAGAAGATGGAGAAGGAGAAGGATGAGAAGATGGAGAAGGAGAAGGATGAGAAGATGGAGAAGGAGAAGGATGAGAAGATGGAGAAGGAGAAGGATGAGAAGATGGAGAAGGAGAAGGATGAGAAGAAGGAGAAGGAGAAGGATGAGAAGAAGGAGAAGGAGAAGGATGAGAAGAAGGAGAAGGAGAAGGATGAGAAGAAGGAGAAGGATGAGAAGAAGGAGAAGGAGAAGGATGAGAAGAAGGAGAAGGATGAGAAGAAGGAGAAGGATGAGAAGAAGGAGAAGGATGAGAAGAAGGAGAATGATGAGAAGAAGGAGAATGATGAGAAGAAGGAGAATGATGAGAAGAAGGAGAAGGATGAGAAGAAGGATGAGAAGAAGGATGAGAAGAAGGAGAAGGATGAGAAGAAGGAGAAGGAGAAGGATGAGAAGAAGGAGAAGGAGAAGGATGAGAAGAAGGAGAAGGATGAGAAGAAGGAGAAGGATGAGAAGAAGGATGAGAAGAAGGATGAGAAGAAGGAGAAGGATGAGAAGAAGGACAGTTCTGTGACAGTTTCTGTCTATTTCTGACAGTTCTGGGACATTCCTTCCATACAGCGGTTGAAACATTGTATCTATTTGTTTCCATAAATGACATTCTGCAAATACACTTAGAGGAGCGCTGCAGATACACTTTTTGCCGGCTTGGAATTAATCTTATTTTCATCCTACTTCTTCTTCTTCATCCTCATCCTCAGAAGAAGAAGAGGATGAGGATGAGGATGAAGAAGAAGAAGAAGAAGTAGGATGAAAATAAGAATAATTCCAAGCCGGCAAAAAGTGTATGTGCAGAGTTCCTCTATTTCTGACAGTTCTCTGACAGCTTCTTCACATGTACAGCGGTTGAAACATCTGTATCCTAAATGGAAACTAATAGATACAATGTTTCAACCGCTGTACATGTGAAGGAACTGTCTTAGAAATGTCAGAAATAGCGGAGCTCTCTGCAGGGACACTTTTGCCGGCTGATCGGGAAAATTTCGATTCGCGCACCCGAAGTAGGCAAAATTTCGGATTCGCCGCGAATCGAAAATTTTCTGAAATTCGTATCGAATTCCGGTTCGCCTGGTTCGATTCGCTCATCTCTATATATTATCTTCCCCTTTTTCAATATCTAATGGCATTAGACAAGGATGCCCACTATCCCCCATTATCTTTATATTAACCATAGAACCCCTAGCATCTAAACTAAGAGATGACAAAAGGTTTACTGGGATCACCCATCTAAGTACAGAACACAAAATCAGCCTTTATGCAGACGATATCATACTGATGATCACTAACCCCCTTTCATCACTTCAAACAATATATAACCACCTCAACGAATTTTCAAAAGTCTCCTAATATAAACTCAATGCAAACAAATCCTCCATTTTAAATCTTTATTCATCTCCACAGAACAAAAAAAAGATAACCGAACAATACCCCTTTATATGGGAAGACCACAACATTCCTTACCTAGGCATAAAACTCACATCTACCACCTCACACCTATTTGAAGCTAATTACACCCCATTATTGGAATCAATTCCTCAAGAACTAAAACACCTACGTACCTCCACCTTATGAACGCTAGGAAGAATAGCGTCGTTAAAAATGTGCATTCTCCCTAAAATACTATACCTATTCCGGACTCTTCCCATCCCAATTCCTGATTCCTTCCTCTCTAAACTCCAATCCATATTCACAAAATTCACATGGAACTCCAAAAAACCGAGATGCACAACGACCCTTCTAATTAGACCCCCATCTAAAAGGAGGAGCAGGCCTTCCACACCTAAAATCTTACTACCACGCAACGCTTCTAGACCAAACTTTTTTCTGGTGGCATCCCACGAGCGAAAAAATATGGTCCAACATGGAAACTCTCACACCCACCATACTCATTTAGCATGTTCCTTTTCTTACCTAATAAAATCCGACCACACACAGAATCTAACCACCCTTGCATTAAAGCTTCTTTACAAGCCTGGTCTACTCTCCTATCCTACGAATACCCCAACAATGAAACTAACACAATATCTACACCTATCTCCATACTACAACTCCTTATCCCTGATTTAAACCTTAAAACATGGACAGACCAACACATCACACATATACACCAATTATATACGAACCTAACACTACACCACTTTTCCACTCTTCAAAGACAGTTCTCTCTCCCTGACAATGAAGTATACACCTATATTAGAATTACACACCTTCTACGAAAGACAACACTCCCTCTGAAGATTAGAATACCAATCCCTATATACCTTTTTTACGATAAACAAGCCTATCCTAAAAAAGGAATCTCGCTGTTCTATGAGGCCCTTACCAATTCACAGTTCACTCCATCTACTTCCTCTCTTCACAACTGGAAAAATATTTTACAACAACCTACATCACAGTCTACATGGTTAAAAACGTTTGTTATTACATATAAAGCCTCCAAATGCAGCACCCATTGGGAGACATATTTAAAAGTACTACATCAATGGTATTTCACGCCTACCAAATTAGCCCTCTATTACCCCCAAAGCTCTCCCTTATGCTGGAGACAATGCGGGGAACTTGGTACCACTTTTCATGTGTTGTGGTCATGCAAATCTCTCAGATCCTATTGGATCAAAGTTTTCAAACTTATATCCACAATAGCAGAATACCCAGTGACACCGGTTCCCTCTTTGGCTCTCCTCCATTTAGGAATTGATAGCCTCCCATACAACTCACGTACCATTATCATCCATATCCTCACAATAGCTAAAACTAACATCACCAAACTATGGAAATCTAATACAGCTCCCTCTTTTTCAAACCTCATCACTGAACTTAACTGGCACAGAGAGATGGAAAAAAGAACATCGATCCAAAATTTTGCATCCTATAAATTTCAAAATCATTGGTCCAGATGGCTCAAAAATCCTAACTGCTCAATATCTTGCTGACAAGATACCCCCACATTATTCTTACAAAGCGAGACTGGCATTTTCCTTCCTTTCCCCTCCTCCCCCCCCCCCCCTCATACTTTCAATACCCTACTACCCTCCAATTTACTTGTTCAATCAACTGATTCACATAGAATGAGAATACCTCGTAAGATACCTTCATTAACTATATTTTCTACCGTTTTTTTTTTTTTCTGGAATATACACACGTATTACCCTATAGAGGGATGAATAGACATCTTATGACGGATGTAATAATCTGCCATCTCTCTGTGTGAATGCTCATATATGTCTAAACAGTTTGTAATTGTCTTGAAAATGTTTCAATAAAAATATTTGAACATAAAGAGCTGTAGGCATATGGAATATTTTGCACCAATACATTTGAACAAGCGGGCAGGTCCACCACATGTGAAGGTGGGTAACTGCTTCATAGCAGCCATGGAAACAAGTCAGGGATTAGGATGGAATGAATGCAGTAATCCGGGCAGGGACCAGGTACCTGAGGGGAGAGGTCTTTGCTATAGGCAGCACTGGTCACACATATATATATTAGGGCATCAACTCTTGTCAGCGTCAGCTCTGAGGAAAGGTACACGTCCCCGAAATGTATCAGCAGGCTGACTGCACCACCAGCCGGACTCTGCCATCAGTTTGGGCCATCACTGTGGCTTTTTAGGCTTTTTCATGTACACATTCTGTGAGTAGGTTTTTTGTCTTTTTAAACATTTTTTTTTTTAAATAAAGCTTGGATAATGCGCTAGGTGTTTGCACCGCCTGTGTGATTTTTTTCTTTTTTTACCAGGACATGAGAGTTTTGTGGTTAGTCTCCATGGCTACTATATTTTGGGAGGAGGATTTCCAAATGTAGATTTAAATCCCATTCCCACTTGGATGTATATGGTATGAAATGTAAGGTGGTGGAGCTGGTAGCTGTGTATATAAGGTGGAAATCAAACCTCTGACATGGGGGTCACATTTACATATGTGTTCAAACCTTGTCATGTCTGGGAGGGAGGGGGTTGCTGTGTAAGTGGGAGGAACAAAAATGATTGATCTGAAGATATCTAAAACTTTCAGGTCTAGATATTTTGTGGGAGTCACATAGGGTTTGGAAGGGTATAAAGGAGTCTGGTGCTGTGAAATTGTAAGTTTGAACTAGACTAGCTCTAGGACAAGCATGAAAAGAAGATGGAGGCATCCATGCCGGATAAAAGCCTGGATGGAGGAGGTATGCCATGAGTGGGTTATGGGGTGACTGTAAGGTGTATCAGAACTCTAGACTGTCCCAGATAGATGGGTAGTGTTGAGTAATTATTTGTCAGTGCATGCGTTTGATTGTTAAAAATGTAGGAGCGCGCCGTATGGGCAGCTCCCAGCACAGAGGCGGGGGTCTCACTGAGAGCTCTGGGTCCCATACTAATGATCACAACTCAGAACTCCCAACTCTGGGTCACCTGATCACTGTGAGCCTCTGATTGGCTATCACAATGAGGAGTCACTGTGAACCTCGCCCCACGTGTTTTCTTACATTGTCTCTCCTCTCAGAGAAAAAAAAAACAACAGTGTGTAAAAAAATCAATCAATAATAATATTAATAATAATAAACAGCAATTTAAAATAAAAATAATTAAAAATACGTAGATGAAGGTTTGATCTAGGACAGTGCCAGGGTTAGTGTTTGGGTCAAGGTCAGGGTCAAAGGTTAAGGTCAGAGTCAGTATTTTGGGGGGTTATTTATTTATGTAAATTAGTATCAGTGTCAGTTAGTGTCGGTGTGTTTTAGTAGGTAAAAAAAAGTAAAGAAAACTGCGCAGTACTGTTCCTGGGCTGTACTCCGGGTACAAACAGCAACTAACATACACATACGAGGTATTGCTGCCATCGTCGGGGGCAGGAGAATTGTTGGGGGTTGTCCTTTGGTGGTGGGTTATGGCAGCAGCAAGAAATATACAGCTAACTTTAGAAAAAATGATTTTCACTATTTTGGGCCTGTTTTCCTTTGATCACATAAAAATAAAATCAGGAGACGTCCATTACCATTTACCAACTGGATGCACAAAGTAGTTGTGATGACGGTTTCACTAACGCATGTCAAAGCTGCAAAATTGTGCTTAAGCATTAACATTTGTTGTACCTTCAGGCGTGAAGGGGTTTGGGTTCAGTTTGATGTCATTGAAAAAAGCTTGATTAATGGTGCCGACAATCGTGTCCAAATATCTATGAAGATTATGCGTTTAGAGTGGTTCTGAGGGCCAGTTGACACCAGAATGTGATGTGGGAAATCTGAGGTCCATGTTTGTGTCCCCCACCTGGTGTCAGTGCAATGCTAACGACACCCCAAACGCAGGCCACAATCACAGGGCATTTTCCTGCACTGGATGGCATGGCACAGAAGTACAGAAGTTCCATGCGGTCCGGTTGCTGTGTGTTTTGTGAAGTAGTCCAAGCACAACTTTAGCTGTGGTCTGGTGCCATTTCAGCCAATTCAAATGAATGGTGTGAAATCATACTGCACCCAGATAGCATGTGAATCGCACTGGAACGCACAGAGCATTGCATGCGCAGCACGTTCCTGTGCAATGTATCCACTTGAAAATCAGGCCTTTTCTGACCATTTTTATTTACATTTCAAAATCAGTTTTTTTGCTAGAAAATCAGTTAGAGCCCCAAACGTTATAGACTTTTTATAGCGGAGGTCCTAGAGAATAAAATGAAGGGTGTTATAATTTTTTACACGCGGTATAAATTTAAAAATGTATGTTACGGCGAGCGAATAAATACCAAACGGGTCATTCTTTAAAAGTGCGCACGCCTGCAACAGCCACAAATGATGTAAATGCCATTATCCACAGGCGATGCTATAAAAGCCTTTACAGGGCCCCACTTTAGATTTACACAGGAGGTCTAGTACTAGAATTACTGCCCTCGATCTGATGTTCACGGTGTTACCTCACATGTGTGGGGCCATCGCTGTTTTAATGTGTGCGGCATGTCTCGTGCATTCACCTTTTGCGCACAAGCACGGGCGGGGGGGGCTGCATATTTCTTTCCATTTATTTTGTTGACATTGTCGCTTTACATTTCATTTGGATGACTTTTATTGGTATCACAGAAAATATAAATATCCCCTGTGATAGCAATAGGCAGTGACAGGTACTCTTTATGGAGAGATCTGGGGTGTATTAGCCTCCAAATCTCTCCTCTGCCCTTAACATCTGATCGCACCAAGATCAGTGTAATCAGATACTTTAGGCCCCTTTCACACGGACGTTCCGATTGGGTCCGGACCCGATCAGAACCTCTATTCTCCTCTATGGAGCGGCAGGTGTAAACGGATATGTGTCCCTTTACACTCACCGACATCCGATCCACCAAAAAGAGACAGATGGAGATCCATTCCCCTTCTGTCCATTGGATCGGATCACATGGCATTCTGACCGCCCATAGAGGACAGCAGGCCGTGTCCATGTCCGCTCTGTATAAGCGAAGCAGACGCAGGCTTGTCATCCATTTGCCCAACAGCGATCAGCAGACAGATCCCCCGCTGAGCAAGAGGATCCGCTGACGGGCCCACCCGGTGTGAAAGGGGCCTTACCATTTTATATTCCAGAAAACCAGAAGGGATGAATGCTCATCACTTCCATCTTCCTGCATCATGGAGGCCATCAGGGCCAATCTGGCCTCTGTTTGCTTCTATGGGACAGGGGAGGCTGGGAGGGCCACAGAAGGTGGTGGGAGGGGGGAGGTCCCTTCCCGCTGCTTGTAAAAGCAATCCAGTGGCTAATTATCTGGTTGGATTGCTTTTATAAGAAAGCAGACCCTCGGCTCTAATAAACAACACCAGGATGACTTCTTCAGCTGCAGCCATCATCCCAGGATCACCAGCGAAGGTCCGGCAACGTATGGGCACGTCACTGGTCTGCAGGTGGTTATGGTGGGAACTGGCCCTGAAGATAAAATCTTTTCTTCCCTTAAAGCATTCCCCACATTAAGGTAAACAATGTTCTGCCACTTTCTGTGTCCCAACCAAACACTTACCTGAGTCCTGCATTGATCCAGCACTGAGCCCGACTGCGGTTCTTCTCCCATCTTTCTCTTCTCACAGGAGGATCGGGCAGCAGTGGGAACCATTGGCTCCTTCTACTGTCAGGTAAATCCTGAGAGCAGGGGGTGGGGCCGAGCCACTCTGTGTATATTGTGGGGTTAGCTCAGGTGGGGGATCTCCTTCCCTGGGACAAAGGTAGACCGCACAGCAGGCTTTCGTCAAAATCTGACTGGATGTCAGTTTTATTAAAAAGGTTTGCAAGAAATATCAAAATAAACAAAACATCAAAATAAACCCTTGCCATCCAGGCACTAACTAAACAGCAGATGATTCCTCTCTCAGAGGTGAAGGGCTTCTCCCTGTCACCAAAACAAAATAACAGCAAACCTTTTCTTGCAGGTATAGTCCATACACACAGCTCTCTCAGAACACCTCTCTGAGTCCCAGGCCACGAGCGACTCCTTGCTCCAGCCCTGCCCTTTTTATATCACCTGTTGGTGGACCTCAGTGGAGCCCAAACTCTGGTCTGGAACCACCTCTGCCATTGTGGCCCCAAAAACCCGGAGTGGACTCCACCTTACACCTCACAATATGACCTCATGCGAGGTGACACATATCGTCCATCCATCACTTTGCCGTTCATACTGTCACATATCCCCCCCCTCTGCTCAAGCCCCTGCGGCTGAGCAACTGTTCCAACCAGGCAATGGACCCGGGAAAGGGCATCTACATTACTTTGCAGTTTCCCCGCTCTGTGTTCCACTGTGAATTTGAACACTTGTAGCGCGAGAAACCACCTTGTCACTCGACTGTTTTTCTCCTTATTATCACACATCCATTTGAGCGGGGATGATCAGTCACCAACTTGAACGGTCTTCCTAACAGGTAATATTTCAGGGCCTCCAAGGCCCATTTGATGGCCAAACATTCCTTCTCCACAATGGCATAGTTTCTCTCATGTTTGTTGAGTTTTCTACTTAGGTAGACCACAGGGTGCTCCTCCCCATCTCTGATTTGGGACAGTACCGCACCTAGTCCCACGTCAGAGGCATCAGTCTGTACCACAAACTCTGTTGTGAAATCTGGAGTCACAAGCACAGGTTGGGCACAGAGAGCTTGTTTCAGCCTTTGAAATGCGGTCTCCGCCTCGGGATTCCACTTAATCATGACCGACCCCCTACCTTTCGTCAGATCTGTCAGTGGGGCTGCAATGGTGGCAAAATTGGGGATAAACCGCCTGTAGTATCCTGTGATCCCAAGAAATGCCCGGACTTGCTTTTTATTTACAGGTTGGGGCCACTTTTGAATCGCCTCAATTTTATTGATCTGAGGCCTAATGAGACCTCGACCAATGATGTAGCCAAGATATTTGGCCTCCTCTAAGCCTACGGCACACTTTTTGGGGTTGGCAGTAAGACCTGCTTCCCGCAGCGAATCTACGACCGCTTGCAAGTGGAACAAATGAGATTCCCAGTCTGGACTGTGGATGACAACATCGTCCAAATAGGCAGCTGCATATTGGCGATGTGGTCTCAATGTTTTGTCCATCATCCTTTGGAATGATGCAGGAGCCCCATGCAAACCAAACGGCATCCGCTTATACTGAAAGGACCCCTCGGGGGTGGAGAATGCCGTCTTTTCTTTTGCAGCTTCCGTTAAAGGAATCTGCCAATAGCCTTTAGTTAAATCTAAGGTGGTTATGTACCGAGCCGTTCCCAACCTGTCAATGAGCTCATCCACCCGAGGCATCGGGTACGCATCAAATTTAGACACACTGTTCAGTTTTCTGAAATCATTACAGAAACGAATTGTTCCATCTGGTTTTGGGACCAACACTATGGGACTCGACCACTCACTGTGAGATTCCTCAATCACTCCCAACTCTAACATGTCCTTTATTTCCTTTGCCACCGCCTCCCGCCTGGCCTCGGGTATTCTATAGGGCTTGACATTTACGCGGACCCCGGGCTGGGTAACTATGTCATGCTGTATGACCGTCGTCAGTCCAGGTAGGTGCGAGAAGAAATCTCCATTTTTCCTCACAAACTCCTTAACATCATTTTGTTGGGCTACTGACAAGGTTTCCGTTATAGGTACCTGAGGGGCCACGGGAACCACGTCCTTTTGGGGGCTTGGTACTGCCAACAAACTTTCCCTGTCTTTCCAAGGTTTTAAGAGATTAACATGATAGATTTGTTCGGGTTTCCTTTTTCCTGGCTGGTAAACTTTATAATTTACTTCCCCCACTTTCTCCCTAATTTCAAAGGGACCTTGCCACTTTGCGAGGAATTTACTTTCCACGGTGGGGACTAGCACCAGCACTCTATCCCCAGGGTTGAAGGTACGGATCCTGGCACCCCGGTTATAAACCCTTCTCTGGACCTCCTGGGCTTGCTCCATGTGTTCCCGAACAAGGGGCATGACAGCTGCGATTCTATCCTGCATCTGTGAGATATGCTCAATGACACTTCTATAGGGCATGGACTCTGTCTCCCAGGTTTCTTTTGCAACATCTAGCAATCCCCTGGGATGTCTACCATACAGTAATTCAAAAGGTGAATATCCTGTAGATGCCTGAGGTACTTCCCGTATAGCAAACATGAGATATGGTAGCAAAAAATCCCAATTTCTCCCATCTTTGTCCACCACCTTTTTTAACATATTCTTAAGGGTCTTGTTAAACCTTTCCACAAGCCCATCGGTTTGGGGGTGGTAGACCGAGGTACGGAGATGGGAGATTTTGAACAATTTGCATAACTCTTTCATAACTCTAGACATAAATGGCGTGCCCTGATCCGTTAATATCTCCTTTGGAATACCTACACGACTAAACACCCGGACAAGCTCTTTGGCGATATTTTTAGCAGAGGTATTACGCAAGGGGATGGCTTCCGGATACCGGGTGGCATAGTCAAGTATCACCAGTATGTGCTGATGGCCCTGGGCAGACTTTACTACTGGACCCACTAGGTCCATGCCCACTCTTTCAAACGGTACTTCAATTATGGGTAGAGGTACTAGCGGACTGCGAAAATGGGGTGAGGGCGCAGAATATTGACATTCCGGGCATGACTCACAATGCGCTTTGACGTCTCCATGTAAGCCTGGCCAGAAGAATCTCTGGGTTATTCTCTCCTTTGTTTTCTCTACACCCAGGTGTCCACCCATTATATGCCCATGGGCTAAATCCAGTACCATCCGGCGAAAGGGTTTGGGGACCACTAACTGTTCTACCACCTCCTCCCCTTGCTTTACCACTTGATACAGCAAGTTATTGTTAAGAGCCATGTAGGGAAAAGACACCCCTACATCATTTTCCACTGGTTCCCCATCAATCATTTTAATGTTTTCACGGGCTCTATTAAGTGTGGAATCTTTCAGTTGTTCCGTACAAAAATCCTCTTTTCTGACCTCTAGGTCAGGCACCACATTCTGTCCATGCTCACTAGAGCCAGCGATCATCTCTTGCTCTATATCCTCAATGTCTGGGGTTGGATCCAACTCCTCCTGCTCCCCAGCCATTACAGAGAAAGGGAAAAGATCTACGCCTTCCTCGGACACACCCACAGTTTCCACTTCCACTCG
Organism: Staurois parvus; assembly: GCF_062004578.1. Classification (NCBI taxonomy): domain Eukaryota; kingdom Metazoa; phylum Chordata; class Amphibia; order Anura; family Ranidae; genus Staurois; species Staurois parvus. The sequence goes on from NW_028317835.1 coordinate 1,242,181, forward strand.
GCAGTCAAAGGGGTCAGGAGTGAGTTCAGGAGTTTCCGGCGTTTCCCCAGCAGGGGGAGCTCGGTCCTCCTGACACCTCTCCTTGTCCCATAACCTCCAGAAATGGGGAAAATCTCTCCCCACTATGGCTTCATGAAGCAGAGAGGGCACCACCCCCACAGAATGGGTCACAGGGCCCCAGGGAGTACCAATCTCCACCAGAGCAGTCTGGTAATTACGTGTATCACCATGAATACAAATAACCCCAATCGTGCTAGGGTGTAAGCTTGCAGGGTTTACCAAATCACTTTTAACCAAGGTCACAACACTACCCGAGTCTAGCAGCGCAGTTACTGGCTTTTCATCAATGGCAATCACACACATTTGCTTTTCCATGCGTTTCTGACATGCTGCAGTACATACCACCTGTGCAAAAAGAGACATGCGTTTTCCTAAATAAGCATTTTCACATTGCATAGGTTCAGCATTTAAAGGACAGTTTGCAGCAATATGACCTAACGCATGACACCGATAACATTTGATATGTGCAGTACCTAAACCTCTAAACGGCTTTGGGGACCTTCCTGACCTATTTGGCCAGTCTCTAGGTCCTAAGCCCACAGTCTCATTATCTGACACAATAGTCTTATCGTTTTTTTCTTGAGCCTTTGGCCCATGGAACAGTCTTACCGGATCCTCCGGATAGTTTTCCACCCCTAGTGACATTGGGGTACGGCCCAGGTGCATGAAAAAAGTCCTCAGCGGCTGCATATCTCTCCACCAGGTCCACCAGCTCGTTTGCAGATTTAGGGTCTCCACGGCCGACCCACTTCCTCAAAGTGGCAGGGAGTGCACGCAAATATTGGTCCATGACCACACGCTCCACAATCTGAGGGCCTGTATCAAATCGAACATCTGAGATCTGGGTGGTTTGTCAGCCCTGAAATGCCACTGATGCACCCGCTGAGCCCGGACTGCAATGGTGACACCCAGGCGTGCAAGGACCTCAGCCTTCAGTTTCTCATAGTCCTGGGCATCCCCTGGTTCCAGGTCATAATAGGCTTTTTGGGATTCACCTGTCAAAAATGGTGCAAGCAGTCCTGCCCATTGCTCCTTTTTCCATCCTTCCCGAACAGCAACCCTTTCAAAAGTGGTGAGGTAGGCCTCCACATCATCCGCAGGTGTCATCTTCTGCAAAACATAGCTGGCCCGCGCCATTTTCTGCTCCACTGGCAGCGGATCTGCAGATTCCTTCTTTAATTCTAATAGGTGTTGGGCCACCTGCTTAAGGAGCTCTCGGTCTGCTTGTTGGGCTTCATGTTGTGCCTGTTGGGCTTCAGGTTGTGCCTGTTGGGCTTCAGGTTGTGCCTGTTGGGCTTCCGCCAACTGGCGATTCGTCTCCCGTTGTGCTGCGTTGGCCTGCAGCAAGGCTCTTATAACTTCCTCCATCTTCCCACTTGCTCAGGAAGTTGCCCGCCAAATCCACCATATGTGGGGTTAGCTCAGGTGGGGGATCTCCTTCCCTGGGACAAAGGTAGACCGCACAGCAGGCTTTCGTCAAAATCTGACTGGATGTCAGTTTTATTAAAAAGGTTTGCAAGAAATATCAAAATAAACAAAACATCAAAATAAACCCTTGCCATCCAGGCACTAACTAAACAGCAGATGATTCCTCTCTCAGAGGTGAAGGGCTTCTCCCTGTCACCAAAACAAAATAACAGCAAACCTTTTCTTGCAGGTATAGTCCATACACACAGCTCTCTCAGAATACCTCTCTGAGTCCCAGGCCACGAGCGACTCCTTGCTCCAGCCCTGCCCTTTTTATATCACCTGTTGGTGGACATCAGTGGAGCCCAAACTCTGGTCCGGAACCACCTCTGCCATTGTGGCCCCAAAAACCCGGAGTGGACTCCACCTTACACCTCACAATATGACCTCATGCGAGGTGACACATATCGTCCATCCATCACTTTGCCGTTCATACTGTCACAATATCTATAGACACACGCAGACCGGCCCTGGGGAGCTAGTCCACATGCCAGCCCCCAGAGCAAGTGGCTTGCTACAGGGAAGAAACTGAAGAAAAGGAGCTTAAAATATCCAGCAGGGGACCCCAGAAGAGGAGGTTTGGGGCTGCTCTGTGCAGTACCATTGCAGGGAGCAGGTAAGGGTACCACGTGTGTTATTTTAATTAAAAACAAATCCTTTAGTAATGCTTCAGACCTGCCTGTCAAATGGCATACCTGTAGAATGTAGAAAACCAAAATCAGAGAGAAACAATACAAAGTGGCTGGAATTCCTCTCACCATTCATACCCGACCCTTATTCTTGACTCCCCAAAATCCATAGCTAATCCATATCTACGCAGGAAGCCTGGCTGGCCAGGAAATGGGGTCAGCAAGTGGTAGCCCTCTACCTAACCCATACCAGGCCAAATGCCCTCAACATGAGAAGGGTACCACAGGCTGCCTAGCCATGTTGATGGGGACAAGGCCTCTTCCCCCCAATTCTAGCTGAGTGGTTGTGAGGGTCTGCAGGGAAGATTTGTAAGAGGGGCCCCCAGACATCTGCCCCCCTACATAAATGAGTAAGAGGTACATAGTATGTCTGGTTACTCATCTACAAGAAAAAGGTCAAATAGAAAATAAACACCATGATAAAGTCTAACCAACAACAGAGACCCCATCATAGATAATAATCATGGCATCCGGTGTTTTATGTTCCTCCAACTTGCCAAAGAAAACACACGGACCACCAAGACTATCCCAACATATTCTGTCCACAAATGACATTTCCCATGCTGACAGCTGAAAGTGAAATAAAGGGCTTCCAGGTGAGGTCATTGACTAAATTGTCTAAATGTCACTACTTCATCGCTAAATCCCAAACCCTGGCCACCTGTGTCCTAGCAACCAGTGGAACTGTGCGGCACCACCTTATTGGTTGCTAAGATGCAGGCACTTGCACTGCATCATGGGTTGTTATGGTGAAACCTACGTAACAGCCAATGATGCTTTGTGACAATCATTGGTTGCTAAGGTCCGAACAGCTTCCTCGGTTGCTAGGATGGTGGTGGCTTCCAGTATCCTAGCCACCAAACCAAAACTCTCACTTAGTGACAGTAGGGATTCCACCACTAAATAAATGAGTTCTGGCTGCAGCAGAGGTTTTGCAGGTTGGTGAACAAAATGGATGAACTGGCCGATACATGGACCTTGTAAAACTTAGAGGACATATACATTGAAGAGCAGGACTTACAGATCTGAGACACAGGAACCTGATGATGAGAAGCCCAAGAAGTGCTCACTACTGGAGTGGGCTTCAATAATGGAAAGGAGGCACTTTGTCACGTAATTCATAGGCCTGAAAAACAATCTGTTCAATCCACTTAGAACCTTTCAAATTCAATCAGAAATAATGGACCCGGAAGAGTGAGAACCTCTTTTTAAGGACCCTCTAGAAGAACAAACAGGGAATCCATCTGCCTTAGAAAATCAGCGGGCAAGAGGTGAACCCCGACTGTCCCCAATACATCCAGACAATGGAGAGACATCTACTCGGGGGGAACTAGTGCTAGACTCAGGGAGGGCAATGCAATCTCTTCATTAAAGTCATACTAAACACACACGGTGCCATCTCCATGGTCCCTTCTCTTTCTGTATGTGGATGGGTTCAATATCGAAATTGTCTCCATATTCTGTAAACTTATATTGGGGAGAAAAGTCCAAAATAGAAAGTCCTTCCAATTCTTGTGTAAAAACTGAAAATGGGTTTAATAATGAAATAGCAAGCAAGCTTACAAGAATAATCTTCAAATCCAGAATGAAAACTAATAATAATAGAAGTGTAGTTATATTCTTGAGATAGGAATTGTGTGGAATCATGTGTGTGTATAGCAGTGGGCAGCTCTTCCTCATGGAAGCGTCTCCCCTCCAGTCTTTGTTCTCTTCCTTGTACTCTGTTAGGAGCAATTCAGCCCCCACCTTCTCCTAAAAGTGAGCTGGGTTTCCTCCTGCATCTTATAGTCCCACTATACTGGAGTCTCTGGAGACAAATGCCTATGCACGGAAAACACTTTCAGCCTTGCTCCCCTCCCTTCTCTGAAATCCAATACTCGGGGCCCCTTTTCAGAGCCTCACTGATCTTCCATCAGAGGTGGGGGGATGGCATGGTCCATGTGAAAGCAATGATATACATGATAGAATAGAACTTTACCTATCATCTGAATCCCATCATATTACAGACGCCAATAGATGGATTTTCAATGTAAACTCCTTTTTAATTTGAATATGTTAATCAGGGAATCCTACAGTGTAAAGGACTTCCATTCCTAACTTATACATACTTAAACCTTTATGTACTAAATGCATGTGAGACCTTATCCTCATACAACCTAGGGGGAGGGGTGCAAGCCAACGTACGACTAATTGACACCACATGTCCCTAGAATATACAGACTAAGCCATGTCTATGTAAATACACACATACTGCATATATTGTGGCAGTACGGTATCCTGCCACGGTGGAAATCATGATGGAGACCCAGGATTCTCAACCATGCAGGTTGAGGGGCTCCAGGCAGTTCTCATAATGCAGAGGAAACGGGTTTATAAGTTTCCTCTTTGGTTTGTAAAGCCTGTTTTGGGACCTGATGCCTGGAGATTTCTAAGAGATTTGGGAGGGATGAAATCTCCAATCCTGGGCCCATATTTTGGGAGCAGCCAGCGTGCTGATTGCACAGGTGTGTGCAGGCCTTTTAGGGGAAGCCAGGCCATGAATCTGGGCTCCACCCCGGCAGTTAGGAGGTCTCCACCCAGGCAGACGGGAGGTCTCTGCCGTGGAGTCAGGTGGGCTACACCTAGGAGAGGTGGAAGCCAGACTAGCTGTGTGCTAGTGCCATACTTTGGGAAGAGTCTGCAGGAGGCAGACTTAAAACTGCGTACAAGCCAGGAGGCTGAATACTGTTCATTTGAATTTGTGTGATGGTGGATACCCCTGCGTGGGAAACCTTTATGTTATTGAACTGACATTTAAATAAAAGTGGGCAAACAGGCCCTTAAAAAATAAGCGAGTTGCCGTGTGCTTTGAAGAAGCTCTACCACTTGAAGCGAGATCCCACATATGGTGGAGGATGCAGTGGGCAGAATTGGAGATCCCTGCAAAAGTAAGTTCATCAGTTATATGAACTGTTTCTGTGCAATGGACAGCACAATTGGTGTGTGTGTAGATGAGGAGAACCTGCCTTAAAGAGACAGTACTTCATTTCTTTGTTGCTGGACTGTGCAAAAGTGTTGTGAAGTGACTGTGAAGATGGGGCGGTCAAAGCAAAGTAAAGAAGCAAGATTTGCAGAAATGAGAGACAGAGCCCTGTGGCTGGAGGGGTTGTTATCCCCAGAACAAGCCCCATACATGGCTGAACAAAGGTTGCCACAGTGGGAAGTGCATGTTGTTGCTGCTGGCAACACTGGTGAAATGAGACCAGCTATGAATGTGCAGAGTCCTAAGCTGGAAAAAGGCTGCAATGTGAGGAGCCTGGACAAGACACGCTGGCAAGAGCGATGCTTGCGGTGCAGAGGTTGGGGGCACACTGTCTCTAAATGCCCTTTGTCTCAGCCTCCATTGCAAAGTTGCATATCAAAGCAAAGGACTGCATCTGTGTTAGGCAAGCCGGCTCTCAGTGCAAGGAAGGAGCGACAGCCTGACCACAAGTTTGAGAAGAATGTGGTTGCCCATAGCAACACCTGTGACTTCAGGCCTGCGGACCCTGTAAGAGGAGTGTCGTCTGCAGAGGATTGTGGCAACGCAGAAATGAGAGTTCAGCGCATCTGGAGGAACCCACAAAGTTCAGCTGGGAGAGTGCCATCTCCCATAGCAACAGGAGAAAGCCTGCCAACCAGGAGAAGGGGATACAAGGGAGATGTGGTTCCATATCCCAAAAAGGTTATCGGTGAACCATACCCTGCCTGGAATGTGGTCAGTTTGGGCATGGTATCTTTACCTGCCCCAGATTATGGAATACCACTGATGAGGGTGCTACTGAGCAAAAGGCTTCATCTGCAAGCCCAGATTCATTTTTAAAAATGTTGGCAGCTACCCCTAGCAACAGGGATCTGGTGTTACCTGCAGAGGGTGTAAGTTGGTCCGGAATGGCTGCAGTGTTGCACCGTGACCACATGGGGAAGTCAGTCTGTGGAGACACCACAGAGGAGAGACAACGCACTCAAGTGAAGGCTATGACACCTGCTTCAGGAAAGGGTAAGACTGTTTCAGTTTGTGGGACTGAGTCCAAGGAAGTGAGAGTGTGTCCTTCAGGGAGTTCCACAATACAGATGGACATGGACTGGCTGCTGTGTGCTACCCTGAGTAGTGGGGAGGCACAGGGAGAAGCCCAACAATTAGCAGGACTAAATATGAAAAAGGACATGGGGACTCTGCAGGGGCCTGCTATAATCCAGCAGAAGGCTGGGGAAGGTAAACTAGGGGTGACCAAAACTGTCCTGGCACCGTGTTCCCTAGTGCCAGGTGCTGCAGAGATGCCCAGGGAAACCTCCCAGGAGCCCGCAGTGACGGAGCAGAGGATTTCCCAGGTCGGCTATGGAGCTGCTAAAACTGAATATAGTGTCCCTTTAAAGAGAGAGAGTGCTGTGAGGCATGGCTCACAGGCTGCTCAGCTGGGTAATAGCCAGGGACTACCCGCAATAGCCGCAGTCATGTCTATATGCAATGAGAATGCTGATGGTCATGCCGACAAAAGTGTTACTGTTGGTAAATGTAATGTTATGGTTGGTGATGGGCTAGCACAGCTCACTAAGGATAACGGTGTTGATGTGAATATGAAAAAAAATATGTTGTTGCCCTTTGCAACAGTATCCAAGGCTGCAAAGGTGTCCATGGAAACCTCCTGGGAGCTCTGTGTGTTGGAGCCAGAGGTTGCCTGGGACAACTATGTTGCTGCTCTGGACAAGAGAGTACTTGAATCTAGTGGTGATTTAAATGCTAAAACTGAAATATTTGAAAATGCTCCTGGTGATAATGGGTTAATGGAGTCTGTCAGTGCTGACAATACAATGTATGGAAATGTTCCTGAGGTGAATGAAGCGCCATCAGAGTACGGTGGTGAGGGTGTGGTATTGCAACCTGTTGAGGTTAAAAATTTAGTGCCACGGTTTTGGTTGAACAAAAGTGATATATGTGATGTGTCTGCTGAGCCACTCTGTCTTGTGTCTCCTCCTGCAGTTGATGGTGCGGTACTGTGTAGTACCTCTGATTGGAGCACAGAGAAAGTAGACTGGGACAGATTGGCTGAAAACATGTTGGCTTTTTTGAATGGGACCTCTGTTTCCAACAGTGGAGTGGACACGACTTCTGCTGTGCTAAATGGAGGGACTGCAGAGCAGCTTATAGACCAGGGCACACTTGCTGTTGCTGCAGATGGTCTCCCTCCCAATATGGACGGGCCAAGTGAGACTGAGCACATAGCAGAGATCGTGCCCACAACCCACAAAGGATCGAATAGTGTGATACCAAATGAGCCAGTGTTGGTGGAAGTGTCAGATGGCACAAATGAAGTGATTGGGGTCAGTAAACCAAATGTAGAATTATGTGATGACGGTCAGGTGTCAGGACAGTTGCTGGAAGAGGTCCATGTGCCAGTGGAGCTGGTGGATAGTGACGTTGCCATGGGAGACCACCACTCCACTGTGTGCACTTGGTCTCCAGACACTGCCCTGCCAAACATTGAAATGAGTTCTGACAAAGGTGTGGATGTTTCTAACCATGAGGAAAAATGCAAGGCCCTTGTAAATGTTTATGATGATGAGGAAAAGTGCGATGCACTGGTAAATGGTAAATATGAAGATTTGGAAAAGTGGGAGGCACTGGTAAATGTTAAATATGATGAGGAAAAGTGCAATGCACTGGTAAAAGTCGATCATTTAGTTTCTGTGGGTGACCATAAGCCTAATGAGGCACCTAAAGGTCATGAGAACATGCGTGCTGATAACCCTGAAACATGTGATGTGGTGGGTAATGATGTGGTAGACACAGCTGAGGAAAAAGCTGCAGTAGAATTAGGCCCCCTACAGGTTCAGGAGGGTACTCTGGGAAGAGAAACTTTAAATGGCATATCTGCCCCGAAGGAAAACGTTAAGGAAGTGGGTTATTTAAAGAGGTCCTCTGACATAAAAACATCTGAAGGGCAAGACAATCGGTCTGTCCTTCAGAAGGAGAGTAGGACATTGCTGTCGTCTGAGAATGTCAGTGACCAAAGGAAGCATGCAGTGTACGGGGGGAAACCAACCGAGCTAGGTTTTGTCAGTAAGAAGATGCCTGTACATAGAATGCAGAGAGGGACTAGGGTAACCCCAATAAAAGAGCCCACAAAGGGTAACCGGCTGTTGAAAGTGCAGCGTAGCTTTAATATTCTCAGACACCTAAAGCTCAGGCGTCAACCTCAGCCTCAGAAAGGTCCTAAGTTTTGGAAGTTCCTTAATGGGAAGGTGACTTGGGTGGCCCCAAGGAAAATAGAGAGGCAACACTTTTGGAAGCGTACCCGTAAAAAGGCACAGTGTCTTTATAGGGCCCAAGTCCATGTACTAGAACACAGGGAAAGTCGTCTCATAAGACAGGAAGGAAAGTTTCCCTTAGAAAGCAAGGTCAGTCAGGAATGGGCTCATATGGGTGAAAGCTGGCACAGAGGTGCCAAATTAAAGAGTTTGGGCTTGTGTGTTCTGCCCCCTACGGGATCAAAACAAAGGGGGGGGATATGTGGCAGTACGGTATCCTGCCATGGTGGAAATCACGATGGAGACCCAGGATTCTCAACCATGCAGGTTGAGGGGCTCCAGGCAGTTCTCATAATGCAGAGGAAACGGGTTTATAAGTTTCCTCTTTGGTTTGTAAAGCCTGTTTTGGGACCTGTTGCCTGGAGATTTCTAAGAGATTTGGGAGGAATGAAATCTCCAATCCTGGGCCCATATTTTGGGAGCAGCCAGCGTGCTGATTGCACAGGTGTGTGCAGGCCTTTTAGGGGAAGCCAGGCCATGAATCTGGGCTCCACCCCGGCAGTTAGGAGGTCTCCACCCAGGCAGACGGGAGGTCTCTGCCGTGGAGTCAGGTGGGCTACACCTAGGAGAGGTGGAAGCCAGACTAGCTGTGTGCTAGTGCCATACTTTGGGAAGAGTCTGCAGGAGGCAGACTTAAAACTGCGTACAAGCCAGGAGGCTGAATACTGTTCATTTGAATTTGTGTGATGGTGGATACCCCTGCGTGGGAAACCTTTATGTTATTGAACTGACATTTAAATAAAAGTGGGCAAACAGGCCCTTAAAAAATAAGCGAGTTGCCGTGTGCTTTGAAGAAGCTCTACCACTTGAAGCGAGATCCCACATATGGTGGAGGATGCAGTGGGCAGAATTGGAGATCCCTGCAAAAGTAAGTTCATCAGTTATATGAACTGTTTCTGTGCAATGGACAGCACAATTGGTGTGTGTGTAGATGAGGAGAACCTGCCTTAAAGAGACAGTACTTCATTTCTTTGTTGCTGGACTGTGCAAAAGTGTTGTGAAGTGACTGTGAAGATGGGGCGGTCAAAGCAAAGTAAAGAAGCAAGATTTGCAGAAATGAGAGACAGAGCCCTGTGGCTGGAGGGGTTGTTATCCCCAGAACAAGCCCCATACATGGCTGAACAAAGGTTGCCACAGTGGGAAGTGCATGTTGTTGCTGCTGGCAACACTGGTGAAATGAGACCAGCTATGAATGTGCAGAGTCCTAAGCTGGAAAAAGGCTGCAATGTGAGGAGCCTGGACAAGACACGCTGGCAAGAGCGATGCTTGCGGTGCAGGGAGTGGGGGCACACTGTCTCTAAATGCCCTTTGTCTCAGCCTCCATTGCAAAGTTGCATATCAAAGCAAAGGACTGCATCTGTGTTAGGCAAGCCGGCTCTCAGTGCAAGGAAGGAGCGACAGCCTGACCACAAGTTTGAGAAGAATGTGGTTGCCCATAGCAACACCTGTGACTTCAGGCCTGCGGACCCTGTAAGAGGAGTGTCGTCTGCAGAGGATTGTGGCAACGCAGAAATGAGAGTTCAGCGCATCCGGAGGAACCCACAAAGTTCAGCTGGGAGAGTGCCATCTCCCATAGCAACAGGAGAAAGCCTGCCAACCAGGAGAAGGGGATACAAGGGAGATGTGGTTCCATATCCCAAAAAGGTTATCGGTGAACCATACCCTGCCTGGAATGTGGTCAGTTTGGGCATGGTATCTTTACCTGCCCCAGATTATGGAATACCACTGATGAGGGTGCTACTGAGGTGGAAGCCAGACTAGCTGTGTGCTAGTGCCATACTTTGGGAAGAGTCTGCAGGAGGCAGACTTAAAACTGCGTACAAGCCAGGAGGCTGAATACTGTTCATTTGAATTCGTGTGATGGTGGATACCCCTGCGTGGGAAACCTTTATGTTATTGAACTGTCATTTAAATAAAAGTGGGCAAACAGGCCCTTAAAAAATAAGCGAGTTGCCGTGTGCTTTGAAGAAGCTCTACCACTTGAAGCGAGATCCCACAATATATATATACACACACACACACAGAGGCATACCTCGGTTTAGGAATTTAATTCGTTCTGCGGGACTTTTTGTATAGCAAAAAATTCATAAACTGAAACGCGGTTTCCCATAGGAATGCATTGAAAACCAATTAATCCGTTCTGGAGGTCAGAAGAAGTAACCACAACTAAAATACTGCAGGAGGTATTTGATCGAGTCATGCGGTATTTTAGTAGTGACAACCATGCGGCAATGTTTCAGCTGTCTGCAGGGTTCCCCACTGACAGCTGAATGTAAAAGAATTGCCGGCAATTAAAAAATAATCAAAAAACAGCATGGGGTCCCCCCTCCCATCCATACCAAGCCCTTCAGGTCTGGTATGGATTTTGAGGGGAACTCCCATGCCCAAATTTTTATAAAAAATGGCTTGTAGGTCCCCCCAAATCCACACCAGACCCTTATCCGAGCATGCAGCCCGGCAGGTCAGGAAAGGGGGGGAGCAAGCGCCCCCCCCTCCTGAACCATACCAGGTCACATGCCCTCAACATGGGGGGTGCTTTGGGGCAGGGGGGCTCCTCCCCAAAGCACCTTGTCCCCATGTTGATGGGGACAAGGGCCTCTTCTCTACAACCCTGGCCAGTGGTTTTGGGGGTCTGCAGGCCGGGGGCTTATCAGAATCTGAAAGGCCCCTTTAACAAGGGAGACCCGAGATCCCACCCCCCCCATGTGAAGGAGTATGGGGTACATGGTACCGCTACACATTCACAAAAAAACAAAAAGTGTAGTGTGAAAAAAGACAGGACAGGGTCTGTGACAAGTCCTCTATTAAAGGAAAAACTAAAATAATGTCCCCCGCAGTAGATCCAACACCAATCACGATGTCCGCCATCACCGCCACTGCCGCTGCAGCACCGGTAAAATTATTTTTAAAAAAGGCTCTGTTTCAGATGATGGGAGCCCCCCCCGCCCCAAAGTACCCCCCCCCCCCCATGTTGAGGGCATGTGGCCTGATATGGTACGGGGGGGGGGGGGCACTCGCTCGTTCCCCTCCCCTTTCCTGACCTGCCAGGCTGCATGCTAGGATAAGGGTCTGGTATGGATTGTGTGGGGCCCCCACACTTTTTTTAAGTTTTGGCATGGGAGTTCTGACACTGGGGGAAACTGACTTGGTGTCACTGACATCCCCAGTGACACCAATACAGTGATCAGTGCTAAAAAAAAAAGCACTGACACTGTGCTAATGACACTGGGCAGGAAGGGGTTAACATGAGGGCGATCAAAGGGTTAGCTGTGTGCTGGGAGTGTTTTACTAGGGTGGGGGGGTCAAAGGATGCATTGAGGTGCTGGGACAGTAAAGTGAACTCTTGGACAGATTGTCGGTGACAACTGCCTGCTGAGGTCTAATAACACAAAACTAAAAGAAGGTCGTAGCTCTGTTGAGGGGGTTAGAAGGAAGTTGGTGGGGGGCAGAGAGGAACATTATGGAGATCTGCACTGACCTTGGGACCATTGAGGGACCAGTAATGGTAGCTGTACTGTAGATCTGCTTCATTGCCGGGTTAAGCTCCATTACCACCACCAAGTGATCTTCCATGTACCAGCAAAGACAAGGGTGAAGCTCAAAATCTCATTCAGTCATCTTCCATGAGAACATGTCCCCCCTCTGCCTTGTCCCACACCATCCCCCATCCTGTGTCAGCGTGCAGGGGGGCGCAGGAGGATATTCTAGTCTGCTGGTCTATATTAAGTAGGGTGGGAGAGGCGGGGGAGGGGTATTAGGATCCATGTCATGTATGTCAGCTGTCTGCATCATTATTGGCCCCAGACCTGCATTCCGGACAGTTCAGTGTACAGACAGAGGGGGGATTTACTAAATACAACTAGGCTGTTCACTTTACACTTTTCACAGAACTTTCCCCCGGAGCTTAGTGAATGCGGTGAAATCTGACTTTACAAAGAATATCCAATCACATGCAAAGAAAATGTAAAAAAATGCAATTTTGCTTCCACATGATTGGCTGATGGAAGTCAGGAGAGCTTCACCTCATTACCCGCCCCCTCGTCTACTAAGGTACATTTCTTATCCTTCTGGTATTCAAGGGGTTAAACACAAATGAGGTTTGTATTATTATTTCAGCCAGCGGTCATGTAAAATTGATCCGGGCAGCTATAGAAGCAGCCAATCACTTTACAGTACGGAGAATGTGCCGCCCCTCCCCCCTGCTGGCGCCTTCCGTGTTTCCTCCAGGATGTTCAGGACGGAGGAACATCGGTAAACCACTTCATCTTACTAAGCAGGAGGAGCTTGGAGAGGATCTGATCCCCCGATCTCATCTGTGATGACTGAACCCCGAAATGACAAACATTCTGTCACTTCCAGGTTCAGAGCCGTCATTCCCGACTGCTGTAGTTGGGTTAGTAGCAGTGGAGGGCAGGGGAGACATTGGGGGTCTAATAGACTCCTGAGGTCTTCATGAAGAGGTCTTGGGTTAGTAGCAGTGGAGGGCAGGGGAGACATTGGGGGTCTAATAGACTCCTGAGGTCTTCATGTAGAGGTCTTGGGTTAGTAGCAGTGGAGGGCAGGGGAGACATTGGGGGTCTAATAGATCCCTGAGGTCTTCATGTAGAGGTCTTGGGTTAGTAGCAGTGGAGGGCAGGGGAGACATTGGGGGTCTAATAGACCCCTGAGGTCTTCATGTAGAGGTCTTGGATTAGTAGCAGTGGAGGGCAGGGGAGACATTGGGGGTCTAATAGACCCCCGAGGTCTTCATGAAGAGGTCTGGTCACCTGCTTGATGCTATTGCATAGAGGACATGTTAGCTCTCTTGGTATATAGTTATCCCCCCTCCCCCGCACATACAAACAAATGTAAACGAGCACACAAGCGTATGTAAGCAGCCATTGCACGGCACATCACGTCTGAGTGAGAGGAATAAGTCGAGGGCCATCATTCACAGGTTACTACACGTTATATAAACCTGATGACCTGTAAAGGATTGGAGAGCGCCCCCTATGGCAGATTTCAGCCCCCATAGTTCTTTGCCATGTCATAGGTGCACACAGTTTGGAGTCTGGACATGTTTGGTATCTGTTTACTCGATGCAACGTCATCATTTCTATCTCACCAATGAATGGACATTATACGGAGTTTGCGCACACTAACATTCATTTCAATGGATTTCTTTCCCTGAAAATATGCATTTGATAAAAAGCCGCACAAATAGTTTGCCACATAACAAATGTAAACTGCCACCATTTAATCTCCGGGGTCTCTGCTTTCCGAAAATATATCATTGTTTGGGGGGAAATAAATATCTGGTATAAAATGCTGATCTGAACACTAACAATTGCCCCATAGACACACGGATAAGCCGAGACATTCCCAAACCGTTTCCAGGGGCATCTTTTGTGTCTTTTTGCTGTGTGTCCAGCAAGGCCTTGTAGGCGGAGAGATACTTTAACCACTTTTGACCAATTTTTTACACCCGGTAAAATCTGCATTTGTTGTTCAATCTGACTGGATCACAGGTCAGGTGCAATGCTTTGACCAATTGCAGTGCGTGATGATGTCACAAGAGGTGGGGTAAACCCCCGCCCCCATGTGATGTCATCACTGCATATAAGAACTGTCATGGAGGGGGCAGCTGTCAGACGGCGGGAGCCGGAGTCACAAGTTTTTTTCCTTTTTTGGGGTAACGATGGCGGCGGGCATCGTGAGTGACGTTGGATCTATTCAGGGGACATTTTTTACATTTTTATTTTTAATAAAGGACTTGTCACAGACCGTCTCCTGTCATTTTTACACTACAGTTTAATTTTGTGTGAATGAGTAGCAGTACCATGTACCCCATACTCATTCACATGGGGGGGGTTTCCAGATTCCGATAAGCCCCCCGTACAGACAGTACAGAGGACAGGGGGCATTGTGGGGGACAGTAGGGAGGACGGGGTAGTGTGGGGGACAGTAGGGAGGACAGGGGGGCAGTGTGTGGGACAGTAGGGAGGACAGGGGGCAGTGTGTGGGACAGTAGAGAGGACAGGGGGCAGTGTGGGGGACAGTAGGGAGGAAAGGGGGCATTGTGGGGGACAGTAGGGAGGAAAGGGGCATTGTGGGGGACAGTAGGGAGGAAAGGGGCATTGTGGGGGACAGTAGGGAGGACGGGGGCAGTGTGTGGGACAGTAGGGAGGACGGGGGGCAGTGTGTGGGACAGTAGGGAGGACGGGGGGCAGTGTGTGGGACAGTAGGGAGGACGGGGGGCAGTGTGTGGGACAGTAGGAAGAACAGGGGGTAGTGTGGGGGACAGTAGGGAGGAAAGAGAGCAGTGTGGGGGACAGTGGGGAGTACAGGGTGTTGTAGGGTTGACAGAGAAATAATCAGGGGGTTTTCTGATTCTTGTAGTTCCCCTGCATCCTGTCACTCCACACCTTATGTATGAGTGACCCCAGTAATGACGAGTCATGTCTACACCACTGTGTCCGGGGTCACACCCCTTCCATGGTATCTGCTCTATGAAAGAGCCCCCCAAAAATGTATGAAAGACACTTTGAATCTGGTGTGGATATTAGGGGGTTAATCACACAAATATATAAAACATAGTGTGAGGACCCTGTAGAAAATCCATAGAGGACCCCCAATCCGAGCATGCAGCCAAGCTGGCCAGGGAAGGGAGTGCCAAGCATGCAGCCAAGCTGGCCAGGGAACGGAGTGCCAGGCATGCGGCCCCCTCCTGAACCATATGAGGGGTACTCTGTATAGACCCTCACCAGTCCTCCTCCTGGATTCCTCTAGTCCTCCTTCTCTCCAGGAATGGCTGGGATGAGTCCTTTGGCTTTGAGTGACGGGAAGTGGAGACGTTCTCTTCCTTCTCATGTCCTCTTTACTCTTTCAGAGGGAAAAGTTTCCCCACCAATGGAGAGAGATGGAGGGGAGTCTGAAGGTCTTCTCTGGAAGATCCCATTACATTCCACACCCAGACATGGAGATTCCTTCACATGGGAGGTCATGTGACAGCAAAGAAGATTCCCCATTAGAGAGGCCCCCCTCCCCCCACCACCAGATGGATAGAGACTAAGAATAGACAAGACGGGACACTACAGGCTATACAGACACACTGTGTATATACTGTATATAATACCCGGGACACGAGGAAAGGGGGACAGCACACTGGGGACACCCACGGAGGAGTAGTATGTCCATTACATTGGTGTCAGTGGAGTAGTATGTCCCTTATATTGGTGTCATTGAAGTAGTATGTCCCTTACATTGGTATCAGTGGAGTAGTATGTCCCTTACATTGGTGTCAGTGGAGTAGTATGTCCCTTACATTGGTATCAGTGGAGTAGTATGTCCCTTACATTGGTGTCAGAGGAGTAGTATGTCACTACATTGGTGTAGTAGTATGTACCTTACATTGGTGTCAGTGGAGTAGTATGTCCTTACATTGGTGTCAGTGGAGTAGTATGTCCCTTACATTTTTGTCAGTGGAGTAGTATGTCCCTTACATTGGTGTCAGTGAAGTAGTATGTCCCTTACATTGGTGTCAGTGGAGTAGGGTGTCTCTTACATTGGTGTCAGTGGAGTAGAATGCCACTTACATGACATTAGTGGTGTCAGTAATCAGTGCTGCGATTATATGACTTCCCTCTGCCAGTCCCGGAATCTGATCTCTCCCAGTCCCAGCCTGCAGAACCCCTAATGGATCTGACCCGGAAAAATCTGCCCCGACAGGTTGTGTGGTCCCCAGAGTGTGAAACGGCTTTCCAATAGCTCAAACATGATCTAATCCATACTCCCGTTTTGGCTGCTCCTGACCCTTCCAAACGGTTTTGTGTTCACACAAATGCCTTGGCCTTTGGATTGGGCACGGTTCTGAGCCAAATCGGGGACGATGGGAACGACCATCCAGTGGCCTACCTAAGTAGAAAGTTGTTACCCCGGGAGGTGGCCTACGCTGCTGTGGAGAAAGAGTGTCTTGCCTTAGTATGGGCCCTCAATTAATTGTAGCCCTACCTGTGCGGGCGCTCCTTCACCGTACTCACCGATCACAACCCCCTGGTATGGCTAAACTGGGTCGTCGGGGACAATGGTCATCTGCTGCGGTGGAGCTTGGCCCTCCAACCCTATAATGTTACCATCCAGTGCCGACCAGGGAAGCAAAAACGCCAATGCGGATGGGTTGTCCCAGCAAGCCAAGTTAGAGAAGTAACACTCTGAACCGACCAGCCACAAGCGGACCCGTTTGAAGGTCTCACCGGGTCCGGCGGGTGTTGCGCAATGGGGGAGCCTTGTGATGAACCCTCCCTTTGTGATCACATTTTGCCCTTCCTGTTCCTGTTTTATCCCCTTGGTGAGTGCTCTCCCCGTTGTCCCCTTTGTAAAGTTGTATATGTTTAGCAGCTGTTCTGTAGACAGGCATTCTACACTGTTTGTTATTCTTATTATTATACAGTATTTATATAGCGCCAAAGGGTATGCTCAGCACTGTACAGTAGCAAGGGGGACAGAACATGAGACAAGACAGTAACAATACAATACACAAGGGGTGCGAGGGCCCTGCTCTTTCGAGCTTACAATCTAGGAGGGAGGGGAAGGTGGTACAGGAGGAGATGGCTGTGGGGGATGGAGTGGTGGGAGGAGTGGAGAAGGTTAGTTGTTGGGTGAGGTCAGGTGTTAGGTGAGGTTGGGATAGGCTTCCCTGAAGAGGAGGGTTTTCAGGGTGTGCCTGAAGGTGAAGAGGGTAGGTGACAGTCTGATGGATTGGGGTAGGGAGTTCCAGAGGATGGGGGAAGTCCTAGAGAAGTCCTGCAATCAGGCGTGAGAGGAGGAGACCAGGGAGCTAGAGAGTAGGAGGTCCTGTGAGGAGCGAAGGGCACAGGTAGGGTAGTATTTGGGTATCAGGTCGGTTATGTAGTTTGGGGCGGCGTTGTGAATGGCTTTGTAGGTCAGAGTTAGCAGTTTGAATTTGATGCGTTGGGCAATCGGGAGCCAGTGAAGGGATTGGCAGAGGGGGGAGGCGGATGTGGAGCGGTTGGTGAGGTGGATGAGTTTAGCCGCTGAGTTTAGGATAGACTGGAGTGGGGATAGCGTTTGTTTGGGTAGGCCAGTGAGAAGGGAGTTGCAGTAGTCCAGGTGTGAGATGAGGGAGTGGACGAGTTGTTTGGTGGTGTCTGGGGTGAGGAATGTGCGTATCTTGGAGATTTTGGGGAGGTGGAGCCTGCATGATCTTGATAGTAATTGGACGTGGGTAGGAAGGAAAGGTGGGAGTCCAGGGTGACACTAAGGACTTTGGCGTGTGGGGTGGGAGAGATGGTGGCGTTGTTAGTAGTGATGGAGAGGATGGGGGGGGGCACAGGGTGCGGGGAAGACCAGGAGCTCGGTTTTGGATAGGTTAAGTTTGAGGAAATGGAGCAACATCCAGTCTGATATGTCATTTAGGAGGTGGGCGATGTGGGCAGAGAGTGAGGGGGTGAGGTGGGGGGTAGAGAGGTAGATTTGGGTGTCGTCGGCATAGAGATGGTAATTGAAGCCGTGGGAGTGAATAAGTTTTCCAAGGGAGGAGGTATAGATGGAGAAGAGGAGGGGCCCGAGGACAGAGCCTTGGGGGACCCCGACAGAGAGGGGGAGAGAGGGGGAGGTGGCAGTGTTGTAGGTGATGCTGAAGGAGCGTTGGGAAAGGTAGGAGGAGAACCAGGAGAGAGCAGCGTCCCTGATGCCAAGGGAGTGCAGTTTGGCAAGGAGGAGAGGGTGGTCAACAGTGTTGAAGGCCGCAGAGAGGTCGAGGAGCAGGAGGATAGAATAGTGGCCATTGGCTTTGGCAGTTAGCAGGTCATTGGTGATTTTAAGTAGGGCGGTTTCGGTGGAGTGTAGGGGACGGAAGCCAGACTGTAGGGGGTCAAGGAGGTGGTTATCAGTGAGGTGGGCGCTTAGGTGATTGTAGGCCAGGTGCTCAAGGAGCTTGGAAGTGAAAGGCAGCAGGGAGATGGGTCTAAGGTTGTTAAGGTTAGTGGGGTCAAGGGAGGGTTTTTTGAGTATGGGGGTGATGTGTGCATGCTTTAGAGGGGAGGGGAAGGTGCCGGTGGAGAGGGAGAGATTGAAGATGTGGGTGAGGGAGTGAATGATGGAGCGGGGGGTGACTGGAGGAGCTGTGAGGGGATAGGGTCCAGGGGGAAGGTAGTGATGCGGGCTTCAGTGAAGACCTTAGAGACCTCCTCAGGGGTAGTTGGGCTGAAGGAGCGGAGTGTTGGGGAGGTGATGGTGTGTGGGGCATTAGGTATAGTGGGGGGTAGTGTGGCTTTGAGGTCGGGGGAGGGGAGGGTTGAGGGGTTGGAGGAGGGCGGGAGGCTGGGTGGAGAGGTGGATTGTGAGTTGACAATGTCCTTACGGATTGCGTCAATCTTGTTTTGGAAGTGATTGGCAATCTCGTGGGCGGTGAGTGAGGTGCTGGGTGGAGGTGGGGGAGAGCAGGGATTTGAAAGTGGAGAAGATCCGGCAAGGACAGGAGGAGAGGGTGTTGATAAGGGTTATGAAATAGGCTTGCTTGGCGGCGTGGAGGGAGGTGGTGTAGGAGAGGTAGGCGGCTTTATAGAGGGAGAACACTCGAGGGGATCTGGTTTTGCGCCATAAGCGCTCCAGCGCGCGTCTGCTTCGTTTGAGGCATTTCGTGTGGTCGTTCTACCAGGGTTGAAGGGGTCGGGGTCTAATGCTACGTGTGGTGCCAGGGAGTCTAGGGCAGCTGACAGTGAGTCGTTGTATGCAGTAGTGGCCAGGTCAGGGCATGACAGAGGGAGGATACTGTCGTACAGACGGTCAGCTGCTGGGTGCAGATGGGTCGGGTTCAGATTGCGGAGGTTGCGGATGATGGTTAGACGCTTCGGGGGGGGGGGGGAGTTGAGGGAGGGGGAGATGGAGAATGTGAGGAGGTGGTGGTCAGAGAGGTGGAAGGGGGTGTTTAGTGAAGTTGTGGGGGGTGCAGAGGTGGGAGAAAACGAGGTCCAGGGTGTTTCCATTGGAGTGGGTGGAGGACTGTGTGTGCTGTTTAGGGGAATGTGAATGTGTAGTCTTTCACTTCTCTAGATTTCATGCTGCGCTGATTGCTGTTGTGCTGTAGAATTTTACTGAGCTGTGTTCAATAAAGATTCATTCATTCACCCGACACGAAGTTCCGACTCGTGGTTTGGGATATCGGGGAAGGATCGTCTTTGAGCTCTAATACCCGCCTTGGCAGAGCACTGGAAGACTTTCCAGAAAAGGGGACCATTGGCTGAGACGCATCGCTCCGCACGAGGAAGCCCAGGAGGAACGGTTCTGCCACAGATTTACTAAATACAATTAGGCTGTTCACTTTGCACTTTTGAAAGAACTTTCCCCCAAAGCTTAGTGTATGCGGTGAAATTTGACTTTGCAAAGAATATCCAATCATTTGCAAAGAAAAATGCAATTTTGCTTCCACATGATTGGATGATGGAAGTCAGGAGAGCTTCACCTCATTACCCGACCCCTCGTCTACTAAGGTACATTTCTTATCCTTCTGGTATTCAAGGGGTTAAAACAGAAATGAGGTTTGTATTTTTTTTTTTTCAGCCAGCGGTCATGTAAAATTGATCCGGGCAGCTGTAGAAGCAGCCAATCACTTTTACAGTACGGAGAATGTGCCACCCCTCCCCCCTGCTGGTGCCTGCCGTGTTTCCTCCAGGATGTCAAGGACGGAGGAACATCGGTAAACCACTTCAGCTTACTAAGCAAGAGGAGCTTGGAGAGGATCTGATCCCCCGATCTCATCTGTGATGAATGAACCCCAAAATGACAAACATTCTGTCACTTCCAGGTTCAGAGCCGTCATTCCCGACTGGGTTGGGTTAGTAGCAGGGGGGGGGCAGGGGAGACATTGGGGGTCTAATAGACTCCTGAGGTCTTCATGAAGAGGTCTTGGGTTAGTAGCAGTGGAGGGCAGGGGAGACACTGAGGGTCTAATAGACCCCCGAGGTCTTCATGAAAAGGTCTTGTCACCTGCTTGATACTATTGCATAGAGGACTTGTTAGCTCTCTTGGTATATAGTTACCCCCCCCTCCCCCGCACATACAAACAAATGTAAATGAGCACACAAGCGTATGTAAGCAGCCATTGCATGGCCCATCACGTCTGAGTGAGAGGAATAAGTCGAGGGCCATCATTCACAGGTTACTACACGTTATATAAACCTGATGACCTGTAAAGGATTGGAGAGCGCCCCCTATGGCAGATTTCAGCCCCCGTAGTTCTTTGCCATGTCATAGGTGCACACAGTTTGGAGTCTGGACATGTTTGGTATCTGTTTACTCGATGCAACGTCATCATTTCTATCTCACCAATGACTGGGCATTATACGGAGTTTGCACACACTAACATTCATTTCAATGGATTTCTTTCCCTGAAAATATGCATTTGATAAACAGCCGCACAAATAGTTTGCCACATAACAAATGTAAACTGCCACCATTTAATCTCCGGGGTCTCTGCTTTCAGAAAATATATCATTGTTTGGGGGGAAATAAATATCTGGTATAAAATGCTGATCTGAACACTAACAATTGCCCCATAGACACACGGATAAGCCGAGACATTCCCAAACCGTTTCCAGGGGCATCTTTTGTGTCTTTTTGCTGTGTGTCCAGCAAGGCCTTGTAGGCGGAGAGATGTGATGTCATCACTGCATATAAGAACTGTCATGGAGGGGGCAGCTGTCAGACGGCGGGAGCCGGAGTCACAAGTTTTTTGTCTTTTTCCAGGTAGCGATGGAGGCGGGCATCGTGAGTGACGTTGGATCTATTCGGAGGACATTTTTTTTTTAATTGTTATTTTTAATAAAGAAATTGTCACAGAACGTCTCCTGTCATTTTTACACTACACTTATTTTTTGTGAATGGGTAGCAGTACCATGTACCCCATACTCATTCACATGGGGGGGCTTTTAGATTCCAATAAGCCCACCATCCACATACAGTAGGAAGGACAGACGGCAGAGCAGAGGACAGTAGAGAGGATGGGGCAGTGGGAGGGGGGCAGTAGGGAGGAGAAGGGGCAGTGTGGGGGACAGTAGGGAGGACAGAGGGCAGTGTGGGGGACAGTAGGGAGGAGAAGGAGCAGTGTGGGGGACAGTAGGGAGGACAGAGGGCAGTGTGGGGGACAATAGGGAGGACAGGGGGCAGTGTGGGGGACAGTAGGGAGGACAGGGGGCAGTGTGGGGGACAGTAGGGAGGACAGGGGGTGGTGGGGGGGACAGCAGGGAGGACAGGGGGAAGTTCAGGAGACAGTGGGGAGGACAGGGGGCAGTGTGGGGACAGTAAGGAGGACATGGGGCATTGTGGGGGACAGTAGGGAGGAAAGGGGGCAGTGTGGGGAACAGTAGGGAGAACAGGGGACAGTTTGGGGACAGTAGGGAGGACAGGGGGCATTGTGGGGGGAAGTAAGGAGAACAGGTGGCATTGTGGGGGACAGTAGGGAGGACAGTGGGAAGTGTGTGGACAGTAGGAGGACAGGGGGCATTGTGGGGGACAGTAGAGAAGACAGAGGGCATTGTGGGAACAGTAGGGAGGACAGAGTGCATTGTGGGGGAAAGTAGGGAGGAAAAGGGGACAGTAGGGAGGACAGGGGGCATTGTGGGGGGCAGTAAGGAGAACAGGGGGCATTGTGGGGGACAGTAGGGAGGACAGTGGGCAGTGTGGGGACAGTAGGAGGACAGGGGGCATTGAGGGGGACAGTAGGGAGGACAGAGGGCATTGTGGGAGAAAGTGGGGAGGACAGGGGGCAGTGTGGGACAGTGGGGAGGACAGGGGGCAGTAGGGAGGACAGGGGGCAGAGTGGGGACAGTAGGGAGGCGGGGGACAGTAGGGAGGACAGGGGGCAGTGTGGGGGACAGTAGGGAGGACAGGGGGCAGTGTGGGGGACAGTAGGCAGGACAGGGGGCAGTGCGGGGGACAGTAAGGAGGACAGGAGGCAGTGCGGGGGACAGTAGGGAGAACTTGTGGCAGTGTGGGGGACAGTAGGGAGGACAGGAGGCATTGCAGGGACAGTAAGGAGGAAAGGGGGCAGTGTAGGGGACAGTAGGGAGGATAGGGGGATTGTGGGGGACAGTAGGGAGGACAGGGGGCAGTGTGGGGGACAGTAGGGAGAACTTGTGGCAGTGTGGGGGACAGTAGGGAGGACAGGGGGCAGTGTGGGAGACAGTAAGGAGGACAGGGGGCAGTGTGGGGGACAGTAGGGAGGACAAGGGGAAGTGTGGGGGACAGTAGGGAGGACAGGGGGGCAGTGTGGGGGACAGTAGGGAGGACAAGGGGCATTGTGGGGGACAGTAGGGAGGACAGGGGGCAGTGTGGTGGAAAGTAGAGAGGACAAGGGGAAGTGTGGGGGACAGTAGGAAGGACAGGGGGCAGTGCGGGCACAGTAGGGAGGACAAGGGGCAGTGTGGGGACAGTAGGGAGGACAGGGGGCAGTGCGGGGGAAAGTAGGGAGGACAGGGGGAAGTGTGGGGGACAGTAGGGAGGACAGGAGGCAGTGCGGGGGACAGTAGGGAGGACAGGGGGCAGTGCGGGGGACAGTAGGGAGGACATGTGGCAGTGTGGGGGACAGTAGGGAGGCGGGGGACAGTAGGGAGGACAGGGGGCAGTGTGGGGGACAGTAGGGAGGACAGGGGGAATTGTGGGGGACAGTAGGCAGGACAGGGGGCAGTGCGGGGGACAGTAAGGAGGACAGGAGGCAGTGTGGGGGACAGTAGGGAGGACAGGAGGCATTGTAGGGACAGTAAGGAGGAAAGGGGGCATTGTGGGGGACAGGGAGGATAGGGGGATTGTGGGGGACAGTAGGGAGAACTTGTGGCAGTGTGGGGGACAGTAGGGAGGACAGGGGGCAGTGTGGGAGACAGTAGGGAGGACAGGGGAAAGTGTGGGAGACAGTAAGGAGGACATGTGGCAGTGTGGGGGACAGTAGGGAGGACAAGGGGAAGTGTGGGGGACAGTAGGGAGGACAGGGGGCATTGTGGGGGACAGTAGGGAGGACAGGGGGCAGTGTGGGGACAGTAGGGAGGACAGGGGGCAGTGTGGGGACAGTAGGGAGGACAGGGGGCAGTGCGGGGGACAGTAGAAAGGACAGGGGGCAGTGCGGGGGACAGTAGGGAGGACAGGGGGTAGTGTAGGGGGCAGTAAGGAGAACAGGGGGTGTTGTGGGGGACAGTAGGGAGGACAGTGGGCAGTGTGGGGACAGTAGGAGGACAGGGGGCAGTGTGAGGGACAGTAGAGAAGACAGAGGGCATTGTGGGAACAGTAGGGAGGACAAAAAGCATTGTGGGAGAAAGTGGGGAGGACAGGGGACAGTAGGGAGGACAGGGGGCAGTGTGGGAGACAGTAGCGAGAACTTGTGGCAGTGTGGGGGACAGTAGGGAGGACAGGAGGCATTGTAGGGACAGTAAGGAGGATAGGGGGATTGTGGGGGACAGTAGGGAGGACAGGGGGCAGTGTGGGGGACAGTAGGGAGGACATGTGGCAGTGTGGGGGACAGTAGGGAGGACATGTGGCAGTGTGGGGGACAGTAGGGAGGACATGTGGCAGTGTGGGGGACAGTAGGGAGGACAGGGGGCAGTGTGGGGGACAGTAGGGAGGACAGGGGGCAGTGTGGGGACAGTAGGGAGGACAGGGGGCGTTGTGGGGGACAGTAGGAGGACAGTGGGCAGTGTGGGGACAGTAGGAGGACAGTGGGCAGTGTGAGGGACAGTAGAGAAGACAGAGGGCATTGTGGGAACAGTAGGGAGGACAGAGGGCATTGTGGGAGAAAGTGGGGAGGACAGGGGGCAGTGTGGGACAGTGGGGAGGACAGGGGGCAGTAGGGAGGACAGGGGGCAGTGTGGGGACAGTAGGGAGGACAGGGGGCAGTGTGGGGACAGTAGGGAGGACAGGTGGCATTGTGGGGGACAGTAGGGAGGACAGAGGGCATTGTGGGGGACAGTAGGGAGGACAGAGGGCATTGTGGGGGACAGTAGGGAGGACAGGGGGCAGTGTGGGGGACAGTAGGGAGGACAAGGGGCAGTGTGGGGGACAGTAGGGAGAACTTGTGGCAGTGTTGGGAACAGTAGGGGTGACAGCGGGCAGTGTGGGGGACAGTAGGGAGGACAGGAGGCATTGTAGGGACAGTAGGGAGGACAGGGGGCACTGCGGGGGACAGTAGGGAGGACAGGGGGCACTGCGGGGGACAGTAGGGAGGACAGGAGGCATTGTGGGGGACAGTAGGGAGGACAGGGGGCAGTGTGGGGGACAGTAGGGAGGACAAGGGGAAGTGTGGGGGACAGTAGGGAGGACAGGGGGCAGTGTGGGGGACAGTAGGGAGAACTTGTGGCAGTGTGGGGGACAGTAGGGAGGACAGGGGGCAGTGTGGGGGACAGTAGGGAGGACAAGGGGTTGTGGGGCTGACAGGGAAACAATGAGGGGTTTTGCTGATTCTTGTATTTCCCCTAAATTCTGTCACTCCACACTTTGTATATGAGTGACCCCAGTAATGACGGGTCATGTCTACACCGCTGTTTCTTTGGGTGACACTCCTTCCATGGCATCTGCTCCATGAAAGAGCCCCCCAAAAATGCATGAAAGACACTTTGAGTCTGGTATAGATATTAGGGGGTTAATCACACAAAAATATAAAACATAGTGTGAGGTCTATTCTGGTATTTGGGGGTGTTTGTGCTGTCCTGGTATTTGGGGGTGTTTGTGCTGTCCTGGTATTTGGGGGTGTTTGTCCGGTCCTGGTATTTGGGGGTGTTTGTCCTGTCCTGGTATTTGGGGGTGTTTGTACTGTCCTGGTAATTGGAGGTGTTTGTACTGTCCTGGTATTTGGGGGGGTTTGTCCTGTCCTGGTATTTGGGGGGGTTTGTCCTGTCCTGGTATTTGGGGGGGTTTGTCCTGTCCTGGTATTTGGGGGTGTTTGTCCTGTCCTGGTATTTTGGGGTGTTTGTCCTGTCCTGGTAATTGGAGGTGTTTGTCCTGTCCTGGAATTTGGGGGTGTTTGTGCTGTCCTGGTATTTGGTGGTGTTTGTGCTGTTCTTGTATTTGGGGGTGTTTGTCCTGGTATTTGGGGGTGTTTGTCCTGTCCTGGTATTTGGGGGTGTTTGCACTTTTCTGACATTTGGGGGTGTTTGTACTGTCCTTGTATTTGGGGTGTTTGTGCTGTCCTGGTATTTGGGGGTGTTTGTCCTGTCCTGGTATTTGGGGGTGATTTGTCCTGTCCTGGTATTTGGGGGTGATTTGTCCTGTCCTGGTATTTGGGGTGATTTGTCCTGTCCTGGTATTTGGGGGTGTCCTGGTATTTGGGGGTGTCCTGGTATTGGGGGTGTCCTGGTATCTTAGCCCCCCAGAAATGTGCTGTGCAGTGAGAAGTACAAGCTGTGTACACCCCATGATCTCCCCATAGTCTGCAGACGATATAACGGTCACACAAAGCAATCAATATCCACTTATTGGGGTCCTTTTCCCATAAACATGGAGCGGGAGACATTTTGGCTGAAATTTATAACCAACTTTGAGGTTACTTTATATATTTTATAGCCAAAAGTAAAAAATATTGTTTTTCTTCAAAATTTTTGGTCTTTTTTTGTTTATAGCTTGAAAAATAAAAAGCGCGCAGGTGATGACATCCCACTGACAGAAAGCTCTATTTGTGTGAAGAAAGGACGGATATTTAATTTGGGTGCAGCGTTGCACGACCGCGCAATTGTCAGTTGAATTAGTGCAGCGCTGAGTAGCAAAAATAGGAGTGGTCATTATGGGGGGTAAATCCTTTGGAGGGCAAGTGGTTAATGTATTTGTGTATTTATTTTACATTTATTATTATTATTACCACCTTTACAAAAAAATAAATAGAAAGAAAAAAAAGAAAACAATAAATTAAATAATAGAAATAAATTAATAAGAAGAAATAAGAAATAAAATACTGACCCCAACACAAACGCTAACCCCTAATCCTAACCCTAATCTTACCCCTCACCCTAACAGAAAACTAAATAATAATACATTAATACTACTAATAATAATAATAAAAAAAAACACTAAAATTTGATGGGAAAACTAAAACACAGAAAAGCCAAAGCTCAAAAATGGCTAAAAATGCTGTATAAAAACATGCTACAATTGTAAAATATGTGAAAAAATGCTATGCTCAGATGTGAATGGAGCCCAAGGGCCTGAAATACAGCATGCTCTTCCCTGCGAATCTCAGGATCTAAGAAGGCTGATTCTTCACCTCTCCTGAAGAAGCTGCCTTCTGTTTAGTCTCCACTATGAGGCCTCTCTTGTTGGATGGCAGTTTGACCATTTGCACATTTACATATTTGTTACAGTTGACGCTTAGTACCCCCAGTTTCATGGGTGATCTGAACCCCATTTATATTCTGGATACAGTCTGTCATAGGAGACTTTTCCCCAGTTCCCTCCATACCTCTTGCACATTGTTCCTTCTGCAACATTCAATAAACATTTTTACTTTTTATTAAAATCATCTTCCATGGTGTGCATTGTGTCTGCTCAGTATTTCTGTCTGTTATCTGTGAAATAATGAAACCTAAACATCTTATTTCCTAAGTCCAATCCTGGCCGTGTGAAGCTCAAATTCTCATCCAGTCATCTTATATGAGAACATGTTCCCCCCTGCCTTGTTCCTCACCATCCCCCCTCCTGTGTCAGTGTGCAGGGGAGGGGGGAGGGGTGCAGAGGGATAGTGTAGAGTGCTGGTCTGTAGTAAGCATGGTGGGAGAGGAGGGGGAGGGGTATTAGGAATGTCATGTATGTCAGCTGTGCTGGATCATTAGCGGGCCCCAGAGCTGCATTATGGACAGTTCAGTGTACAGACAGAGGGGGGGGGGGAGGGGGGTTACAAAAGGCAGACAGGCTGTTCACTTTTCAAGGGAAGTTGCACCTTTCAGAGAAGCTTTCCCCATCATAGTGATTGTGAGGAACTATGACTCTGCAGATTGCTTGCCAATGATTGGATGATGGAGGTCAGCAGGACTTCACCTCATTCATTAACCCCTCGTCTGCCGAGGTCCATTTATAAATGTTCTTGTTATCCCCCTTGTAATAGTAATAAAGTTAAATGAAATTTTTTTATGAAAAATCCAATTGTAATAAAATCAATAAAAATAATTAAAAAAGTGTAAAGCAAACCTGTCCTTTGTGCGCATCACACACATGAATGCAAGCATGCGCATAGGACACACATGTGTACAGAAACAGAAATTGTGTGGCACATGTGAGGTATCACAACATCTGACTGACACCAATAATTTTCGGGGTGTTATTCAAGGGGAACTCTAAACTGATGACCTGGAAAAGCTTTGAAAGTGCCACCTATGGAAGATTTTAGGTACTGCAGTTTCTCACTCTCTCCTGGGTACGCACAATTTTCAGCTTTGACACGTTTGGTATCTATTTTCTCATCACATCATCTTTTCTATCTTCCTAACAATGAGGAGAAATATTGTGTTGGTGTCACTAAGATTCATTGTATTTGTTCCTGGAAATATGCATTTGATGAACAACCGAGCAAATATTGTGCGGCGTGAAAGATTGCATCAGCCGCCATTGTTTACTATGAATGACTGGAAACCCACCAATCAGCTCTCTATTCTCGGAAAGCAGAGACCCTGAAGAATGAAGAGGCAGCAGTCACACTTTTTATGGCGCACAATATTTGCTCGGCTATTTCATCAAACCCAAGTTTTCAGGAAAAAAATACACTGAAATGATTTTAGTGCAAACACAATAAAATCCCCAATTTGTTGGTGAAATATAAAAGATGGGGCTGCATGGAGTAAGTAGATACCAAACACGTCCATCCTTAGAACTGCATACGCCTGGGAAATCACACACATCTATGGCCTCCAAAAATTCACCACAAATCACCCTTTAAAAGCCTTCACAGGTCATCGTCATGTATGATGGTTCTACAATTCTTCATGTCCCTGTGACGTGTGCGCTGACACCTCACATGTGTGACACCATTTATGTCTCCATACACGCTGGGCGTTTGTATCATGATGTGGACACGGGTGAATGCCGGAGACTCAACATTTTTTAACATTTATTTTATTTTTTGTTTACTCAGGATTTAGCAAGTCAGCTATGTGGTAGCATGAGCAGGTGAAAGGTCCTCTTTATGGAGACATTGGATGTCTATTGGACCCCCAATGTCTCCCTTGCCCTCCAATGCAGCTGATCAACCACAAATTGTGCTTGATTAGCTGCATCCGCAGCTGCAGCAGCCAGGAAATTACAGCTGTGACCCTGAAGTGATACAAGTGACTTCGGGGTTCATTATCCGCAGAGGGATCAGGGAGAGGATTTTCCCCGATCACCTCCTGCTCCCACTGTAAGAGAGGAATGGGTGAGTCCAGGAACCAATGTGGGGGCCCCTGACAGGGGGGTGGGCATACCCTGAGAGCCCCATAAAAGTTCTCACCAGCTGGGTCACCTATATCTGAAAGCATAGAAAGAGGCATGACATGGCGGGGAATTCTGAATACACAGAGCAAAGCTGGAAATGGGGCAGTAGGTGGATTGAGAGGTGGGCAGAGGGGGCAGAGGGGGGACAGAGGGGAGGACAGGGAGGCAGTGGGGAGATAGAGGGGTGGACAGGGGGTAGTGGGGAGACAGAAGGGTGGACAGGGGGGCAGTGGTTGGACAGAGGGGTGGACAGAAGCAGTGGGGAGACAGAGGGATGGACAGGGGGGCAGTAGGAGGACAGAGGGGTGGATGGGGGCAGTGGGGGCCATGAGTGGACAGAGGAGGGACAGAGAGGTGGACAGGGGGGCAGTGGGGGGACAGAGGGGTGGACGGGGCATTGGCGGGACAGAGGAGTGGATGGGGGGACAGTGGAGGGACAGAGCGGTGGACAGGGGGACAGTTGGGGATAGATGGGGGACAGGGAAGCAGTGGGGGGACAGAGTGGTGGATGAGGGGCAGTGGGGTGACAAAGTGGTGGAAGAGGGGGACAGGGGGGCAGTGGGGGGAGACAGAGGGATAGTGGGGGACAGAGGGGGGACTGGGGGACATTGGAGTGATAGAGGAGTGGACGGGGGTAGTGGTGGGACAGGGGAGCAATGGGGAGCCAGAGGGGTGGAGAGGAAGTGGGGAGACAGAGAGGTGGACAGGAAGGCAGTAAGGGGACAGAGGGGTGGATGGGGGGCAGTGAGGGGAAAACAGAGGGCAGTTGGGGGACAGAAGGGTGTATGGAGGGCAGTAGGGGCAGTGAGGGACAGTTGGGTGGACAGTGGGGCAGTGGGGGGTCAGAGAGGTGGACAGGGGCAGTTTGGGAACAAAGGGGTGGATGGGGGGACAGTGGGGGACAAAGCAGTGGACAGGGGGACAGTGGGGGAACAGATAGATGAATGGGGCAGATGGGGGACAGAGTGGTGGACTTGAGGACAGAGGGAGGGGCAGGGGGACAGTGGGGGACAGATGGGTGGACAGGAGGATAGTGGAGGGATAGAGGGGTGGACAGGGGGGCAGTGGGGGACAGATAGATGGACATGGGCAGTTGGAGGACAGGGGGGCTGTGGGGGGACAGAGTGGTGGACAGGGGGACAGTTGGGGACAGAGGGGGGGAGGTGGGAGAACAGAGGGGTGGACAGGGGGATAGTAGAGGGATAGAGGGGTGGATGAGGAGCAGTGGGGGGAAAGACAGGTGGACAGGGGGTAGTGGGAGGGCAGAGGTGGGGACGGGGGGCAGTAGGTGGATAGAGGGGTGGACAGGGGAGGATAGAGGAGAGGACAGGGAGGCAGTGGAGGAACAGAGGGGTGGACAGGGGGTAGTGAGGGTACAGGGGGGCAATGGGTGGGTAGATGGGGGCAATGGGGGGACAGTGGAGTGGATGGGGGCATTAGGGGGACAGAGGGGTGCATGGAGGGCTGTGGGGACAGTGAGGGGACAGAGGGGTGGACAGGGGGACAGTGAGGGGACAGAGGGGTGGACATGGAGCAGTGGGGGAACAGATGGGAAACTGCCTTACTCAAACTCTCCAACGACCTGCTAACCGCCAAAGCTAATGGCCACTATTCAGTGCTCCTACTCCTTGACCTCACTGCGGCCTTCAACACAGTCGACCACCCCCTCCTCCTCAAAAAACTACACTCCCTCAGCCTCAGAGATTCTGCTCTCTCCTGGCTCTCATCCTACCTGTCACAACGCTCTTTCAGTGTTACCTATAATGCTACCACCTCCCTCTCACTCCCCCTCTCTGTTGGGGTCCCTCAAGGCTCTGTCCTCGGACCCCTTCTCTTCTCCATCTACACCTCCTTCCTTGGCCAACTCATACACTCTCACGGCTTCAACTACCACCTCTATGCCGACGACACACAAATCTATCTCCCAACCCCCCACCTCACCCCCTCGGTCTCCGCCCGAATCACACACCTGTTGAGCGACATATCAGACTGGATGTCGCTCCACTTCCTTAAACTGAACCTCTCCAAAACCGAGTTTCTTGTCTTCCCCCCAGCCCGGACACCACTCCCATTGACTTCTCTATCACATCGAACAATGCTACCATCAAACCCGCCCTGCAGGCCAGAGTACTTGGTGTCATTCTGGACTCCAACCTATCCTTCCAGCCCCAAGTCCAATCTTTAACAAACTCATGCAGACTCCACCTCTGCAACATCGCCAAAATCCGCACGTTCCTAACCCCAGAAACCACTAAACAGCTCATCCACTCCCTCATCATATCACGACTCGACTACTGCAACTCCCTCCTTACTGGCCTGCCTCGCCGCTGGCTATCCCCGCTTCAGTCCATCCTGAATACGGCTGTCAGACTCATTCACCTTTCCAACCGCTCCGTTTCCACCACCCCCCTCTGCCAATCCCTCCACTGGCCTCCATTCAGTGTCCTCCACCCCCCTCTGCCAATCCCTCCACTGGCTTCCGATTGCACAACGGATCAAATTCAAAATCCTAACACTGACGTACAAAGCTGTCCACCATACTGCCCCGAACTACATCACTGACCTAATATCCAAGTACCACCCAACACGCACACTCCGCTCCTCACAAGACCTCCTTCTCTCTAGTTCCCTGGTCTCCTCCTCCCATGCCCGCCTCCAGGACTTCTCCAGGGTGTCACCCATCCTCTGGAACTCCCTGCCCCAACCCATCAGATTATCACCTACTCTCCTCTCCTTTAGGCGCACCCTGAAAACCCATCTCTTCAGGGAAGCCTACCCCACCCCCTGCTAACCTGCCGACCTCCTCCACTCTTCCTACCACTCCATCCCCCACAGCTATCTCCCCCTGTGCCACCATCCCCTCCCTCCTAGATTGTAAGCTCGAAAGAGCAGGGCCCTCGATCCCCTCATGTTTTGTATTGTATTGGTATTGTTCTGTCCCCCTCTGTAATGTACAGCGCTGAGCGAACTATTGGCGCTTTATAAATACTGTATAATAATAATAATAATAATAATGGGAGGACAGGGAGGACAGAGATGAGGACAGGGAGCAGAGAGGTGGACAATGGGGTGTACAGGGGGCAGTGGGGGACAAATGGGTGCACAGGGGGATAGTGGGGGAACAGAGGGCAGGATGGGGTTACAAAGGGGTGGATGGGGCTGTGGGGGGACAGAGGGGTTGATGGGAGGCAGTGGAGGGACAGGGGGGTTGATGGGAGGCAGTGGGGGGACAGAGGGGTGGATGGGGGTTAGTGGGGTGAATTGGGAAATTAATACCTGGCTGATGGTGTTCTGTTCTGGAGGTGGAAGTGGAGCTCCGCTGATAACTCTCCCCTGGTTGGGTTCCTCCTCTCTGGTTGGGTTCCTCCTCTCTGGTCGGGTTCCTCTCCTCTGGTTGGGTTCTTCCTCTCTGGTTGGATTCCTCCTCTCTGGTTGGGTACCTCCTCTCTTCTGACTTCTGACTCTGGGTTAATCAGCCGTGTTTCCATCCGGAAATACAACACATGACATCACTTCCCAAGTTGGGTTCTGTCTTCCGGGAATTTCCATTGGCTGAGTGATCTCTTCATTTCCCATATGAGACCAGCATGCAGAAACCGAACGCTCATTCCTCCGATATTCTCATGGTGTGTACGGTGGGATCGGACTAGGAGAATGGAGTCTCGGTGATTTCTCAGGCTGGAATGAAATGTGGTGTCAGGTGGGGGGTGGTAAATTCCGGAGGGGGGGTAGCAGCTGTCCATGGCAGAGAGGAAGACAGACAGAACAACAGCTGAACAAAGTTCCCGGATCCAGAGCCGTGCAGAACATTCACCAGCTGATAGATACAACATTTCTTCAGTTTCTAAATATGAGTGCAGAGCTAAAACATGCACGTCATAAATTCCATAAACGCATGTGACTTAAACGCATATGTGAGTAAAGTGCTGAAAGTGCAATATTAATAGAACTAGTTCAAGATGACATAAAATGCAATAAAAGAAGTTCATCAGAGCATTTGTGAATGTAAAACGTCTCTTGTGCAAAGATATCAGCTGAAGAGATGCCTATGATTGGCCGTGACGTTATCCGGGAAGAGTAACGGTGTAAAAGCTTGTAAAAGGAAATCCCCCCCCGGGACGGACGTACACTCACCAGACCATCAATTATAATGTGCATTGATTAGAATACATGGCACATCTGGGGGTGCAGCGGTATGCTGACAGCTACGGGGTCATCCGTCCATCCGTCAGGGTGGGTGCCTGGTGGTCCTGGGGGGAATGAGCTCAGCCACAGGAGCCA
Source organism: Staurois parvus (assembly GCF_062004578.1). Classification (NCBI taxonomy): domain Eukaryota; kingdom Metazoa; phylum Chordata; class Amphibia; order Anura; family Ranidae; genus Staurois; species Staurois parvus. Next base: position 1,275,438 of record NW_028317835.1, read on the forward strand.
CAAAGGTGCTTATAGTGTAGTATTTTATGTAAGGTAATAATAGGAAGTAACATAAAAACGTATCCATGTGGAGTACTAAAATAAATACATAAATTAATAAAGTACCAAAATGGCCGCCACTCACCAGTAGCGGCAGCTAGAGGTCAGCAATAGGGCTCCACCCAACGCGTTTCGTGTAATAACACCTCCTCAGGGGTGTACCCATTGATGAACGTATTTTATGGCATTTTATGTCATCTTGAACTAGTTCTATTAATATTGCACTTTCAGCACTTTACTCACACATGCGTTTATGGAATTTATGACATGCATTTTTTAGCGCTGCACTAATATTGTAGCAATTGTGATTCTGGGACTGTGACCTATACCCCGAGTGCCGGCTGCTTTTCATTCATTTGAATATATATCATTGTAATTTCATATACTGCATTTAGCGCTCGCTCTATTATCTTTTCTACAAACATTTCCCCAGAATTGCGGCTCCTCCTTCGGTGTCACCAATCGGGTTTTTGGGGTTTTCTTCATTGTTTTACAGCAGAAATAAAATAAATTCCCCATAATTGCTGTTCCTCCGAACAATAATAAAAGGGTTTATAGCGCACCAAGCACAGGCGTATTGCACCCGAGCACCAAATTCCCATCCCACACTCTGAGATAAAAAGTCATAAAAATCCCCCAAAAAGTCGCCATCATGTCGGAAAGGAGAGGCGGGGTCTCCCAGGCAGCTCAGAGAGGGCGGGCAGCCTGTGTACCCACTGTGACAAGTGGTGGTGGTGGACATGGTGCAGGCAGGGCACGCCTGGCCTTTGTTTCCTCTGCTGGCCGTGTTATTGAGCCAGAACATGCAGAAGAGGTGGGGGAGGGGAGAAGTCAGCCATCCTCATCCACCTCCTCCTCTGTCACCCCGGATCATACTTCTCCTTCCACCGCAGCGGACAAAGCCCACGTCACCGCTAGCCACGCCTATTTCTTGACATCTGACCACCAAATGTCAGACCTGTTGTCGCATTGCAGCGAGTGCTGGGCGGGTCAGTGGGCGTCGTCTGACGATGGATTACAACGATGGAAACATTGTTTGTCATTTTTATTATTAATAAAGGATTCGTCATAAACTGTTGTTGTGATTTTTGTTCAATAAAGGAATTGTTCAAAGTCCGGCGTCTTTATTTTTCACCCCTTACTCATTCACAAGGGGGGGCAGCATCAGGGTGCCCCCTTATTTAAAGGGATACCCTGATACTAATGAGCCCCCCAACAGCATACCCCACAACCACCAGGCCAGGGTTGTGGGGAAGAGGTCCTTGTCCTCATCGGTTTGAGGACACCATCCCAATGCTGAGGGTATGTTGCCACAGGGAGGGTGGGTGCTCAGTCCTCCCCTCCCCCATTTCCTGGTCTGTCAGGTCTGTGCTCAGATCAAGGGTCTGGTAAGAATTTGGGGGGACCCCTCACTCCCCCCATTATTTAGGGGTGGGATTCCCATTAAAAGTCCCACCAGGCCTAAAGGGTCCTGGCTTCTTAAAAAGTCTGCTATGGATTGGGAGGCCCTCCTAATCTTCCTACCACAGCTAATGGGTCTGCTATGGATTGAGGGGCCCTCTTAACCTTCCTACCACACCTAATTGGTCTGCTATGGATTGGGAGGCCCTCCTAACCTTTTGACCACACCTAATGGGTCTGCTATGGATTGGGAGGCCCTCCTAACCTTTTGACCACACCTAATGGATCTGCTATGGATTGGGGGGCCCTCCTAACCTTTTGACCACACCTAATGGATCTGCTATGGATTGGGGGGCCCTCCTAACCTTCCTAGAACACCTAACAGGTCTGCTATGGATTGGGGGGGCCTCCTAACCTTTCAACCACACCCAATAGGTCTATGGATTGGGGGGTTCCTCCAAACCTTCCTCCCGCACTTAATGGGTCTGCTATGGATTGGGGGACCCTCCTAACCTTCCTACCACATCTAATGGGTCTGCTATGGATTGGGGGGGGGGGTCCTCCTGACCTTCCATCCACACCTAATTGGTCTGCTATGGATTGGGGGTCCCCCCTAACCTTCCTACCAAACCTAATGGGTCTGCTACGGATTGGTGGGGTCCTCCTAACCTTCTTCCACACCTAATTGATCTGCTATGGATTGGGGGTCCCCCTAACCTTCCTACCACACCTAATTGGTCTGCTATGGATTGGGGGTCCCCCTAACCTTCCTACCACACCTAATGGGTCTGCTATGGATTGGGGGGTCCCTCCTAACCTTCCTACCACACCTAATGGGTCTGCTATGGATTGGGGGGCCCTCCTAACCTTCCTACCGCACCTAACGGGTCTGCTATGGATTGAGGGGCCCTCCTAACCTTCTGACCACACCCAATGGGTCTGCCATGGATTGGGGGGTTCCTCCTAACCTTCCTACCGCACCTAATGGGTCTGCTATGGATTTGGGTGCCCTCCTAACCTTCCTACCACACCTAATGGATCTGCTATGGATTGGTGGGGTCCTCCTAACCTTCCTTCCACACCTAATGGGTCTGCTACGGATTGGGGGTCCCCCCTAACCTTCCTACCACACCTAATGGGTCTGCTATGGATTGGTGGGGTCCTCCTAACCTTCCTTCCACACCTAATTGGTCTGCTATGGATTGGGGGGGTCCCTCCTAACCTTCCTACCACACCTAATGGGTCTGCTATGGATTTGGGGGTCCCTCCTAACCTTCCTACCACACTTAACGGGTCTGCTATGGATTGGGGGGCCCTCCTAACCTTTTGACCACACCTAATGGATCTGCTATGGATTGGGGGTCCCCCTAACCTTCCTACCACACCTAATGGGTCTGCTAGGGATTGGGGGGTCCCTTCTAACATTCCTACCACACCTAATGGGTCTGCTATGGATTGGGGTCCCTCCTAACCTTCCTACCACACCTAACGGGTCTGCTATGGATTGGGGGCCCTCCTAACCTTTTGACCACACCTAATGGATCTGCTATGGATTAGGGGGCCCTCCTAACCTTTCTACCGCACCTATTGGGTCTGCTATGGATTTGGGGGTGATCCTAACCTTCCTACCACACCTACTGGGTCTGCTATGGATTGAGGGGTCCCTCCTAACCTTCCTTCCACATCTAATTGGTCTGCTATGGATTGGGGGTCCCCCTAACCTTCCTACCACACCTAATGGGTCTGCTATGGATTTGGGGGTCCCTTTTAACCTTCCTACCACACCTAATGGGTCTGCTATGGATTGGGGGTCCCTCCTAACCCTCCTACCACACCTAATGGGTCTGTAATGGATTGGGGGGCCCTCCTAACCTTTTGACCACACCTAATGGATCTGCTATGGATTGGGGGGCCCTCCTAACCTTCCTACCGCACCTAAGGGGTCTGCTATGGATTGGGGGGCCCTCCAAACCTTCTGACCACACCCAATGGGTCTGCTATGGATTGGGGGGTTCCTACTAACCTTCCTACCGCACCTAATGGGTCTGCTATGGATTGGGGGTCCCCCCTAACCTTCCTACCACACCTAATGGGTCTGCTATGGATTGGGGGGCACTCCTAGCCTTCCTACCACACCTAATTGGTCTGCTATGGATTGGGGGTGTCCCTAACCTTCCTACCACACCTAATGGGTCTGCTATGGATTAGGGGGTCCCTTTTAACCTTCCTACCACACCTAATGGGTCTGCTGTGGATTGGGGTCCCTCCTAACCTTCCTACCACACCTAACGGGTCTACTGTGGATTGAGGGGCCCTCCTAACCTTTTGACAACACCTAATGGGTATGCTATGGATTGGGGGTCCTCCTAACCTTCCTACCACACCTAATGGGTCTGCTATGGATTGGTGGGGTCCTCCTAACCTTCCTTCCACACCTAATGAGTCTGCTATGGATTTGGGGGTGATCCTAACCTTCCGACCACACCCAATGGGTCTGCTATGGATTGGTGGGGTCCTCCTAACCTTCCTTCCACACCTAATGGGTCTGCTATGGATTGGGGGGCCCTCCTAACCTTTTGACCACACCTAATGGATCTGCTATGGATTGGGGGTCCCCCTAACCTTCCTACCACACCTAATGGGTCTGCTATGGATTGGGGTCCCTCCTAACCTTCCTACCACACCTAACGGGTCTGCTATGGATTGGGGGCCCTCCTAACCTTTTGACCACACCTAATGGATCTGCTATGGATTGGGGGGCCCTCCTAACTCTTCTACCGCACCTATTGGGTCTGCTATGGATTTGGGGGCGATCCTAACCTTCCTACCACACCTACTGGGTCTGCTATGGATTGAGGGGTCCCTCCTAACCTTCCTTCCACATCTAATTGGTCTGCTATGGATTGGGGGTCCCCCTAACCTTCCTACCACACCTAATGGGTCTGCTATGGATTTGGGGGTCCCTTCTAACCTTCCTACCACACCTAATGGGTCTGCTATGGATTGGGGGTCCCTCCTAACCCTCCTAACACACCTAATGGGTCTGCTATGGATTGGGGGGCCCTCCTAACCTTTTGACCACACCTAATGGATCTGCTATGGATTGGGGGGCCCTCCTAACCTTCCTACCGCACCTAAGGGGTCTGCTATGGATTGGGGGGCCCTCCAAACCTTCTGACCACACCCAATGGGTCTGCTATGGATTGGGGGGTTCCTACTAACCTTCCTACCGCACCTAATGGGTCTGCTATGGATTGGGGGTCCCCCCTAACCTTCCTACCACACCTAATGGGTCTGCTATGGATTGGGGGGCACTCCTAGCCTTCCTACCACACCTAATTGGTATGCTATGGATTGGGGGTGTCCCTAACCTTCCTACCACACCTAATGGGTCTGCTATGGATTAGGGGGTCCCTTTTAACCTTCCTACCACACCTAATGGGTCTGCTGTGGATTGGGGTCCCTCCTAACCTTCCTACCACACCTAACGGGTCTACTGTGGATTGAGGGGCCCTCCTAACCTTTTGACAACACCTAATGGGTATGCTATGGATTGGGGGGCCCTCCTAACCTTCCTACCGCACCTAAGGGTCTGCTATGGATTGGGGGGTTCCTCCTAACCTTTCTACCACACCTAATGGCTCTGCTATGGATTGGGGGTCATCCTAACCTTCCTACCACACCTAATGGGTCTGCTATGGATTGGGGGTCCTCCTAACCTTCCTACCACACCTAATGGGTTTGCTATGGATTGGGGGTCCTCCTAACCTTCCTGCCACACCTAATGGGTTTGCTATGGATTGGGGGGCCCCTCCTAACCTTCCTTCCACACCTAATGGGTCTGCTATGGATTGGGGGTCCTCCTAACCTTCCTTCCACACCTAATGGGTCTGCTATGGATTGGGGGTCCTCCTAACCTTCCTGCCACACCTAATGGGTCTGCTATGGATTCAGGGGCACTCCTAGAATTCCTACCACACATAATGGGTCTGCTATGGATTGGGGGGGTCTTCCTAACCTTCCTACCACACCTATTGGGTCTGCAATGGATTGGGGGCCCTCCTAACCTTTTTTTTAAAAAATAAAATCCATACATTATACAGATGATACATAGTCACGGGTAGTTTAGCCCCTCCCCCGGCATGATATTAAAAGGTATTTATCTTTTTTTTAATGTACTGCTCCTATCAAAATGTTACTTTTTGGAAGCCAATGTCCCTGATGTGGGGACCCCCGCACCCCTTTCATGGCCAATAACAGGCATATTCACCTTCACAATGGGCCCTTGTGAATGGACAAGTTGTAGTCCCATAGACTTGCATTGAATTGGAGATTGGTGGTGGATCGTTCATTAGGGTGGAACGTTCCATGGAGAAGTGAACACGGGGGATGTCAGCCCATTACTACGGGGGAGGTCAGCCCATCACTACGGGGGAGGTCAGCCCATCACTACGGGGGAGGTCAGCCCATCACTACGGGGGAGGTCAGCCCATCACTATGGAGGAGACATTGCTGTCTACACACCCAGGTTTGGTGGGTCTACTATAGTGTCTGGCTGGATGTTCCTTGTGTTTGGTGAGGGCCAACCACGTCCCACAATGCACTGCGCCCTGACCCGATTGTGATTGGCCAAAGCATCGCACCTGACCTGTGCCCATGGTGAAGGCTTCTATGCCAGGTATTGGCCATAAAAGAGGTATGGGGCCCCGGGGGGTCCTCGGGGACAGGGATCAGGGAAATGTTGTCACAAAGTACCATTCTTAAAGGGGCAATCAGTCTTCATCGCTAAAAGTAAAAAAAATGAAATATTCCTTTAAACCTCATTCCTGGGGGGGAGGGGGGTCCCCTAAACTGCCTGAAAAGTCCCTCATCTGTACAATGTATGGAGCCACTGCAGCAGGACCCCTCCCCCCAATACATACCCCCTCCCCCCAATCCATACCACCTCCCCCCAAATCCATACCATACCCATAGATCTGATAGGAAGGTTAGGAGGGGCCCCACAGTGGCTTACCAGGCCAAGTGACCTCAACATTAGGATGGTGTCACCAAACCAATGGAGACAAGGGCCTCTTCCATACAACCCTGGCCCGGTGGTTGTCAAGGACATAGTACTCCACTGACACCAATGTATGGGACATACTACTCCACTGACACCAATGTAAGGGACATACTACTCCACTGACACCAATGTAAGGGACATACTACTCCACTGACACCATTGTAAGGGACATACTATTCCACTGACAGCAATGTAAGAGATATACTACTTCACTGACACCAATGTAAGGACATACTACTCCACTGACACCAATGTAAGGGACATACTACTCCACTGACACCAATATATGGGACATACTACTCCACTGACACCAATGTAAGGGACATACTACTCCACTGACACCAATGTATGGGACATACTACTCCACTGACACCAATGTAAGAGATATACTACTTCACTGACACCAATGTAAGGACATACTACTCCACTGACACCAATGTATGGGACATACTACTCCACTGACACCAATGTAAGGGACATACTACTCCACTGACACCAATGTATGGGACATACTACTCCACTGACACCAATGTAAGAGATATACTACTTCACTGACACCAATGTAAGAGATGTACTACTTCACTGACACCAATGTAAGGACATACTACTTCACTGACACCAATGTAAGGACATACTACACCACTGACACCAATGTAAGATAGATACTATTCCACTGACACCAATGTAAGAACATACTACTCCATTGACACCAATGTAAGTGAGGTACTACTCCACTGACACCAATGTAAGAACATACTACTCCACTGACACCAACGTAAGAGAGATACTACTCCACTGATACCAATGTAAGAGAGATACTCCACTGACACCAATGTAAGGGACATACTACTCCACTGACACCAATGTAAGGACATACTACTCCACTGACACCAATGTAAGAGACATATTACTCCACTGACACCAATGTAAGGGACATACTACTCCACTGACACCAATGTAAGGGACATACTATTCCACTGACAGCAATGTAAGAGATATACTACTTCACTGACACCAATGTAAGGACATACTACTCCACTGACACCAATGTAAGGGACATACTACTCCACTGACACCAATATATGGGACATACTACTCCACTGACACCAATGTAAGGGACATACTACTCCACTGACACCAATGTATGGGACATACTACTCCACTGACACCAATGTAAGAGATATACTACTTCACTGACACCAATGTAAGGACATACTACTCCACTGACACCAATGTATGGGACATACTACTCCACTGACACCAATGTAAGGGACATACTACTCCACTGACACCAATGTATGGGACATACTACTCCACTGACACCAATGTAAGAGATATACTACTTCACTGACACCAATGTAAGAGATGTACTACTTCACTGACACCAATGTAAGGACATACTACTTCACTGACACCAATGTAAGGACATACTACACCACTGACACCAATGTAAGATAGATACTATTCCACTGACACCAATGTAAGAACATACTACTCCATTGACACCAATGTAAGTGAGGTACTACTCCACTGACACCAATGTAAGAACATACTACTCCACTGACACCAACGTAAGAGAGATACTACTCCACTGATACCAATGTAAGAGAGATACTCCACTGACACCAATGTAAGGGACATACTACTCCACTGACACCAATGTAAGGGACATACTACTCCACTGACACCAATGTAAGGACATACTACTCCACTGACACCAATGTAAGAGACATACTACTCCACTGACACCAATGTAAGAGACATATTACTCCACTGACACCAATGTAAGAGACATACTACTCCACTGACACCAATGTAAGAGACATACTACTCCACTGACACCAATGTATGTAAAAAGGCATTATGTTTGCTGTGCTCCTCGGTGTCAGTGAACTCCCCTCCTAGCAGGTGGTGAATGTTCTGCACGGCTCTGGATCCGGGAACTTTGTGCAGCTGTTGTTCTGTCTGTCCTCCTCTCTGCCATGGACAGCTGCTACCCCCCCCCCCTACATTTACCACCCCCTCCCCCTCCACCTCACACCACATTTCATCCCAGCCTGAGAAAACACAGAGACCCCATTCTCCAGGCTGGGACTGGGAGAGATCAGATTCCGGGACTGGCAGAGGGAAGTCATATAATCACAGCACTGATTACTGACACCACTCATGTCATGTAATGGCATTCTACTCCACTGACACCAATGTAAGGGACATACTACTCCACTGACACCAATGTAAGGGACATACTACTCCACTGACACCAATGTAAGGGACATACTACTCCACTGACACCAATGTAAGGACATACTACTCCACTGACACCAATGTAAGGGACATACTACTCCACTGACACCAATGTAAGGACATACTACTCCATTGACGCCAATGTATGGGATATACTACTACATTGACACCAATGTAAGGGACATACTACTCCACTGATACTGATGTAAGAGACATATTACTCCACTGACACCAATGTGAGGGACATACTACTCCACTGACACCAATGTAAGAGACATATTACTCCACTGACACCAATGTGAGGGACATACTACTCCACTGACACCAATGTAAGAACATAATACTCCACTGACAGCAATGTAAGAGAGATACACCACTGCATGCTGGACTATCCTCAGCCAAGCCTCCCACCACACCTACCCGCCACCCAGTGTACCTTCCTAAAATGCCTCTTCCACTCCTCCTCATATTCCTCTCCTCCGTTCCCAAAATCTCTTCTCTGTATCCCTCTGCTCCCCCCAAACATTTGTATATTGTGTCCTCACTGCTCCCTTCACCCCTCTACGGCACCCACCACCTCCTCCTATTACTCCACTCTCCCACTGACCCCAACACCTCCACTAGTAGTTTCTCACGCTCCTGCACATCCCGCTCCCATGCCACCTTTCTCACCCTTCTCCTCCTCCTAACCGCGGGGGACATCTCCCCCAATCCTGGCCCTACACCACCTCCCTCACCCGCACAACACCCTCCCGCCTCCACGTCCTGCCCCAACCCCCGCAACTTAGTATCTGTCCCCCTGCTCCCTAAAATCTCCCCCCCGTTTTCATGTGCACTCCTGAATGCCCGATCGGTGTGCAACAAGCTCACCGCCATCCACGACCTCTTTGTTTCCCGCTCCCTCAACATTCTAGCGATCACAGAAACCTGGATCCAGCCCACTGACTCCACCTCCCCTGCTGCACTCTCCTATGGAGGTCTCACCTGGACCCACTCACCCAGACCCAACGGTCATAAAGGTGGTGGGGTTGGTCTGCTCCAGTCACCGCAGAGCACCTTCCGAGTCCTCCGAAACCCCCCCTCCCTATCCTTCTCCTCCTTCGAGGCCCACTGCGTCCGACTATTCTCCCCAACCCCCCTGAAGATTGCTGTGATATACCGGCCTCCTGGATCCATACCCCGCTTCCTGGATGACTTTTCCTCCTGGCTACCCTTCTTCCTCTCCTCTGAGCTACCCACCATCATCCTTGGGGATTTCAACATCCCTGTCAACCTCAACAACCCGACTACATCCCATCTCCTCCACTTAACCTCCTCCTTTGCACTTGCACAGTGCATACAATCCACCACCCACTCCAACGGTAATATCCTTGATCTTGTCTTCTCCAACCGCTGCGCTCCCCACAACCTCACTAACACCCCCCATTTCAGTCCGGACACTTTCCCCCCCCATTCCAGTCCTGACATCTTCCTTCCCATTCCAGTCCGGACACCTCCCCCCCCATTCCAGTACAAACACTTTCCCCCCCATTCCAGTCTGGACACTTTCCCCCCTTCCAGTCTGGACGCTTCCCCCCATTCCAGTACGAACACTTTCCCCCCCATTCCAGTTCAGACACTTCCCCCCCCATTCCAGTCCAGAGACTTTCCCCCCCTTCCAGTCTGGACGCTCCCCCCCCATTCCAGTCTGGATGCTTCCCCCCCATTCCAGTCCAGACACTTCCCCCCCCCATTCCAGTCCAGACACTTTCCCCCCTTCCAGTCTGGACACTTTCCCCCCCTTCCAGTCTGGACACTTTCCCCCCTTCCAGTCCGGACACTTTCCCCCCCTTCCAGTCCAGACACTTTCCCCCCTTCCAGTCCGGACACTTTCCCCCCATTCCAGTCCAGACACTTTCCCCTCTTCCAGTCCGGACGCTTCCCCCCCATTCCAGTCTGGACGCTTCCCCCCCATTCCAGTCCAGACACTTTCCCCCCTTCCAGTCTGGACGCTTCCCCCCCATTCCAGTCCAGACACTTTCCCCCCTTCCAGTCCGGACACTTTCCCCCCCTTCCAGTCTGGACGCTTCCCCCCCCATTTCAGTCTGGACGCTTCCCCCCCCTTCCAGGCTTGACGCTTCCCCCCTTCCAGTCTGGACACTTTCCCCCCCATTCCAGTCCGGACACCTTCCCCCCCATTCCAGTCCGGACACTTCCCCCGCTTCCAGTCTGGACTGTAGGGGGGCAGCTATATACCAGTGGACAGGTGTCACCACTCCTCGTGGCTGATAATATTCCCAGAGGACAGTTTATGAGGATCAGGAGGAACTGCACTGATATGAGCACCTGTCACTCACAGGCCTTGACCCTCACACAAAGGTTGATGGGAAAAGGTTCTGATGAGCCTACATTCAGCAACACAATGAATATTGTGACCAATAGGAAGAGAGATGATAGGATAGACAAGGACACACCAGAGATTGCCTGTTTATGACAACATTCTCCACACAACACAAGGCCATTAGTAGAATCAATAAGAAGCGGGGAATTCTAAAGACGGATCCAGTCCGGTCACAGATTTTACTGCCGGAACCTGAGATTATATTTGGTAAGGCAGCTGCCCTCAGGAACAGAATAGCACCTAATGTAGTCCATCCACCAGCAATGACGTCTTTTTTCACTAACCTCAAAGGATTCCACCCGTGTAACAAACATGTTATTTGCTGATGTAATCATGTTAGAAAATAGAAACACGAGTCGTTTTCATGTTGTAACACTGGCAGATCATATGAAAGTGAGACGTTTGTTCCATGTAATACTCGATTTGTAGTGTATGTGCTGGAGTGTCCTTGTGGTAAGCAGTATATAGGACGCACCACCAGAAGGCTGAGGGATACATTCCATCAACACGTATAGAATATTACAAGGGGTGTTACAGAGCGTTCCCTCTCAAAGCATTCTACATATTTCCACAACAAGGACCCTTCCACACTGACATTTGTAGGAATTGATATCCTCCAACCACATTGGAGAGGCACACACACAAGGAGAGCGGTGTCACAACCTGAACACAAATGGATTATGGAAATGGGCACTTTACTTCCTGCAGGACACAATATAGAGATCCATGACAACGGCTTCATTCATAACAGTTCATTATTATTTGTAACCCGACAATTGTATCAGCATTTCCTTTTATTAGCATCTCCTTTATTCAGCTGTTACCCCTTTCCAATGTTACATATCTGATCCCTCTTATAGTATCTTCATCCTCTTAGTTACTTTTATATCGACACCCCATCACACGATGGTACCCCTCCCTACTGGCATCACATATACCGCATTTGGCCCAATCATTGACATTTTTAGATAAGTTTCCTCTATATTTTATATATATTCTTTTATAGCTATTTTCAAGGGACATCATTTTATTTTAGTGCTGCACCTTTTACTCCACTGACACCAATGTAAGGGAGATACTACTCCACTGACACCAATGTAAGGGAGATACTAATCCAATGACACCAATGTAAGGGACATACTACTCCACTGACACCAATGTAAGGGACATACTACTCCACTGACACCAATGTAAGAGAGATACTACTCTACTGACACCAATGTAAGGGACATACTACTCCACTGACACCAATGTAAGAGAGATACTACTCCACTGACACCAATGTAAGAGAGATACTACTCTACTGACACCAATGTAAGGGAGATACTACTCCACTGACACCAATGTAAGAGAGATACTACTCCACTGACACCAATGTAAGGGAGATACCAATCCAATGACACCACTGAAAGAGAGATACTTCTCCACTGACACCAATGTAAGGGAGTTACTACTCCACTGACACCAATGTAAGGGAGATACCAATCCAATGACACCAATGTAAGGGAGATACTAATCCAATGACACCGATGTAAGGCCAATTTAACTCCACTGACACCAATGTAAGGGAGATACTAATCCAATGACACCAATGTAAAGGATATATTACTCCACAGACACCAATGTAAGAGACATACTACTCCACTGACACCAATGTAAGGGACATACTATTCTACTGACACCATTGTAAGGGACATACTACTCCACTGACACCAATGTAAGGACATACTACTCCTCCGACACCAATGTAAGGGAAATACTACTCCACTGACACCAATGTAAGGGACATACTACTCCACTGACACCAATGTAAGGGAGATACTGCTCCACTGACACCAATTTAAGGGACATACTACTCCACTGACACCAATGTAAGGGACATACTACTCCACTGACACCAATGTAAGAGACATACTACTCCACTGACACCAATGTAAGGGACATACTACTCCACTGACACCAATGTAAGAGACATACTACTCCAATGATACCAATGTAAGGACAAACTACTCCACTGACACCAATGTAAGGACATACTAATCCACTGACACCAATGTAAGGGACATACTACTCCACTGACACCAATGTAAGATAGATACTTCTCCACTGACACCAATGTAAGGGACATACTACTCCACTGACACCAATGTAAGAGACATTCTACTCCACTGACACCAATGTAAGGACATACTACTCCACTGACACAAATGTAAGGACATACTACTCCACTGACACCAATGTAAGGGACATACTACTCCACTGACACCAATGTAAGAGACATACTACTCCACTGACACCAATGTAAGGGACATACTACTCCACTGACACCAATGTAAGGACATACTACTCCACTAACACCAATGTAAGGGACATACTACTCCACTGACACCAATGTAAGAGACATACTACTCCACTAACACCAATGTAAGGGACATACTACTCCACTGACACCAATGTAAGGGACATACTACTCCACTGACACCAATGTAAGAGACATACTACTCCACTGATACCAATGTAAGGACATACTACTCCACTGACACCAATGTAAGGACATACTAATCCACTGACACCAATGTAAGGGACATACTACTCCACTGACACCAATGTAAGAGACATACTACTCCACTGACACCAATGTAAGGACATACTACTCCACTGACACCAATGTAAGAGAGATACTTCTCCACTGACACCAATGTAAGGGACATACCACTCCACTGACACCAATGTAAGGACATACTACTCCACTGACACCAATGTAAGGACATAATACTCCACTGACACCAATGAAACATGCACACATCACCCCCATACTTAAAAACCCTCCCTGGACCCCAATGACCCGAACAACCTCAGACCCATCTCCCTGCTGCCAGTTACATCCAAACTCCTCGAGCGCCTCGTCTACACCCACCTAAGCCAAAATCCGCACGTTCCTAACCCCAGAAACCACTAAACAGATCATCCCCTCCCTCATCATATCACGACTCGACTACTGCAACTCCCTCCTCACTGGCCTGCCTCGCCACAGGCTATCCCCACTTCAGTCCATCCTGAATACGGCTTCCAGACTCATTCACCTTTCCAACCGCTCCATCTCTGCCACCCCCCTCTGGCAATCCCTCCACTGGCCTCCATTCAGTGTCCTCCACCCCTCTCTGCCAATCCCTCCACTGGCCTCCACTCAGCGTCCTCCACCCCCCTCTGCCAATCCCTCCACTGGCCTCCATTCAGTGTCCTCCACCCCTCTCTGCCAATCCCTCCACTGGCCTCCACTCAGTGTCCTCCACCTCTCTCTGCCAATCCCTCCACTGGCCTCCACTCAGTGTCCTCCACCCCCTCTGCCAATCCCTCCACTGGCCTCCACTCAGTGTCCTCCACCCCCCTTTGCCAATCCCTCCACTGGCCTCCACTCAGTGTCCTCCACCCCCCTCAGCCAATCCCTCCACTGGCCTCCACCCCCCTCTGCCAATCCCTCCACTGGCCTCCACCTAGTGTCCTCCACCCCCCTTTGCCAATCCCTCCACTGGCCTCCACTCAGTGTCCTCCACCCCCCTCAGTCAATCCCTCCACTGGCCTCCACCCCCCTCTGCCAATCCCTCCACTGGCCTCCACTCAGTGTCCTCCACCCCTCTCTGCCAATCCCTCCACTGGCTTCCACTCAGTGTCCTCCACCCCTCTCTGCCAATCCCTCCACTGGCCTCCACCCCCCTCTGCCAATCCCTCCACTGGCCTCCACCTAGTGTCCTCCACCCCCCTCTGCCAATCCCTCCACTGGCCTCCACTCAGTGTCCTCCACCCCCCTCTGCCAATCCCTCCACTGGCTTCCGATTGCACAACGAATCAGATACAAAATCCTAACATTGACGTACAAAGCTGTCCACCATACTGCCCCGAACTACATCACTGACCTAATATCCAAGTACCACCCAACACGCACACTCCGCTCCTCACAAGACCTCCTTCTCTCTAGTTCCCTGGTCTCCTCCTCCCCTCTAGTTCCCTGGTCTCCTCCTCCCCTCTAGTTCCCTGGTCTCCTCCTCCCCTCTAGTTCCCTGGTCTCCTCCTTCTCTCTAGTTCCCTGGTCTCCTCCTCCCCTCTAGTTCCCTGGTCTCCTCCTTCTCTCTAGTTCCCTGGTCTCCTCCTTCTCTCTAGTTCCCTGGTCTCCTCCTCCCCTCTAGTTCCCTGGTCTCCTCCTCCCCTCTAGTTCCCTGGTCTCCTCCTCCCCTCTAGTTCCCTGGTCTCCTCCTTCTCTCTAGTTCCCTGGTCTCCTCCTTCTCTCTAGTTCCCTGGTCTCCTCCTCCCCTCTAGTTCCCTGGTCTCCTCCTCCCCTCTAGTTCCCTGGTCTCCTCCTCCCCTCTAGTTCCCTGGTCTCCTCCTCCCCTCTATTTCCTTGGTCTCCTCCTTCTCTCTAGTTCCCTGGTCTCCTCCTTCTCTCTAGTTCCCTGGTCTCCTCCTCCCCTCTAGTTTCCTGGTCTCCTCCTTCTCTCTAGTTCCCTGGTCTCCTCCTTCTCTCTAGTTCCCTGGTCTCCTCCTTCTCTCTAGTTCCCTGGTCTCCTCCTTCTCTCTAGTTCCCTGGTCTCCTCCTTCTCTCTAGTTCCCTGGTCTCCTCCTTCTCTCTAGTTCCCTGGTCTCCTCCTCCCCTCTAGTTCCCTGGTCTCCTCCTCCCCTCTAGTTCCCTGGTCTCCTCCTCCCCTCTAGTTCCCTGGTCTCCTCCTTCTCTCTAGTTCCCTGGTCTCCTCCTTCTCTCTAGTTCCCTGGTCTCCTCCTTCTCTCTAGTTCCCTGGTCTCCTCCTTCTCTCTAGTTCCCTGGTCTCCTCCTTCTCTCTAGTTCCCTGGTCTCCTCCTTCTCTCTAGTTCCCTGGTCTCCTCCTCCCCTCTAGTTCCCTGGTCTCCTCCTCCCCTCTAGTTTCCTTGTCTCCTCCTTCTCTCTAGTTCCCTGGTCTCCTCCTCCCCTCTAGTTCCCTGGTCTCCTCCTTCTCTCTAGTTCCCTGGTCTCCTCCTTCTCTCTAGTTCCCTGGTCTCCTCCTTCTCTCTAGTTCCCTGGTCTCCTCCTCCCACGCCCTCCTCCAGGACTTCCCCAGGGTGTCTCCCATCCTCTGGATATAGAAATCTAGGGCGTGGCTGTATTTCGATGGCAGTAAGTGCTGTGACCATGTACACCTTCCACGCTGTCTGTGTTGGACACCATTTCCACGTAAAGCTGGCATTGTTCTACCCCAAAGCTGCGCTGTGTTGGAACACAAATATTGCTGCTGTGAAGTGAAGGAGCAGAAAGATCTGTGAAAGCCGACATTTAAAGGGGACTATGGAGATGGGACCTCTGCATGTTCCTGCAAGGAAAGAGTCCGTCACATTGGTGACCATTGTCCTTCACAGACACCTTGGCTGATCACCGCAAATAGGAGCCCCACAAGGAGATCTACTGAAGGAAGGAAGCGGCCCATAAGAGGTAAGGATCCAGGGTGTTGGCCCCTTGGGGTCACTGGGGGGAGGAGGCAATCTAGCTCCAATAGAAGATTTTGGCCCAATCATTGTTGCACAGAGTGGACAGTTGTTTGCACTGTTTTGGCTCTATAGCACTTTATCTATATTATTATTATTATTATTACATGGAGTTTATATAGCGCCAAAGGGTTTGCTCAGCGCTGTACAATAGAGGGGGGACAATACATGGCCCAGTACAACAAAGACAGACAGCGTACGAGGGGTAAGAGGGCCCTACTCTTTCCAGCTTACAATCTAGGAGGGAGGGGGTAGTGGATCAATAGGGAGTGGCTGAGGGGGATGAAGTGGCTGAGGGGGATGAAGTGGCTGAGGGGAAAGAAGTGGCTGAGGGGAATGAAGTGGCTGAGGGGAATGAAGTGGCTGAGGGGAATGAAGTGGTGGGAGGAATGAGGGAGGATGGCCGTTAGGTGAGGGTGGGGTAGGCTTCCCTGAAGAGATGGGTTTTGAGGGAGCGCCTGAATGTGGGGAGGGAAGGCGACAGTCGGATGGATTGGGGCAGTGAGTTCCAGAGGATAGGGGAGGACCTGGAGAAGTCCTGCAGTCGTGCGTGGGAGGAGGAGACCAGGGAGCAGGATAGAAGGAGGTCCTGTGAGGAGCGAAGGGTACGGGTAGGGCGGTACTTGGGGATCAGGTTGGTGAGGTAGTCAGGGGCAGTGTTATGAATGGCTTTGTAGGTCAGGGTTAGGAGTTTAAATTTGATGCGTTGGGCAATCGGGAGCAAGTGGAGGGAGAGGCAGAGGGGGTAGAGCCAGTGGAGGGAGAGGCAGAGGGGGTAGAGCCAGTGGAGGGAGAGGCAGAGGGGGTAGAGCCAGTGGAGGGAGAGGCAGAGGGGAGTGGAGCCAATGGAGGGAGAGGCAGAGGGGGGTGGAGCCAGTGGAGGGAGCGGCAGAGCGGGGTGGCAGAGGTGGAGCGGGTGGTGAGGTGGATGAGTCTGGCCGCTGAGTTCAGGATGGTCTGGAGCGGGGAGAGCCTGCACTTGGGTAGGCCAATGAGAAGGGAGTTGCAGTAGTCCAGGCGTGAGATGATGAGGGAGTGTACGAGTAGTTTGGTGGTGTCTGGGGTGAGGAAGGTACGTATCTTGGCAATATTGCGGAGATGGAACCTGCAGGTGTTTGTAAGTGATTTGACATGAGGGAGGAAGGAGAGGTTCGAGTCAAGAATGACGCCAAGGACTTTGGCTTGCGGGGCGGGAATGATAGTGGTGTTGGGGGTGGTGATGGATAGGCTGGGGGGGGGGGGGGGCAGGGGGAAAGACGAGGAGCTCGGTTTTGGAGAGGTTAAGCTTGAGGAAATGGAGTGACATCCAGTCTGAGATGTCATTTAGGAGGTGAGTGATGCGGGCGGAGATAGTGGGGGTGAGGAGAGGGGTGGAGAGGTAGATTTGGGTGTCGTCAGCATAGAGGTGATAATTGAAACCCATTACAATCCCTCCTAGATTGTAAGCTCCAAGGATCAGGGTCCTCGATCCCCTCATGTATCACATTGTATTGGTATTGTTCTGTCACATGTTCTGTCCCCTCTGTAATGTACAGCGCTGAGCCAACTATCGGGGCTTTATAAATCCTGTATAATAATAATAATAATGGATGTAAAAGGCAATATGTTTGCTGTGCTCCTCGGTGTCAGTGATCTCCCCTCCTATCAGCTGGTGAATGTTCTGCACGGCTCTGGATCCGGGAACTTTGTGCAGCTGTTGTTCTGTCTGTCCTCCTCTCTGCCATGGACAGCTGCTACCCCCCTCCTACATTTACCACCCCCTCCCCCTCCACCTGACACCACATTTCATCCCAGTCCAAGAAAACACAGAGACCCCGTTCTCCAGGCTGGGACTGGGAGAGATCAGATTCCGGGACTGGCAGAGGGAAGTCATATAATCGCAGCACTGATTACTGACACCACGCATGTCATGAAATGGCATTCTACTCCACTGACACCAATGTAAGGGACATACTACTCCACTGACACCAATGTAAGGGACATACTACTCCACTGACACCAATGTAAGGACATACTACTCCACTGACACCAAAGTAAGGGACATACTACTCCACTGACACCAATGTAAGGGACATACTACTCCACTGACACCAATGTAAGGACATACTACTCCACTGACACCAATGTAAGGGACATACTACTCCACTGACACCAATGTAAGGGACATACTACTCCACTGACACCAAAGTATGGGACATACTACTCCACTGACACCAAAGTATGGGACATACTACTCCACTGACACCAAAGTAAGGGACATACTACTCCACTGACACCAATGTAAAGGACATATTTCTCCACTGACACCAATGTAAGGGACATACTTCTCCACTGACACCAATGTAGGGCACATACTATTCCACTGACACCAATTTAAGGGAAATACTACTTCACTGACACCAATGTAAGAGACATACTACTCCACTGACACCAATGTAATGGACATACTACTCCACTGACACCAATGTAAGGACATACTACTCCACTGACACCAATGTAATGGACATACTACTCCTCTGTGGGTGTCCCCAGTGTGCCGTCCCCCTTCCCTCGTGTCCCGGGTATTATATACAGTATATACACAGTGTGTCTGTAGAGCCTGTAGTGTCCCGTCTTGTCTATTCTTAGTCTCTATCCATCTGGTGGTGGGGGGAGGGGGGCCTCTGTAATGGGGAATCTTCTTGGCTGTCACATGACCTCCCATGTGGAGGAATCTCCATGTCTGGGTGTGTAATGTAATGGGATCTTCCAGAGAAAACCTTCAGACTCCCCTCCATCTCTCTCCATTGGTGGGGACACTTTTCCCTCTGAAAGAGTAAAGAGGACATGAGAAGGAAGAGAAACGTCTCCACTTCCCGTCACTCAAAGCCAAAGGACTCATCCCAGCCATTCCTGGAGAGAAGGAGGACTAGAGGAATCCAGGAGGAGGACTGGTGAGGGTCTATACAGAGTACCCCTTATATGGTTCAGGCGGGGGCCGCATGCCTGGCACTCCCTTCCCTGGCCAGCTTGGCTGCATGCCTGGCACTCCCTTCCCTGGCCAGCTTGGCTGCATGCCTGGCACTCCCTTCCCTGGCCAGCTTGGCTGCATGCCTGGCACTCCCTTCCCTGGCCAGCTTGGCTGCATGCCTGGCACTTCCTTCCCTGGCCAGCTTGGCTGCATGCCTGGCACTCTCTTCCCTGGCCAGCTTGGCTGCATGCTTGGCACTCTCTTCCCTGGCCAGCTTGGCTCCATGCTCGGATTGGGTGTCCGCTATGGATTTTCTACAGGGACCTCACACTATATTTAACATTTTTGTGTGATTAACCCCCTAATATCCACACCAGACTCATATTGCTTTTTTGAATTTTTGGGGGGCTCTTTCATGGAGCAGATACCATGGAAGGAGTGTCACCCCAAAAACAGCGGTGTATGCATGACTCGTCATTACTGGGGTCACTCATATAAAAAAGTGTGGAGTGACGGAATGCAGGGGAACTACAAGAACCATCAGACCCCCTCATTGTTCCCCTGTCAACCCCACAACCCCTTGTCATCCCTACTGTCCCCACAATGCCCCCTGTCCTCCGCACTGTCCCCCACACTGCTCCCTGTCCTCCCTACTGTCCCCCACACTGCCCCCTGTCCTCCATACTGTCCCCCACACTGCCCCCTGTCCTCCCTAATGTCCCCCACTCTGCCCCCTGTCCTCCATACTGTCTCCACAATGCCCCCTGTCCTCCCTAATGTCTCCCACACTGCCCCCTGTCCTCCCTACTGTCTCCACAATGCCCCCTGTCATCCCTACTGTCTCCACAATGCCCCCTGTCATCCCTACTGTAACCCACAATGCCCCCTGTCCTCCCTAATGTCCCATATACTGCCCCCTGTCCTCCCTACTGTCTCCACAATGCCCCCTGTCATCCCTACTATAACCCACAATGCCTTCTGTCATCCCTACTGTCCCCACACTACCCCCTGTATTCCCTACTGACCCATATACTGCCTCCTGTCCTACATACTGTCCCCCATACTGCCTCCTGTCCTCCCTACTGTCCCCCATACTGCCTCCTGTCCTCCCTACTGTCCCCCATACTGCCTCCTGTCCTCCCTAATGTCCCCCACAACGTCCCCTATCCTCCCGACTGTCCCCCATACTGCCCCCTGTCCTCCCTACTGTCGCACATACTGCCTCCTGTCCTCCCTACTGTCCCCCACACTGCCCCCTGTCCTCCCTACTGTCCCCCACAATGTCCCCTGTTCTCCCTACTTTCCCCCACAATGCCCCCTGTCCTCCTTACTGTCCCCCACACTGTCCCCTGTCCTCCCTACTGTCCCCACAATGCCCCCTGTCCTCCCAAATGTCCCTACTACTGTCCCAACATTGCCTCCTTTCCTCCCTACTTTAACCTCACTCCCCCCTGTTTTCCCTACTGTCCCCCATAATGCCTCCTGTACTCCCTACTGTCTCTGCACTGCTCCTTGCCTTTCCTACTGTCCCCCACAGTGCCCCCTGTCCTCTCTACTGTCCCTCACACTGCTACCTATCCCCACTACTGTCCCCACAATGCCCCCTGTCCTCCCTACTGTCCCCTCAGTGCCCCCTGTCCTCCCTACTGTCCCCACAATGCCCCCTGTCCTCCCTACTGTCTCTCACACTACCCCCTCTCCTCCCTACTGTTACTGCACTGTCCCCCTGTCCTCCCTACTGTCCATGCAATGCCCTTGTCCTACCTTCTATCCCCACAATGCCCCCTGTTCTCCCTACTGTCCCCCACAATGCCCCCTGTCCTCCCTACTGTCCCCCACACTGCCCCCTGTCCTCCCTTTCCCCTCAGTGCCCCCTGTCCTCCCTACTGTTCCCCACAATTCCCCCTGTCCTCCCTTCTGTCCCCCACACTGCCCCCTGTCCTCCCTTCTGTCCCCCACAATTCCCCCTGTCCTCCCTTCTCTCCCGCACAATTCCCCCTTTCCTCCCTACTGTTCCCCACAATGTTCCCTGCCCTCCCTACTGTCCCCACAATGTTCCCTGCCCTCCCTAATGTCCCCCACAATGTCCCCTGTCCTCCCTACTGTCCCCCAAAATGTTCCCTGTCCTCCCTACTGTCCCCCATAATGTCCCATGTCCCCCACAATGCCCCCTGTCCTCCCAAAGCTCCCTACACTGCCCCCTGTCCTCCCTACTGTCCCCCACACTGCCCCCTGTCCTCCCTACTGTCCCCCACACTGCCCCCTGTCCTCCCTACTGTCCCCCACACTGCCCCCTGTCCTCCCTACTGTCCCCCACACTGCCCCCTTTCCTCCCTACTGTCCCCCACACTGCCCCCTTTCCTCCCTACTGTCCCCCACACTGCCCCCTTTCCTCCCTACTGTCCCCCACACTGCCCCCTGTCCTCCCTACTGTCCCCACGCTGCTCCCTATCCTCACTATTGTCCCCGCACTGTGCCCTTTCCTCCCCATTCCCTTCAGTGCTCCCTTTTCTCCCTACTGTCCCCCACAATTCTCCCTGTCCTCCCTACTGTCCCCCACACTGCCCCCTGTCCTCCTTACTGTCTCCAACATTGCCCCCTGTCCTCCCTACTCTTCCCCACATTTCCCTCTGTCCTCCTTACTGTCCCCCACAATGCCCCCTGTCCTCCCTACTCTTCCCCACACTGCCCCGTCCTCCTTACTGTCTCCAACATTGCCCCTGTCCTACCTTCTATCCCCCACAATGCCCCCTGTCCTCCCTACTCTTCCCCACATTGCCCTCTGTCCTCTCTACTGTCCCCCACACTGCCTCCTGTCCTCCCTACCTTCCCCCACACTGCCCCCTGTCCTCTCTACTGTCCCCCACACTGCCTCCTGTCCTCCCTACTGTCCCCCACACTGCCCCCTGTCCTCCCTACTGTCCCTACAATGCCCCCTGTCCTCCCTACTGTCCCCACAATGTCCCCGTCCTCCATACTGTCCCCCACACTGCCCCCGTCCTCCCTACTGTCCCTACACTGCCCCCTGTCCTCCCTACTGTCCCCCACAATGCCCCCTGTCCTCCCTACTGTTCCCCACACTGCCTCCTGTACTTCCTACTGTCCCCCACAATGCTCCCTGTACTTCCTACTGTCCCCCACAATGCCCCCTGTACTTCCTACTGTCCCCCACAATGCCCCCTGTACTTCCTACTGTCCCCCACACTGCCCCCTGTCCTTCCAATTTTCTGTATGCTGGGGTCTTATCTGAATCTGAAAGCCCCCCCATGTGAATGAGTATGGAGTACATGTTACAGTTACTCATTCACAAGAAAAAATGTGTAAATAATGACAGGAGACCTTCTGTGACAAGTCCTTTATTAAAAATAAAAATGTCCCCCGAATAGATCCAACGTCACTCACAATGCCCGCCGCCATCGCTACCCCGAAAAAGGAAAAAAAACTTGTGACTCCGGCTCCCGGGAATGACGGCTCTGAACCTGGAAGTGACAGAATGTTTGTCATTTTGGGGTTCATTCATCACAGATGAGATCGGGGGATCAGATCCTCTCCAAGCTCCTCCTGCTTAGTAAGATGAAGTGGTTTACCGATGTTCCTCCGTCCTGGACATCCTGGAGGAAACACGGAAGGCACCAGCAGGGGGGAGGGGCGGCACATTCTCTGTACTGTAAAGTGATTGGCTGCTTCTACAGCTGCCCGGATCAATTTTACATGACCGCTGGCTGAAATAATAATACAAACCTCATTTGTGTTTAACCCCTTGAATACCAGAAGGATAAGAAATGTACCTTAGTAGACGAGGGGTCGGGTAATGAGGTGAAGCTCTCCTGACTTCCATCAGCCAATCATGTTTAAGCAAAATTGCATTTTTTACATTTTCTTTGCATGTGATTGGATATTCTTTGTAAAGTCAAATTTCACCGCATTCACTAAGCTCCGGGGGAAAGTTCTGTGAAAAGTGTAAAGTGAACAGCCTAGTTGTATTTAGTAAATCCCCCCTCTGTCTGTACACTGAACTGTCCGGAATGCAGGTCTGGGGCCAATAATGATGCAGACAGCTGACATACATGACATGGATCCTAATACCCCTCCCCCTCCTCTCCCACCCTACTTAATATAGACCAGCAGACTAGAATATCCTCCTGCGCCCCCCTGCACTCTGACACAGGATGGGGGATGGTGTGGGACAAGGCAGAGGGGGGGCATGTTCTCATGGAAGATGACTGAATGAGATTTTGAGCTTCACCCTTGTCTTTGCTGGTATATGGAAGATCACTTGGTGGTGGTAATGGAGCTGAACCCGGCAATGAAGCAGATCTACAGTACAGCTACCATTACTGGTCCCTCAATGGTCCCAAGGTCAGTGCAGATCTCCATAATGTTCCTCTCTGCCCCCCACCAACTTCCTTCTAACCCCCTCAACAGAGCTACGACCTTCTTTTAGTTTTGTGCTAATTAGACCTCAGCAGGCAGTTGTCACCGATAATCTGTCCAAGAGTTCCCTTTATTGTCCCAGCACCTCAATGCATCCTTTACCCCCCCCCCCCCACCCTAGTAAAACAGTCCCAGCACACAGCTAACCCTTTGATCGCCCTCATGTTAACCCCTTCCTGCCCAGTGTCATTAGCACAGTGTCAGTGCTTTTTTTTTAGCACTGATCACTGTATTGGTGTCACTGGGGATGTCAGTGACACCAAGTCAGTTTCCCCCAGAGTCAGAACTCCCATGCCAAAATTTAATTGGTGTGGGGGCCCCACAAAATCCATACCAGACCCTTATCCTAGCATGCAGCCCGGCAGGTCAGGAAAGGGGAGGGGGATGAGCGAGTACCCCTTTGGGGCGGGGGGACTCCCATCATCTGAAACAGAGCCTTTTTTAAAAATAATTTTACCGGTGCTGCAGCGGCAGTGGCGGTGATGGCGGACATCGTGATTGGTGTTGGATCTACTGCGGGGGACATTATTTTAGTTTTTCCTTTAATAGAGGACTTGTCACAGACCCTGTCCTGTCTTTTTTCACACTACACTTTTTGTTTTTTTGTGAATGTGTAGCGGTACCATGTACCCCATACTCCTTCACATGGGGGGGCGGGATCTCGGGTCTCCCTTGTTAAAGGGGCCTTCCAGATTCTGATAAGCCCTCTTCCTGCAGACCCCCAAAACCACTGGCCAGGGTTGTAGAGAAGGGGCCCTTGTCCCCATCAACATGGCTAGGCAGCCTGTGGTACCCTTCTCATGTTGAGGGCATTTGGCCTGGTATGGGTTAGGTAGAGGGCTACCACTTGCTGACCCCATTTCCTGGCCAGCCAGGCTTCCTGCATAGATATGGATTAGCTATGGATTTTGGGGAGTCAAGAATAAGGGTCGGGTATGAATGGTGAGAGGAATTCCAGCCACTTTGTATTGTTTCTCTCTGATTTTGTTTTTCTACATTCTACAGGTATGCCATTTGACAGGCAGGTCTGAAGCATTACTAAAGGATTTTAAAAAAATTAAAATAACACACATGGTACCCTTACCTGCTCCCTGCAATGGTACTGCACAGAGCAGCCCCAAACCTCCTCTTCTGGGGTCCCCTGCTAGATATTTTAAGCTCCCTTTCTTCTGTTTCTTCCCTGTAGCAAGCCACTTGCTCTGGGGACTGGCATGTGGACTAGCCCCCCAGGGCCGGTCTGCGTGTGTCTATAGATATACACAGAGTGGCTCGGCCCCACCCCCTGCTCTCAGGATTTACCTGACCGTAGAAGGAGCCAATGGTTCCCACTGCTGCCCGATCCTCCTGTGAGAAGAGAAAGATGGGAGAAGAACCGCAGTCGGGCTCAGTGCTGGATCAATGCAGGACTCAGGTAAGTGTTTGGTTGGGACACAGAAAGTGGCAGAACATTGTTTACCTTAATGTGGGGAATGCTTTAAGGGAAGAAAAGATTTTATCTTCAGGGCCAGTTCCCACCATAACCACCTGCAGACCAGTGACGTGCCCATACGTTGCCGGACCTTCGCTGGTGATACTGGGATGATGGCTGCAGCTGAAGAAGTCATCCCGGTGTTGTTTATTAGAGCCGAGGGTCTGCTTTCTTATAAAAGCAATCCAACCAGATAATTAGCCGCTGGATTGCTTTTACAAGCAGCGGGAGGGGACCTCCCCCCTCCCACCACCTTCTGTGCCCTCTCAGCCTCCCCCTGTCCCATAGAAGCAAACAGAGGCCAGATTGGCCCTGATGGCCTCCATGATACAGGAAGATGGAAGTGATGAGCATTCATCCCTTCTGGTTTTCTGGAATATAAAATGGTAAGGCCCTTTTCACACCGGGTAGGCCCGTCAGCGGATCCTCTTGCTCAGCGGGGGATCTGTCTGCTGATCGCTGTTGGGCAAATGGATGACAAGTCTGCGTCTGCTTCGCTTATACAGAGCGGACATGGACACGGCCCGCTGTCCTCTATGGGCGGTCAGACTGCCATGTGACCCGATCCAATGGACAGAAGGGGAATGGATCCCCATCTGTCTCTTTTTGGTGGATCGGATGTCGGCGAGTGTAAAGGGACACATATCCGTTTACACCTGCCGCTCCATAGAGGAGAATAGAGGTTCTGATCGGGTCCGGACCCAATCAGAACGTCCGTGTGAAAGGGGCCTAAAGTATCTGATTACACTGATCTTGGTGCGATCAGATGTTAAGGGCAGAGGAGAGATTTGGAGGCTAATACACCCCAGATCTCTCCATAAAGAGTACCTGTCACTGCCTATTGCTATCACAGGGGATATTTATATTTTCTGTGATACCAATAAAAGTCATCCAAATGAAATGTAAAGCGACAATGTCAACAAAATAAATGGAAAGAAATATGCAGCCCCCCCTCCCCCCCGTGTTTGTGAGCAAAAGGTGAATGCAGAAAATGCCCTGTGATTGTGGCCTGCGTTTGGGGTGTCGTTAGCATTGCACTGACACCAGGTGGGGGACACAAACATGGACCTCAGATTTCCCACATCACATTCTGGTGTCAACTGGCCCTCAGAACCACTCTAAACACATCATCTTCATAGATATTGGGACACGATTGTCGGCACCATTAATCAAGCTTTTTTCAATGACATCAAACTGAACCCAAACCCCTTCACGCCTGAAGGTACAACAAATGTTAATGCCTAAGCACAATTTTGCAGCTTTGACATGCGTTAGTGAAACCGTCATCACAACTACTTTGTGCATCCAGTTGGTAAATGGTAATGGACATCTCCTGATTTTATTTTATGTGATCAAAGGAAAACAGGCCCAAAATAGTGAAAATCATTTTTTCTAAAGTTAGCTGTATATTTCTTGCTGCTGCCATAACCCACCACCAAAGGACAACCCCCAACAATTCTCCTGCCCCCGACGATGGCAGCAATACCTCGTATGTGTATGTTAGTTGCTGTTTGTACCCGGAGTACAGCCCAGGAACAGTACTGCGCAGTTTTCTAAATAACCCCCCCAAATACTGACTCTGACCTTAACCTTTGACCCTGACCTTGACCCAAACACTAACCCTGGCACTGTCCTAGATCAAACTTTAATCTAGGTATTTTTTTATTTTAAATTAATGTTATTATTATTTATATTATTATTGATTTTTTTTTACACACTGTTGTTTGTCTCTCTCTCCTCTCAGAGAAAAAAAAATGTAAGAAAACGCAGTCCGTTGGGGCTGTGTATTTGCGTATGCTCGGTGCCAAGGGGCTAAGCAATGTGTCCTAGGTACCTTAGAAGGTGTGATTACACAGACATATACTAAGGTGGCCATATCGAGGGCTTTGTTTCAGGCATGGAAACTTATCTTGCTAGACTGGGAATCTCCAACCCCACCCAGTTCCCAGGAATGGCTTCACCATATGGACATCACCCAGCATTATTTTCCAGCATAGGGGGTTGCCCTGGAAAATTTGACAAACTGTGGGATAGATGGATGAGTACTCTGGGTCTTGAGTGCAACACAGATTTTACAACAAAGGGTAATCTTACCAAACACAAGAGGGTTCACACCGGAGAGAAGCCATATCCGTGTTCTGAATGTGATAAAACCTTTACATCGAAGGATCAGCGTATCGAACAACAGAGAATTTACACCGGAGAGAAGCCATATCAGTGTTCTGAATGTGATAGAACCTTTACATCGAAGGATCAACTTATCACACACCAGACGAGTCACACTAGAGAGAAGCCATATCAGTGTTCTGAATGTGATGCAGCTTTTACACACAAGTGTTATCTTATCGCACACTACAGGATTCACACTGGAGAAAAGATATATCAATGTTCTGAATGTAACAAAGCTTTTACAACAAAAGATTATCTTATGAAACACAAGATGATTCACACTGGAGAGAAGCCATATCAGTGTTCTGAATGTGATAAAGCTTTTACAGTGAAGTCAAGTCTTATCAGCCATCAGAGGATTCACACTGGAGAGAAGCCATATCAGTGTTCTGAATGTGATGCAGCTTTTACACGCAAGTGGTATCTTATCGCACACCACAGGATTCACACTGGAGAAAAGATATATCAATGTTCTGAATGTAACAAAGCTTTTACAACAAAAGATTATCTTATGAAACACAAGATGATTCACACTGGAGAGAAGCCATTTCAGTGTTCTGAATGTGACAAAGCTTTTACAGTGAAGTCAAGTCTTATCACACACCAGAGGATTCACACTGGAGAGAAGCCATATCAGTGTTCTGAATGTGAAAAAACCTTTAGATGGAAGGATCATCTTATCACACACCAGAGGATTCACACTGGAGCAAAGCCACATCAATGTTCTGAATGTGATAAAGCTTTTACAGTGAAGTCAAGTCTTATCAGACATCAGAGGATTCACACTGGAGAGAAGCCATATCAGTGTTCTGAATGTGAAAAAACCTTTAGATGGAAGAATCATCTTATCACACACCAGAGGATTCACACTGGAGAGAAGCCATATCAGTGTTCTGAATGTAATAAAACCTTTATATGGAAGGATTATCTTATCACACACCAGAGGATTCACACTGGAGAGAAGCCGTATCAATGTTCTGAATGTGATAAAGCTTTTACTCAGAAGTCAGAGCTAATCACACATCAGAGGATTCACACTGGAGAGAAGTCATATCAGTGTTCTGAATGTGATAAAGCTTTTACAGTGAAGTCAAGTCTTATCACACACCGGAGGATTCACACTGGAGAGAAGCTATATCAGTGTTCTGAATGTGTTAAAGCTTTTACACAGATGTCAAGTCTTAACACACACCAGAGGATTCATACTGGAGAGAAGCCATATCAGTGTTCTCAATGTGACAAAACATTTGCAACCAACAGCAGTCTTATCGTGCACCAGAATACTCACACTGGAGAAAGGCCATATCAGTGTTCTGAATGTGGCAAAGCTTTTGCATATAAGGTTAGCCTTTTCACACACCAGAGGAGTCACACTGGAGAGAGGCCATATCACTGTTCTCAATGTGACAAATCTTTTACACAGAGAGAACAACTTAACACACACAAGAGGGTCCACACCAGAGAAAAGCCGTAGCCGTTTGTGAGTGTAACAGATTTTTTTTTACATACGTCACAGCTGATCACACACCAGAGGATTCGCAGGCTTCAGCTGCAGGAGGTAATGGGGAGAAGGGGGGGTTTAAAGGAGTAGAAACCCAAGACTATTTTACCTTTTGACTATTTTTTTCAGACAAGTATCAACAGTGAATTGTGTTTCCTAATGACTTTAATCTCTATCCTTTTTATGGAGCTTTGACTGAACATGTAATATATTTTCATCATTCACTAACTGAGCTGTGTTCCCAAGTGTTTTCTTCATTGTCAGATCCTGGGCTAATGCATTACCAACACTACCTCAGCACCAAGACTAGGTAGTGGTCAAGTGGCATCTTACCAAGCCTCCAAAGCCTCAGTGGGAGAGACTTTTCTAGATTCTGCTGACTATTCCAATATCCGTCTAGCTTGAGGGCTCCAGCTACGCTCACCTTGTCCACGCCTCCCTTCACATATTCCACCTCCCCTCCAATGATCAATGCCTTATTTCCAGGTTCCTCCTCCTCTTATGGATGACAGCTTTACAGGTAGGACTGCAACAGGGACAACAGCCATTGAGAAATCTCTGTTCAGTGAGAAATCAAATTCCTAAGCTGGTGTAGGCCTTCCAACACCAATTCACTGCTCTTTGTTTGGGATGTGTTCAACAGTACCACTTACACCCAGCTGGCTGCTTGTGTTCCATCTTGTCCTGCCACAAGTCTAAGGGATTCCATCAGGAGAAGATTGGACTTCCTTATTATATTGTCTCTCTGTTCAGCTATTGCTCCTCTCCATAGACCGATCACATACTACGACTGCATCTTCTGGGGGACTGAAATTCCTCTGACTCGGGTTCTCTTCAATGACTCTGAATAGTCAATTCTCTTTTTTTGGGTAGATATTGTTTGCGAAGAACCCTCTTTTGACCCTAGAAACATTCTGATGTTGACCCTAAAGTGTAACTACGGTTAGAATTAATATTTACATAAAGGGTGCAATCTGTCCTGAACCACTTATGGTGATGTCCCAGTTCAGCACATTACACCTTTAGGATTTGTAATCTACCCAAATGTATTATACATCAGTTTTTCATGTCAGAGGGCTTTAATGTGGTAGAAAATGAGGATACGTATATTTTATTTGTTTTTCTAGGTAACACTTGTGATGTCACTACACTCCTAATGTAAATACGGTGCAAAAGAATTCTGTTTCTGTTGCTTTTACAGTGTTCTCCTATGCAGCGATCTGTTAAAACATTGAAAGCCCGGGGGGGGGGGGGGGGTGATGATTCCGGTTTGTGTGCTTAGTGCTGAATGCCGGCTGTTACAGAGCCTCCAATACCTGGATCTGGTAAGACCGCTGCCGCTTTAATATGGCACTGCGACCAATAGCCACTATCCCAGCTGACACTCAAGTGGTTGTTTTTCTGAGTCCTTCTTGTAACATTTTATGACTTGTTGATCCTGCCAGTAGAGCCGTTATTTTTCTACTTCCTGAAGGAAGGAAACTGTCCTAAAAATGGCAGCTGGAGGGGTTGAGACAAATCAAATAACACTGCTGGGGTGCATACAACTGTCAGCTTTTATTCATATGGTCTAAACCTTTGTAGAAAGGAACAAAACTGTTGATGGAACTGCTTTACAAGTGTCAGTTGAAGTTGATTTGAATGTTTTTTTGTCTCTTACTGAACCATTTGGCATGTTTAACCTTCTTCCTGTCCAGGCCATTCTCCAGTTTTCAGCACCGTGACATTTTGACTGACAATTACTTGGTCATGCAACACTGCACTTAAATTCATTTTATATCCGTGTTGTGATAGATAGACATTTCTTTTGCTGATATTTAATCATTACTGTTTTTTTTTGTTTTCTCTATGAAAAGAGGAAAATAAACATTTTGAAAAAAAGTTTCCCTTAGTTTCTGCTCTAAAACTTTACAAATAAATAATCTTCCTTCTTAAATGTAGGCCAAAGTATATTACTCTACTTTTGTTTTTGGTAAAAAAAAAATATTTTATATTATTTAGTGTGTGTGAAAGTTATGGAGTCTTCAAACTATGGCAAATACACTGTATTTCAAGGTTACCAACCCAGATGTTGTGAAGGCTGGTCACATTTCTTGAGGTCTTAAAATTCCAGGGCAGTACAAACACCCTCCAAATGACCCCTTTTTTGGAAAGTAGACACTCCGGGGTCTTTAGTAAGAATTGTGGCTATTTTTGTTGTAGTTGTAATTTTGTGTCACTTTTTTTGAAAATGAAGCAAGTAAATAAAAGATGTTTTCTTCACATAGTTTTCATTTTAACAAGTTATTTCTCACACACGGCTTAGGTATACTTACAATTACACTCCAGAAAACTTTCTTCTACTCCTCTTGAGTAATACATAGAGGGGCCCTGTGAAGGAGGTGTGGGGGGAACAGAAGACACGCGGAGAGCAGGAGTACACACAAGGCTTTTATTGAAACACAGCGAGGAGCACATGACTGGTAGAGCAGAGTTCTGTTAGACAAAGGGTTAAGTCTACACACAGGATGGGGGCACAGTGGGGGGCACAACTCTAGCTGGCAAAGGAATTCAATCCATATCACAGGGTTGGCAGAATTCCAGTAGACAAAGGGTTAAATCCTCAGCACAGGGTTGGCATACAACAGGAATGGCAGAACTTCGGCAGACAAAGGGTTAAATCCTCAGCACAGGGTTGGCATACAACAGGAATGGCAGAATTCCAGCAGACAAAGGGTTAAATCCTCAGCACAGGGTTAGCATACAACAGGAATGGCAGAACTCCAGCAGACAAAGGGTTAAATCCTCAGCACAAGGTTAGCATACAGCAGGGATGGCAGAACTCCAGCAGACAAAGGGATAAATCCTCAGCACAGGGTTGGCACACAGCAGGGATGGCAGAACTCCAGCAGACAAAGGGTTAAATCCTCAGCACAGGGTTAGCACACAACAGGAATGGCAGAACTCCGGCAGACAAAGGGTTAAACCCTCAGCACAGGGTTTGCACACAGCAGGGATGGCAGAACTCCGGCAGACAAAGGGTTAAATCCTCAGCACAGGGTTGGCACACAGCAGGGATGGAAGAACTCCGGCAGACAAAGGGTTAAATCCTCAGCACAGGGTTGGCACACAGCAGGGATGGCAGAACTCCAGCAGACTGTCAGGGCTCCCAGGTATGACCAGAGATGTGTGACTGACGCAGGGAAACGCAGACTTCAGATATGTGATAAACAATATAATTTATTAACACTAACAATACTAAAACATAACACAGTGCAAACAAACCCAACCAACCACCCACAGATAACAGTACATACAAGCAAGCGTCGTCAGGCAGGCCGGGTCAATATCAATTGGGCAGGTAGGTACAGGGGGAGCAAGCGGAGAATGGTCGGGGTCACAGGCCAGGTTCAGCAGGTAGCAAGCAGCGTAGTACAGAGGGTCAGGCAGAGGGATGGTCAGGGTCACAAGCCAGGGATCAGAACAGGTAGCAAGCAGCGTACTACAGAGGGTCAGGCAGAGGGATGGTCAGGGTCACAAGCCAGGGATCATAACAGGTAGCAAGCAGCGTAGTACAGAGGGTCAGGCAGAGGGATGGTCAGGAGCGAGCCGGGATCAGAGCAGGAGAAGTCAGCAGCAGTTCAGATCAGGCAGGGTCAGCAAAGGAACAGAAACAGGATGCAGGACAGATACAGGGCCCAGGACAAACACAACACCAAGGCAGAGTCTGTGGGTCTGGCCATCCCTTAAATACCCCAGCATAATCAGTTCCAGGTGTTAGCTGGCTGCAAAGTTGAGTCTCTGATTGCTGGGAGCACCCACTGGCCAGCCCTGGTACTGCAGATCAAAAGGCAGGTGAGTCCCACCATTGCTTGCCAGTCCATTCCTGACACAAACAAAGGGTTAAATCCTCAGCACAGGGTTAGCATACAACAGGAATGGCAGAACTCCGGCAGACAAAGGGTTAAATCCTCAGCACAGGGTTAGCATACAACAGGGATGGCAGAACTCCAGCAGACAAAGGGTTAAATCCTCAGCACAGGGTTGGCACACAGCAGAGATGGCAGAACTCCAGCAGACAAAGGGTTAAATCCTCAGCACAGGGTTAGCATACAACAGGAATGGCAGAACTCCAGCAGACAAAGGGTTAAATCCTCAGCACAGGGTTGGCACACAGCAGGGATGGCAGAACTCTAGCAGACAAAGGGTTAAATCCTCAGCACAGGGTTAGCACACAGCAGGGATGGCAGAACTCCAGCAGACAAAGGGTTAAATCCTCAGCACAGGGTTGGCACACAGCAGGGATGGAAGAACTCCAGCAGACAAAGGGTTAATTCCAGCACAGGGTTGGCACACAGCAGGGATGGAAGAACTCCAGCAGACAAAGGGTTAATTCCAGCACAGGGTTGGCACACAGCAGGGATGGAAGAACTCCAGCAGAAAAAGGGTTAATTCCAGCACAAAGGGCAAAAGGTTCAGGCAGAATAGGGATTGGTCCAGCATGCAGGACAAAGGGTCCAGGCAGAGCAGGGTTAATCCAACACAGAGAGTACAGCCAGAGGTATGGTCTCCAGGAAAGGGTTGTGGGGTCTGGCCACAGCTCAGAAGCAAAGAACAAAAGAAAGGAGCGCACAAACCTTGCGCATTACCTCAATAAACAATTCATGTATTTATTAATAAGTTATACTCACAAGAGTAGCAGTACAAAAGGCATATAACATCCAACACCAACGCAGGGTGAGACCACACGTGCGAGTTCCATCCAGAAGGGAGATAAACTCTTGCTCAACTCACGCATTTCGAGGGGAGATCCCTTCTTCATCAGAGCTTAAACGTCTGCAAACGGTTTGCAGGAATAATTTGTTTTCAGTGGTCAAAAGGTAACTGACAGCCTCTCAGTTGAGTGTTTTCTGAGTCTTCATTCATAGGAGGCATTTAGCTGCTGTGTGTCAGGATTTCAGTGTTTACATCAAAACAGAGGCAAAACTTTTATGATTTAATATCCTGAAAGTGGGCGGTGCCTAAAATATGTACAAAGTATAAAAAGTTACAGAAAATACAAGAAATACAAGAAGACACACAAATGACTATTCACTATAAAATAAAAGGAAATAAAACAGAAATAAAACTTTTACCAAGAATTATCCTGCGACTGGAGCAAGTCAGAGAAAGTCCACAATCCGATAGTCGATAGAACCGGCTCCATACGAATCACCACGTCCACCTCAAGTCCTCAATTTATGGGAATATGGACGTGGGTGGGACATTACTCCTTGGCCAATCAACCCTGGAGGGTGTTCCCGTACCAGCCCACAGGACGTTCTGGGTGCTGAAATGCCCAAAGTCCATTGGACCAGGAAAGGTTTGAATCACAAAGTCGGGGATTGAATTTCCGACAGCAGCGCATCAGTCCGATCGCGACAGTACCAATCACTGTTCAGCTGCCACAATCCGGTGCCATATAACCATTTCCTGCATTTCTCTGGCATTCTACATAGACCACAAATACAGTTTTACATGCAGATGTAGCCTACAGAGTGTCCAATCAGAAGGAAGTATTTTCATCTCTCTGCAACTAATATTTTAGCTTTTATGAGAGATGAAACATTCCCCTTTGATCTGTGTATATACGTCAGAGCTCCCCAGACAGATCGGAGCCCCCCTGGTCTCCTGCAGCCAAAATGTCTGGAGTTCTTCTTTTATACCTCAGGAAGGTGGCAAAGTCTGATTATATATAGGTGACAAATCTTATTGGCACTTAGGTGTCACTTCCAGCCTGAGGAAGCTGCTCTGTCTTTTCAGATACTAATGGGTGGGCACATGTCTCTGAGTACCTATGACTGAATATATGACTGAATACATCTTTAATGACAAGGAATGAAACTAAATGTACGATTACATATTACTACAGATCACATCTCAGCTCCTCACATCTGTACATTTATGTCCCACCCTTCCTTACACTCACAGAAGGCAGTCAGAAGGTGATAATCCATTCTTAACTTCCTCCCAGCTCTCACTCCTAGATGGACGGATGGACGGATGGATGGATGGATGGATAGGGGTACTTTATGACCAGCTTGTTACTCTCAAGCCTTCGCTCATGATTCCTCAGTTTGAGAAATGTTTACAAAGAGAAGACCGCGCCCCTCTGATTAATAAACTATTAACTATATGACTGTGTAACGTGAAATATAATTACAATCCAGATTAATTAAATATAATTTGCTGTGAAATAATCTAAATAAAACAATGAATAGCGCAATAGTAAATATATAACCATAAAAAATATATATAAAACTCAAACAAATTTTGGAAATAAAAATAAAAAATTATAAAAAAGTGAAATAAAATAAAAAATGAAAGTGAATAAAAAATGTCCAAATATGAAGTGTTCACGTCGCTGTTTAAATCTCGGCTTCAGGTTTTAACTCCCTTATGTGCTCAGCGAATCCTAGCCGAATGTTAGCCGAATCCTAGCCGAATGTTAGCCGAATCCTAGCCGAATGTTAGCCGAATCCTAGCAGAATGTTAGCCGAATCCTAGCCAAATGTTAGCCGAATCCTAGCCGAATGTTAGCCGAATCCTAGCCGAATGTTAGCCGAATCCTAGGCAAGCCAAGCATATGATCCAATTACACGATGACTTCTATTCTGTGGTTGGATCCTTCAGAAGGACAAGGACTCTGGAAGTCCCTCTATATTCCTGGATACATCCCTGTAATAGTGCTGGTGTGAATAGAAGGATCTTCCCTCCGTATAGTGCAGGATTCCTCTCCTTCCCTCTACTTCTCTCCTCCGTATAGTGCAGGATTCCTCTCCTTCCCTCTACTTCTCTCCTCCGTATAGTGCAGGATTCCTCTCCTTCCCCCTACTTCTCTCCTCCGTATAGTGCAGGATTCCTCTCCTTCCCTCTACTTCTCTCCTCCGTATAGTGCAGGATTCCTCTCCTTCCCTCTACTTCTCTCCTCCGTATAGTGCAGGATTCCTCTCCTTCCCTCTACTTCTCTCCTCCGTATAGCAGTAAGAAGAGACAAGATATATATAGAGCCTCATCCTGTAATAGATGTATTATGTGCCCCTCCCCAGAGATGGACCCCATGATGGATCACATGATGGATCATATGTAACAATTACAAACCGCTGTGTGTAACCATCCTTCTCTGTGTGTCAGCCGCACACAGGCTTTACTCGCCTTTCTGAAGTCAGGTACGTGGTGACGTCAAAGCTCCTCCCCTACGCGTGTCGCCACAGGGTCACGTGGCTTCATCTGGGGGATATGATCCTCCTTAGTTTACCCCAAATTCACTCTCATGGATGGATGGATGGACGGACGGATGGATGGATGGATGGATGGATAGGGGTACTTTATGACCAGCTTGTTATTCTCAAGCCTTCATTCATGATTCCTCCTTAGTTTACCCCAAATTCACTTGGATGGATGGATAGATGGACGGATGGATGGATGGACGGATGGATGGATTGATGGAAGTATGTATGGATGGAAGGTTGGATGGATGGAAGATTGGACGGATGGATGGACAAATGAATGGACGGACGGATGAAAAATGCAAACTAAAAAATCCCCCAATAGCGTGATGCGGCTACAAAACGTTTCCTCCTCCAGCGACGCTCCCGATCCTCTCACATTATAACACGGAATAGAAAGCCTTCTTGTATAGAAATCACGACTCCACAAACCTGATTGGAACAATCAATTCTCAGCATTTGGTGAACGTGGATCCAAACGTTGTTGTCACAGAAGATGTGAGCACGCTGGAGGATGTATGATGTTTGAGTTACAGATCTATAACATTTTATTCACAATTTTTGGAACATTAGATTGTCCAATCAGATTGTGCCGTGTATGGTCCCCTCCCATCCCCCAGAGTCTCTATGAAGCCTGAACACAGGCCCCTCCCATTCTGTCATCATTCCATTACCATCCCCTGCACCGAAATGGGGGGCGTCCAGCAGGCGGTACTGCTTACCACAGGACATGTCTTTTCTTCCAGTGACACCACCAACATAGGACATTTCTTTCCTTCCAGTGAAACCACCAACACAGGACATTTCTTTCCTTCCAGTGACACCACCAACACAGGACATTTCTTTCCTTCCAGTGACACCACCAACACAGGACATTTCTATCCTTCTAGTGACACCACCAACACAGGACATTTCTTTCCTTCCAGTGACACCACCAACACAGGACATTCTTTCCTTCCAGTGACACCACCAACACAGGACATTTCTTTCTGCTGATTGTCTCTCTGTAGAAACCAATCATTCCCATCCAGGACTCTCTGGGTTTTCT
This sequence comes from Staurois parvus, assembly GCF_062004578.1. Taxonomy (NCBI): domain Eukaryota; kingdom Metazoa; phylum Chordata; class Amphibia; order Anura; family Ranidae; genus Staurois; species Staurois parvus. The sequence goes on from NW_028317835.1 coordinate 1,312,889, forward strand.
TTATGGAAGAAACAAATACAGAGAGAGGTGGGCTGAGAGAGAACTCCGCTTCTTTCAGTGTTTAGTCCCCGGTCACATGGGGTGTCACTCGGCATGCCATTTCCATGCTATGCTTCTTGTAGATCACAAGTCGCCCCCTACTGCCCACAATGACAGGTCATATCGGGGGGTGTGACTTGGTGGGAGTCGCAGCGATTTCTAAAGTCGTCCCTGCACTACTATTGGTGGGATTGGCATAGACATCGGTGTCACTCCTGAAATCGGCATTTCCCCCGACTTGGAAATCGTACAACTTCACTGTAAGCTGGATGTGACCGGGGGGTTAGAGGACAAAACCGGGAACTCCGCAAATGAGGCGTCCCACCATGATTAGTGACACCATCTTTCCTTCTTTCTCTTTCCCTCTCAATTCAATGAGCTTTATTGGCAGGAACAAATGACATTGTAGCATTGCCAAAGCAGTTTGTATGGGAAGAGGGGAAATATAAAGGGGGAGGGGTCCATGGGAAGGATTATGAAGTCCTCAGTGATTCATGTCCCTCTCAGTCTGTGGCATGGTGTCACATGTGGTGCAGCTATTTCCCCCATTGGCTCCTCTTCTCCCAGTAGAATTTGGAGTTTCCTCCTTTCTTCTATAGAAGTGAAGTCCGGGATGAGAGCGGAGAGTCTCTGGAAGTGAGTGTCCCTCACTGATGAGTACTTGGGGCCCCGTACTGTCCTCCTCCCTCTCTCCCCCAGGTCCCAGAGGATGGCGGCCCATTCACAAAGTGCAGTGCGATTGGCCCATGAGCAGGAGGAAACCGGCTGTGGGGAGTCATGAGACACGTGCAGTTCCTGGTGTGACTGGAGCCTGACCGGGAAAACGTTTATCTGGGGTGACGTTTGGGGACAATGTGATCAGTGACACCCACTTATGTCTGATCTCACTATTACTTTTCTATCCGAGTTTTCACTTCAATACGGGAAATAATGTGAAATCTGAGGGAAATGTGAGAGCCATATGAGGACTTTGGGCCGTTCTATTGTCTGTTCATATGTCTGTGTGTACATCACACCGAAAAGAGGGACATTTACAGGGCAAAGAGGGACAGAGAAATATGGTGTCACACAAGGGAGAGTGATGGGAGATATGATCAAATACAATCTCATTACCTCCTCTGCTCACACTTCCAGCAATGTCTCCTCTATAATTCCTCCCACATGGAGCTTCCTGTCTGTGCCTGATGTCACTTCCTGTCTGTGCCTGATGTCACTTCCTGTCTGTGCCTGACGTCACTTCCAGTGTGTGCCTGACATCACTTCCTGTCTGTGCCAGACCTCACTTCCTGTCTGTGCCTGAGGTCACTTCCTGTCTGTGCCTGACATCACTTCCTGTCTGTGCCGGACATCTCTTCCTGTCTGTGCCCGAGATCACTTCATGTCTGTGCCGACATCTCTTCCTGTCTGTGCCCAACATCATTTCCTGGCTGTGCCTGACCTCACTTCCTGGATGTGTCTGATCTCTCTTCCTGTCTGTACCTGACATCACTTCCCATCTGTGCCCGACATAAATTCCTGGCTGTGCCTGACATCACTTCCTGTGCCTGACATCACTTCCTGTCCGTACCTGACATCACTTCCCACCTCTGCCTGACATCACTCCCTGTCTGTGTTTGACATTACTTCCTGTCTGTGCTTACCTCACTTCCCGTCTGTGCCTGACATCACTTCCTGTCTGTACCTGACTTCACTTCCTGTCTCTGTATATGTGTGATCACCACCTTGAAGAACTGCAGCCTGAGAAATGTAAGAAAATTAAACCAAACTGCGTAGGATGACAGCAAGATTTATTACCTACTTCAGCTCCAGAACATTTTACCCCCTTCATGACCGTGGTATTTTTTGCTGTTCAGCACTGCACTACTTTAACTGGCAATTGTGCGTCATGCAGCACTACACACAAATTATATTGACATAAGAGCTTTCTTTAGTGGTATTTGATCACCACTGGGGGGGGGGGGGGTATTTTTTTAATTTTGAAAACAAATGATATCTTCTACTTTGTTACAAAACATATCCCATAAAATCAGATTTCTTCATACATGTAGTACAACGTGTATTCTGCTCCGTGTCTTTGGTAGAAGCATAGCTGAATCCGTGGATATTGATTGGTCTGTGTGAAGTTATGGCGTCTACAAACTATGGGATATAGAATGGAATTTATGCAGCTTTTACGTCGCTGTTACTTTCTGACTGCCGATCACATTTCTTGAGGCAGTAAAATGCCCGGACCTTACAAACATCCCCAAATGTCCCCTTTATGGGAAGGATACATCCCAAGGTATGTGCTGAGAGGCATGTTGTGTCCATGGAACATTTACAGTGTTTGCCATAAGTTATTGGAAAATGAAAAACAAAATCTATTTACACCAAGTTGTCATTTAATGAGCTATTTCTGGCACACGCCATGGGGAGATGTGGGATTACACCCCAAAACACATTCTGCTACTTCTCCCCAGTATGAGGACACCACAAGTGAGAGACTTTCTGGCAGCCTTGCCACATACAGGTCCCAAAATCCAATGACCACCTTAAGGAGGCTTAGGCAACCATCTTAGGGTGCCAGGATGGGGGGGTGGTAAAATATGAACCTGCAGACACTTGCTGGGGATTTGGATTTTTAACAATGCTGCAGACGTGTTATTTCCCCCCACACTGCCCACCGCTATACAGCCGGGAGTGTGAGGACTTTAGTAAATCTGAATGTCGGCTGTCATGTGGAAGTGATACAAGTGGCTGTGAAGTCGCCTATCAATCCCACACCCACCACTGAGATGTGCCCCTCCCCCTGACACCATGTGGGACAGCAGAGCCTGGTGCTGTCATGGTGGGTGTCACTGGGAAGGACAGAGGGAGCTCAGCGGACCTCCTATACACAGACCAGGACGTGACATGTACATTGGGGTGCCTACATAGGAACACAGTGATCCCCACACACGTTACATATCAGCGCACACGCCGGAGGGAGAGCAATGATTGGAGCACCAGTGCTCCTGTGTAACTCTATACTGATGACCTGGAGGGGCTATTAAAGCGTTCCAAGTGCACACAGTTTTACGGCTTGACATGTTGGGAATCCCATTTCCTCGGCACAACCTCATCTTTTATATTTCACCAGAAAATAGGTCATGAATTGCATTTATGTGCTCAGAAATAAACGTTACTATATTGTTCCTGAAATGTTGCCTTTCATAAACTGTTGTGCTAATATCATGTAACATAGAAAATGACAACTCCCAACATTGGATTATATAGGGTGTCTGCTATCAAAGAATACATCAGATTTGGGGTTTAGTGATCTTCAGGAATAAAATGATTTTTAAAAGGTGTAAACAAAGAACAAAAAATGTCCCCAGGACTCCATGGACCCCTTCATTCCACGCCGTCTCCAGGAACCGGGAAACCACAGAGAAGCCAAGTGTCCCCCGACTTCCTCTCCAGGCTGGGATGTCACTCTGGTCGGGCGCCACCTACAGGGGAAGAAGCAGACTGCACCGGCCTACATCTGCTCTATGCTTTGTCTGATCAGGATGGCGGCCATTTCTCCCTGAACACAGAGCGCCCTAAACACGAGGTAAACGTGGTGCAGCACTGAGCCCCGTCCAGCTGTAGTGTAGACTTTGACAGGCTGCAGGCAGCGGGGCTGGACGCTGTACCTGTGCCTACCAGGTGTATTATAATGCCAGCATTGCACCCACAGGGGCCGGACCCCCCATGTACAAGGGGCCCTAGAGATACCATCAGCTTGTGTCCCATTCCACCAGACTCCCAGAACTGGAAGAGGACATTTTTGGGGGGATGTGTTGTAGAAGAACCCAGACCACGGTATTGTGCGGTGAAAATATCATCCAACTTTATTCATCATATATATGTGACACTTTAACAACAGAAAGAAAGAGATAGATTGTTTACATTTCAAGGATCTATTTATACCATTTATATCATCTATGCTAAGAAACTGATTAACAGATGACACACCCCTCATTAATACCAGCCCCGCCCACTTATGTAACCATCAATCACACTACACATTGTACATATCTCTGCACACACCAGAGGGAGAGGAATAACTCTAGGGCCATCATTCATGGTTCACTATATAAACTGATGACCTGTAAAGGCTTTTAAAGCGTCACCTATGGACAATTTTGGTACTGAAGTTTGTCACCATTTCACAAGCACATGCCAATTTTAAAGCTTGACATGTTTGGTATCTATATACTTGATGCCAACCTCATCTTTCATTTTTCATCAAATTGGGTCATATATTGTGTTTTTCTGCACTGGAATTATTGTTAGTGTTTTTTACTGAAAATATGCATTTCATAGACAGCTGTGATAAAAAATTGTAACCATTACCATTTTATTCTCCAGGGTCTCTGCTTTCAGAAAATAAAAGGGGGCTTTAAATAATCTTCTGTTCTAACAATGTGAATGTAATCATGTGCATAAACAAGCAAAATCAACTGGCAGCGAAAGACACAACAGCAGCAATGTATACAATTATTATCAAATCTATAGTAGCAACTAATGGCCTAAGAAGCAAAGCCACCATATTACTCAACAACGTTCCAGCTAAACCCATCCAAGAAAATGGATCCCACTTCCCCCCACCCAGGTGACTGTTGGAACTCCTTTACCTTGTGTAGATATCTCCTTCTGAGATCCTCATGATCTAATATAAATGTACAACACTCTCTGACACCAGTTTTTAGACTCCGCCTTGATCTTCTGAGAGATAGTCAGCCGCCATGCAGTTCTGTGACACCACCTTAGGTGATGGAGCCACTTCTGCTGTCAGCTCTGCTATACCATCAATGGTGTCATTGGTTATCTGATCCATGACTCCAGTACACCGGTTCATCTTACTTATCTTAGATTACTTAGATTCCCCATCCCGTCTATGAAGGGCTCACTGCATAAAACATCTCCACTCCAGAGAAAATGTTTCTTCTCACTGGAAGGCCAGGGGAGTATTGGGAGAAATTGAGGCTTTCCATTACAGATATGGGGGAGGGGCAACATCACCTAAAGTACAGCTATGGGTGGAATTGAAGGGAAGACATTTTAGGGTGCTCCTTCCACACATGAAGCAATGTATATGGAAGGACTAGGAATCCATAGGACCAATGGGGATTAAACATTCTGCAATACATTGAGACACCATGAAATGTTACTGGCCTGTGATTGGCTCTCCTATTGTTAGTGAAGTGAGACTCCCCTTGTTGGTGTCATTAATGGAAAGAGACCATGTGAAATGTTTCCCCCAAATCCAAAAAGGTGACCCCCTCAGGTAGGTACCCATCCTACTATTCCTGATATGAGTTTGTAGTCCCTGCTACTACAGGAAACATGCGGGCGATCATTTACACCTTTTACAGCAGGACAGTAAATATCAGAACACAATTCAAACATCAGACCAACAGCAGGAAGTCTGCTAACTGAATGTGTAATGCAATCTGTCATTAGCATTCCCAGAGTTCCCTCTGCAACATAGTTGTATCAGCTGTTGGTCCTGTCTGTACATCTGTTATTTTCCCACCTTCTGTAACAGGGTGACAACCCTGATCATTCTGCAGGAACATTACACAGCAGCGTTGTCACCCTGTACAGGGAAGTCTTAGATAGATTATAAGTAAGACACACAACAAGTAAAACCCAACTTCAGCTAACGCTTCTACAGCAGTTACAGCAACAGGTTCTCTATAAGGTCCAACCCCCCATATGAATGACAACTGACAGTTGTGAGCACCCCCAGCAGTGTTATAGGATTTGCCCCAACCCCTCCAACTGCCATTTTTCCCAAAAGACTTGGCCTTCTACAGGAAGTAGACAAAAAAAAAATTACTGGGAGGGACAACAAAAAAATAAAACAATAGGAGACTCGGAAAAACAAAACCTGCTCTGCTAATGACAGATTTCATTATTAATGTCATTACTGATTTTGCCCATAGTTACACTTTGGTGCCAACGTTGTAATATTTCCAGGGAGAAGAAGTTTTCTTTACAAACTTTCCACCAAAAAGAGATGTGTGCACTCAGAGTGATTATTGTGAACCCCAATCAGAGGAATGTCAGTCCCCCGGAAGAAGTGGTAGGAATATGACCGCACACTCAGCACTTTGTAAGTTCAGATCTCTGGCAGTTGTATTGTGTGATTAGTCTATGGAGAGGAGTAATAGCTGGAAAGAGAAAACATGGAACAAGGATTTCTGATCTTCACCTGATGGAATCCCATTTGGCAGAACCACATGGAACACAAGTGGCCAGCTGGGCTTACGTTTTACTGCTGAATACATCCCCTAAATCAGCAGTAACTCAGTATTGGAAGGCCTGCATCAGCTTGGGATGTTGTTTTCTCACTGAACAGAGACTTCTTTCTAGCTGGTGTCACAGACACAGACCTGCCTGAAAGGTTGTCACCCATGAGATGATATCCTACAACCTCACAAACACCCCCTTTCCTCTCTATGATCACAATCTCATCACCTTCACAGTCTCCTCATCTTCAAACACTTATCCCTCCAATCAGCAATCACCTGCAGAAACCTTCACAACTTGAACCCTTCTCCCTTCCACTCTGCAACTGACCAACTCTATGACAGAATCTCTCCCCTGTCCTGCCCTGACCTGGCCACTGCTGTCTACAACAGTTCACTTTCATCCACATTAGACTCACTTGCTCCTCTAACATGAAGCATCAGGCCCCGCCCATTACAACCTTGGCAGACTGACAACACCAGAGATCTTAACCGTTTCAATACCGTGCAATTTTACACCTTCCCCCCCAGGCCATTTTTCAGGTTTCAGCGCTCTCACACTTTGAATGACAATTGCGCGGTCATACAACATTGTACACAAACTAAAATTTTATCATTTTCTTCACACAACTAGAGCTTTCTTTTGGTGGTATTTAATCACCGCTGGTGTTTTTATTTTTTGCTAAATTAACAAAAAAAGACCAAAATTTTTGAAAAAACCACGTTTTTTTTTGTTTCTGTTAAAAAAGTTTACAAATAAGTAATTGTTCTTCATAAATTTAGGCCGAGATGTATTCTGCTACATGTCTTTGGTGAAAATAACCCAAATTAGGATGTATTTTTTAGTTTGTAGGAAAGTTATAGAGTTCACAAACTATGGTATAGATCTGAATATTGATCCATCCTGATACTGACAGCCAATCTAATTTCTTGAGGTCCAAGAATGTCAGAATAGTACAGATATCCCCAAATGACCCCTTTTTGCAGAGTAGACAGTCCGACGTACTTCATAAGAGGCATGGCGAGTTTTTTGAAGTTGTATTTTTTTGTCATAATTTTTCGGAAAATGAAAAAATTAAAAAAATTATTTTCACTATTTTTTTTTTTTACATACTGTCACCAGTGCAGTACAGCGTCATCATATAACTGGCATGGCGGTGAACAGGGACACTGACATTTTTTTTAATTTTTTTATTATATTTAATTTTTTATTACATTTTTTTTTTATTTTTTTAAAGATTTTTTTTCATATTTTACTATGACCAAAGTAGTACAATGTTACCATAGTAACATTGTACTACTTTGGGGAAGTGATCAGTATTTTTTTTTTTTACACAATTTGCTTATAGCAAAGAATTACTTTGCTATAAGCAAGCATTTACCTCAATGAAATCGATTCATTCAGCTTTTTTTTTGTGCTTAGCTGTGATTTGGTCACAGCTAATCACATGACATGTGCATGTGCATGTGATTAGCTGTGACAATTCACAGCTAGGCACTAGTATACAATGGATGGCATCATGAATGAAGCCATCCATTGTATACAACTGTCATGTGACCTGCTGTGATTGGTCACAGCAGGTCACATGGTACCAGCAACGGGAGCCGGTACTCGGATCTGTCATCGGCCGTGTCCGAGGTGCACGGCCGGTGACAGATCGCACTGCTGCGCCACTCTGCATTAGCGCAAATGGCGTGCACCCGGAATGCAGAGACTGTTTTCAAGCCGCCAAACGGCCATTGGCCGGGCGGCTAATGGTTAAACTACATAGACGTGCGCTGGAGCGAATGTGGCGTAAAACCAAATCTCACCAAGCATTCACCCGATATAAATCTGCTTTCTTCACATACAATTCCTCCCTCCATGCTGCCAGACAAGCCTACTTTGTCACTCTCATCAATACCTTGTCATCCAGTCCTCGTCGTCTCTTCTCTACTTCTAACTCTCAACTTTCTCCACCTCCACCCAGTACCTCACTCACTGCTCACGAGATTGCAAATCATTTCAAAAACAAGATTGATGCAATTTGTAGGGGCAACTCCACTGCACAGACATCCATCCCACTCAGCATACCTTATACTAAACCTCCCTCAACACTTTCCTCTTCTGACCTTCCTACTACCAAAGAGCTCACTAAGGTTTTCTCAGAAGCCCGTCTCACTACCTGCCCCCTGGATCCTGTCCCCTCACAACTACTACGGTCACCCTCTTCTTCCATCCTATGCTTCCTCACTCACATCTTCAATCTTTCCCTCTTTACTGGTCCCTTCCCCTCCTCTCTAAAGCATGCGCACATCACTCCCATGCGTAAAAAGCCCTCCCTGGACCCCACCAACCTGAACAACTTAAGACCCATCTCCCTGCTGCCATTTACCTCTAAACACCTAGAACTCTTAGTCTACAATCGCCTGAGCTCCCACCTCACCGACAACAACCTTCTTGACCCTTTACAGTCTGGCTTTCCCTCACTACACTCCACTGACACTGCCCTACTAAAACTTACTAATGATCTACTAACTGCTAAAACCAATGGCCACTACTCCATACTCATCCCAACCAATGGTCACTACTCCGTACTCATCCCAACCAATGGTCACTACTCCGTACTCATCCCAACCAATGGCCACTACTCCGTACTCATCCCAACCAATGGCCACTACTCCATACTCATCCCAACCAATGGTCACTACTCCATACTCATCCCAACCAATGGCCACTATTCCGTACTCATCCCAACCAATGGCCACTACTCCATACTCATCCCAACCAATGGTCACTACTCCGTACTCATCCCAACCAATGGCCACTACTCCATACTCATCCCAACCAATGGCCACTATTCCGTACTCATCCCAACCAATGGCCACTACTCCATACTCATCCCAACCAATGGCCACTATTCCGTACTCATCCCAATCAATGGCCACTACTCCATACTCATCCCAACCAATGGTCACTACTCCATACTCATCCCAACCAATGGTCACTACTCCGTACTCATCCCAACCAATGGCCACTACTCTGTACTCATCCCAACCAATGGCCACTACTTAGTACTCTTACTACTTGACCTCTCTGCAGCTTTTGATACAGTTGACCATCCCCTCCTTCTCAAAAAACTCAACTCTTTTGGCCTCCAAATCTCTGCTCTCTCCTGGTTCTCCTCCTATCTATCGCAGCGCTCCATCAGCGTTACCTATAACTCTGCCTCCTCCTCTTCACTCCCTCTTTCTGTAGGGGTCCCTCAAGGTTCCGTCCTTGGACCCCTACTCTTCTCCATCTACACCTCCTCCCTTTGTCACTTGATAAACTCCCATGGCTTTAAGTACCACCTCTATGCTAATGACACACAAATCTATCTTTCTATCCTTCACCTCACCCCTTCAGTCTCCTCCTCACCTCACCCCTTCAGTCTCCTCCTCACCTCGCCCCTTCAGTCTCCTCTCGCATTACTACCCTACTAAGCGACATATCGGCATGAATGTCACTCCACTTCCTCAAACTCAATCTTTCCAAAACTGAGCTCTTAGTATTCCCTCCAGCCTGTGCCCTCTTCCCTGACTTCTCCATCAAGATCAATAACACAATCATCAGTCCCTCCCCTCATGCCAGGGTACTAGGTGTAATCCTAGACTCCCATCTGTCCTTTCAGTCCCAAATACAATCACTGTCCAAATCTTGTAGACTTCACCTCCGCAACAGCTCCAAGATATGGCCGTTCTTAACCTCGGAAACCACTAAGCAACTTATTCACTCCCTTGTTATATCTCGCCTTGACTATTGTAACTCCCTCCTCATTGGCCGACCACATCGCAGGCTATTCCCTCTTCAGTCTATCATGAATGCTGCTGCCAGACTCATCCACCTTACTAACCATTCTGTATTAGCCACCCCTCTCTGCCAATCCCTCCACTGGCCTCCATTCAGTGTCCTCCACCCCCCTCTGCCAATCCATCCACTGGCCTCCATTCAGTGTCCTCCACCCCCCTCTGCCAATCCCTCCACTGGCTTCCCATTGCCCAACGGATAAAATTCAAAACATTAACAATAACATATAAAGTTATTTATAACTCTGATCCAAATTACATCACCGATCTTGTCTCCAAATATCACCCAAACCGTACTCTCCGCTCCTCTCACAACCTCCTGCTCTCTAGCTCCCTTGTCTCCTCCTCCCATGCTCATCTCCAGGACTTCTCCAGAGCTTCCCCCATCCTCCGGAATGCTCTACCCCAATTTATCAGACTATCGCCTACTCTGCTCACTTTTAGGCGATCTATGAAAACCTCTCTCTTCAGGGAAGCCTATCCTGCCCTCAGCTAATAATGGAATCTTCTACTCTTCCAACCAGTCCATCCTCCACAGTTACTACCTTTTGTACCACTAGCCCCTTCCTCCTAGATTGTAAGCTCCGAGGAGCAGAGCCCTCCTATCCCTCTTGTATTTAACATTATTGTTGCTGTATTGTCTCCCGTTGTATTGTAAAGTGCTGAGCAAACTGTTGGCACTATAAATCCTGTATAATAATAATAATGAGAGAAGATGAAATGTGGAAAGAAGGCATTGATAATGGGAGAGGAGATGGAACATGTAATGGGAGGATTGGACAAGGTGGGCTTAGCTGGAGACCTCAAGCCTGGCTGATGATGTATCAATAGTCAGAAGAACCTGGAATGGACTCTCCCACTGAGGCTTAAGAGACTTGGTAAGATAATAGATCCCATCCTAGTCTCTGGTACTGAGGCAGTGTTGGTCATGTATTACCTCAGGATCCAGAAATGAAGAAAATGCTTGGAAACACAACTCAGTTGGTGAATCATGAAAATGCATTGCATGTTCATTCAAAGCTCCATAAAAAAAGATAAAGATGAGAATCATGAGGGAAGCTGTTCAGTTATTGATGCTTATCTTAAAAAAATTGTCAAAAGATAAAATATTTAGACCGGCATTAACTGTAAGAGTTTTGTCACATTGATAGCATTAAAATGGCTTCTCTCCAGTGTGAATCCTCTGGTGTATGATAAGATCTGACTTCTGTGTAAAAGCTTTATCACATTCAGAACACTGATATGACTTCTCTCCAGTGTGACTCCTCTGGTGTGTGATAAGATTTGACTTCTGTGTAAAAGCTTTATCACATTCAGAACACTGATATGACTTCTCTCCAGTGTGAATCCTCTGGTGTGTGTTAAGATGTGACTTTACTGTAAAAGCTTTATCACATTCAGGACACTGATATGGCTTCTCTCCAGTGTGAACAATCTGGTGTGTGATAAGATATGACTTCACTGTAAAAGTTTTATCACATTCAGAACACTGATATGGCTTCTCTCCAGTGTGAATCCTCTGGTGTCTGATAAGATGTGACTTCTGTGTAAAAGCTTTATCACATTCAGAACACTGATATGGCGTCTCTCCAGTGTGAACAATCTGGTGTGTGATAAGATGTGACTTCTGTGTAAAAGTTTTATCACATTCAGAACACTGATATGACTTCTCTCCAGTGTGAATCCTCTGGTGTCTGATAAGACTTGACTTCCTTGTAAAAGCTTTATCACATTCAGAACACTGATATTGCTTCTCTCCAGTGTGAATCCTCTGGTGTGTGAGAAGATGTGGCTTCTGTGTAAAAGCTTTATCACATTCAGAACACTGATATGACTTCTCTCCAGTGTGAATCCTCTGGTGTCTGATAAGACTTGACTTCTGAGTAAAAGCTTTATCACATTCAGAACACTGATATGACTTCTCTCCAGTGTGAATCCTCTGGTGTGTGTTAAGATCTGACTTCTGAGTAAAAGCTTTATCACATTCAGAACACTGATATGGCTTCTCTCCAGTGTGAACCCTCTGGTGTGTGATAAGTTCTGACTTCACTGTAAAAGCTTTATCACATTCAGAACACTGATATGGCTTCTCTCCAGTGTGACTCCTCTGGTGTACGATAAGATATGACTTCTGAGTAAAAGCTTTATCACATTCAGAACACTGATATGACTTCTCTCCAGTGTGAATCCTCTGGTGTGTGATAAGATATGACTTCTGAGTAAAAGCTTTATCACATTCAGAACACTGATATGACTTCTCTCCAGTGTGAATCCTCTGGTGTGGGATAAGATTTGACTTCTGTGTAAAAGCTTTATCACATTGAGAACACTGATATGACTTCTCTCCAGTGTGAACTCTTTGGTGTACTATAAGGTCTCTCTCGTTTGTAAAAGTTTTGTCACATTCAGAACAATGATATGACTTCCCTCCATTGTGAACCTTCTGATGTGTGATATATTTTCTCTCCATTGTAAAATCTCCAAACAAGAAGTAGTATGAAATGACTCCACTTAGGTATACTTGGGTTGGACTTTAGTGTAAAGTAATTGTCACTTCCAGAACACTGAAATTACTTTTCTCCTGTTGTCCTCTGAGGCTGGATCAATGTGGAAGAGGATCCAAACCATGACTTTTAGAACACAGATATGACTTGTATCCCGTGTGAATCCTCCAGTGAACTGCAATAAAGACTTTCAGTCAATTAAGACACCCATATGTCTTGTTTTCCATGTGACTCAGCTGTATTCATGAAGACCAACATGACCGAAAACTTGGTTCATCAATCCACCTGTACAAAAAAAAAATTAAAATTCTATATAAAGGGCTACATAAAGTTGCTTTCTATTTTTAATGTTCATTACTAAATATATCTTTTGAATAGAAAGAATATGTACAGCATTATCTACAGTATTTTTTAATCAAATAGATTTTATTAACTACCTGCCGACCGCAGATAGCCGAATGACGGCTGCACTGCGGCCGGCCAGTTCTGGGTGGACGTCATATGACGTCCTCCCAGAACGCGCTCTCCTGCGCGCCCCAGGGGGGGCGCACCCGGCGATCTCCGGGATCGCTGTGTCCTACGGACACAGCTGATCACGTGATGTGGTAAAAGGCCAATCACAGCGGCCTTTTACCACGTGATCAGCGGTGTCCAATGACACGCTGATCAGAGGGAAATGCAAGTGCCGGTTCTCGGCTGCACTTTCCTCACGCTGTCAGATCGTGAGGAAAGTACTGCCGAGAACCGGCAGTTGTCAGAGCGGGGATCGGCACCGATCTTCAGGGCACTGATGATCAGTGCCCTGATGATCGGTGCCCAGCAGTGCCACCCGCAAGGTCCGCCCACCTGTGCCCAGCAGTGCGCCCACTAGCTCCGCCCACTTGTGCCCAGCAGATCACCCACCTGTGCCCAGCAGTGCACCCACCTGTGCCCAGCAGTGCACCCACCTGTGCCACTCTGCAGTGTCACACACCTGTGCCCAGAAGTGCCACCTACCTGTGCCCAGCAGTGTCACCCACCTGTGCCCACCCACCTGTGCCCACCAGTGCCACCCACCTGTGCCCACCCACCAGTGCTGCCCACCAGTGCCACCCACCAGTGCAGCCCAGCAGTGCTGCCAGTCAGTGCCACCAGTCAGTGCCCAGGGGTTGTGCCAGTCAGTGCTGCCAGTCAGTGCCCAGCAGTGATGCCAGTCAGTGCCGTCTATCAGTACCCATCATCAGTGTCACCTATCAGTGCCGCCTATCAGTGCTGCATATTAGTGCCGCCTATCCGTGACACCTCATTAGTGCTGTCTATCAGTGCCACCTATCCGTGCCACCTCATTAGTACTGCCTATCAGTGCCCTTTAGTGCTGCCTATCAGTGCCCATCAGTGCCGCCTATCAGTGCCCATCAGTGCTGCCTTATCAACGTACATCAGTAAAGGAGAAAAAATACCTGTTTGAAAAATTTTATAATAGAAACAAAAAAACTTTTTTTTTTTTCAAATTTTTTGCATTTTTTTATTTATAGCGCAAAAAGTAAAGTGCCCAGTGGCGATTAAATAGCACCAAAAGAAAGCTCTATTTGTGAGAAAAAAATGATCAAAATTTCATATGGGTACAATGTTGCATGACCGCGCAATTGTCATTTAAAGTGCGACAACTCTGAAAGCTGAAAATTGGCCTGGGCAGGAAGGGGGTATAAGTGCCCGGTAGGCAAGTGGTTAAGAAAGTTTCTAAGTGCGCACAGTATTCCCAACATTCAGCCCAGACAATGGAGTCATACATTCTCACGTATAGGCAGTTGTGGCACTGTTACAGATCATACAGAACAATAACTTGCTTTGTCTATGGTGTCACTTTTACCTTTTATAAACAAATGAACAGAGAAAAGAAGAAACAGCCTAGAACAATTCAGCTGTACACGGCAAGTAACTCCCCCCCCCATACATAGATAGCTGACACCGATCAATGAGGCCCGTGTCTACAGGATCATACCCCAAGTATGGGTCTCCAATGTAGTCACCATTCAGTAGGATACAACTGGGCGTTCTCCTTCTATGGAGCTAAAAAAGCTAAAATTTTAAAAACCTATGATGTTAATGTGGAGATCACCTGCTCAATCCACTGGTGTCTGCTGGGAGTTTGAGATGATAGCCAAGATCGGGATATTTTTTATGGTCAAGCAGCCTCACTATTGCTATATGACTTGTAATAGGAGGAGGTGTAAATAATTCCTCCTCTATTGAAACCAAGAGGCACACCCGAGGAATATTGAATACCAACATTACAAAACTGGTCATATTGTTCCACTTTTTGAAAAATTTTGGACATCTCCAAAACATGTATCAAATCCCCGACAACACCGCTACAATTGGGGTCATAAGGGGAAATCCCTCCTTCCTAGCTGAACAATTGAGCTGGAGTCCTGAATGATCTATGCAAAAGAAATGACTGAGTTTCTGTGAAGAGGACAGAGAGATGAGAGGTATGGAGGTCACAATCACCTCCCACCACTCTCTCTTATTTTCTCTGTTTTCCATTTCTTTCTATAAGTCTTCGGTAAGAGTCAAAAGACTGGAATAAATATATGAGAGATCATGCCTTTCCCACTGGTGCCATCTGAAGCCCATTAACAAGTGTGAGAGTGATGTGAAATCTGTATCTGATGGAAGTAGCAACCGATGGATGGGATCTAATGTGTCTACTAAGTCCCACCTGGTAAGATGTTGAAGTTGGGCAGCTATAAAATAAAGTCTAACATTTGGTATTGCTAGGCCTCCTTGGTCTTCACCATACTGTAGAGTAGTGAGTTTGATTCTAGCTGACGGCTTCTTCTAAATGAGTTCCCCAAACTGGGAGTCTATACTGGAGAACCACTTACGAGGTGTCCACATGGGAGAATTGTGGAGTATATAGAGGAATTGTGGGGTCCATATCTTCTCTTGTTCATAGATTTTATTGGAAAGAGATAATAGTTTTACAAGGAGCTGATAACAATGTGATTGCAGGACTCACCAACAGTAAGTCAGAAGGGGTACAACCCTTAGAGGTAACGTACAGGTTGTAATTTGTACACTACAAATAATATCTTCATACATTAAAGTGGAGTTCCAGTGAAAATAAAAAATAATAAAAGTCAGCAGCTGCAAAAACTGTAGCTGCTAACTTTTAAAAGATGGGCACTTACCTGTCCCTCGATCTCGTGGTGTCCTCCCCGCAGCCCGTTTCACCGGCCGCCCTGTGTTTCCAGTGCCGGCATCTTCAGTGTGGGCACCCAGCTGTGACAGCTTGCGGCTTCACATCCGGGTGCCCACTGAGCATGTGCGAGTATCTCTGTGCTTTGTGAATGGTCCTGTAATCTTCTAGGACCTTTCATGTGTCCCAGAAGACTACAGGGTGGGAGGGGGGAGGACAACTTCTACTTCTGATCACCTAGGTGATTGCAGTAGAAGTGGGAGCGGGTACCTGTCAATTTCGGTTATCCTCCCAAAAGGTGCCAGTGGGGTCCTTAACCACTTGCCTACCAGGCACTTATACCCCCTTCCTTACCGGGCCAATTTTCAGCTTTCAGCGTTGCCACACTCTAAATGACAATTGCGCGGTCATGCAACATTGTATTCATTTTTATCTTTTTTTTTACACAAATAGAGCTTTCTTTTGGTGGTATTTGCTCCCCGCTGGGTGTTTTATTTTTTGCGCTATAAAATAAAAAAAGAGCAAAAAATTAAAAAAAAAAGGTTTCTTTGTTTCTATTAAAATATTTAGCAAACAGGTCATTTTTCTCCTTCACTGATGTGCGTTGATGAGGCTGCACTGATAGGCTGCACGGATAGGCAGCACTGATGGGCACTGATAGGCGGCACTGATAGGTGGCACTGATGATGGGTACTGATAGTTATCACTGATTGGCAGCACTGCTGGGCACTGACGGGCGGCACTGGTGGGCGGCACAGGTGGGCAAAGGTGGGTGGCACTGCTGGGCAAAGGTGGGTGGCACTGCTGGGCACTTGTGGGTGGAACTGGTGGGTGGCGCTGCTGGGCACCGATCCTCAGGGCACTGATCATAAGTGCCCTGATGATCCCTCCTCTGACAACTGCTGGCAGTACCTTCCTCTTGCTCTGACAGCGTGAGGAAAGTGCAGCTGAGCACCAGCAACTGCAATTCCCGATGACCAGCGTGTCATAGGACACAGTGATCATGGAGATCGCCAGGTTCATGCCCCCGGGGGCATGCAGGAGAGAGCATTCTGGGAACATATGGGATCCAGGTTTGGAAGGGGGAGGAGCACCCGGTAATCTACCTGAGCAGAAAGCTTAAGTCTCACAAGGAAAATTACATCACGATTGAGAAGAAGTGTTTAGCAGTAAAGTGGGCTCTAGATTCCCTGTGGTACTATCTGCTAGGCAGACATTTTGACCTAGTCACGGATCACGCTCCCTTGAAATGGATGGCTCAAAATAAAGAGACCAATAGAAGGGTAAATAGGTGGTTCCTGGCCCTACAAGAATTTAACTTCACGGTAAAGCATCGCCCTGGAATTCAGATGGGAAATGTGGATGCTTTAGCCCGGGTTCATGCCTGCCTGGCTACTGGTGTTACAACCCCAAGGTTGAAACAAGAGGGGGGGTATGTGACAGTAGGCAGGTGAAATCACCTGGTTGCGTCCTGGACGGACGATACATCTGTCCAAGGTTTAGACTATATGGGGATTTGTTCCACTAGGGGGGAAGTGCTGAGTCCTTCAGCACTGAGGTAATGAGCCCAGCTGAAGATAGTGCGCTCATTAAGGCCTTTATAAAACTTCCCAGCCTGCTTAGTGAGTTGCTCCAACCTGGAACCAGATCTGTGCCTGAACTGACTGGGGACAACATCCTATCTGTGTGCAGTGAGACAAAAGCCTGTGTGGCTAAGCCTCCAACTAACAGGGGCTAGGTATAGCATCAGGCTATACCTGGTGGGTAGCTAGGGAAGCTATGTTGTACAGTAAGTATCCAAGTTGGCCAGGATTTGATGTTTCTTATTTTTTTTACGTTTTTCTGTAAATATTGTAAATAAACTGCACCTTTTTGTTTTTTTCACCTCCACTGTTGTGCTGTGCCTGTGTTGTGCACCCATCCAGGGGGTCACACACACCCACTGCCGAGCGAACCCCGTTACAGTGTTCAAACCTGGTCATGTCTATGAGGGAGGGGGTTGGTGTGTAAGTGGGAGGAACAAAAGTGATTGATCTGAAGATATCTAAAAAGTTCAGGTCTAGATATTTTGTGGGACTCACATAGGGTTTGGAAGGGTATAAAGGAGTCTGGTGCTGTGAAATTGTAAGTTTGAACTAGACTAGCTCTAGGACAAGCATGAAAAGAAGATGGAGGCATCCATGCCGGATAAAAGCCTGGATTGAGGAGGTATGCCATGAGTGGGTTATGGGGTGACTGTAAGGTGTATCAGAACTTTAGGTTGTCCCAGATAGATGGGTAGTGTGACGGAGCGTAGGCAGGACAGAACACACAGAGTAGATGGCAAACGCACAAAGCTTTATTGAGACAAACAGACGGCAGTCATCGAATAGGGGAGTTCGCAGGGAGGGTGAATACGCCAGCCCAGGATGACACGGAAGGACCAAAACACTTAAAGTCCAGCACCGAGAGCCAAGGGAGAGTCTCTGTAGCAAGTAAAGTCTCCCCCAGCTCTGGGAGAAGGGGGGTCCTAGGCAGCCTTGGGTCTCTGCCAAGCCTGGCCACAAAAGGTCCCGGCCACAGCTCTCGGGCTCCTTCCGTCAGCTACCCAGCGGTGAATACCTCGGGAGCTCTGCATCAGCTTCTTAAAACTGGTCGGACCCCCTAGTCACCTAGGCAACCGTGGGGGGCAGAGCTAGGGTGGCTCAAGCTTGCCTTAGGAATTCCTTTTATATTTGCAGGAGGGGGGAGGGGCATGGATGAGAGATGGCAGAGAGAGAGCAGGGACAGAGAAGGGGCTGGGGAGGGCAGCTGTGACAGGTAGTGTTGAGTAATTAAGTTTTGGAGTGAGCGATGCTCTCTGGAGTGTAGCCATAGTAAATTGGCAACTGATAAGGGGTCACAATCTACTGACTCTATAGCGACCCATGGGGGGGGGTCACTTTTACTGCATGATATTTAGGGAGTTGAGCAAGATGTGCAGCTTGGAAATATTTTGCAAAGTTCAGAAGCCCCAGACCACTCTAAGTTTCGGTGAGGTACGGATGGACCTGGGCAGATGCAGTTTACAGTGCCCCATACATAAGTGGTGCCGCGACACTAATATGCAGAGGAAACAAAAAGGTATATATATGGGTAGGACCCAATAAAGGTATAATATTTTGGGCAGAATTGTCATTTTTTACAATCATGATACAACCCATCCATGAGAGGGGTAGTCTGGACCAGGATGTCATAAGATTGGTAAGGTGTGTTAACATAGGAGGGTAGTTAGCAGAATATAGAATATTGAGTTCTGCCATCAGCTTGGGTCCTAAATCAGGAATATATTGACTGGACCAAGAGAAGGGTGGAGGACGTTGTAGATGTGACACAGTTAAGGAGGGTAGAGAGATACTAAAAGTTGTAGACTTTTTGGGATTCACAACCAGGTCCAAAATCACTGCAAATTGGTCCAGGCATTGGAGAAGGTTGGGTGCTGAGATCAAAGGAGAAGATATGAAGAGGAGATTGTCATCAGAGAAAAAGCATAACTTATGATGATGACCGCCAAGTTCTAATCCTTTAATATTTGTGTTAGTTCTTATCAGCTGTGCTAAAGGTTCATTCACTAGAAAAGGAGGGGGGGAGGGGCAGCCTTGCCTCATTCCCCTTTGTATGGAAAAAAAGTCTGACTTGTAACCCACGTACCTCAAGTAAGCCCTTGGGGAGGTGTAAAGGGGTGATATCCATTGGAGTCAAAGGCTTTTTTTATGTCTAAGGAAAGGAAACAGCCGGGTATGCGGCGTATGTAAGCTGCATGTTCTAGCAAAATCACTCTGTGGTCTCGGCTTGGCAGAGGGGGGTTAAAACCCATCTGATCCTTGTGTATCAAGGTGCCTATGATGGAGTTCAGCCATGCAGATAGGATTTTTCTAGGATTTTAACATCCAAGTTAAGAAGGGAGATTGGTGTGTAATGAAGCCATGTGGTGTGATCTGATTGGGGTTCAGGTAGCATAGAAATGACTGCTGTTAGGGAGTCTGAGCAGAAAGAATAACCTTTGAGTAAGGCATTAAATGCATTAACCAATAAAGGTGGAAGGAGGTTAGTAAATATTTGGAATATAGGGCTGTAAGCTGTCTGGGCCAGGCCACTTATTAGACTTTAGGGACTTGATGGAGTTCGGGACCTCAAGTTCTGTAATAGGTGTTTCCAGGGAAGAACATTGAGAAGCTGAGAGTGTTGGTAGAGATAGGCTTGAGAAAAGTTCAGTGGCCTGCGATTCATCATAGGAGCCGGTCTCAGAGTATAATTCTGCTAGATGTTTGTGGAAGACCTGTAATATTTTATTAGGATGGCTGGTGTGTGAAGTTTTTGTAATCTTTAGATGGACAACACTGTGTGTGTGGTCTGAGGTTCACAGTCCCAGGGCTAGAAAAGTGTCAGGTTTGTTTGCGTTCATATAATGTTTATGCCTGGATTGGTGTAGAACTTTATCATCTGATTCTGTCAAGAAAACATCTATTTCTAGCCTGGTCTTGTCCAGGACAATCTATGAGAAGGTGAGGGGTCTGATTGGAAGGCTTTGTTGGCCTGATGAAATGAGGTGTCTAAGCGGTGATGGATTGCTCGCTGTCCTTTCTTGAGATGTGAGGCTTGGCTGATACAGGCTCCTCTAATTACAGACTTATGGGCTTCCCAAAAGGTCAGGAGAGAGAGATCATCAGTTGTGTTATGTGTCAGGTATTCTTTGATGGCTAGTTCAATGTCCAGTCTGTGGGATGGGTGGGCCATTTAGACTCCATGTAGTGCTAGTTTGTAGGGGAACTAAGGAGGAGAGGGTCAAGAGGACAGCTTTGTGACCAGTCCAGGGGTAAGGTATGATGGTTCAGGATAGGAGGGCTGGGGACATACCTCTAGTCAGAAATATATGGTCAATGTGGGAGAAAGTTTTATGTGGATATGAGTAGTATGTATAGTGTCTTCTAGCTGGGTTAGCTTCTTGCCATGTGTCTATGAGAGAGCGTTGTTGGAGTTGTTGGTGGAAGGAGGATGTGGATGGATAAGAGGTTATGGGGGATTTGTCTAAAAAGGGATAAACTAGCTGGCTGGAATTGCCACATAGTAAAAGTGTACCTAATGTATGGGAATCTATTACTTGTAGCAAATGGGAGTTAGGACTGCAATTGGGGCATAGTATGAAGCTATAGTGACCTCTGAGTCAAGGAGGTGACCCACTAGAAAATATAACGGCCCTCTGGGTCCCAGATCCCTGCCTGGGGTGTAAATGGAGTAGAGCAGTGGAAAGCTTTGAGTACACCTGTGTGTTTAGTTGCGGCAGAAGCCATATAAACCTGTGGGTAGGAAGAGCTGAGATATTTCGGCATATGGCTGGCAGTGAAATGAGTCTCCTGCAGGCACACCACATGTGCTTTGGCAGAGGCAAAGGATTTGAAGGCCTTAATTTTTTTATTCCTTGAACATTCAGGGTAAGTATATTTATTGGAGCCATGATAAAGGACAGATGCAAAGCTGATTGTAGGTGTTGCATCATGGTGACATCATCACCCCTGGGACAGGAATAAGAGAAAGAAAGGAGAAAAGTGGGGGAAGCAAGGTTAGTAAAGAGAGAGAAATGTCTGACAAAACAGGTCAGGAGGCCAAAAGGCCATGATGTGAAAACAGGTAGGTTGTCCATCTGTCTATGTCACTGGGATATAAATGGATGGGAAAAAAACAGTCCTGGGCAGGCCCAACTCGGGCTACCAAGGAAAATGTGGGGGAGCAGTGAACATCTTCAGCAGCCACAGAGGCCAAAAACAGGATATTAAACATCTGTTGTATAGAGGAGTCAGGCCAAGGATAGACTATTGGGAATACGATGTCAGCCTGCAGATATAAGCAGTTGGTAAGTGTATGCATTGTTCAAAGAGGCTATGCTTGGCTGGGTATCATGGGCATTAAACAGCATTAGACCACAGCTGGATGAAAGGGTGATCCGTTTGTTATTTTGTTGTCCAGCTATTGGTAGAAGGTTTAGCTAACAGCATTGAGCTGTTAGTTGCAAAAATTGTAGAATTATACTAAATATATATTATTTTGTTTACAAACATTTTTATTTTTAGAATATACAACAGAAACAAGGAACAACTGCAGTATTCATTTCAAAGGTGAAATTATGTAGAATAAAGGGAAAAAGAGAAAAGAAATGAAGTACATGAGCAATATAGGTAGAGAGGTAGGCAGAGTTATAAAACGACCAACAAAGTAACTCAATCAATCAAAGCATAAATGGTCCTTATTGATCTAGTAAATGCCTGTGAGTTCTCCAAAGTTCCCATTTTCTGTCAAAAAATGCATCTTATCCAATAGAGTATAATGAATTCTCTCCATGAGCATCACCGCATCAACTCTGCAGAACTGTGGTCAATGGTACTGTGAGGGATTTCCAATGTAGGGCAATAGCCCATAGGGTGGATATACAAATGCTATGGATTAGCCTCATAACCTCAGTCTGAACTCCCGAGATAGGGGCTCCCAGTAGGCAGGACTGCATAGACAGATGCACCGGAGCACCTGCCACTGCAGAGGCAACTTCAGAAATTTTGTGCCACACCAATGAGAGGCTTGGGCAGGCCCAAAATATATGCACTAGAGTACCAGCAAGGCCACAGCCCCGGAAACAAAGGTGGGACGTCCCTGGATACATGGCGTGTAGTCTAGATGGGGTATGATACCATCTGGTTATTACTTTGAGGGCCGTCTCACGGACAGAAAGATCTAGAGCTCTTACACACATTATCCACCATGGAATCCCAATCCTCATCAGAAAAAGTGACATCACTATCAGCCTCCCATTTCTGTCTATAAAGATGGGGTGAGGGAAAGAAAGTAACCAAAAATTGGCGATACAAATCTGAAATAAGACCACTACCCCTAGGAGAGTCACGTCTAATACATTCAAAAAATGAAATCTGAGATGAAGGTGTAAGACCAAAATGTGAATTAAAAAAATGTCTAATCTGTCGATAATGATAATATTCACGAAGCAGAATATCAAAAAGTATGCGTAGCATCTCAAAAGTGATACAAGATCCTCCTCTCTGAAAGTCAGATGACCTAATAAAGGACCTATCATACCACCAACGGAATACCTGTGAAGATGAGAATGCTGTAATAAAATTTGGGTCACCAAAAAATGATGAACCTGGTGAGACAGAGGAGACAAGATTCAATTTAAGTTTATAACGGGACCAAAACATCAATGATTGGGCAACAATGGAATTATAGAGCAATAACGAGGGGGGAGGAAATTTTGGACCATAATACACCTGGTAAATAGAATGGATGTATAGACTGAGATTCAAATCTGATCCAGTCACCCATTGTGATAGTTGTGCGAAAAGGGCTGGCAGGTAGTAAAGCCAGAAATTGGGGAGACCTAGGCCTCCCGCCCATTGTGACCGGTAGAGGACCGATGAAGTAAAACGAGGGCGTTTGTTACGCCAAATAAAATGATTAATAATCCGTTGAAAGCGATCTAAGAACGTTTATGAGACAGGGATTGGGAGTGATCTAAATAAAGTAATCTAGGGAAGACATTCATTGTTACTGCCGTGACTCTGCCAAGAATGAGATAGGGGATCCATGCCAGATCTTCAATAGAGGTGAGAGGCGTGACACACATGGTGGCCAATTAGCAGCAAATAATTTTGAGTATCTGGGGGTGAGGTTTATACCTAGGTATGAAATCTGATCTGCGGCCCAACGAAATGGAAAAGAATTGCGGAGAGATGCACCCAGGGAATCAGGAACATTAATAGGCAGAACTACTGATTTAGTCTGATTTACAGTAAGACCTGATACTGTTACAAAGTCATTCAATAATGAGCAGAAGTCAGGCAATGACACCAACAGTTTAGTAAGGAAAAGCATAACATCATCTGCATACATACAAATTGTGAAATGTGAACCAATAATGGGGAACCAGAAATGTCTGAGTGTGATTATTGCAATTGCCAAGGGTTCCAAAACAAGCGCCAATAATAAGGGTGAAAGAGGACAACCCTGACGGGTACCTCCGCCTAGTGTACAAAATACAGAATTGCAGCCTGGAAGTCTTATTCTTGTTTTGGGGGGAGTCATACAAAGCATGTACACCAGACAGAAATTCATCACTAAAGCCCATCTTCTGCAGTAATGAAAACAAGTATGGCCAGAGGACACCATCAAAGGCCTTGTTAATGTCCCGGCTCAGCAACAAAACTTCTTTAGAATGCAAATTGGCGTCCTGAATAACATTTAATGTGAGATGAATAGGCCCTTTACTATTGTGCCTGGGCGCATTTCCGTGGGCGAACGTCTAATTTTTACGAGCGACTGTCTACTTTTACCCCACTGAGAGATTTACTATTGAGCAGTGTTAACAAGTAGACGCCAATCGAATTTACTAACGTGACACACACCAGGAATCAGACTCACAAAGCAGACTTGGTAAGAGGTATGTCTAACACCATGAAAGATCACTGCAGAAATATGTTCACTTAGAAATTTGCTTTTCCAAATATCAGGACTTCACTTTAAACAATATCTACCATTTCAAAAAAAAAATTAAAATGTGTTAAAAAGTTTTTCTTTAAGCAAGACGACACAATGAAAAACTAGACGCTCGTGCAGCTTATTTGGCGGATATAACTGAGCATGTGCAGAACACACGTTAGACGTCCTCTGTGGGCGCTTGCTTTTTAGCCACTGCTGAATAGTAAATCTCAGTGTGGAGTCCTCTGACAGCCGGCACTCGGTGGCGTCTCCTGTGTGTGGAGTCCTCTGACAGCCGGCACTCGATGGCGTCTCCTGTGTGTGGAGTCCTCTGACAGCCGGCACTCGGTGGCGTCTCCTGTGTGTGGAGTCCTCTGACAGCCGGCACTCGGTGGCATCTCCTGTGTGTGGAGCCCTCTGACAGCCGGCACTCGGTGGCGTCTCCTGTGTGTGGAGTCCTCTGACAGCCGGCACTCGGTGGCGTCTCCTGTGTGTGGAGTCCTCTGACAGCCGGCACTCGATGGCGTCTCCTGTGTGTGGAATCCTCTGACAGCCGGCACTCGGTGGCGTCTCCTGTGTGTGGAGTCCTCTGACAGCCGGCACTCGGTGGCGTCTCCTGTGTGTGGAATCCTCTGACAGCCGGCACTCGGTGGCGTCTCCTGTGTGTGGAGTCCTCTGACAGCCGGCACTCGGTGGCGTCTCCTGTGTGTGACAACCAGCACTCTGCAGATCTTTATGGACTCTCATTGGATTTCCTTAGTTCTAGTGATTCTATTTTTGTTTCTTATCCTTTATAATTATTTCTGTGATGATTTTACTTATTTCGAAGGTCTGGATAATATTTTTTTTGACAGTTGAATATATAAAAAAAAGGTCCGCAATAAAACAAAAAAAAAAAACAGCGTGGGGTCCCCCCTCCCATCCATACCAAACCCTTCAGGTCTGGTATGGATATTAAGGGGGAACTCCACGCCGAAATAAAAAAAAAAGCGTGGAGTCCCCCCCAATATCCATACCAGACCCTTATCCGAGCATGCAGCCCGGCAGGTCAGGAAAGGGGGGGGTGAGCGAGCGCCCCCCTCTCCTCCTGAACCATACCAGGCCACATGCCCTCAACATGGGGGGGTGCTTTGGGGGAGGGGGGCTTCCCCCTCAAAGCACCTTTTCCCCATCGATGGGGACAAGGGCCTCTTCCCCACAACCCTGGATGGTGGTTGTGGGGGTCTGTGGGCGGGGGGCTTATCAGAATCTGGAAGCCCCCTTTAACAAGGGGGCCCCCAGATCACGGCCCCCCCCCACGTGAATGAGTCTACGGTACATGGTCCCGCTACTCATTCACAAAAAAACAAAGTGCTGTGTAAAAAAAAACACAGATCAGGGTCTTTGACAAGTCTTTTAATAAAACAATGTCCCCCGAAGTAGATGCAATGTCAATCATGGCGGTGGCGGCGATCCGAAAAAAAGAAAAAAAAAATTCCGGTCCCGTCTTCCAGCCTTATGAAGAAAGTCTCACTGACAGCTCTTAAATAGGTTAGGGGCGGGGCCAGCCGGGGACATCATCCGAGTGACCATTGAGTCATTGAGATGACACTTGGTGGGCCTTGAGAAGGATTGAATAAGATTCCTCCTCTTCCCCTATTCCTGTGCCCTGTCCAATGTTTCTTAGGCTGAACCTCATTAGCCTGCTGGGCCATGTGTTTTTCAACAAAAAACCCAACTAGAGTAAAACCTTTTCTTACTCTCTGGGAATGTCCTCTTGTTATGGACTGTACATTCCAGAGCCTCCTCGAGACCTGGACCAAAAAGATTATCGCCAATAAAGGGTAAGGCACAAAGGTGCAGTTTGAATGCTGAGTTCCCTGCCCAGGTTTTTAACCAAAATGCCCTTTTAGCTGAATTCACTAGGGCAGAGGTTCAAGCCGCTAGCTTAACTGATTTGGCAGAGGCATCCACAAGGAAACCAACTGCTTTAAACAGCAAAGGAAATTATTTCAGGATTTGCTGCCTGGAGGTCCCTGCTGAGAGATGTGACTGTGTAAGCCAGCATTCCAGATTTCTGGTGACACAGGTAGCCGATAAAGGTGGCCTAAAGCTGATGGAAGTGGAATCCCAGGCCCTGCGGAGTAAGACTTCACCCCTCTTATCCATAGGGTCTTTCAGAGCCCCCATATCTTCAAATGTTAAGTCTGCCCTTTTAGAGACTTTAGATAAGGGGGTGTCTAATTTCTGAACCTTGTTCCATTGCTGGGACCTGTTATCCTCAAAAGGAAACCTCCTATTAAGATTGTATCAATAAAACATGCAGCGCTAATAAAACACTAAAGCTGAAACAAGTGATCATAAATTGCAATAATCAAAATGCTGACCATCTAATCACTGCTTGATTCTAATTATAAAAAGGATAATGAAATATAATAAGTGTCCAGAAATCAGCTCTATAATGATGAAGGAATATAGCAAACATAAGTGTTCTGCAGTGCACAGTGAAAACTCTCTGAGAGGAGTACGGAAGTATGACAGTGATCGGTATGTACAGGAGAGGAGTACGGAGGTATGACAGTGATCGGTATGTACAGGAGAGGAGTGTGGAGGTATGACAGTGATCGGTATGTACAGGAGAGGAGTACGGAGGTATGACAGTGATGGGTATGTACAGGAGAGGAGTACGGAGGTATGACAGTGATCGGTATGTACAGGAGATGAGTACGGAGGTGTGACAGTGATGGGTATGTACAGGAGAGGAGTACGGAGGTATGACAGTGATCGGTATGTACAGGAGAGGAGTGTGGGAGGTATGACAGTGATCGGTATGTACAGGAGAGGAGTACGGAGGTATGACAGTGATGGGTATGTACAGGAGAGGAGTGTGGAGGTATGACAGTGATGGGTATGTACAGGAGGAGTACGGAGGTATGACAGTGATGGGTATGTACAGGAGAGGAGTACGGAGGTATGACAGTGATGGGTATGTACAGGAGAGGAGTACGGAGGTATGACAGTGATGGGTATGTACAGGAGAGGAGTACGGAGGTATGACAGTGATGGGTATGTACAGGAGAGGAGTGTGGAGGTATGACAGTGATGGGTATGTACAGGAGAGGAGTGTGGAGGTATGACAGTGATGGGTATGTACAGGAGAGGAGTGTGGAGGTATGACAGTGATCGGTACGTACAGGAGAGGAGTACGGAGGTATGACAGTGATCGGTATGTACAGGAGAGGAGTGTGGGAGGTATGACAGTGATCGGTATGTACAGGAGAGGAGTGTGGGGGGTATGACAGTGATCAGTACGTACAGGAGAGGAGTGTGGAGGTATGACAGTGATCGGTATGTACAGGAGAGGAGTATGGGGGGTATGACAGTGATCGGTATGTACAGGAGAGGAGTGTGGAGGTATGACAGTGATCAATATATACAGGAGAGGAGTGTGGAGGTATGACAGTGATGGGTATGTACAGGAGAGGAGTGTGGGGGTATGACAGTGATCGGTATGTACAGGAGAGGAGTGTGGGGGGTATGACAATGATCGGTATGTACAGGAGAGGAGTGTGGAGGTATGACAGTGATCGGTACGTACAGGAGAGGAGTATGGAGGTATGACAGTGATCAGTACGTACAGGAGAGGAGTATGGGGGGTATGACAGTGATCGGTATGTACAGGAGAGGTGTGTGGAGGTATGACAGTGATCGGTGTGTACAAGAGAGGAGTGTGGAGGTATTACAGTGATTGGTATGTACAGGAGAAGAGTGTGGAGGTATGACAGTGATCGGTATGTACAGGAGAGGAGTGCGGAGGTATGACAGTGATCGGTATGTACAGGAGAGGAGTGTGAAGGTATGACAGTGATCGGTATGTACAGGAGAGGAGTGTGGAGGAATGACAGTGATCGGTACGTACAGGAGAGGAGTGTGGAGGTATGACAGTGATCGGTACGTACAGGAGAGGAGTGTGGAGGTATGACAGTGATCGGTACGTACAGGAGAGGAGTACGGAGGTATGACAGTGATGAGTACGTACAGGAGAGGAGTGTGGAGGTATGACAGTGATCGGTACGTACAGGAGAGGAGTGTGGAGGTATGACAGTGATCGGTACGTACAGGAGAGGAGTACGGAGGTATGACAGTGATGAGTACGTACAGGAGAGGAGTGTGGAGGTATGACAGTGATCGGTATGTACAGGAGAGGAGTGTGGAGGTATGACAGTGATGATTATGTACAGGAGAGGAGTACGGAGGTATGACAGTGATGGGTATGTACAGGAGAGGAGTGTGGAGGTATGACAGTGATCGGTATGTACAGGAGAGGAGTACGGAGGTATGACAGTGATGGGTATGTACAGGAGAGGAGTGTGGGGGGTATGACAGTGATCGGTATGTACTGGAGAGGAGTACGGAGGTATGACAGTGATGGGTATGTACAGGAGAGGAGTACGGAGGTATGACAGTGATCGGTATGT
This sequence comes from Staurois parvus, assembly GCF_062004578.1. Classification (NCBI taxonomy): domain Eukaryota; kingdom Metazoa; phylum Chordata; class Amphibia; order Anura; family Ranidae; genus Staurois; species Staurois parvus. The sequence goes on from NW_028317835.1 coordinate 1,341,657, forward strand.
ACAGGAGAGGAGTACGGAGGTATGACGGTGATCGGTATGTACAGGAGAGGAGTACGGAGGTATGACAGTGATCGGTATGTACAGGAGAGGAGTACGGAGGTATGACAGTGATGGGTATGTACAGGAGAGGAGTACGGAGGTATGGCAGTGATCGGTATGTACAGGAGAGGAGTATGGGGGAATGACAGTGATCGGTATGTACAGGAATGAATCAGATGTGGACAGGGAGGGTGATCGGCACGGTGGGGCAGCAATTACTGGAACCGATCCCCTGTACGGCTCTCTCTGCAGCAGCTGAAAGTCGGCTTCTTCTCCTCTCTCTGGCCGGATTTCAGCTGCAGATACAGCTATACAAGGGATCAGTTTCAGTAATTGCCCCTCCCCCTTTGCCCCACCACCACACCCATCACCTTTCCTGTACACCATATGTTTCCTTTTGCTGCCCGGGGCCCCCCACCGCTGCAGTACTTCCGGCTTCCCTCCTCTGCTTCCCTCCCACAGCTAAGAGCACAGGTCCTCTAAATATGTCACACTTACCAGCCCCTTATTTTCCTGAATGAACAGAATGATTGATCAGTACCGAGCACTCACTGTGTTCATTCCTAAGTAAATCATATTAAACTTTTTTTGGGGGGAGGGGCCCTATCAGATTGGCTGTATGTGGCCCTGTTGTTTGTAACATCTTCCCTGTTCATACCCTCCACTTGATTCTCCATCTCCTCAACATGAAGGAAATAGAAGTACAAGTGGAGGCAGTACAAAGGCCCCGGAGAGGAGATTGGTCAGGAAGGGTCTCTGCTCCACCATAACCCTGAATTCTCGGAGTGTCAGGACCCAGCTTCATACCCTCTTGATCCTCTATCCCCTCAACCCGGAGGAAGTAGAAGTACAAGTGGAGCCAAAGCAATGGATCCAGGAAGGAGTATCAGCATTCTGATGACATTTCTGGGTCTATACTCCACCATAACTCTGGTTCTCGGAGTGTCAGGTCCCAGCGGGTTCTCCTGGTGTCTCTCCTGTTATTCTGTCTCGGACACATCAGAGGAACATGGTGGGAGATTGGCCTGAATGTCCTTCCTAGGAGGGAATACCGGAGCCATTCTGAGGCCCATTTAATGGCCGGCAATGAGGAGGAAACCAACACTGAGAAGTAGATTGTGATGCCGGATTTACTGAAATCCTAGATCAGCAGTTTAGTTCCTCCAACATTTGGAGAACGCGGTGACCCTCTTTATCAAGCTTACAGACAGAGAGAGAAAGACAAATGCCGGCCATAGAGTGGTCGACAATCGGCCGATTTTTTGGCAAAAAAAAAAAAAATCGGCTGATTTTTGCACCGTTAGTGGGTTAATTGGTCGGCCATTTTTTGGGGGGTGTAACGGAACCGGAACCCAGACCGCACTGAGTTTTTCCGTTATAGCACAACTTCCCCTGTCCGAACACCATCCACGGACCACACCCTTGAATCCCTCAGGAAAATAGACACAACACCCCAGCTCTTACTAAAACAGGAAGTCAACTAACTTTATTGTACACAAAACATGTTTTATACAGAGGGCGGGGAAAGACAATCAGGGACAGGACATACATCATCAGCCCACCCTCAGTGGGAAGGGCTACAGTATAGGCAGGAAACACCTCATCACCCCTCCCCATCCAACTAGACACAGAACAATGGGATGCAACCATGTGGCAAAGGACACTGACCAACCCCCACACCAATACACAAACAGTACATCCCATAATAGTTCACTAGACAGAGAGACACAGCACAATGGGGGGTAGCACATGGTAAACAGACAATGGACAGCCATGTGCCCTAGACAAAGGACAACACACAAGACTCAGACATTCACATACACACCCTGTAACCCTTAACAGGCACAGGGTGGGTTAAACATAATGATTTGGGGAGATGATACAGAGGTCCCCCCACCCCCAAAAGTCACTCCCGTCACATATCTCCCCTTTCGGCAGGAGAGTAACACAGGAGTAGATCCCAGACGGATGTACTCTGAAGTTACTCTGCATCTCCAGTCCCTCAGTGCCGGCACCCACACAGTACCCCATGCAAATTGTCCCACACCAAGCGTTACTCACCCAGCCAACCTCTGCCTCTCCCGTAGAACATACCCGCCGCTGGGGAGAAGTACGGACTGGTCCTTCTCCCGGGAATCCTCTCAGCCGCTGGGGAGAAGACAGGGTGGCTGGGCCTCCTTCATCCTTCTGTGGGGGATCTGGGCCGACTGCCCAGCATCCCTGGGGTATCCAGGTGGTGGCTGTAGTTGCTAGGCAGAGGCCAGCGGCGCTCTGCCCTGTTGCCAGCTCTTCTGCTGAGGACCCCACATCTGCTCCGGCTAACCGTAGGGGAGGGAGGCCGGCTTCCTCCCCTCCCAGACTGTGGATCTGCTGCTGGGATGGAATTCCGCTGTCACTGTCCCCCTGGTGCACAGGTCCTGGCTTGGGAGGGGAAACAGTTTCCTCCACTCTGGCTGACTGTGGGGGAGAGAGGACAACAACCTCCTCTCCCTTCTCACCCTGGGCCTCTGAAACTACCACAGGCATGGGGCAGAGGTCCTGGACCCTCTGTCCGGTTGTCAGCACTTCAGCTGGCGGCTCCCCGGCTGGTTCCTCATCAGTAAAAAAGTTAATCAAATCCCCAGCCTCTGGAACTGGTGTTTGGGGATCGGGGCTCACCATCTCCTGTCCGTGGAACTCAGGAGACATTACCAGTGCTGGGCAGAGTTCAGTACTGTTTGGCCCTGTTGCCAGGTCTACTGCTGGTTCCTCCTCAGCTGAGAGGTCTATCAGATCCCCAGTCTCTGGAATTTCCACTGCTGATTCTTGGGCATGCTGCCGAACATGTCCTAGCAGCTGCCTGTATGCCCTTTCCAGATCCAGTTCTTTCTTCAGCAGGTATTCCAGATCTGGTTTAAGTTCTGAGACCCCTGTGAGACCGAACATAGCCTCTCTGCCTTCTCGTAACTCCTTCAGAGTAGGTTCTCCTCTATCGCCAAACAGAAAAAGGTCTGTAAGGCTCTCCCACAACAATCCAGGCCCACCAAAGTCAAGTCCCTCAGGAGAGCACTCTGTTGACACCCCTAAATATTCCTGCTCTGCGTACCACCGCAGAGCCCGATATCGATTGTCCAGTTCTATCTCCTGCTGAACCAATCTGTCCAACTCAGCCAACAAATGCTCCTGAGGTTGCTCTCCCAGAAATGGCATCCGTAACTTCCAATGGTCCCTGACCCGTTCCCCTGGGGTTGGATAGCACTTGCCTTTGTCCATACCAGCAGCCTGGACCGCTCCTCTCCAAAGCACCTCCCAAATCCGCTGCCTGAGCTCCAGGTACTGATCCGTAGACACAGTCCTGGGGTATGTTGCAAGGATGATCTGCAGCAGCCCTGGGAACTCTGATGCCAGGTCCATATCTCCACTGGGGTGACTGACGTCTTTTCCTGCTCTTGAATCCCGGTGGTGGTTTGGATGTGTTTACAGCTGGAAGCACAATCCCACCGCTTGCCACCAATGTAACGGAACCGGAACCCAGACCGCACTGAGTTTTTCCGTTATAGCACAACTTCCCCTGTCCGAACACCATCCACGGACCACACCCTTGAATCCCTCAGGAAAATAGACACAACACCCCAGCTCTTACTAAAACAGGAAGTCAACTAACTTTATTGTACACAAAACATGTTTTATACAGAGGGCGGGGAAAGACAATCAGGGACAGGACATACATCATCAGCCCACCCTCAGTGGGAAGGGCTACAGTATAGGCAGGAAACACCTCATCACCCCTCCCCATCCAACTAGACACAGAACAATGGGATGCAACCATGTGGCAAAGGACACTGACCAACCCCCACACCAATACACAAACAGTACATCCCATAATAGTTCACTAGACAGAGAGACACAGCACAATGGGGGGTAGCACATGGTAAACAGACAATGGACAGCCATGTGCCCTAGACAAAGGACAACACACAAGACTCAGACATTCACATACACACCCTGTAACCCTTAACAGGCACAGGGTGGGTTAAACATAATGATTTGGGGAGATGATACAGAGGTCCCCCCACCCCCAAAAGTCACTCCCGTCACAGGGGGGTTTTGCACAGTTTTTTTATTGGTCATGTTGGAAAAGTTGCGGCCGATATGGACAATCGGACAATTTTCCCAGCAATAATGGGAAGAAGAAAAAGGAAGAAGAAGAAGTAGAAAAAGGAAGAAGAAGGAAGAATGAAGAAGAAGACGATTGCAGACTGTCACATCTAGAAGAGGACATTTTATTCTGCTAAAGTGAATGGATCATCGGAATGGGAGACACCTGAATCCTTCCTATGAACTGGAAGTCCAGTCCGCGATTATATTTTACATGGAAAAGTCTTGCGGTTGCAACAAATGTATCCATTTGTACCCAAAAAATATAAAGTATTTGCATTGCTGTCACATTGTATGGTGTGCCCCTCTGTCTCTGGTTTCTTGTCCCATTCTTTCGTGACCATTGGTGGCAGCATCCATGGCGGCAACGACCAATTATTTTGTTTATTGGCCGACAATTCAGCCGATAAATGACCTGTCTATGACCTGCTAAAGTGATCGGGTCTACAGCACTAGGATGCCACACTGCTGACACCATACCGGTCCCGGCAGCCATCTTGGATCACCATACTGGTCAGTGATTTCTGTTCATTCATTTATCTGGCTCATAAAGCCCCCTCTGTTCATACGGTATCACGCTATGGACCTGCTTTTTTCCTGAGCTCCTTTGAGCTCCCACTATCTACAGAGGAGGTGAGCCATCCAGGGACGGCTGATGTCGATTCCAGAGGGACACCAGATCTGACCAGACTTTTAAAGGGGATACCCTGTTACTTTGAGATTGATATCTCTAAATGCGCAGTGTGATTGCGCGTCTGGTGAGTGCGCAGTCTTTACACTTTCCCTTATCACCAACCATTTGGACCAGTCATTTGGATCTGGAAGACCCATAGACACCTTATTATTTGGACTATACCTGACACCGTGCACATGGCGGGTCACTGATTAGTGACGCAATACACTTTTATGTATGTATTTGCACTATGTCACTTGTTTTTTAGGATTGTTATTTTATTATATTGATGTTTTATTATATTTAGAAGCTGTTTATTAGGCTTGACATATCATATGATGATGATTTTTAAGCACTACACCCTGCTATTATATTATTGAGGAATAGGAACCTGACTTACCTATGTGGTCTGAAGTGGAGGAGATCCCATGCTGGTGGCTGTGTGTATAAGATGGAGACGGAGAACCTGTTTGACTGGTTGGAACCAGCTGTAAAATGTCCGAAAACAGGGAAGTGTTTCATGTACAGGATGTAGCATTTCGTACATCTCACACTGGGATTTCCTGGGTTGGTCTCATAATGAGGAACATGAAAATAACTGATGAATACAGAGGGTGCAGTATGGAGAGCAGAGACTACACCGTGTTCCAAATGATTCTGCAAATGATATTTCCTCATTTCCCTCAATAATTGATGTAAATATCAGTCGGCAGAATTCTCAGGTTATCAGCTATGAAGAGGACAATTCACATTTTATTGAACAAACCTCCTAATGATAACAGGATTTGTGTTCCGGATTATTCCGCACAGGAAGTTTCCAAACACTTTCTAGGTTGTAAAGAACTGAAAATTGTCATTTGTTGTGTTTGCAGCAGATTTACTGAAATCAAAAGCTTCTCAATCAAACTTTTCCCAACATTGTAACTTTGTAAACATTTGAAGCGGTCACGTTACATTGTAACATAGGAGCCCTTATCTGATAGCAGATCACAAGTCTGGCATCCATTGAACTTGGCAGTTTTCAGACAGTTTCTGCTTGAATTTGTTTGCCAGATGTCAGAATAGCCTCCCAGAGCTGCTGTTTGGATGTAAACTGCCTCCCACCCTCATAGATCTTTTGCTTGAGGATGCTCCAATGGTTCTCAATAGGATTGAGGTCAGGGGAGGATGGAGGCCACACCATGACTTTCTCTCCTTTTATCCCCATAGCAGCCATTGATGCGGAGGTATTCTTTGCAGCATGAGATGGTGCATTGTCATGCATGAAGATGATTTTATTACTGAAAGCATAGTCCTTCCTTCTGTACCAGGGAAGAAAGTGGTCAGTCATAAACTCCACATACTTTGCAGAGGTCATCTTTACACCTTCGGGGACACTAAAGGGGCCAACCAGCTCTGTTCCTATGATTCCAGCCCAAAACATGACTCCACCACTGCCTTGCTGACGTCGCAGCCTTGTTGGAACAGGATGGCCGTCCACCAACCATCCACTACTCCATCCATCTGGACCATCCAGGGTTGCACGGCACTCATCAGTGAACAGGACTGTTTGAAAATGAGTCTTCATGTATTTTCTGCCCAATGCAGCCGTTTCTGCTTGTGAGCATTGGTTAGTGGTGGCCGAATAGAAGGTTTATGCACAGTTGCAGGACTCTGGAGGACTCTACACCTTGATGTCCGTGGGACTCCAGAGGCACCAGCAGCTTCAAATATCTGTTTGCTGCTATGTAATGGGATTTTAGCAGCTGCTCTCTTGATCCGATGCATGGATCTGGCAGAAATCTTCCTCAATGTGCCTTTATCTGCACCAACCCGTCTGTGCTCTGAATCAGCCACAAATCTCTTCATAGTGCGATGATCACGCTTACGTTTTCCTGAAATATCGAATGTTTTCATCCCTCGTCCAAGGCATCGAACTATTTCACTCTTTTCAGCAGCAGAGAGATCCTTTTTTTCCCCATATTGCTTGAAAATGGGGGTCTGCTTAACCACTTTCCCTCCGGAGGATTTACCCCCCTTCCTGACCACGCCTCTTTTTGCTACTCAGCGCTGCACTAATTCAACTAACAATTGCGCGGTCATGCAACGCTGCATCCAAACAAAATTTACGTGCTTTTTTTCACACAAATAGAGCTTTCTTTCAGTGTTATTTGATCACCTGTGCGCTTTTTATTTTTCACGCTATAAACAAAAAAAAGAGAAAAAATTTGGAAGAAAAACAATATTTTTTACTTTCAGCTATAAAATATATAAAGTAACCTCAAAGTTAGTTATAAATTTCACCAAAATGTCTCCCGCTCCATGTTTATGGGAAAAGGACCCCAATAAGTGGATATTGATTGCTTTGTGTGACCGTTATATCGTCTGCAGACTATGGGATAGATACTGCAATTTACGCCTTTTTTTTCTATACATCACTGTGCTAGTTTAACGGACAATTGCGCGGTCATGCAATACTGCACCCAAATTAAATTTACATCCTTTTTTTCCCCATAAATTGAGCTTTCTTTTGGCGGTATTCGCTCGCCTGTGTGGTTTTTATTTTTTGCGCTATACAAAAAAAAGTCTGAAAATTTTCAAAAAAAAAAAACCAACAACAATATTTTGGACTTTTTGCTATAAAACATGTCCAGTAAAAAAATGTAAAAATCTAATTTAGTCATAAATTTCAGCCAAAATGCATTCTGTGACATGTCTTTGCTAAAAGAAATCCCAATATGTGTAAATTAATTGGTTTACGTGAAAGTTATAGCGTCTACAAATGGCGGGAAAGATACTGGGATTTTTTTTTTCTATTATACTAATGGCGGCGATCGGCGACTTATGGCGGTGATCAGTGATTTATGACAGTGAACAGCGACTTATGGTGGTGATCAGTGATTTATGACAGTGATCAGCGACTTATGGTGGTGATCAGTGATTTATGACAGTGATCGGCGACTTATGGTGGTGATCAGCGATTTATGACAGTGAACAGCGACTTATGGCGGTGATCAGCGATTTATGACAGTGAACAGCGACTTATGGCGGTGATCAGCGATTTATGACAGTGATCAGCGACTTATGACAGTGATCAGCGACTTATGGCGGTGATCAGCGATTTATGACAGTGAACAGCGACTTATGGCGGTGATCAGCGATTTATGACAGTGATCAGCGACTTATGACAGTGAACAGCGACTTATGGCGGTGATCAGCGATTTATGACAGTGATCAGCAACTTATGGCGGTGATCAGCGATTTATGACAGTGATCAGCGACTTATGGCGGGACTGCGGCAGACATTGTGACACTGGGGGGGAACTGACTTGGGGTTACTGACATCCTCAGTGACACCAATACAGTGATGAGTGCAAAAAAAAAAAACACTGCCACTGCTACTAATGGCACTGGGGAGGAAGGGGTTCACTTTTTTATTCAATGAAAGGGTTATCTGTGTGAGGGGAGTGTTTTACTAGGGGGCGGGGCGGGGGTGTGTACTGCACAGGGACACGCTGATCCCGAGAGATAAAGTCTTCTCTCAGGATCAGCCTGCTCTGAACTGACAGATGACAGAGCTGCAATGTAAATACTGCCGCCGTGCTATCTGTCAGTGATTACCGGTAATCGCTGGGAGTCGGCGGGTAATGACCGGCTGGGATCCGGTGATGGCCTCCCGCTGCCTCCATCAACGGGACGGGTAGGGCGGGCACACGCCTCTCGGGCGCCCCCTACCTGTTTTGCACAGCGACGTTAAAATACAGGTGCCGCTCTGCCACAGTAAAAACACTGTGTGAGGAACTGTCCCCGTGTGATAACATTTTGCCCTTTCTGTTCTGGTTTTCTCCCCTTTGTAAAGCTGGACATGTTTCACAGACATTCTACACTGTTTAGGGAAATGTGACCTTGTAGTCTTTCACTTCTAATAGAGTTCATACTGTATTGTTAGTTGTGGGGTTTGTTGTGGGTGGGGAAAACCCGGTGCCAGGCTGTCTGGTGGGGGTGGGGTTGAAGCTGTATATACTGAGATGTGTTTAATAAAGAGTCATTCATTATTCACCCTACACGAAGTTCCGACTTGTGGTTTTGGGTAGAGCAAAAAGGGACGGTTTTTAGCTATAATATCTGCTTTGGGAGAGTGCTGTAAGACTTGCTGGAAAAGAGAACCATTGGGTGGGACATATCGCTCTGCACGAGGAAGCCCAGGCGGAACGGTTCCGCCACAATTGGTTGGCAGCGGTGGGATCTTTCCTCATTGCGGAGAAAGTCCAAACCAGCAACCGGGACCCCATCTTTTTCACGGCGACGTCCCTGCTCAGCCAGATGGATATACGGGACCTCCGGAAGCCAGCCCTCCAAAGCCTGCTTGTTGCTCGGGGAGGTATCGCTGGCTCCAAGACCAGAGAGGAACTGTTGGGCGAGATTATGGCCCTAGACCAAGCGAATGCACACCCCAATTTACCTGATGCACCCTCCGCTACGCTTGAAGCAAACACTGCTCTGCCAGAAGTGAACTCCGCTTCACAGGAGTTGGAGGAACAGAGCAGCTCATCAGCCCCTGAAACACCAGGCCCACTTAGCACCACACAGAGACCCCTATACCATTCGGATTTACAACAAGAGGTGGAATGGCGTTTGTCTCTGTTCGGCAGCGCTCCCACCTCCGAACAGATTTCCAAGGCCCTAGACTGCGGCTTAGTCACTCCCGGTCATCAACCAAGGACTTGGTCTGGGAAAGGATTACCTCCTACCTTCTCCAGACTGCAACCGGACCAAAGAAAATTCCCTACGCTGCTTTTAAAACTTTCTCAGAGGCGGATGGGGACATTGACAGCTTTCTTCAGGACTTTGAACGGTTGTGCACCATCCATGGTGTGGCAGCCCAAGACCGGGTCCCCATTTTGAGCAGCAAGCTAACCGGTCGGGCTGCAGATGCATTCAGGACTGTACCCGACAGCTACTGCTTGGATTATGATTTTGTTAAGGAACACTTGCTGGCTTCTTCTGCCGGGGCTGCCGGGGGACGGACAGTCCCAGCTGAGTGTAACGGATGTAGATAACAGCACACGGCTGCCTCCCAAGGAACAGGCCCGCCAACTGCTCCAAGAACACCGAGGGCTGTTATCACCTTTGCCCGGTTACACCACCACAACTATCCACCGGGTAGACACGCAGGGTCAGGCCCCCCTGAAGCAGGCGGCCTACCAAGTTCCTCAGTCCATCAGAGAAGGGATGGGAAGAGAGATTAAGGAAATGTTAGATTTAGGTGTGATAGAACCTTCTGACAGTCCCTGGGCCTCCCCAGTAGTTCTGGTACCCAAGAAGGACAGAACCGTCCGGTTCTGTGTGGACTACCGCAGGCTCAATGACCGGACCGTGACTGATGCATACCCCATGCCCCGGATAGACGAGCTGCTGGACCGGATGGCCAGAGGTAATTTTCTTACCACTATCGATCTCTGCAAGGGGTACTGGCAGATTCTGCTGGATGCGGACGCGGTACCAAAGTCAGCATTCATCATCCCGTTCGGCTTGTACCAGTCCAGGGTCATGCCGTTTGGGATGAAGAATGCCCCGGCTACCTTTCAGAGAATGGTAGATAAGCTGCTGGATGGACTGCAGGACTTCTCCTGTGCCTATCTAGACGATATAGCTATCTACAGTGATAGTTGGGAGGATCATCTCCAACGTCTCAGGGAAGTGCTTGATCGCATCGGGCAAGCAGGGCTGACCATCCGACCTGACAAATGCCACGTTGGGGTGTCCGAGGTCCAATATCTAGGACATTGGGTAGGATGTGGGAAGCAACGGCCGGCACCTGCAAAGGTGGAAGCAGTAGCAAATTGGCCCACTCCCCAAACAAAGACCCAGGTCCTTGCCGTCCTAGGCACTGCGGGGTACTACCGTAAATTCATCCCCAACTACAGCGCCATTGATAAACCCCTAACGGATCTGACCCGGAAGAATCTGCCCCGACAGGTTGTGTGGTCCCCAGAGTGTGAAACTGCTTTCCAAAAGCTCAAACATGATCTAATCCATGCTCCCGTTTTGGCTGCTCCTGACCCTTCCAAACGGTTTTGTGTTCACACCGATGCCTCCACCTTTGGATTGGGCGCTGTTCTGAGCCAAATCGGGGACAACGGGAATGACCATCCAGTGGCCTACCTAAGTAGAAAGTTGTTACCCCGGGAGGTGGCCTACGCTGCTGTGGAGAAAGAGTGCCTTGCCTTAGTATGGGCCCTCAAGAAATTGCAGCCCTACCTGTACGGGCGCTCCTTCACCGTACTCACCGATCACAACCCCCTGGTATGGCTAAACCGGGTCTCCGGGGACAATGGTCGTCTGCTTCAGTGGAGCTTGGCCCTCCAACCCTATAACTTTACAATCCAGTACCAACCGGGGAAGCAAAACGCCAACGCGGATGGGTTGTCCCGTCAAGCCGAGTTGGAGAAGTAACCCTCTGAACCGACCAGCCCCAAGCGGACCCGTTTGAAGGTCTCGCCGGGTCTGGCGGGTGTTACACAACGGGGGAGCTTTGTGAGGAACTGTCCCTGTGTGATAACATTTTGCCCTTTCTGTTCTGGTTTTATCCCCTTTGTAAAGCTGGATATGTTTCACAGACATTCTACACTGTTTAGGGAAATGTGACCTTGTAGTCTGTCACTTCTAATAGAGTTCATACTGTATTGTTAGTTGTGGGGTTTGTTGTGGGTGGGGAAAACCCGGTGCCAGGTTGTCTGGTGGGGGTGGGGTTGAAGCTGTATATACTGAGCTGTGTTCAATAAAGATTTTCCTTCAGTTGGGCTCACCGGCCAATCTAATTATCTCCGGTGTCCCAGATTGTTTTCAGTGATCAAAAGAGCCCTGACACACAATGCCATCCATGAGTTACACCGAAAAACAAAAGATTTCATCTTTGCGACACTTAAATAGAGTTTGCAGAATAATGTGGAACGCGATGTAGATGGTGCCGGTCCAAATATTATTGTTATTATACAGGATTTATATGGCGGCAGAAGGTTTGCTCAGCGCTGTACATTATAGTGGGGACAGAACATGAGACAATACAGTAACAATACAATACACGAGGGGTGCGAGGGCCCTGATCCTGGGAGCTTACAATCTAGGAGGGAGGGGATAGTGGTACAGGAGGAAGTGGCTGTGGGGGATGGAGTGGTAGGAGGAGTGGAGGAGATCGGCTGTTAGGTGAGAGTGGGGTAGGCTTCCCTGAAGAGATGGGTTTTCAGGGTGCGCCTAAAGGTGAGGAGGGTAGGTGACAGTCTGATGGATTGGGGTAGGGAGTTCCAGAGGATGGGGGAAGTCCTGGAGAAGTCCTGCAGTTGGGCGTGGGAGGAGGAGACCAGGGAGATAGAAAGTAGGAGGTCTTGTGAGAAGCGAAGATTACGGGTTGGGTGGTATTTGTGTGTCAGGTCGGTGAGGTAGTTTGGGGCGGAGTTATGAATGGCTTTGTATGTCAGAGTTAGGAGTTTGAATTTGATGCTTTGGGCAATCGGGAGCCAGTGGAGGGAATGACAGAGGGGGGTGGAGGACACTGAGTGGAGGCCAGTGGAGGGAATGACAGAGGGGGGTGGAGGCCAGTGGAGGGAATGACAGAGGGGGGTGGAAGCCAGTGGAGGGAATGACAGAGGGGGTGGAGCCAGTGGAGGGAATGATAGAGGGAGGTGGAAGCCAGTGGAGGGAATGACAGAGGGGGGTGGAAGTCAGTGGAGGGAATGACAGGGGGGTGGAGCCAGTGGAGTGAATGACAGAGGGGGTGGAGCCAGTGGAGGGAATGACAGAGGGGGGTGTAGCAAGTGGAGGGAATGACAGAGGGGGGTGGAGTCAGTGGAGGGAATGACAGAGGGGGTGGAGCCAGTGGAGGGAATGACAGAGGGGGTGGAGCAAGTGGAGGGAATGACAGAGGGGTGGAGCCAGTGGAGGTATTGTCAGAGGGGGTGGAGCCAGTGTAAGTATTGGCAGAGCGGGGTGGAGGCCAGTGGAGGAAATGACAGAGGGGGTGGAGCCAGTAAAAGTATTGTCAGAGGGGGTGGAGCCAGTGGAAGTATTGGCAGAGCGGGGTGGAGGACAGTGGAGGAAATGACAGAGGGGGGTGGCAGAAGAGGAGCGGTTGGTAACGTGGATGAGTCTGGCTGCTGAGTTCAGGATAGACTGAAGCGGAGATAGTCTGTGATGAGGGAGGCAGGTGAGGAGGGAGACCGGTGGGGAGGGAGGCCGGTGATGAGGGAGGCCGGTGAGGAGGGAGGCCGGTGAGGAGGGAGGCCGGTGAAGAGGGAGGCCGGTGAGGAGGGAGGCCGGTGAAGAGGGAGGCCGGTGAGGATCCAGAAATGAAATGGAACAATGATCCCGGGGGGGGGGATCACCCGTACATGAGGTGTGGATCCAGAAATGAAATGGAACAATGATCCCGGGGGATCACCCGTACATAAGATGTGGATCCAGAAATGAAATGGAACAATGATCCCGGGGGGGGGGGGGGATCACCCGTACATGAGGTGTGGATCCAGAAGGGGTGATGGTGAAGTAGAAATCTCCTCCTCTATAGGGATCAGGGATGTGATGGATGGCCATGCCATGGAGATCATGGATTGGATGTTGGGCCCCCACACAGTGAGCAGTGACCGGGGGGTCATGATAAGTGATGAGAAGAGCTGCTCTGGGTTCGGTTCGGTTCTGCAGGGTTTGGGGAACACAAAGGATGTTTGGATGCCGAACCCGGAACCATCGAAATTAGGGTAGGTGATCTGTGTGTGGACGGGGGGTAGGTGATCTGTGTGTGGGCGGGGGGTAGGTGATCTGTGTGTGGGGGGGAGGTAGGTGATCTGTGTGGGGGGAAGGTAGGTGATCTGTGTGTGGGGGGAGGTAGGTGATCTGTGTGTGGGGGGAGGTAGGTGATCTGTGTTTGGGGGGAGGTAGGTGATCTCTGTGTGGGGGGGAGGTAAGTGATCTGTGTGAGGGAGGTAAGTGATCTGTGTGAGGGAGGTAGGTGATCTGTGTGTGGGGGGAGGTAGGTGATCTGTGTGTGGGGAGGTAAGTGATCTTTGTGTCTGAAGGGCAAGTGGTTAATAGACTGATCAATCGCCATTTTGTTGTAGTCCTCTGTCCCTCCTCTGGCGGCCATTTTCCCTTAGTCAGAAATCATTGCACAGTTATCACATTACAGTGCAGTGGATTAGATCTTTGTCCTCCATTTTGTTGTAGCCCGCCTGTCCCTCCTCTGGCGGCCATTTTCCCTTAGTCTGATATGAATGCTGGCACATTTTGTCCCCTGATATTAGACATTAGCCGGGTGATTGTATACACACAGCGGGCAGATCTCAATCAATGTCACCCACTAGTCTATACTGTCACGGGGTTGGCCAGCCAATCATGTGGCTCCTATTCTGTCCTTCCAATGACCATTCCTAGTACATAGGACTCATCTTCCATACTACATTCATGATACAACAAGATGGAAACTCCCAATATACAGAGAAAATCTCCCATAAAATACATAGAAATCACATCTGCCCTAAAGGGCCATAAACATAAGAAGATTGCCCCCGACGCCCCCAGATTCATCTACAATACTAGCCAAGGTGTCATTGGTCCCCCTAATACACGGATAGTACCCCAATCCTGCATTCATACATGTGACAATACACCATGGATTCCTCCCGCTCTATATTATGTCTCCATACAAATCAGTCGCCATCCAATCCATCCATCTCACAAAAGCTCCAATACCCTGCAAATGTTTCCGTCTCCTCCTAGTAATAACCATGTGATCTCCATGAGAATAAAGCGCCAATTTGTGTCCTTATCCCCTCCCCCTACGCAGGATGTACACCCCTTCATGGCCACGCCTCTTTATGTAACTGACAATTGCCCGGTCGTGCAACGCTGCACCCAAACTAAATATCCGTCCTTTCTTCACACAAATAGAGCTTTCTGTCGGTGGGATGTCATCACCTGCGAGCTTTTTATTTTTCACGCCATAAACAAAAAAAGACCAAAAATTTTTAAGAAAAACAATATTTTGTACTTTTGGCTATAAAATATATAAAGTAACTGAAGGGAAATGTATGTCTTTTAGGTCTGTCATTTTGTTTCCCCCACTCCATTTTATATTCCATGTTGATTGTTTTGTATTATACCCAGAGTGAGGTAATGAAAATATGCTGTCAGTTATGTGTTACAGAACTGCACTCACAATATTCTTCTATCTCTTATCTTAGCTCAGCCTTGGTAGAGGCGGTGATGATATCCAATTATTTCTTTGTACTAACAGCACCTGTTTCTGTTATGATACAATTAAATGTCAAATATTTCTGTCCCA
Organism: Staurois parvus; assembly: GCF_062004578.1. Lineage (NCBI taxonomy): Eukaryota > Metazoa > Chordata > Amphibia > Anura > Ranidae > Staurois > Staurois parvus. Next base: position 1,356,821 of record NW_028317835.1, read on the forward strand.
TGAGAAAATAATTGTTTGTTACTTATAACTGATTACAATTAGAGATGAGCGAATTATTCAAAAATTCGATTCGGCGAATTCGTGAAAAAATTTTGATTCGAGTCGAATATATTCGCTGCGAATTTAACTTATAAAAGGGTGTTTCTAGGCTTCAGAGAGCCTTTATATTAGTGCAGAACACTGTACCTTTAATTTAAATGTCCTTGGAGTCTGCTGGGGAAGAGAAATAATACTGTCAGTCAGTATGACATGCAGATGAGTGCCGTCGATCTTAGAATCACCGCACACTTCACTCATTTGGCCAGTCACGGGGCCAAAACCAGTGTTTGGAGCCACAGTGTGGCGGTGGAGGCAGCAGCAATGGGAGGCCATACAGCACCCTATGACAAAATGGAACCCACCAGCAGTGTGAGGAGACCTGAAAGTGGCACATGGCAGAGTGTGGCGATGGAGACAGCAGCAATGGGAGGCCGTACAGGGACCCATGACACACTCTGGACCTGGCAGCAGCATGAGGAGGCGGTACAGGGGCCCATGACAGATTACGAGCCTGGCAGCAGCATGAGGAGTCGGTACGGGGGCCCATGGCAGATTACGGGCCTGGCAGCAGCAATGGGAGGCCGTACAGGGACCCAGGACACACTCTGGACCTGGCAGCAGCATGAGGAGGCGTTACAGGGGCCCATGACAGATTACGGGCCTGGCAGCAGCATGAGGAGTCGGTACGGGGGCCCATGACACACTCTGGACCTGGCAGCAGCATGAGGAGGCGGTACAGGGGCGCATGACAGATTACGGGCCTGGCAGCAGCATGAGGAGTCGGTACGGGGGCCCATGGCAGATTACGGGCCTGGCAGCAGCAATGGGAGGCCGTACAGCACCCTATGACAAAATGGAACCCACCAGCAGTGTGAGGAGACCTGAAAGTGGCACATGGCAGAGTGTGGCGATGGAGACAGCAGCAATGGGAGGCCGTACAGGGACCCATGACACACTGTGGACCTGGCAGCAGCATGAGGAGGCGGTACAGGGGCCCATGACAGATTACGGGCCTGGCAGCAGCATGAGGAGTTGGTACGGGGGCCCATGGCAGATTACGGGCCTGGCAGCTGCAATGGGAGGCCGTACAGGGACCCATGACACACTCTGGACCTGGCAGCAGCATGAGGAGGCGGTACAGGGGCCCATGACAGATTACGGGCCTGGCAGCAGCATGAGGAGTCGGTACGGGGGCCCATGACACACTCTGGACCTGGCAGCAGCATGAGGAGGCGGTACAGGGGCGCATGACAGATTACGAGCCTGGCAGCAGCAACTTGGACAGGAGGACGTTCAGCTTTTGCACCGTCGGGTGCGTGCTCGCAAACTGTTGTCTCTTGGAAACGGATTCCAAGAAAGACTGCTGACGGAATCCGTGAAGAGGAGTAGCAGGAGAAGGAGCATCTGAACAAGCGAAATATGCCATCAAGCGACAACAGGGGCCCATGACAGATTACGGGCCTGGAAGCAGCATGAGGAGTCGGTACGGGGGCCCATGGCAGATTACGGGCCTGGCAGCAGCAATGGGAGGCCATACAGCACCCTATGACAAAATGGAACCCAGAAGCAGTGTGAGGAGACCTAAAAGTGGCACATGGCAGAGTGTGGCGATGGAGACAGCAGCAATGGGAGGCGGTACAGGGACCCATGAGACACTGTGGACCTGGCAGCAGCATGAGGAGGCGTTACGGGGGCCCATGGCAGATTAGGGGCCTGGCAGCAGCTATGGGAGGCCCGTAATCTGCCAGCATCCTATGACAAAATGGAACCCAGCAGGAGTGTGAGGAGACCTGAAAGTGGCACATGGCAGAGTGTGGCGATGGAGACAGCAGTAATGGGAGGCGGTACAGGGACCCATGAGACACTGTGGACCTGGCAGCAGCATGAGGAGGCGGTACGGGGGCCCATGGCAGATTAGGGGCCTGGCAGCAGCTATGGGAGGCCCGTAATCTGCCAGCATCCTATGACAAAATGGAACCCAGCAGGAGTGTGAGGAGACCTGAAAGTGGCACATGGCAGAGTGTGGCGATGGAGACAGCAGCAATGGGAGGCCGTACAGGGACCCATGAGACACTGTGGACCTGGCAGCAGCATGAGGAGGCGGTACGGGGGCCCATGGCAGATTAGGGGCCTGGCAGCAGCAATGGGAGACGCCCGTAATCTGCCAGCAACCTATGACAAAATGGAACCCAGCAGGAGTGTGAGGAGACCTGAAAGTGGCACATGGCAGAGTGTGGTGATGGAGACAGCAGCAATGGGAGGCGGTACAGGGACCCATGAGACACTGTGGACCTGGCAGCAGCATGAGGAGGCAGTACGGGGGCCCATGGCAGATTAGGGGCCTGGCAGCAGCTATGGGAGGCCTGTAATCTGCCAGCATCCTATGACAAAATGGAACCCAGCAGGAGTGTGAGGAGACCTGAAAGTGGCACATGGCAGAGTGTGGCGATGGAGACAGCAGCAATGGGAGGCCGTACAGGGACCCATGAGACACTGTAGACCTGGCAGCAGCATGAGGAGGCGGTACAGGGGCCCATGGCAGATTACGGGCCTGGCAGCAGCTATGGGAGGCCCGTAATCTGCCAGCATCCTATGACAAAATGGAACCCAGCAGGAGTGTGAGGAGACCTGAAAGTGGCACATGGCAGAGTGTGGCGATGGAGACAGCAGCAATGGGAGGCGGTACAGGGACCCATGAGACACTGTGGACCTGGCAGCAGCATGAGGAGGCGGTACGGGGGCCCATGGCAGATTAGGGGCCTGGCAGCAGCTATGGGAGGCCTGTAATCTGCCAGCATCCTATGACAAAATGGAACCCAGCAGGAGTGTGAGGAGACCTGAAAGTGGCACATGGCAGAGTGTGGCGATGGAGACAGCAGCAATGGGAGGCCGTACAGGGACCCATGAGACACTGTGGACCCAGCAGCATGAGGAGGTCAATTCTGTGTCCCTCAGTAACAATTCTGTGTCCCTAAGTAACGTTTCTGTGTCCCTAAGTAACATTTCTGTGTCCCTAAGTAACGTTTCTGTGTCCCTAACTCTCTCCCTCAATACAGCCAGGTCTGCCTCTCTTGAATGACTTGAGGCAAATGGAGAATTCTAAAATGGCCGCCATTTATAGCTCGACCATTACACAGTGCTGGCTGGCTGGCTGCTGATTGGCTAATGCGATCACATGTCATGAATGAATGCATTATGGGTCAGCGCGCCTTGTCTGCGCGCCTTCCCAGACATCCCCGCTCCATCGCCGCACATGTCGCCGCCATTTTAGGAAAAATTTTGATTCGCGCATCCGAAGTCTGCTAATTTTCGGATTCGGCGCGAATCGAAATTTTCCTAATATTCAAAACGAATTCCACTTCGCCATGTTCGATCCGCTCATCTCTAATTACAATGCCTGAGAAAGATCATGTTCACAGCCTTGACAAGTATCTAGCCAGATTCTATTGTATGTAGCAGATAAGTGTTTTGTAATATTATAGACATTCCTTATTCCTGGGAAAGTTACATTTTGCTTCTCATCATTATTCAGGATTGACGTAAATGCTTGTATTTGTATTCAGCCAATCAATTACTGAGAATTAAGTTTTTCCCAGATACTTTGTGCCCCCCACCTATCTTTTTTGTTATATTAATCCTCTTCCCGCTAATAAAAAATGTAGATTGATTTCACCTATCACTCTGTGCACTTGTCTGTTACTTAGGTGAAGTCAGTCTTCTGGACGTCCATACCTTCAACAGACTGATCAAGACAGATAGCCAGGGGCTAGCGACAACCTTTCACTTCCTGCTTCCTGTTCTATGCTGACCTGGATGCAGTTCTGTTGTACAACATGATTCCTCACACCAGCAGCTTGTGTTGTCTTCATTCCTGTACATGAAACATGGTGTCAGAAGTGACTGGAATCAGGACTGAGCCTCTTGTTTGGAGCGCAGCAGCTTTGGGAAACACAGGTTTGTGACCTACAGCCTGAGACTGAGGATTGTCTGAGATTTGATAGCTCAGAGGCTTCCTGACAATATGGCTGCCATGAATGGCATACCTCCCCCAGAGGGGATGACAATGAGTGGGGATTGGAGCAGCAATTGGGAATCTTTCAGAGCTGAATGTGAAGATTATTGTCTGGCTACAGGCTGGAATGAGAAATGTGCAGGAGTGCCGGCAGCAACGCCGCCTGATGAGCACAAATACTGCCAACCCTACAGCTTGCAGATACTGTGGGACTGTGCATGAAAGAATTAAAGAGCCGTGTCCAGCTTATGGGGAGTCTTGGAAGTCTTGTGGAAGAACAAACCATTTTACTAACGTTTGTTTGTCAAGTAAACGACGGCCATCAATAGGCAAATGACACAACGAGGAGAACACATCCGCATATGAGGAAGAGACACACCACTGAAGTTATAGACAGCAGTGATGGGCCTACCTCCCCCACACAGATCACCTACCTCCCCCCCACACAGATCACCTACCTCCCCCCACAGATCACCTACCTCCCCCACACAGATCACCTACCTCCCCCACACAGATCACCTACCTCCCCCCACACAGATCACCTACCTCCCCCCCCCACACAGATCACCTACCTCCCCCACACAGATCACCTACCTCCCCCCACACACACACCACTGAAGTTATATACAGCAGTGAATTGATGGGCGCTGTGCAATCCAGAGGAAAGAAATGTCACTTTACATGTAAATAATAAGCCCCAATCCTGTCACCTCCATTCAGGAACAACGTGGGATGTAATGTGCTTAAGAGACAAAATGGTGTCAGCACCAGAAGCACGTCTACTGCCAAGTGACACCAGATTAAAGTTACACTCCGGTGCGATGATGAAATCTCTAGGACTCTTCAAGACAGAATGTGCCATACGTGGACTAACACACAAGCTGGAGTGTGAAATTGTGGAAGCAGCCAAAAGCCACTGTTGTCTGGCTCATCCTGTGAGCGTCTAGGGCTGAGACGTTTCTCCGTCCCTGCAGAGTGTAATGTGATGGACAATCTATCCAAGGGGCCCTTGACAAAACAACTGCTGATAAAGGAATTTAGTGATGAGTTTACTGGGCCAGTAGAATCTGTACCAGGGGAAGTTCATTTCCACCTCGATGTGAGTGTCCCTCCAGTCCAATGTGCACCACGCAATGTGCCGGTGGCATTAAAACAGGCAGTTAAGGCACAGCTTGACCAGTATGAGGCCAATGGACACTTGGCACCAGTGACTGACCCAACTGGCTGATAAGTAACATGGTGATTGTAAGGAAGCCAAATAAGCTATGAATATGCATAGATCCCAAATTCTTAAATATGGCACTGAGATGATCTCACTACATCATGCCAACTCTCGAGGATGTTTTGTACAAGCTGCCTAAGGCACGTCTGTTCACACTTGTTGATGCCCGGGATGCATTTTTACAGTGTAAGTTGGATGATGCAAGTAGTTACATGACAAACTTCTGGACTCCGTGGGGCAGGAAAAGATGGCTCAAACTGCCTTTTGGAGTATCAGTTGCACCAGAGGTGTATCAACGTAAACAACATGAACTATTGGCTGGACTCGGTGGTATTGAACCAATAGCTGATGACAAAAAAAAATGTCATCGAGTGCCGGCTGTCAGAGGACTCCACACACAGGAGACGCTACCGAGTTCCGGCTGTCAGAGGACTCCACACACAGGAGACGCCACCGAGTGCTGGCTGTCAGAGGACTCCACACAAAGGAGACACCACCGAGTGCCGGCTGTCAGAGGACTCCACACACAGGAGACGCCACCGAGTGCCAGCTGTCAGAGGACTCCACACACAGGAGACGCCACCGAGTGTCGGCTGTCAGAGGACTCCACACACAGGAGACGCCACCGAGTGCCGGCTGTCAGAGGACTCCACACTGAGATTTACTATTGAGCAGTGGCTAAAAAGCAAGCGCCCACAGAGGACGTCTAATGTGTGTTCTGCACATGCTCAGTTATATCCGCCAAATAAGCTGCATGAGCGTCTAGTTTTTCATTGTGTCGTCTTGCTTAAAAAAAAAACTTTTTAACACATTTAAATTTTTTTTTGAAATGGTAGATATTGTTTAAAGTGAAGTCCTGATATTTGGCAAAGCAAATTTCTAAGTGAACATATTTCTGCAGTGATCTTTCATGGTGTCAGACATACCTCTTACCAAGTCTGCTTTGTGAGTCTGATTCCTGGTGTGTGTCACGTTAGTAAATTCGATTGGCGTCTACTTGTTAACACTGCTCAATAGTAAATATCTTAGTGGGGTAAAAGTAGACGGTCGCTCGTAAAAATTAGACGTTCGCCCACGGAAATGCGCCAAGACACAATAGTAAAGGGCCTATTCGTCTCACATTAAATGTTATTCAGGACACCAATTTGCATTCTAAAGAAGTTTTGTTGCTGAGCCGGGACATTAACAAGGCCTTTGATGGTGTCCTCTGGCCATACTTGTTTTCATTACTGCAGAAGATGGGCTTTAGTGATGAATTTCTGTCTGGTGTACATGCTTTGTATGACTCCCCCCAAAACAAGAATAAGACTTCCAGGCTGCAATTCTGTATTTTGTACACTAGGCGGAGGTACCCGTCAGGGTTGTCCTCTTTCGCCCTTATTATTGGCGCTTGTTTTGGAACCCTTGGCAATTGCAATAATCACACTCAGACATTTCTGGTTCCCCATTATTGGTTCACATTTCACAATTTGTATGTATGCAGATGATGTTATGCTTTTCCTTACTAAACTGTTGGTGTCATTGCCTGACTTCTGCTCATTATTGAATGACTTTGTAACAGTATCAGGTCTTACTGTAAATGTTACTAAATCAGTAGTTCTGCCTATTAATGTTCCTGATTCCCTGGGTGCATCTCTCCGCAATTCTTTTCCATTTCGTTGGGCCACAGATCAGATTTCATACCTAGGTATAAACCTCACCCCCAGATACTCAAAATTATTTGCTGCTAATTGGCCACCATGTGTGTCACGCCTCTCACCTCTATTGAAGATCTGGCATGGATCCCCTATCTCATTCTTGGCAGAGTCACGGCAGTAACAATGAATGTCTTCCCTAAATTACTTTATTTAGATCACTCCCAATCCCTGTCTCAAAAACGTTCTTAGATCACTTTCAACGGATTATTAATCATTTTATTTGGCGTAACAAACGCCCTCGTTTTACTTCATCGGTCCTCTACCGGTCACAATGGGCGGGAGGCCTAGGTCTCCCCAATTTCTGGCTTTACTACCTGTCAGCCCGTTTCGCACAGCTATCACAATGGGTGACTATTACTTCCCAGGTCCCATGGATCAGATTTGAATCTCAGTCTATACATCCATTCTATTTACCAGGTGTATTATGGTCCAAAATTCCCCCCCCCCCTCGTTATTGCTCTATAACTCCATTGTTGCCCAATCATTGATGTTTTGGTCCCGTTATAAACTTAAATTGAATCTTGTCTCCTCTGTCTCACCAGGTTCATCATTTTTTGGTGACCAAAATTTTATTACAGCATTCTCATCTTCACAGGTATTCCGTTGGTGGTATGATAGGTCCTTTATTAGGTCATCTGACTTTCAGAGAGGAGGATCTTGTATCACTTTTGAGATGCTACGCATACTTTTTGATATTCCGCTTCGTGAATATTATCATTATCGACAGATTAGACATTTTTTTAATTCACATTTTGTTCTTACACCTTCATCTCCAATTTCATTTTTTGAACGTATTAGCCGTGACTCTCCTAGGGGCAGGGGTCTTATTTCAGATTTGTATCGCCAATTTGTGGTTACTTTCTTTCCTTCACCCCCTCTTTATAGACAGAAATGGGAGGCTGATAGCGATGTCACTTTTTCTGATGAGGATTGGGATTCCATGGTGGATAATGTGTGTAAGAGCTCTAGATCTTTCTGTCCATGAGACGGCCCTCAAAGTAATAACCAGATGGTATCATACCCCATCTAGACTACACGCCATGTATCCAGGGACGTCCCACCTATGTTTCCGGGGCTGTGGCCTTGCTGGTACTCTAGTGCATATATTTTGGGCCTGCCCAAGCCTCTCATTGATGTGGCACAAAATTTCTGAAGTTGCCTCTGCAGTGGCAGGTGCTCCGGTGCATCTGTCTATGCAGTCCTGCCTACTGGGAGCCCCTATCTCGGGAGTTCAGACTGAGGTTATGAGGCTAATCCATAGCATTTGTATATCCACCCTATGGGCTATTGCCCTACATTGGAAATCCCTCACAGTACCATTGACCACAGTTCTGCAGAGTTGATGCGGTGATGCTCATGGAGAGAATTCATTATACTCTATTGGATAAGATGCATTTATTTGACAGAAAATGGGAACTTTGGAGAACTCACAGGCATTTACTAGATCAATAAGGACCATTTATGCTTTGATTGATTGAGTTACTTTGTTGGTCGTTTTATAACTCTGCCTCCCTCTCTACCTATATTGCTCATGTACTTCATTTCTTTTCTCTTTTCCCCTTTATTCTACATAATTTCACCTTTGAAATGAATACTGCAGTTGTTCCTTGTTTCTCTTGTATATTCTATTTGAAGCTGTAATACCATTTTGAAGTCTATTTCTTAAAAAATAAAAACGTTTGTAAACAAAAAAATATATATTTAGTATAATTCTACAATTTTTGCAACTAACAGCTCAATGCTGTTAGCTAAACCTTCTACCAATAGCTGGACAACAAAATAACAAACGGATCACCCTTTCATCCAGCTGTGGTCTAATGCTGTTTAATGCCCATGATACCCAGCCAAGCATAGCCTCTTTGAACAATGCATACACTTACCAACTGCTTATATCTGCAGGCTGACATCTTATTCCCAATAGTCTATCCTTGGCCTGACTCCTCTATACAACAGATGTTTAATATCCTGTTTTTTGGCCTCTGTGGCTTCTGAAGATGTTCACTGCTCCCCCACATTTTCCTTGGTAGCCTGAGTTGGGCCTGCCCAGGACTGTTTTTTTCCCGTCCATTTATATCCCAGTGACATAGACAGATGGACAACCTACCTGTTTTCACATCATGGCCTTTTGGCCTCCTGACCTGTTTTGTCAGACATTTCTCTCTCTTTACTAACCTTGCTTCCCCCACTTCTCTCCTCTTTCTTTCTTTTATTCCTGTCCCAGGAGTGATGATGTCGCCATGATGCGACACCTACAATCAGCTCTGCATCTGTCCTTTATCATGGCTCCAATAAATATACTTACCCTGAATGTTCGGGGAATAAAAAAATTAAGGCCTTCAAATCCTTTGCCCATGCCAAAGCACATGTGGTGTGCCTGCAAGAGACTCATTTCACTGCCAGCCATATGCAGAAATATCTCAGCTCTTCCTACCCACAGGTTTATATGGCTTCTGCCGCAACTAAACACACAGGTGTACTCAAAGCTTTCCACTGCTCTACTCCATTTACACCCAAGGCAGGGATCTGGGACCCAGAGGGCCATTATATTTTCTAGTGGGTCACCTCCTTGACTCAGAGGTCACTATAGCTTCATACTATGCCCCAATTGCAGTCCTAACTCCCATTTGCTACAAGTAATAGATTCCCATAAATTAGGTACACTTTTACTATGTGGCAATTCCAGCCAGCTAGTTTATCCCTTTTTAGACAAATCCCCCATAACCTCTTATCCATCCACATCCTCCTTCCAGCAACAACTCCAACAACACTCTCTCATAGACACATGGCAAGAAGCTAACCCAGCTAGAAGACACTATACATACTACTCATATCCACATAAAACTTTCTCCCACATTGACCATATATTTCTGACTAGAGGTATGTCCCCAGCCCTCCTATCCTGAACCATCATACCTTACCCCTGAACTGGTCACAAAGCTGTCCTCTTCACCCTCTCCTCCTTAGTACCCCAACAAACTAGCACTACATGGAGTCTAAATGGCCCACCCATCCCACAGACTGGACATTGAACTAGCCATCAAAGAATACCTGACACATAACACAACTGATGACATCTCTCTCCTGACCTTTTGGGAAGCCCATAAGTCTGTAATTAGAGGAGCCTGTATCAGCCAAGCCTCACATCTCAAGAAAGGACAGCGAGCAATCCATCACCGCTTAGAAACCTCATTTCATCAGGCCAACAAAGTCTTCCAATCAGACCCCTCACCTTCTCATAGATTGTCCTGGACAAGACCAGGCTAGAAATAGATGTTTTCTTGACAGAATCAGATGAAAAAGTTCTACGCCAATCCAGGCATGAACATTATATGAACGCAAACAAACCTGACACTTTTCTAGCCCTGGGACTGCGAACCTCAGACCACACACACAGACTTGTCCATTTAAAGATTACAAACACTTCACACACCAGCCATCCTAATAAAATATTACAGGTCTTCCACAAACATCTAGCAGAATTATACTCTGAGACCGGCTCCTATGATGAATCGCAGGCCACTGGACTTTTCTCAAGCCTATCTCTACCAACACTCTCAGCTTCTCAATGTTCTTCCCTGGAAACACCTATTACAGAACTTGAGGTCCCGAACTCCATCAAGTCCCTAAAGTCTAATAAGCGGCCTGGCCCAGACAGCTTACAGCCCTATATTCCAAAATATTTACTAACCTCCTTCCACCTTTATTGGTTAATGCATTTAATGCCTTACTCAAAGGTTATTCTTTCTGCTCAGACTCCCTAACAGCAGTCATTTCTATGCTACCTGAACCCCAATCAGATCACACCACATGGCTTCATTACACACCAATCTCCCTTCTTAACTTGGATGTTAAAATCCTAGAAAAATCCTATCTGCATGGCTGAACTCTATCATAGGCACCTTGATACACAAGGATCAGATGGGTTTTACCCCCCCCCCTGCCAAGCCGAGACCACAGAGTGATTTTTCTAGAACATGCAGCTTGCATACGCCGCATACCCGGCGGTTTCCTTTCCTTAGACATAAAAAAAGCCTTTGACTCCAATGGATATCACCCCTTTACACCTCCCCAAGGGCTTACTTGAGTTATGCGGGTTACAAGTCAGACTTTTTTTCCATACAAAGGGGAATGAGGCAAGGCTGCCCCTTCCCCCCCCCCCCCTCCTTTTCTAGCGAATGAACCTTTAGCACAGCTGATAAGAACTAACACAAATATTAAAGGATTAGAACTTGGCGGTCATCATCATAAGTTATGCTTTTTCTCTGATGACAATCTCCTCTTCATGTCTTCTCCTTTGATCTCAGCACCCAACCTTCTCCAATGCCTGGATCAATGATTTTGGACCTGGTTGTGAATCCCAAAAAGTCTACAGCTCTTAATATCTCTCTACCCTCCTTAACTGTGTCACATCTACAACGTCCTCCACCCTTCTCTTGGTCCAGTCAATATATTCCTGATTTAGGACCCAAGCTGATGGCAGACCTCAATATTCTATATTCTGCTAACTACCCTCCTATGTTAACACACCTTACTAATCTTATGACCTCCTGGTCCAAACTACCCCTCTCATGGATGGGTTGTATCACGGTTGTAAAAAATGACAATTCTGCCCAAAATATTATACCTTTATTGGGTCCTACCCATATATATACCTTTTTGTTTCCTCTGCATATTAGTGTCGCGGCACCACTTATGTATGGGGCACCATTAAACTGCATCTGCCCAGGTCCATCCGTACCTCACCGAAACTTAGAGTGGTCTGGGGCTTCTGAACTTTGCAAAATATTTCCAAGCTGCACATCTTGCTCAACTCCCTAATTATCATGCAGTAAAAGTGAATCCCCCCCCCATGGGTCACTATAGAGTCAGTAGATTGTGACTCCTTATCAGTTGCCAATTTACTATGGCTACACTCCAGAGACCATCGCTCACCCCAATACCCAATTACTCAACACTACCTGTCACAGCTGCCCCCCCCCCCCCCCAGCCCCTTCTCTGTCCCTGCTCTCTCTCTGCCGTCTCTCATCCATGCCCCTCCCCCTGTCTTGGAAATTTGCTTTGAACGAATTTCTCCTTACCGTGAGTACTCGCAGTTGGATGCACAGAAATCCCCCATAAAGCTGTGCGAATCTCGCTGCAGCCGTATTACGCCTTCCACTTACCACAACTGCAGCTAAACTCCACGATCCTGCGCCTCCAACTGGTTTAGCTCTTTTGAGATGTGGAGAGAAAAGGAGCTCCTGTTACCTAAGAATAATCGGGCGACACTCTCGGGTTGCTGTTGGAATTCACATAGAGGCGGATCCAACCCCAGCCTCCGATTTTTATTTAAAAGCAGACACACGCCCCCCACATGAATAAGGTCAATCCTCTCCCACAGAACAATGCAATGGGGAGTGCCTATACACAGGATGTACATTCCGATTGGAGCGTAGCCTTTCCTCTTATCTATCACCTGTCCTCCCCCCATGAGCTCTCTGAGGTCAGCAGACTTCCTCCTCTCCCCCCATGAGCCCTCTATGGAGAGCATACTTCCTGTCCTAGCTCCTAGTGGTATGTTCATTCTCTGTACAAGCATCCCCTAGATTAAACATCAGTCTGTACCTGGATGGGCCCGATACGATCTATATTAAAACACATCCATCCAGATAAAGTTCAGGTCGGTAGTAGTTGTAGAGATATCCATGTGCCTACACGCGGAGTTCACATTGCCTGGTGCCTAGACATATGAAGTCCATGTGGTACTATGCTGCTGATATGTGGATACAGGCCCGTGGCCTACCGCCGTGGTGGTATACACGCCGGTCTATAAGCGCAGATCTGCCATCTCATCCATTACCGAGCTGAGTACTGTAATACATACATTGTACATGTGCATGGCCCAATTGCAGCCTTCAGAGCTTTAATTATACACACGAGAGACATATGAATAACAAGAATATATGACACATTTAAAGTTCAACCAACAATACAAAATTTCCATGACATTCCCTCCTGCAAATATGAAAGGAATTCCTAAGGCAAGCTTGAGCCACTCTAGCTCTGCCCCCCCCCCGGTTGCCTAGGTGACTAGGGGGTCCGACCAGTTTTAAGAAGCTGATGCAGAGCTCCCGAGGTATTCACCGCTGGGTAGCTGACGGAAGGAGCCCGAGAGCTGTGGCCTGGACCTTTCGTGGCCAGGCTTGGCAGAGACCCAAGGCTTCCTAGGACCCCCCTTCTCCCAGAGCTGGGGAAGTGTGTTGGTCCTTCCGTGTCATCCTGGACTGGCGTATTCACCCTCCCTTCGAACTCCCCTAGTCGGTGACTGCCGTCTGTTTGTCTCAATAAAGCTTTGTGCGTTTGCCATCTACTCTGTGTGTTCTGTCCTGCCTACGCTCGTCACACTACCCATCTATCTGGGACAGTCTAGAGTTCTGATACACCTTACAGTCACCCCATAACCCACTCATGGCATACCTCCTCATTCCAGGCTTTTATCCGTCATGGATGCCTCCATCTTCTTTTCATGCTTGTCCTAGAGCTAGTCTAGTTCAAACTTACAATTTCACAGCACTAGACTCCTTTATACCCTTCCAAACCCTATGTGACTCCCACAAAATATCTAGACCTGAACTTTTTAGATATCTTCAGATCAATCACTTTTGTTCCTCCCACTTACATACCAACCCCCTCCCTCCTAGACATGACAAGGTTTGAACACTGTAACGGGGTTCGCTCGGCAGTGGGTGTGTGTGACCCCCTGGATGGGTGCACAACACAAAACACAGGCACAGCACAACAGTGGAGGTGAAAAAAACAAAAAGGTGCAGTTTATTTACAATATTTACAGAAAAACGTAAAAAAAATAAGAAACATCAAATCCTGGCCAACTTGGATACTTACTGTACAACATAGCTTCCCTAGCTACCCACCAGGTATAGCCTGATGCTATACCTAGCCCCTGTTAGTTGGAGGCTTAGCCACACAGGCTTTTGTCTCACTGCACACAGATAGGATGTTGTCCCCAGTCAGTTCAGGCACAGATCTGGTTTCAGGTTGGAGCAACTCCCTAAGCAGGCTTGGAAGTTTTATAAAGGCCTTAATGAGCCCACTATCTTCAGCTGGGCTCATTACCTCAGTGCTGAAGGACTCAGCACTTCCCCCCTAGTGGAGCAAATCCCCATATAGTCTAAACCTTGGACAGATGTATCGTCCATCCAGGACACAACCAGGTGATTTCACCTGCCTACTGTCACATAACATATGTACATGTGACCCCCATGTCAGAGGTTTGATTTCCACCTTTATATACACAGCTACCAGCTCCACCACCTTACACTTCATCCCATATACAGTTGTGTTCAAAATAATAGAAGTGTGTTGGAAACAGTGACTAAAGCTGAAAATCCTTCTAATAGCTTTTATTTCCATCCACACAAATGCATTGGGAACACGACACATTCTATTCCAAATCACAACATGAAGAAAATACATCAAATTTGTGTTGTTCCTCTAAAAACTATATAAACTGAGAAATGTTTGAAGATTTTGCTTTCCTTTGAATGACTTCATGAATATTTGGTTGTAGTCGCACTGTTTCTGAGAACTGCTGTACATCTGTGTTGCATGGAGTCACCCAACTTCTGGCCCCTGTGATCAGGTATTCCAGCCCAGGATGATTGGACCACATTCCACAGTTCTTCTCTATTTCTTGGTTTGGCCTCAGAAACGGCATTTTTGATGTCACCCCACAAGTTTTCTATTGGATGAAGATCCGGGGATTGGGCTGGCCACTCCATAACGTCCATCTTGTTGGTCTGGAACCAAGATGTTGCATGTTTACTGGTGTGTTTGGGGTCGTTGTCTTGTTGGAACACCCATTTCAAGGGCATTTCCTCTTCAGCATAAGGCAGCATGACCTCTTCAAGTATTCTGATGTATTCAAACTGATCCATGATCCCTGGTATGCGATAAATAGGCCCAACACCGCAGTATGAGAAACATCCCCATATCATGATGCTTGCACCACCATGCTTCACTGTCTTCACAGTGTACTGTGGCTTGAATTCAGTGTTTGGGGGTCGTCTGACAAACAGTCTCCGCCCACTAGACCCAAAAAGAACAATCTTACTGTCATCAGTCCACAAAATGTTGCGCCATTTCTCTTTAGGCCAGTCAATGTGCTCTTTGGCAGATTGTAACCTCTTCAGCACACGTCTTTTTCCCAACAGTGGGACTTTGCGGGGACTTCTTGCAGATAGCTTGGCTTCACATCGGCGTCTTCTAATTGTAACAGTCCTCACAGAGAACGTCACACCTTCTTTCATCTTCCTGGAGCTGATTGTTGGCTGAGTCCTCACAGGGAACGTCACACCTTCTTTCATCTTCCTGGAGCTGATTGTTGGCTGAGTCCACGCCATTTTGGCTATTCTTCTATCCATTCCAATGGTAGTTTTTTCGCTTTCTTCCACGTCTTTCAGGTTTTGGTTGCCATTTTAAAGCATTTGCCATCATTTTAGCTGAGCAGCCGATCATTTTCTGCACTTCTTTATATGTTTTCCCCTCTCCAATCAACTTTTTAATCAAGGTACGCTGTTCTTCTGAACAATGTCTGGAACGACCCATTTTCCTCAGAATTTCAGAGAGAAATGCACTGTAACCAGCATGTCCAACATTTGCTGCCTTCCTTCCTTAAATAAGGGCAATCATTGCCACCTGTTTTTCAAAGAATGAATGACCTCACTAATAGAACTCCACACTGCTATTATTTTGAACACGCCCCTCAATGAGTGATTCAATGACACAGAATCAGCAGCATGCATGTCATGACTGTTGGGTCTGTTGGATTTCTATGACTCTACTACACCTGCTAGGAAATTATTTGCCATGTAGAAATCTCATATGATGTCCTCCCAGAATGCGCTCTCCTGCATGCCCCCGGGGGCATGAACCTGGCGATCTCCATGATCGCTGTGTCCTATGACACGCTGGTCATCGGGAATTGCAGTTGCCGGTTCTAGACTGCACTTTCCTCACGCTGTCAGAGCATGAGGAAGGTACTGCCAGCAGTTGTCAGAGGAGGGATCATCAGGGCACTGAGGATCCGTGCCCTGAGGATCGGTGCCCAGCAGCGCCACCCACCAGTTCTGCCCACAAGTGCCCAGCAGTGCCACCCTCCTTTGCCCAGCAGTGCTGCCAGTCACTGCCCACCAGTGCCACCCAGCAGTGCCGCCTGTCAGTGCCCAGCAGTGCTGCCAATCAGTGACAACTATCAGTACCCATCATCAGTGCCTCCTATCAGTACCGCCTATCAGTGCCCATCAGTGCTGCCTTTCCGTGCTGCCTATCAGTGCAGCCTCATCAACGCACATCAGTGAAGGAGAAAAATGACCTGTTTCCTAAATGTTATAATAGAAACAAAGAAATTTTTTTTTTAAATTTTTTGCTCTTTTTTTGTTTATAGCACAAAAAATAAAACACCCAGCGGGGAGTAAAGACCACCAAAAGGAAGTTCTATTTGTGTAAAAAAAAATGATAAAAATGAGTACAATGTTGCATGACCGCACAATTGTCATTTAAAGTGTGGCAACGTTGAAAGTTGAAAATTGGCCTGGTAAGGAAGGGGGTATAAGTGCCTGGTAGGCAAGTGGTTAAGGACCCCACTGGCACATTTTGGGGGGGTAACCGAAATTGACAGGTACCCGCTCCCACTTCTACTGCAATCACCTACATGATCAGAAGCGGAAGTTGTCCTCCCCCCTCCCTCCCTGTAGTCTTCTGGGACACATGAAAGGTCCTAGAAGACTACAGGACCATTCACAAAGCACAGAGATACTCGCACATGCTCAGTGGGCACCCGGATGTGAAGCTGCAAGCGGTCACAGCTGGGTGCCCACACTGAAGATGCCGGCACTGGAAACACAGGGCGGCCAGTGAAACGGGCTGTGGGGAGGACACCACGAGATCGAGGGACAGGTAAGTGCCCGTCTTTTAAAAGTCAGCAGCTACAGTTTTTGCAGCTGCTGACTTTTATTTTTTTTTATTTTTCACTGGAACTCCACTTTAATGTATGAAGATATTATTTGTACTGTACAAATTACAACCTGTACGTTACCTCTAAGGGTTGTACCCCTTCTGACTTACTGTTGGTGAGTCCTGCAATCACATTGTTATCAGCTCCTTGTAAAACTATTATCTCTTTCCAATAAAATCTATGAACAAGAGAAGATATGGACCCCACAATTCCTCTATATACTCCACAATTCTCCCATGTGGACACCTCGTAAGTGGTTCTCCAGTATAGACTCCCAGTTTGGGGAACTCATTTAGAAGAAGCTGTCAGCTAGAATCACACTCACTACTCTACAGTATGGTGAAGACCAAGGAGGCCTAGCAATACCAAATGTTAGACTTTATATTATAGCTGCCCAACTTCAACATCTTACCAGGTGGGACTTAGTAGACACATTAGATCCCATCCATCGGTTGCTACTTCCATCAGATACAGATTTCACATCACTCTATGTCAGGGCTCCAGGTATGACCAGAGATGTGTGGACTGACACAGGGAAACGCAGGCTCAAGGATGGTGTAAAAGTAATATAATTTATTTAAGGTTACACAATACACAGAACACAGTGCAAAACCAAACCTTAAGCTAGTCCCAATATGTGTGGGAACACAAGCATAGTCAGGCAGGCCGGGTCGGTAACTATCAGGCAGGTAGGTACAGGAGGAGCAGGCAGAGAGTAGTCATGTAAAGAGCCATGGGTCAGTGCAGGAGACAGTCAGCAGGATCAGGATCAAAGCCGGGTCGGCAACAAAGGGTACTTCACAGAACAGATGATCAGGCACAGATAACAAGATACAGGGGCTCATGGGAAACATACATCAAGGCACTGATCACAGGCCCGGCCATTCCTTAAATACACCTCCTGCAATCAGCCTCAGGTGATGGCCGATTACCGGAGTGAGCCTCTGGTTGCTGAGAGCACCCGCTGGCCAGCCCTGGTACTGCAGCCCACAAGGCAGGTGAGCCCCACCACCATTGGCAAGTCCATTCCTGACACTCTCACACTTGTTAATGGGCTTCAGATGGCACCAGTGGAAAAGGCATGATCTCTCATATATTTATTCCAGTCTTTTGACTCTTGCCGAAGAATTATAGAAAGAAATGGGAAACAGAAAAAATAAGAGAGAGTGGTGGGAGGTGATTGTGACCTCCATACCTCTCATCTCTCTGTCCTCTTCACAGAAACTCTGTCATTTCTTTTGCATAGAGCTTTCTGGACTCCAGCTCAATTGTTCAGCTAGGACAGGAGGGATTTCCCCTTATGACCCCAATTGTAGCGGTGATGTCGGGGATTTGATACATGTTTTGGAGATGTCAAAAAAATAATTCAAAAAGTGGAACAATATGACCAGTATTGTAATGTTGGTATTCAATATTCCTCGGGTGTGCCTCTTGGTCTCAATAGAGGAGGAATTATTTACACCTCCTCCTATTACAAGTCATAGAGCAATAGTGAGGCTGCTTGACCATAAAAAATATCCCGATCTTGGCTATCATCTCAAACTCCTAGCAGACAACAGTGGATTGAGCAGGTGATCTCCACATTAACATCATAGGTTTTAAAAATTTTAGCTTTTTTAGCCCCGTAGAAGGAGAACGGCCAGTTGTATCCTACTGAATGGTGACTACATTGGACACCCATACTTGGGGTATGATCCTGGAGACACAGGCCTCATTGATCGGTGTCAGCTATCTATGTATGTACTGGGGGGAGTTACTTGCCGTGTACAGCTGAATTGTTCTAGGTTGTTTCTTCTTTTCTCTGTTCATTTGTTTATAAAAGGTAAAAGTGACACCATAGACAAAGCAAGTTATTGTTCTGTATGATCTGTAACAGTGCCACAACTGCCTATACGTGAGAATGTATGACTCCATTGTCTGGGCTGAATGTTGGGAATACTGTGCGCACTTAGAAACTTTCTTAATAAACTCTATTTGATTAAAAAAAATACTGTAGATAATGCTGTACATATTCTTTCTATTCATAAGATATATTTAGTAATGAACATTAAAAATAGAAAGCAACTTTATGTAGCCCTTTATATAGAATTTTAATTTTTTTTTTTTTGTACAGGTGAATTGATGAACCAAGTTTTCGGTCATGTTGGTCTTCATGAATACAGCTGAGTCACATGGAAAACAAGACATATGGTTGTCTTAATTGACTGAAAGTCTTTATTGCAGCTCACTGGAGGATTCACACGGGATACAAGTCATATCTGTGTTCTAAAAGTCATGGTTTGGATCCTCTTCCACATTGATCCAGCCTCAGAGGACAACAGGAGAAAAGGAATTTCTGTGTTCTGGAAGTGACAAAGGCTTTACAATAAAGTTCAAACCCCAGTATACATAAGAGGAGTCATTTCAAACTACTTCTTGTTTGGAGATATTACAATGGAGAGAAAATATATCAATCACCAGAAGGTTCACAATGGAGGGAAGTCATATCATTGTTCTGAATGTGGCAAAACTTTTTCAAGCGAGAGAGACCTTATAGTACACCAAAGAGTTCACACTGGAGAGAAGCCATATCAGTGTTCTGAATGTGATAAAGCTTTTACACAGAAGTCACATCTTATCACACACCAGATTGTTCACACTGGAGAGAAGCCATATCAGTGTTCTGAATGTGGTAAAGCTTTTACACGGAAGTCACATCTTATCACACACCAGAGGATTCACACTGGAGAGAAGTCATATCAGTGTTCTGAATGTGTTAAAGCTTTTACAGTGAAGTCAAGTCTTATCACACACCAGAGGATTCACACTGGAGAGAAGCCATATCAGTGTTCTGAATGTGATAAAGCTTTTACAGTGAAGTCAGATCTTAACACACACCAGAGGATTCACACTGGAGAGAAGTCATATCAGTGTTCTGAATGTGTTAAAGCTTTTACACGGAAGTCACATCTTATCACACACCAGAGGATTCACACTGGAGAGAAGTCATATCAGTGTTCTGAATGTGATAAAGCTTTTACAGCGAAGTCAAGTCTTCTCACACACCAGAGGATTCACACTGGAGAGAAGTCATATCAGTGTTCTGAATGTGATAAAGCTTTTACTCATAAGTCACGTCTTATCACACACCAGAGGATTCACACTGGAGAGAAGCCATATCAGTGTTCTCAATGTGATAAAGGTTTTACAGTGAAGTCAAATCTTATCAGACACCAGAGGATTCACACTGGAGAGAAGTCATATCAGTGTTCTGAATGTGTTAAAGCTTTTACACGGAAGTCACATCTTATCAGACACCAGAGTATTCACACTGGAGAGAAGCCATATCAGTGTTCTGAATGTGTTACAGCTTTTACAATGAATTCAAGTCTTATCACACACCAGAAGATTCACACTGGAGAGAAGCCATATCAGTGTTCTGAATGTGATAAAGCTTTTACAGTGAAGTCAAGTCTTATCACACACCAGAGGAGTCACACTGGAGAGAAGTCATATCAGTGTTCTGAATGTGATAAAGCTTTTACAAAGAAGTCATGTCTTATCAGACACCAGAGGATTCACACTGGAGAGAAGTCATATCAGTGTTCTGAATGTGATAAAGCTTTTACACAGAAGTCACATCTTATCACACACCAGGGGATTCACACTGGAGAGAAGCCATATCAGTGTTCTGAATGTGATAAAGATTTTACACAGAAGTCACATCTTATCACACACCAGGGGATTCACACTGGAGAGAAGCCATATCAGTGTTCTGAATGTGATAAAGCTTTTACAGTGAAGTCACATCTTATCACACACCAGAGGATTCACACTGGAGAGAAGTCATATCAGTATTCTGAATGTGATAAAGCTTTTACATTGAAGTCATATCTTATCAGACACCAGAGGATTCACATTGGAGAGAAGCCATATCAGTGTTCTGAATGTGATAAAGATTTTACAGTGAAGTCACATCTTATCAGACACCAGAGGATTCACACTGGAGAGAAGCCAATTTAATGCTATCAATGTGACAAAACTTTTACAGTTAATGCCTGTCTAAATATTTTATCGTTTGACAATCTTTTTAAGATAAGCATCAATAACCAAACAGCTTCCCTCATGATTCTCATCTTTATCTTTTTTTATGGAGCTTTGAATGAACATGTAATGCATTTTCATGATTCACCAACTGAGTTGTGTTTCCAAGCATTTTCTTCATTTCTGGATCCTGAGGTAATACATGACCAACACTGCCTCAGTACCAGAGACTAGGATGGGGTCTATTGTCATCTTAACAGGTCTCTGAAGCCTCAGTGGGAGAGTCCATTCCAGGTTTTTCTGACTATTGATACATGATCAGCCAGGCTTGAGGTCTCCAGCTAAGCCCACCTTGCCCATTCCTCCCATTACATGTTCCATCTCCTCTCCCATTATCAATGCCTTCTTTCCACATTTTATCTCCTCTCATTATTATTATTATACAGGATTTATATAGCGCCAACAGTTTGCTCAGCGCTTTACAATATAACGGGAGACAATACAGTAACCATAAAGTTTATTACAAGAGGGATAGGAGGACCCTTCTCCTCGGAGCTTACAATCTAGGAGGGAGGGGCTAGTGGTACAAAAGGTAGTAACTGTGGGGGATGGACTGGTTGGAAGAGTAGAAGATTCCATTATTAGCTGAGGGCAGGATAGGCTTCCCTGAAGAGAGAGGTTTTCAGAGATCGCCTAAAAGTGAGCAGAGTAGGCGATAGTCTGATAAATTGGGGTAGAGCATTCCAGAGGATGGGGGAAGCTCTGGAGAAGTCCTGGAGATGAGCATGGGAGGAGGAGACAAGGGAGCTAGAGAGCAGGAGGTTGTGCGAGGAGCGGAGAGTATGGTTTGGGTGATATTTGGAGACAATATTGGTGATGTAATTTGGGGCAGAGTTATAAATGACTTTATATGTTATTGTTAATGTTTTGAATTTTATCCGTTGGGCAATGGGAAGCCAGTGGAGGGATTGGCAGAGGGGGGTGGAGGACACTGAGTGGAGGCCAGTGGAGGGATTGATAGAGGGGGGTGGAGGATACTGAATGGAGGCCAGTGGAGGGATTGGCAGAGAGGGGTGGAGGACACTGAGTGAAGGCCAGTGGAGGGATTGGCAGTGAAGGGTGGCTGATACAGAATGGTTAGTAAGGTGGATGAGTCTGGCAGCAGCATTCATGATAGACTGAAGAGGGGATAGCCTGCGATGAGGTTGGCCAATGAGGAGGGAGTTACAATAGTCAAGGCAAGATATAACCAGGGAGTGAATAAGTTGCTTAGTGGTTTCCGAGGTTAAGAACGGCCATATCTTGGAGATGTTGCGGAGGTGAAGTCTACAAAATTTGGACAGTGATTGGATTTGGGACTGAAAGGACAGATGGGAGTCTAGGATTACACCTAACACCCTGGCATGAGGGGAGGGACTGATGGTTGTGTTATTGATCTTGATGGAGAAGTCAGGGGGGGGGCACAGACTGGGGGGAATACTAAGAGCTCAGTTTTGGAAAGATTGAGTTTGAGGAAGTGGAGTGACATCCATGCCGATATGTCGCTTAGTAGGTTAGTAATGTGAGAGGAGACTGAAGGGGTGAGGTGAGGAGGAGACTGAAGGGGTGAGGTGAGGGATAGAAAGATAGATTTGTGTGTCATTAGCATAGAGATGGTACTTAAAGCCATGGGAGTTTATCAAGTGAGAAAGGGAGGAGGTGTAGATGGAGAAGAGTAGTGGTCCAAGGACGGAACCTTGAGGGACCCCTACAGAAAGAGGGAGTGGAGAGAAGGAGGCAGAGTTATGGTTAATGCTGATGGAGTGCTGCGATAGGTATGAGGAGAACCATGAGAGAGCAGAGTCTTGGAGGCCAAAGGAGTTGAGTTTTTTGAGGAGTTGGTTGGGATGAGTACTGAGTAGTGGCCATTGGTTGGAATGAGTACGGGGTAGTGGCCATTGGTTGGGATGAGTACGGAGTAGTGGCCATTGGTTGGGATGAGTATGGAGTAGTGGCCATTGGTTGGGATGAGTACGGAGTAGTGGCCATTGGTTGGGAGGAGTACGGAGTAGTGGCCATTGGTTGGGAGGAGTATGGAGTAGTGGCCATTGGTTGGGAGGAGTACGGAGTAGTGGCCATGGGTTGGGATGAGTTCAGAGTAGTGGCCATTGGTTGGGAGGAGTACAGAGTAGTGGCCATTGGCTGGGAGGAGTACAGAGTAGTGGCCATTGGTTGGGATGAGTACGGAGTAGTGGCCATTGGTTTTAGCAGTTAGTAGATCATTAGTGAGGTTTAGTAGGTCAGTTTCAGAGGAGTGTAGTGAGCGAAAGCCAGACTGTAAAGGGTCAAGAAGGTTGTTGTCGGTGAGGTGGGAGGAGCTCAGGCGATTGTAGACTAAGCGTTCTATGAGTTTAGAGGTAAATGGCAGCAGTGAGATAGGTCTTAAGTTGTTCAGGTTGGTGGGGTCCAGGGAGGGCTTGTTAAGTATGGGAGTTATGTGTGCATGCTTTAGAGGGGAAGGGCAGGTAGTGAGACGGGCTTCTGAGAAACCTTAGTGACCTCTTTGGTAGTAGCAAGGTCAGAAGAGGAAAGTGTTGAGGGAGGTTTAGTATAAGGTATGCTAAGTGGGATGGATGTCTGTGCAGTGGAGATGCCCCTATGAATTGCATCAATCTTGTTTTTGAAATGATTTGCAATCTCGTGAGCAGTGAGTGAGGTACTGGGTGGAGGTGGAGAAAGTAGAGAGTTAGAAGTAGAGAAGAGACGACGAGGACTGGATGACAAGCTATTGATGAGAGTGACAAAGTAGGCTTGTCTGGCAGCATGGAGGGAGGAATTGTATGTGAAGAAAGCAGATTTATATCGCGTGAATGCTTGGTGAGATTTGGTTTTACGCCACATTCGCTCCAGCACACGACTATGTCATTTAGGATCTCTGGTGTTGTCAGTCTGCCAAGGTTGTAATGGTCGGGGCCTGATGCTTCATGTTGTTAGAGGAGCAAGTGAGTCTAATGTGGATGAAAGTGAACTGTTGTATACAGCAGTGGCCAGGTCAGGGCAGGACAGGGGAGAGATTCTGTCATAGAGTTGGTCAGTTGCAGAGTGGAAGGGAGAAGGGTTCAAGTTGTGAAGGTTTCTGCAGGTGATTGCTGATTGGAGGGATAAGTGTTTGAAGATGAGGAGACTGTGAAGGTGATGAGATTGTGATCATAGAGAGGAAAGGGGGTGTTTGTGAGGTTGTAGGATATCATCTCATGGGTGACAACCTTTCAGGCAGGTCTGCGGCTGTGACACCAGCTAGAAAGAAGTCTCTGTTCAGTGAGAAAACAACATCCCAAGCTGATGCAGGCCTTCCAATACTGAGTTACTGCTGATTTAGGGGATGTATTCAGCAGTAAAACGTAAGCCCAGCTGGCCACTTGTGTTCCATGTGGTTCTGCCAAATGGGATTCCATCAGGTGAAGATCAGAAATCCTTGTTCCATGTTTTCTCTTTCCAGCTATTACTCCTCTCCATAGACTAATCACACAATACAACTGCCAGAGATCTGAACTTACAAAGTGCTGAGTGTGCGGTCATATTCCTACCACTTCTTCCGGGGGACTGACATTCCTCTGATTGGGGTTCACAATAATCACTCTGAGTGCACACATCTCTTTTTGGTGGAAAGTTTGTAAAGAAAACTTCTTCTCCCTGGAAATATTACAACGTTGGCACCAAAGTGTAACTATGGGCAACATCACTAATGACATTAATAATGAAATCTGTCATTAGCAGAGCAGGTTTTGTTTTTCCGAGTCTCCTATTGTTTTATTTTTTGTTGTCACTCCCAGTAGATTGTTTTTTTTTTGTACTTCCTGTAGAAGACCAAGTCTTTTGGGAAAAATGGCAGTTGGAGGGGTTGGGGCAAATCCTATAACACTGCTGGGGGTGCTCACAACTGTCAGTTGTCATTCATATGGGGGGTTGGACCTTATAGAGAACCTGTTGCTGTAACTGCTGTAGAAGCGTTAGCTGAAGTTGGGTTTTACTTGTTGTGTGTCTTACTTATAATCTATCTAAGACTTCCCTGTACAGGGTGACAACGCTGCTGTGTAATGTTCCTGCAGAATGATCAGGGTTGTCACCCTGTTACAGAAGGTGGGAAAATAACAGATCTACAGACAGGACCAACAGCTGATACAACTATGTTGCAGAGGGAACTCTGGGAATGCTAATGACAGATTGCATTACACATTCAGTTAGCAGACTTCCTGCTGTTGGTCTGATGTTTGAATTGTGTTCTGATATTTACTGTCCTGCTGTAAAAGGTGTAAATGATCGCCCGCATGTTTCCTGTAGTAGCAGGGACTACAAACTCATATCAGGAATAGTAGGATGATAAAATGTAAGTTAATAGATAGGGCCGCGCCCCTACAATAAGGTATATCTATATAAATTATATATTAGATTGTTATTAATAAACACTGGCCTGATTTTATCATGAATAATTCACATATGAAAATATAAGAGAAATCCTTATAAAGTACAGCAAAAAGATTTTCTGGATATTTAAGTGTGAATTTTTTTTTTTTTTAAATAAGAAATAAATAATAATTATGCATAATAGAAAAATATATAAAAAATAATAACAAAAAAATAAATAAAAATAAAAAATATAAATGAAATATAATCACAAAATTTTGAAAATGAAAAGATGAAAAAGAATCTAAAAATGAAATGGTGTCCAAAGTCTATGAATAATAGCGGAGTATTCTATTCGTGTCCACAATAGTAATTGCTGTATATAAGGAACTGTAGAAATAAATCCTTGCTTGAATATTGACCCTTTTATGGGCTCACCTTCTTGTTAGCCTATTGCTGGGCTGACACAGCTTTTAAGAGGTTTGTATTGATGAGATCCTTTGGACCTCCCCTGGGTTTTCCTGGATTGGTCACTTCTAATGTGCTTGTATGGACATGATGATCTCTGCTTCCTTCTGATGCTGGATGTGGCTCCATCTCCCTATTTTTCTCCTCGTTAGTATAGTGGAAGAAAGAAGAGATATTTGGTGCCTTATCGTTTTAATAAAAAGATTTATTTAATGCCCTCTATATGACCTCACATGTCAATCATTTCAATGCGCTTTGTAATAGATAAAACCGCTAAATGCGGATGTGACAGGCTTCCTCCGTGTGTCTACACACACTGTCTATACCCGCCGTTACTGAAGTTGGGTTGCCGTGGTGACATCAAAGCCCCTCCCCAATGCGTTGCGCCACAGGGTCACGTGGCTTCTTCCGGGGGATGTGATAGGACAATCACCGTGCCTGGACTTCTTTTATAATAGTTTGGCGCCATTTTCTTGAAGTATGTATGGTTGCGGCCATCTTTTTGGGGCGAAACCTTTATAACTATCATTATGGACAGCTGTATTGATCAAATTGAGACAATGTTGCTAATTGTGATGTTGTTTGTGTGAAAACATGTAACTGTTATATCCACTGTTTAACAACCCTGTATACGTCGGCTATATAGACTGTGCATGTAATTGGCAACAGGGAAGTCGGTCACATTTACTTTTAACAATAAGGTTTAATCCAAAATTTATTACAAAATGCATATACAAAAATAGAAAAAATACAAAATCCGTACATATATATATAATCAATTAAAAACAGTATAAAGTGCTTTATATTGACTTCCAACTACTAGTTTTTTAGTTTTTAGGAATAGTAGGATGGCTACCTACCCAAGGGGGTCACCTTTTTGGATTTGGGGGAAACATTTCACATGGTTTCTTTCCATTGATGACACCGACAAGGAGAGTCTCACTTCACTAACAATAGGAAAGCCAATCAGAGGCCAGTAACATTTCATGGTGTCTCAATGTATTGCAGAATGTTTAATCCCCATTGGTCCAATGGATTACTAGTCCTTCCATATACATTGCTTCTTGTGTGGAAGGAGCACCCTAAAATGGCTTCCCTTCAATTCCACCCATAGCTGTACTTTAGGTTATGTTGCCCCTCCCCCATATCTGTAAGGGAAAGCCTCAATTTCTCCCAATACTCCCCTGGCCTTCCAGTGAGAAGAAACATTTTCTCTGGAGTGGAGATGTTTTATGCAGTGAGCCCTTCATAGACGGGATGGGGAATCTAAGTAATCTAAGATAAGTAAGATGAACCGGTGTACTGGAGTCATGGATCAGATAACCAATGACACCATTGATGGTATAGCAGAGCTGACACCAGAAGTGGCTCCATCACCTAAGGTGGTGTCACAGAACTGCATGGCGGCTGACTATCTCTCGGAAGATCAAGGCGGAGTCTACAAACTGGTGTCAGAGAGTGTTGTCCATTTATATTAGATCATGAGGATCTCAGAAGGGGATATCTACACAAGGTAAAGGAGTTCCAACAGTCACCTGGGTGGGGGGAAGTGGGATCCATTTTCTTGGATGGGTTTAGCTGGAACTTGGTTGAGTAATATGGTGGCTTTGCTTCTTAGGCCATTAGTTGCTACTATAGATTTGATGATAATTGTATACATTGTTGCTGTTGTGTGTTTTGCTGCCAGTTGATTTTGCTTGTTTATGCACATGATTACATTCACATTGTTAGAACAGAAGATTATTTAAAGCCCCTAAATATTGTGTTTTATTTTCTGAAAGCAGAGACCCTGGAGAATAAAATGGTGGTGGTTACAATTTTTGGCACACAATATTAGCGCAGCTGTCTATGAAATGCATATTTTCAGTAAAAAAACACTAACAATAATTCCAGTTCAGAAAAACACAATATATGACCCAATTTGAAGAAAAATGAAAGATGAGGTTGGCATCAAGTATATAGATACCAAACATGTCAAGCTTTAAAATGTCATGTGCTTGTGAAATGGTGACAAACTTCAGTACCAAATATTGTCCATAGGGGACACTTTAAAAGCCTTTACAGGTCATCAGTTTATATAGTGAACCATGAATGATGGCCCTAGAGTTATTCCTCTCCCTCTGGTGTGTGCAGAGATATGTACAATGTGTAGTGTGAGTGATGGTTACATAAGTGGGCGGGGCTGGTATTAATGAGGGGCGTGTTGTATGTTAATCATTTCTTATAATAGATGATATAAATGGTATAAATAGATCCTTGAAATGTAAACAATCTATCTCTTTTCTTCTGTTGTTAAAGTGTCACATGTATATGATGAATAAAGGTGGATGATATTTTCACCGCACAATACCGTGGTCTGGGTTCTTCTACAACATCCCCCCAAAAATGTCCTCTTCCAGTTCTAGGAGTCTGGTGGAATGGGACACAAGCTGATGGTATCTCTTAGGCCCCTTGTACATGGGGGGGTCCGGCCCCTGTGGGTGCAATGCTGGCATTATAATACACCTGGTAGGCACAGGTACAGCGTCCAGCCCCGCTGCCTGCAGCCTGTCAAAGTCTACACTACAGCTGGACGGGGCTCAATGCTGCACCACGTTTACCTCGTGTTTAGGGCGCTCTGTGTTCAGGTAGAAATGGCCGCCATCCTGATCAGACAAAGCATAGAGCAGATGTAGGCCGGTGCAGTCTGCTTCTTCCCCTGTAGGTGGCGCCCGACCAGAGTGACATCCCAGCCTGGAGAGGAAGTCGGGGACACTTGGCTTCTCTGTGGTTTCCCGGTTCCTGGAGACGGCGTGGAATGAAGGGGTCCATGGAGTCCTGGGGACATTTTTTATTTTTGTTTACACTTTTTAAAAATCATTTTATTCCTGAAGATCAGTAAACCCCAAATCTGATGTATTCTTTGATAGCAGACACCCTATATAATCCAATGTTGGGAGTTGTCATTTTCTATGTTACATGATATTAGCACAACAGTTTATGAAAGGCAACATTTCAGGAACAATATAGTAACGTTTATTTCTGAGCACATAAATGCAATTCATGACCTATTTTCTGGTGAAATATAAAAGATGAGGTTGTGCCGAGGAAATGGGATTCCCAACATGTCAAGCCGTAACACTGTGTGCACTTGGAACGCTTTAATAGCCCCTCCAGGTCATCAGTATAGAGTTACACAGGAGCACTGGTGCTCCAATCATTGCTCTCCCTCCGGCGTGTGCGCTGATATGTAACGTGTGTGGGGATCGCCGTGTTCCTATGTAGGCACCCCAATGTACATGTCACGTCCTGATCTGTGTATAGGAGGTGCGCTGAGCTCCCTCTGTCCTTCCCAGTGACACCCACCATGGCAGCACCGGGCTCTGCTGTCCCACATGGTGTCAGGGGGAGGGGCACATCTCAGTGGTGGGTGAGGCAATGATAGGCGACTTCACAGCCACTTGTATCACTTCCACATGACAGCCGACATTCGGATTTACTAAAGTCCTCACACTCCCGGCTGTATAGCGGTGGGCAGTGTGGGGGGAAATAACACGTCTGCAGCATTGTTAAATATCCAAATCCCCAGCAAGTGGCTGCAGGTTCATATTTTACCACCCCCCCTATCCTGGCACTCTAAGATGGTTGCCTAAGCCTCCTTAAGGTGGTCATTGGGTTTTGGGACCTGTATGTGGCAAGGCTGCCAGAAAGTCTGTCACTTGTGGTGTCCTCATACTGGGGAGAAGTAGCAGAATGTGTTTTGGGGTGTAATTCCACATCTCCCCATGGCGTGTGCCAGAAATAGCTCATTAAATGACAACTTGGTGTAAATAGATTTTGTTTTTCATTTTCCAATAACTTATGGCAAACACTGTAAATGTTCCATGGACACAACATGCCTCTCAGCACATACCTTGGGATGTATCCTTCCCATAAAGGGGACATTTGGGGATGTTTGTAAGGTCCGGGCATTTTACTGCCTCAAGAAATGTGATCGGCAGTCAGAAAGTAACAGCGACGTAAAAGCTGCATAAATTCCATTCTATATCCCATAGTTTGTAGACGCCATAACTTCACACAGACCAATCAATATCCACGGATTCAGCTATGCTTCTACCAAAGACACGGAGCAGAATACACGTTGTACTACATGTATGAAGAAATCTGATTTTATGGGATATGTTTTATAACAAAGTAGAAGGTATTTGTTTTCAAAATTAAAAAATAACCCCCCCCCCAGTGGTGATCAAATATCACCAATAGAAAGCTCTATTTATATCAGTGAAACTTGTGTACAGTGTAGCATGACCGCACAATTGTCAGTTAAAGTAGTGCAGTGCTGAACAGAAAAAAAATTCCCTGGTCATGAAGGGGGTAAAAGTTTCCGGAGCTGAAGTAGGTAATAAATCGCTGTCATCCTACAGTTTGGTTTCATTTTCTTACATTTCTCAGGATGCCGTTCTTCTGAGCTCCACAAGGTGGTGATCACACATATACAGAGACAGGAAGTGATGTCAGGCACAGATGGGAAGTGATGTCAGGCAAAGATGGGAAGCGAGCTCAGGCACAGACAGGAAGTGATGTCAGGCACAGACAAGAAATGAGGTAAGGCTCAGATGGGAAGCAATATCGAGCACAGACAGGAAGTGATGTCAGGCACAGGCAGAAAGTGAGCTCAGGCACAGACAGGAAGTGATGTCAGATACAGACAGAAAGAAATGTGGGGCACAGACAGGAAGTGAGGTCAGGAACAGGAAGTGATATCAGGCACAGACAGAGGTCAGACACAGATAGGAAGGATATCAGGCACAGACAGGAAGTGAGGTCAGGTACAGGAAGTGATGTCAGGCACAGAAAGAAAGGATGTAAGGCACAGACAGGAAGTGAAGTCAGGCACAGACAGGAAGGATGTCAGTCACAGACAGGAAGTAATGTGAGGCACAGACGGGAAGTGAGGTCAGGCACAGATGGGAAGTGATGTCAGGCGCAGATGAGAAGTAATGGGGGGACAGGCAGGAAGTGATAACAGGTACAGGAAGTTATGTCAGGCACAGACAGGAAGTAATGTCAGTCGCAGACAGGAAGTAATGTTCGGCACAGACAGGAAGTGATGTTGGGCGCAGACAGGAAGTGATGTCGGGCACAGACAGGAAGCGATGTCGGACGCAGACAAGAAGTGAGGTCAGGCACAACCAGGAAGTGATGTCAGGCACAGGCAGGAAATGATGTCAGGCACAGGCAGGAAGTGATGTCAGGCACAGGCAGGAAGTGATGTCAGGCACAGGCAGGAAGCTCCATGTGGGAGGAATTATAGAGGAGACGTTGCTGGAAGTGTGAGCAGAGGAGGTAATGAGATTGTATTTGATCATATCTCTCATCATTCTTCTTGTCAGGCTCCGGTCACACCAGGAACTGCACGTTTCTCATGACTCCCCACAGCCGGTTTCCTCCTGCTCATGGGCCAATCGCACTGCACTTTGTGAATGGGCCGCCATCCTCTGGGACCTGGGGGGAGAGAGGGAGGAGGACAGTACGGGGCCCCAAGTACTCATCAGTGAGGGACACTCACTTCCAGAGACTCTCCGCTCTCATCCACTTCTATAGAAGAAAGGAGGAAACTCCAAATTCTACTGGGAGAAGAGGAGCCAATGGGGGAAATAGCTGCACCACATGTGACACCATGCCACAGACTGAGAGGGACATGAAACACTGAGGACTTCATAATCCTTCCCATGGACCCCTCCCCCTTTATATTTCCCCTCTTCCCATACAAACTGCTTTGGCAATGCTACAATGTCATTTGTTCCTGCCAATAAAGCTCATTGAATTGAGAGGGAAAGAGAAAGAAGGAAAGTTGGTGTCACTAATCATGGTGGGACGCCTCATTTGCGGAGTTCCAAGTTTTGTCCTCTAACCCCCCGGTCACATCCAGCTTACAGTGAAGTCGTACGATTTCCAAGTTGGGGGAAATGCCGATTCCAGGAGTGACACCGATGTCTATGCCAATCCCACCAATAGTAGTGCAGGGACGACTTTAGAAATCGCTGCGACTCCCACCAAGTCACACCCCCCGATATGACCCGTCATTGTGGGCAGTAGGGTGCGACTTGTGATCTGCAAGAAGCATAGCATGGAAATGGCATGCCGAGTGACACCCCATGTGACCGGGGACTAAACACTGAAAGAAGCGGAGTTCTCTCTCAGCCCACCTCTCTCTGTATTTGTTTCTTCCATAGTGAAAACCCCGAGAGTCCTGGATGGGAATGATTGGTTTCCATAGAGAGACAATCAGCAGAAAGAAATGTCCCGTGTTGGTGGTGTCACTGGAAGGAAAGAAATGTCCCGTGTTGGTGGTGTCACTGGAAGGAAAGAAATGTCCTGTGTTGGTGGTGTCACTGGAAGGAAAGAAATGTCCTGTGTTGGTGTCACTGGAAGGAAAGAAATGTCCTGTGTTGGTGGTGTCACTGGAAGGAAAGAAATGTCCTGTGTTGGTGGTGTCACTGGAAGAATAGAAATGTCCTGTGTTGGTGGTGTCACTGGAAGGAAATGTCCCTGTGTTGTGGTGTCACTGGAAGGAAAGAAATGTCCCGTGTTGGTGGTGTCACTGGAAGGATAGAAATGTCCTGTGTTGGTTGTGTCACTGGAAGGAAATAAAATGTCCTGTGTTGGTGGTGTCACTGGAAGGAAAGAAATGTCCTGTGTTGGTGGTGTCACTGGAAGGAAAGAATGTCCCTGTGTTGGTGGTGTCACTGGAAGGAAAGAAATGTCCTGTGTTGGTGGTGTCACTAACAAGGTTGTCACCAAAGCAGAAGTGGAAGGGATGGAATCTTGGTTGGTTACGGGTTCTGATGTCAGAGAGAAGGAGGGACAACGTCAGTTCCTCTGTGTCTGCTCAGTGGTCAGGCTGCCACCAGCTGAATGAGTCCCGGCTCCCTGGTGGGATGGGAGAGGCCAGGAAAGGGGACAGTGGGATGGGGGGACCCCCTTCCTCCAATTGTGGAAGGGATGGAGTGGCTGTATAGCTGCTGAATCTCCGACTGATCATTGTGATATGGGGAGGATGCCGGCAGCTGCAATCCTCCTGCCGGTGTGACCACTTCACCCCGAGGACCTCAGAGGACTTCTTCTGGGCACAGGGAGATAGCAATCCACCGGGGTCCCTGCAGCCACAACTAGAACCACAGCATCGGGGTCTGCAGTTCTGAGCCGCTGGATCCCTCCGCACATCAGGACAAAGTCCCCTGTCTGGGATCTACAATACTCCCAGTTCTGGGCAACTGATACACAAAAAGAGATATTCAAGACCTGACTGTGACCATGGGGGATCTATGGGGGTGCTGGGAGATCTATGGGGGTGCTGGGGGATGTATGGGGGTGCTGGGGGAATTATGGGGGTGCTGGGGGATGTATGGGGGTGCTGGGGGAATTATGGGGGTGCTGGGGGATGTATGGGGGTGCTGGGGGAATTATGGGGGTGCTGGGGGATGTATGGGGGTGCTGGGGGAATTATGTGGGTGCTTCAGCATATCTAAGCCCCCTCCCCCCTCGCTGCCCTTGCTGTGTTTTTGGTGGATTGCGTTACAGAAGTCCTGGATCCTTTCTTGGATACACAGAATATAACTGGATAGAACATTTATAGGGAAGGTGATCCCGGGAATATCCGATTGCCTCTCGGGGGGTCAGGAAGGAATGATTTTCCTTTGTTTGAGCAGATTGGATTTTCCTTCCTCTGGATGAGCTGTGGGTATAGGATCGTGTATATGGAGGATTTCTATGTGTGTGCCCCTCCCCCCCTCTATTGGTGGAATTGGATGGACTTGTGTCTTCTTTCTATCAGATTAGTTATGTAACTATGTCCAGGCTGAAGGCCTAAAATGAGCCTTGTTCAGTGGAGGCCAACTCCACTCTGGCAGCGAGAGAAATCCCAGCAATGTGTAGAATTACTATCAGAACTATTAGTAATATCTAAAGGCTTAAGCAGCAAACCCACCAAGTTCCAGCTCAGCCCATCCAAAAACATTGGATCCAACTTCCCCCACCCAGGTGCCTGTTGGATCTCCTTTACCTTGTGTAGATATCTCCTTCTCAGATCCTCATGTTCTCATATAAATGGACAACACTCTCTATGTGACACCAGTTTGTAGACTCCACCTTGTTTATGAAGAGTTTGCTGTATAGAATGTATCCTGTGATGGGAGTCACTTTGGGTGGGGGGCCCATGGAACACAGCCCCCTTTGGAGAGGTGGGGAGACCCCTGTCTCAGCTCCCCATATCCCTCTTATATGTAAGTCACCCTGTGCCTGTTAGGGGTACAGGGGGATCTGTCCTAATATTGGGGTGGGGGGTTGTTGTTTAATGCCATGTGGTTGCATCTCATTGTTCTATTGTGTGTCTGGCTTGGGAGAAAACTATCATGGGATGTATGTGTTTTGGCTTGGTGGGGGGGGTGTCTCCAGCAGCCCTCCCTCCTGATGGGACTGTCTGCTGGTGTGTCTCTTGTTACTAAAGGTAGATTGCCCCGCCCTGTGTCATTATGCAGGGAGGGGGGGTTGTTCCATTGAATATCTATATCTTGTATCTGTGTTAAAATAAAATAAAGTAGTCTGTTTCCTGGTTTACTTCAGGACTGGTGTCGTCTAGTCTTGTATGGTCAGCTGTGGTGTCTGTGGTCGGTGTCCACACGGGGAAGCGGTATTATAATGGAAGTACTCAGCACAGGCCGGGTCGGTTCCGTTACATATCCACTCTAGAGATGCTGGTTGCAGCCAGCAATAGATCACTATTAGAAGTGATCTGCTGCTGCGTAGATACCTGTGTGGGTCTGGATCTGATCCCCACTGACCATTTCCAGACCCACCACATGGCGTAACGCGTAGGGTACAGCAATGATGTCAAGCCACAAACCGGAAGTGCACATGCCACCATTTTGGAAAAGGGATTCCTGAACTTTGTTCACAAGACATACTGTATAGTGAGTTTTTGCCCTGTAGTGTCCCAGGTGGACACTTTTTTTTTTTTTTTTTTGAGAAAAATTTTATTAGGTTTTAACAAATTACAAACATATAGAGATAATAACACAGTTATAGTGCCCATATGACATCAATTCTAACGAAGTGCAATAGTGTGGCAAATAACCGAACACCACCCTAAATCAGTGATGATAGCCGCTATATATGGGCGCTATTGCAATACTATGATATACTAATCATGATGGCAAACAGGTAGGAAAAGTAGGAGAAGGTGCGGAAGAAGAGGTTTATGCATGGAGAGAACAATAGCATCCCATAGGGATTATATGGTCCAATTATGAGCTGTCGATGGTGTATTTGCCAGTATCTGATAAGTAATGTCAATGTACATAGATGTCCGCAGCAGACCGCCCATACCGTGTCCAAAACACAATACAGGAGAGGACTACTGAGGAATTAGTTGGCAGGAAGAGATAACAGTGGGAAAAGGGGGCAGGAGAAGAAAGAAGAGAAAGGGAATGAGCAGGGAAAAAGGGAGAAAAAGTTTGCGGAGAATCCAATAAGACAGTGTGAATGTGAGGGTAAGGAGACAATCTGTAAACTCACAAGAATGGGGAGAATTATACTCAAAGGTGTAGAGATAGTATAAAGAGAAAGAAAAAAGAGACAATAGACCAAGAGACCGAGATATGGAAAAAGAAAACAACAAGATACAGGTCAGCAACCAGATAGCCTGCATATGTACCATGTATATACCAGTACAGATTCCCCCTTGGGTAATATAATGTAATGTGAAAAAATGTGAACAAAAAATGTCCTCTTCCCTCCGGCTAATGGAAGTCAATTGTTAAAGAACAGTGTCGAGTGTATACAAGATCACATAACGAGAAAAGGGAAAATGATTATGGAGTCGGATTATATACGAGGATCTGGGAATTAGAGATGGATACAAGCCAGTAGATAGGTAACCAATACATACAGCCGACCAACAGATGAAGTTATAGCGAGACCGTGTCTGGGTACAGAAAGCTGCTCCTGCGTGGATAGTGAGCCTGTAATATATGAGTTCCATTTTCTATAGTAATTGGATTCCTTTGTTTTAGTTGGAGAAGTGATCAGATGAAGCCTGTCCAGGCGTAAGAGCGTGTTGAGCTCTTGTTTGACCCCCGTCATGGTTAGGGGGGAGTCAGACACCCACTGACGGAGAATGAGACGTCTTGCAATTAAAAGGCAGGTTTATATCCAGGATTTATTGTCTCTGAAGATGATGTTTGTGAGGAAAAGAGGCCAATAATTGGATGTTCCAGGAAGCCGAAGAGCAGCGGCAGTGGGTGGATGGGTAAGCAGAAAGCTGTGATAACGGATATGAAATGGACCACTTGCTGCCAGAATGTCGAAATAGGGGGACAGGTCCACAATCTGTGTTGTAGAGATGGTTTTTGAAGTCCACACAGAGGGCAGGCAGACAGGGCCGGATCTGTTTTAGAGTGAAGACATGGTATGTAAGCACGATGTAAAATCTTGAGCTGTTTTTCACGCCAGAACTCATTGCTGTTGAAGGCACAAGTGGATTGAAAACCTGACAATAGTTGGTCAGCAGAAATTGTATTATTGAAATCCTTGATCCAAGATTTTGCAGTGTTGATTGTCTCTAGAGGCTTGGTAAAAAGAAGATTCAGCGGACTATATATATTTGAGATGTTGTATTTGCGAGAGTTCGCTAAGACGTCAATAAATGTCGATTGAAATCTGATAGATTTAATAGGGGCCATGGAGTTAACAAAGTTCCTCACTTGTAGTATATAGAAGAAGTGATGTGCCGGAAGTCCATATGTTTGTAGAATACTATGTAGAAGTTTTGGGGAACCTGTAGAAGTGTAATAGTTGATGTACCAAAGTCAGTTGTTGAGATCGCCAAGTATCATAAGCATCATGAGATTGAGGGGGAGGAAAAGAGGGGTTGTGATGAATAGGAAGGAAGCGTGAAAGCCAAGGGGAGACCCCCAATTTTCGCCTGACTTCCCTCCATGTAATAAGGGTGTCTCGGATGAGTGGGTTATGTTTTAAACGGGGCGGCAGGGAGTTAACCTTGGAATGCAACAGGTCCGAGAGATCATACGGAGATGCTAATGCAGATTCTAAGTGGTAATTAGAGTATTTGGAAGATTGGGTGAGCCAGTCTAGTCCTATACGAAGTAGACAGGAAAGATTGTAAATGCAAATATTCGGGAGCCCAGAGCCTCCCTCACACCTCGGTAGAAACAGCTTGTCCAGTGCTATACGGGGACGTTTGCCTTTCCATAAGAAAGCCGATTTTGCCCTGTTCAGCCTCGCTATGTCGTTGTGTTTGAGCAGAACAGGTATGGTTTGAAGTGGGTAAAGGAGTTTTGGAAAGCTGACCATCTTGAAGAGATGTGATCTGCCCAGGAGGGAGAGTGGTAATTCCTTCCACATGTCCAATTCCCCAATCATCTTTGTAATTGTTGGCGTATAATTTAACGTATATAATGATGAAGCAAGTTTCCCTATCTTTATACCTAAATAGGTGATATAGTTAGGAGCGATTTTAAATTGGGAATTTTGCGTCCATATCGGAAGATGGGAGTGGAATAGCGGAAGCACCTCGCTTTTTGAAAAGTTAATACGGAGTCCGGAGTAAAGGCGGAAGGAAGAGAAGATACGTTGAATATAGGGCAAGTCGAGAGAGGGGCTGGAAGTAAAAATTAAAATATCATCCGCAAACATCGTGAGTCTCAACTCTTCTTGTCCAATACCGACACCATGTAGATCAGACTTGAACAATAAAAAGCGAGCTAATGGTTCTAGAGCTAGATTGAAAAGTAGCGGGGACAATGGGCACCCCTGTCTTGTGCCTTTATGAAGACGAATAGGGTTGGATATGTGTCCTGCTGCTACAACTCGGGCTGTTGGAGACGAGTACATGGCGTGAATCAAATGCATAAACGAGCCCCCAAACCCAAACTTTTCAAGTGCTAAAAAAAGCCATTCAAAACTAACCTTATCAAAAGCCTTTTCTGTGTCTAGCGAGACTATTGCCGCGTCTAGGAGTGTGTCTGTCGTGGCTTGATTCAAAGCGGATATCACCTCCCGAATATTTGAAGCCGCTGAGCGCCCTTGTACAAATCCCGCTTGGGAAGGGTGTATAAGAGCAGGTAAGATAGATGCTAGGCGGGATGCTATGATTTTTGATAAAAGTTTAGAATCAAGATTCAGCAGTGATATAGGACGATACGAGCCCGGTTCCAGCAGATCTTTGTCTTTTTTGGCTATTAATTTGATATAGGCTTGAGAACCTGAGGGAATGTAGTCTCCTCCTGCCTGAATGGTCTGGAACACCGATTGTAATGTGGGAGAAATGGAATCTGCCATTAGCTTGTAAAATTCGGCTGTGTAACCATCAGGGCCTGGTGCCTTACCATTTGCAAGCGATTTAATAGCTAGAGACACATCAGATAAAGTAATGGGAGCATTTAGATCTTGAAGTGAGGTGGGATCTAACCTAGGCAATGTGACCTGGTCCAAGAAAGAGGCAGCCGCAGAAATGTCTATAGGGTCGTGTCCATATACAGTGGCAAGAAAAAGTATGTGAACCCCTTGGGATTACGTGGAGTTTTGCATGAATTGGGCATAAAATGTGCTCTGAACGTCATCTAAGTCACAACAATAGAAGAAAACAGTCTGCTGAACATAATACTACACAAACATTAGATGTTGCCATGGTTTAATTGCACATAACATGTAAACATTCACAGTGCAGGGAGGAAAAAGTATGTGAGGCCCTAGCTTAATGACTTCTCCCAGAGCTAATTGGAGCCAGGAGTGAGCCAACCTTGACTCCAATCAGTGCGATGATATTGAATGTGTTGCTGACAGCTGTCCTGCCCTTAAAAAACACACACCTGTTTTGGGTTTACTGGTTTCAAGAAGCACTGTCTGATGTGAACCATGCCTCGCAGAAAAGAGCTCTCAGAAGACCTACCATCAAGAATTGTTGACTTGCATGAAGCTGGAAAGGGTTACTAAAGTATCTCCAAAAGCCTTGATGTTCATGTGTCCACGGTAAGACAGACTGTCTACAAATGGAGAAAGTTTAGCACTGTTGCTACTCTCCCTAGGCGTGGTCGTCCTGTAAAAATGACTGCAAGAGCACAGCGCAGAATGCTGCATGAGGTAAAGAAGAATCCCAGAGTGTCAGCTAAAGACCTACAGAAATCTCTGGCACATGCTAACATTTTTGTTGACACATCTACAATAAGGAAAACATTAAACAAGAATGGAGTACATGGGAGGACACCACGGAGGAAGCCATTGCTGTCCAAAAAGAATATTGCAGCACGTTTGAAGTTTGCAAAAGAGCACCTGGATGTTCCACAGCACTACTGGCAGAATATACTGTGGACAGATGAAACCAAGATTGAGTTGTTTGGGAAGAACACACAACACTATGTGTGGAGAAAAAAAGGCACAGCACACCAACATCAAAACCTCATCCCCACTGTAAAACATGGCGGAGGGAGCATCATGGTTTGGGGCTGCTTTGCTGCCTCAGGGCCTGGACAGATTGTTGTCATTGATGGGAAAATGAATTCCAGAGTTTATCAAGACATTTTGCAGGAAAACGTACGACCATCTGTCCGCCAACTGAAGCTCCGCAGAGGATGGGTGATGCAACAGGACAATGACCCAAAGCATACAAGTAATTCAACAAAACAATGGCTGCAACAGCACAGAATACGCCTTCTGGAGTGGCCCAGTCAGAGTCCTGACCTCAACCCGATTGAAATGCTGTGGCATGACCTTAAGAGAGCGATTCACACCAGACATCCCAAGAATATTGCTACACTGAAACAGTTTTGTGAAGAGGAGTGGTCCAAAATGACTCCAGATCATTGTGCAGGTTTGATCTGCAACTACAGGAAATGTTTGGTTGAGGTTATTGCTACCAAAGGAGGGTCAATCAGTTATTAAGTCCAAAGGTTCACATACTTTTTCCTCCCGGCACTGTGAATGTTTACATGTTATGTGCAATTAAACCATGGCAACATCTAATGTTTGTGTAGTATTATGTTCAGCAGACTGTCTTCTTCCATTGTTGTGACTTAGATGACGTTCAGAGCACATTTTATGCCCAATTCATGAAAAACTCCACGTAATCCCAAGGGGTTCACATACTTGTTCTTGCAACTGTAGAGTCCGATAGAATTGTTCTAAGACGTGTACAAGGTCTGGAGGGTCCGTTTTCAGCGCTCCCTGTGCATCTCTCAGGGATGTAAAAAGAGTTGGTGTGAACGGTTTTTTGCACAACCTTGCTAACAATTTGCCTGGCTTATTGCCGAATTTATGGAAATGTAGATCATTGTACAATTTATGTATGGACTCTTGGGCAGCAGCCCACATGTCAAATTGATGCTTGGCCTCTGACCATGCGGTCCTGTGTTCGTGGGAATTTAAATTTGCGAGATCCTGCTGTGCTTGTCTTAGACGGAGACTCGCAGCTGAGTAATTGTGGAGAAAGTTTTTCTTGTATGTGGAAGTGAACGCTATGATTCTACCACGTAAGACCGCTTTGCCTGTTTCCCAAAAAAGGTTGGGATCTGTTTGGTGTTCTGCATTTGTTTCACAAAACTCGCTCCATGCAGTATTGAGTAAGCGAAGCAAGTCCTGATTGTGTGCCAGAAAAGAGGGGAAACGCCAGGTACGTAGATGCTGATTATTTTGCGCGTGTCGTATGCACATGGAAATCGGGGAGTGATCGGAGATCGCTATATCGTGTATCTCAGAATCTGATATTAACAAAAAAGTAATCAATTCTAGACAGAGTATGATGTACGGGAGAGAAGAACGTGAATTCCCTCCCCTCTGGGTGGGATAAACGCCACACATCTGTAAGTTGCAGCGACTCTGTGAAGTTGTGTAATAAAGACGGCGCCAATGAGGAGATGTGATTAGTTGGGCGATTTGGTATAAAAGGTTTTTGTTTATCTTCCCGTATGTGCATACATTGATTGAAGTCACCGCCCACTAGCACAGGGAGGTGCAGAAAATTGGACAGTTTTGAGGACAAATCTTGAAAAAAAGGTTTGGGTGAGGAGTTTGGTGCGTATATATTGGCCAGTACCAAAGAAGAAGAGTCCAGCATGACTTGTGCTGCAACATACCGGTCCTCCTCATCCGTGACCAATTTAACAATGTCAGGTGTAAGACGTTTATGGAAAAGGATGAGCACCCCCGCTTTGCCAGATGGAGATGGTGAC
The DNA here is from genome assembly GCF_062004578.1 of Staurois parvus. Classification (NCBI taxonomy): domain Eukaryota; kingdom Metazoa; phylum Chordata; class Amphibia; order Anura; family Ranidae; genus Staurois; species Staurois parvus. The sequence goes on from NW_028317835.1 coordinate 1,397,901, forward strand.
CCCAATACCTGTCCCACCCATAATTTTTTCATACGCATAAGGTCCGTTTGGGTCAGGTGAGTTTCTTGAAGAAGGGCAATATCTGCTCTCATGCGTTTTAAGTGCCTAAGAATGGCCATGCGTTTATGTGGCGATCTCAGGCCCTTAACATTCCAGGAGATCACCCGAAGCATAGGGAATTGGGTGTAAAGGTGATCCAAAGAGTATCAAAACCATCCTTAACTGGCCGCAAATCCGTGAAAACAGTCTCATGGCCTGCGTCTCCTCGACTCATCATGAGAAGAAGAAGAGGCGGTTTGGGGTCTCCAAGCAATAAGAAAGAAAAGGGGGGAGAAAGAGGGGGAGGAAGAATGAGGTGGGAACAGACAATATTCCGGCCAACCCAACATGGGACGCTCGGAAAAACAAGAACAAAAAACTGCATAATCATCCTAGACTTCACATTATTCCGCATGTGGTCTCCTTTCTGTAGCCTGCGTTACCGGAAATGATGGGATGTAGATCCCGCACCAAGGAGGAATATAAACAGGAGGAAAATAGAGCCCCCTACAGCAGCATAGACCATTAGTAAAGGAGGGAAGGGATCAGATCATCCCATCATCTATGGCAGCACGGCAGTAAAAAATACGGTAACACAGTGTAGACAGGTCATAAACAGGCTATTATAGGCATACTAAAGGGATATCAATTCCAAAGAGGGAAATATTAAACATCGTGATTGACCGATAGTAACGCCATTAAACTGAGCATTGTCAATACGTGACGTGGCTCGGCCGTCAGGGTGGTCTTTGTTTTGATGGTGCACGATGGACGCGTTGGCATTTCGGTGGGTCCTTTCTGGGACTGCGTTGGTCTCGCGGACCAAGATCACGTGGCGGTTGTTGGGAGCCGACGGCATCAGGAAAGTTACTTTGCAAGTAAAGAAGGGCTTCTTCTGGGTGCACAAATGATTTGGATTCCCCCGCAGGCGTAGTGAAGCGAAGTGTAGCGGGGTAGGCGAGGGTAAATTTTACCACTTTCTGAAATAGTGTAGTACAAATTGACTGGAACGATTTGCGTTTGCGAGAGACTTCTGGCGAGTAATCAGCAAACAATAACAGCTTGTGCCCATCCAGTTGCAGGGATTGTGAGTTACGAAACGAGTTAAGAATCTTTAACAAACTCATGCCGACTCCACCTCCGCAACTCCGCCAAAATCTGCACGTTCCTAACCCCAGAAACCACTAAACAGCTCATCCACTCCCTCATCATATCACGACTCGATTACTGCAACTCCCTCCTCACTGGCCTGCCTCGCCGCTGGCTATCCCCGCTTCAGTCCATCCTGAATACGGCTGCCAGACTCATTCACCTTTCCAACCACTCCATTTCCGCCACCCCCCTCTGCCAATCCCTCCACTGGCCTCCACTCAGTGTCCTCCACCCCCCTCTGCCAATCCCTCCACTGACCTCCACCCCTCTCTGCCAATCCCTCCACCCCCCTCTGCCAATCCCTCCACTGGCCTCCACCCCCCTCTGCCAATCCCTCCACTGGCCTCCACTCAGTGTCCTCCACCCCCCTCTGCCAATCCCTCCACTGACCTCCACCCCTCTCTGCCAATCCCTCCACCCCCCTCTGCCAATCCCTCCACTGACCTCCACCCCTCTCTGCCAATCCCTCCACCCCTCTCTGCCAATCTCTCCACTGACCTCCACTCAGTGTCCTCCACCCCCCTCTGCCAATCCCTCCACTGGCCTCCACTCAGTGTCCTCCACCTCCCTCTGCCAATCCCTCCACTGGCTTCCGATTGCACAACGGATCAAATTCAAAATCCTAACGCTGACATACAAAGCCGTCCACCATACTGCCCCGAACTACATCACTGACCTAATATCCAAGTACCGCCCAACACGCACACTCCGCTCCTCACAAGACCTCCTTCTCTCTAGTTCCCTAGTCTCCTTCTCCCATGCCCGCCTCCAGGACTTCTCCAGGGTGTCACCCATCCTCTGGAACTCCCTGCCCCAACCCATCAGATTATCACCTACTCCCCTCTTCTTTAGGCGCACCCTGAAAACCCATCTCTTCAGGGAAGCCTACCCCACCCCCTGCTAACTTGACCGACCTCCTCCACTCTTCCTACCACCCCATCCCCCACAGCTATCTCCTCCTGTGCCACCATCCCCCCCTCCTAGATTGTAAGCTCGAAAGAGCAGGGCCCTCGATCCCCTCATGTTTTGCATTGTATTGGTATTGTTCTGTCACATGTTCTGTCCCCCTCTGTAATGTACAGCGCTGAGCCAACTATTGGCGCTTTATAAATACTGTATAATAATAATGGCCACTCGGTCAGCGTAGTTAAGATATTTAGCAATCGTGGACCGTGGCGTACGGCGATCGTTTGAGGGGGCACCCAGTCTATGCGCCCTTTCAACTTGGCAGTGTGTTGTAATTCCCAATGCTGCGGATATACGTTTAGAGCAATTTCACACAATTGGCCTGAGCTGAAGGATTCTGGGAGACCCACCACCCGTAAATTGTTCCTACGTGAGCGGATCTCTAAATCATCCAGCTCTTCTAGGATGGCCTGTTGGTCACGTTTGGCTTGTGTAGCACTCGCCTGCATAGCTTGGCATTCATCCTCTAAGTCAGAGAGGCGATGTTCAATGTCGGTTATGTGTTTGGCGTTCCTACGTGAGCCGTTCTCTAAATCATCCAGCTTTTCTAGGATGGCCTGTTGGTCACGTTTGGCTTGCGTAGCATTCACCTGCATAGCTTGTCATTCATCCTCTAAGTCAGAGAGGCGATGTTCAACTTCAGTTATGCGTTTTGCGTTTTCTCCCAAATCTCTTCTAAGCTGTTCTATTCCCAGGGTCACCGCTCTGTCTACTGCTTGTGTGATGTTCGGTAGCAACAGAGAGGCGACAGCCTGTGCGATTTGTGCATATTGGTCCGTGGGACTACTGTGATCAGCATGTCCTATCAAGGGAGTGTGAAGTGGCTGTTCCTCTCTCCTACCTGTTCCTGTTCCTGACCCTGGATCTGGGTCTGGCCCTTGGTCTGTCTCCATGCCGGCCATCAGGGTGGAGGGGCTGTGGCTGCTGCACTGCGGAGCTGACTCAGGGGAGTGAAGGCTGCTATCTGCAGCGTTGTCAGCGGTGGCCATCTTGGCTGCACGGATGGGAGACCCGTCCCTCTGTGTGCGGGGAGCGGGATCCTGGCCGGATGCTGCTGCCCGCAAATACCGCTCCATAGCTGGTCAGGGGTGGGGGGGGGGCCACTCCCATGCCTTGTACCGCAGTCCTCCGGTGCAGGAGGCTGTATTTATAGGCAGGACGCTCCGGAGCCGCGGGATGTCCTCCTCACTCCATGCGGCGCCGGAACCAGAAGTCTGTACTACACTATTAAGCACCTTTCTGGCTCCTGTGGCTGAGCTAATTCCTCCCCAGGACCATTTGGGCACCCACCCTGATGGATGGATGGATGGCTGGAGCTGGATGACTATCTCATAGCTGCCAGCATACCGCTGCACCCCCAGATGTGTGATGTGTATAACCCATGCACATTAATACTTTTGTTCTGGTGAGTGTAGACCAGTCCCAAGGGTGGTTTACCTTTCACGAGTTCATGCACTACTGTCCGTCACGGAGAGACCACACGTGCCATTCATAGGCACTCTCTGAGTTGGTACTCTCACACCAAGGACATTCCATTATTCAGGAATGATTAGAGGAACTTATTTTAGCACCATTTACCATTTTACATCATTGTTGCAATTCTTTGCACTTTTTGGTTTTTCCATGCGTTCATTATGGATCACATGCATTTATAGCGCTGCACTATGACTGTAACATAGAATAGTTACATGATTACAGAGAAGGAAGATATATCATTATATTGGGAACTTAGAACTATCCAAATTATTTGAGATATAAGTGTGAAAATGTTTAACATTTGAAAATAGAATGTATGACATTCATTAGTAAATGCATTAGTTGTCTCATCATTTTGGAGAAACAGCAAAAAAAAAAAAATATAGATGTGCTTTTTATTTTACATTCTAAGTATTCTCATATGCAAACATAAAACCTCCAAAGCCCGCGCTTGTGCGCCATCTAGCGAACATATCCGGTATTGCACGTAAAAATATGCCAGAAGCGATTCCACATTTACTAACAGAAAAGTAGACGCTTTTCAATGAGATTGCTAGACGCCGCTCAGAAGACTGACAGGTCTTAATTGATTTAACTGAGTCTGCCTGAATGTTCAGAGTCTTCTGGTAGACTCAATTCTTAGTAAATCAGGGCCCTATTGTCACCGGATCATCTTTATTGCAGTCTACCAAAGCTCTCTCGTGTGTGGCCAAGGTATCCCCCATGTCCGCAGGGACCTCAGTCTCCACTTTGGACTTTCTGGCTGTTTTTGCTCAGATATCGATGCACTCTGCCCTCAAAGGCTCTAAATGGTCCCCTGCAGATTATGTCTGTGATTGGCCTAAAACTTCTATTCATGCTGGCCATGTTGACCTTGTCACTGTCTCTGAGAATTCCAACAGTCTACCTCTGGTTGGGGTCATTGCAGTCTCCTGAAGTGGACACAGATTTACCGGGGTTGTTTCAATCCTTATAGATGTACTACCCGTCATCTGGAGAATCAGCCTCGTGTTCCAGGCCTTGGGGTTTTTAAAGGTCACTGTTGGGCAAGGTTGCTCATTTCCTTTAGGGCAGGGGTGTCAAACTGGCGGCCCTCCAGCTGTTGCAAAACTACAAGTCCCATCATGCCTCTGCCTTTGGGAGTCATGCTTGTAACTGTCAATCTTGCAATGCCTCATGGGACTTGTAGTTTGGTAACAGTTGGAGGGTCACCAGTTTGACACCTGTGCTTTAGGGATTTAATTCCTCCCCTTATAAGTCAGAGTCATTCTCCCTCCCTCATCTTTCAGCGTGTGTAGGGTGCCAAGGGATTACTCTCATAATTTACACTCCCTTTTTCAGTTGTAACCCAGTCCTTATCAATCCCTCATGCCTGGGAGCCTGAACTTGGGGCGAAACATCCAAATGGTCTCTGTAGACCAAGTAATTCCAGATATTATCTGTCTGCCTTTTTGTCTGAAAGGGGCAGTTTATTCCCTTCACCATGAAAGTCTTCACTTGCAGGGGTGTCCCCATGTCTGGGGCTCCAATCTGTTTCCTGAGAACAGTTCCCGTCTCATCAAGCATCCCCTCCATGACTTGGTACTCTGACATGACCTCCACTGGAAATCCCTCACGTGTTGAAGAGTCTTCCCCTATGGAAAGGTCTGGGAGTTTTCCCTGTGGCAGGTCTAGTGGCCTAGTCCCTATGCTGTACTACACTGAGAGTGTTACGTTTCACTATGCTGTCCTCCTCGGAGATAAGAATTTGCCGTCTGGTTCTCTTCTGATTCAGTACCTGAAAGCTGTTGATTGATCACCTGGCAGGAAGATTTAATTGCTGGATGTCCCTGTGCTCTCCTCATTGTCAGCAAGAAGATCATTCTGGGGTCCTGCTGCTAGTTCCCCCAGCAGGTAGGGAGTCTGCCTGGAGACCTTTGTGGGACCTGGTCACTGGAGGGTAAGTTCTTATTTAATGATCTATGTGAAGTTCCTCCAGACTCCTTCCCTTGCTCCTGTTCCTAATCAGGTAGACAATCTAGGATCCCTTCCCCCCTTCTCCTCTCCTCAGCTGCGGATGCTTTGTTGGACCATGCTCCGTGATTAGATGTAGGCAGTTTTGAGGCAGTGGTGGGTGTTTAGGTATATGGGTCCCTGTGCATCCTTATGACCTGCTGGTGTTTTGTGCCCCATATGGGTTGTGCCATATTTCTTCTCTCTTCTTACCCCTGTGGAGGTGTCTGGGCACTTTTTCCTCTTCTAGTCAAGCCCTTAGATACCCTTAGGGGTCTTTCCTACCAGCCTTCAAGAGCTGGCTGTCTGTCTGATATGAAGGACGGGACATTCTGGGTAGTCTGTCTCTCTCTAATATGAAGGACGGGACATTCTGGGTAGTCTGTCTCTCTCTGATATGAAGGACGGGACATTCTGGGTAGTCTGTCTCTCTCTGATATGAAGGACGGGACATTCTGGGTAGTCTGTCTCTCTCTCTGATATGAAGGACGGGACATTCTGGGTAGTCTGTCTCTCTCTCTGATATGAAGGACGGGACATTCTGGGTAGTCTGTCTCTCTCTCTGATACGAAGGATGGGACATTCTGGGTAGTCTGACTCTCTCCCTGATATGAAGGACGGGGCATTCTGGGTAGTCTGTCTCTCTCTGATATGAAGGATGGGACATTCTGGGTAGTCTGTCTCTCTCTCTGATATGAAGGACGGGACATTCTGGGTAGTCTGTCTCTCTCTCTGATATGAAGGACGGGACATTCTGGGTAGTCTGTCTCTCTCTCTCTGATATGAAGGACGGGACATTCTGGGTAGTCTGTCTCTCTCTCTGATATGAAGGACGGGACATTCTGGGTAGTCTGTCTCTCTCTCTGATATGAAGGACGGGACATTCTGGGTAGTCTGTCTCTCTCTGATATGAAGGACGGGACATTCTGTGTAGTCTGTCTCTCTCTGATATGAAGGACGGGACATTCTGGGTAGTCTGTCTCTCTCTCTGATACGAAGGATGGGACATTCTGGGTAGTCTGTCTCTCTCTGATATGAAGGACGGGACATTCTGGGTAGTCTGTCTCTCTCTGATATAAAGGACAGGACATTCTGGGTAGTCTGTCTCTCTCTCTGATATGAAGGACGGGACATTCTGGGTAGTCTGTCTCTCTCTGATATGAAGGACGGGACATTCTGGGTAGTCTGTCTCTCTCTGATATGAAGGATGGGACATTCTGGGTAGTCTGTCTCTCTCTCTGATATGAAGGATGGGACATTCTGGGTAGTCTGACTCTCTCTCTGATATGAAGGACGGGACATTCTGGGTAGTCTGTCTCTCTCTGATATGAAGGATGGGACATTCTGGGTAGTCTGTCTCTCTCTCTGATATGAAGGACGGGACATTCTGGGTAGTCTGTCTCTCTCTCTGATATGAAGGACGGGACATTCTGGGTAGTCTGTCTCTCTCTGATATGAAGGATGGGACATTCTGGGTAGTCTGTCTCTCTCTCTGATACGAAGGATGGGACATTCTGGGTAGTCTGTCTCTCTCTCTGATATGAAGGACGGGACATTCTGGGTAGTCTGTCTCTCTATGATATGAAGGACGGGACATTCTGGGTAGTCTGTCTCTCTCTGATATAAAGGACAGGACATTCTGGGTAGTCTGTCTCTCTCTCTGATATGAAGGACGGGACATTCTGGGTAGTCTGTCTCTCTCTGATATGAAGGATGGGACATTCTGGGTAGTCTGTCTCTCTCTTCTGATATGAAGGATGGGACATTCTGGGTCGTCTGTCTCTTGCTCTCTTTGATATGAAAGATGGGACATTCTGGGTAGTCTGTCTCTTTCTGACAGGAAGGATAGGAGATTCTAGGTAGTCTGTCTCGGTCTCTGATATGAAGGATGGGACATTCTGGGTAGTCTGTCTCTCTCTGATATGAAGGACAGGACATTCTGGGTAGTCTGTCTCGGTCTCTGATATGAAGGACGGGGCATTCTGGGTAGTCTGACTCTCTCTGATATGTAGGACAGGAAATTCTGGGTACTCTGTCTCGGTCTCTGATATGAAGGTTGGGACATTCTGGGTAGTCTGTCTCGGTCTCTGATATGAAGGACGGGACATTCTGGGTCGTCTGTTTCTCTCTGATATGAAGGATGGAACATTCTGGGCAGTCTGTCTCTCTCTCTGATATGAAGGATGGGACATTCTGGGTCGTCTGTCTCTCTCTGATATGAAGGATGGGACATTCTGGGTAGTCTGCCTCTCTCTGATATGAAGGATGGGACACTCTGGGTAGTCTGTCTCTCTCTGATATGAAGGACGGGACATTCTGGGTCGTCTGTCTCTCTCTCTGATATGAAGGACGGGACATTCTGGGTAGTCTTTCTCTCTCTGATATGAAGGATGGGACATTCTGGGTAGTCTGTCTCTCTCTCTGATATGAAGGATGGGACATTCTGGGTCGTCTGTCTCTCTCTGATATGAAGGATGGAACATTCTGGGTAGTCTGTCTTAGTCTCTGATATGAAGGACGGGACATTCTGAGTAGTCTGTCTCTCTGATATGAAGGACGGAACATTCTGGGTAGTCTGTCTCTCTCTCTGATATGAAGGATGGAACATTCTGGGTAGTCTGTCTTAGTCTCTGATACGAAGGACGGGACATTCTGGGTAGTCTGTCTCTCTCTGATATGAAGGACGGGACATTCTGGGTAGTTTGTCTGTCTCTCTCTCTGATATGAAGGACGGGACATTCTGGGTAGTCTGTCTCTCTCTGATATGAAGGACGGGACATTCTGGGTAGTCTGTCTCTCTCTCTGATATGAAGGACGGGACATTCTGGGTAGTCTGTCTCTCTCTCTGATATGAAGGATGGGACATTCTGGGTAGTCTGTCTTAGTCTCTGATATGAAGGACGGGACATTCTGGGTAGTCTGTCTCTCTGATATGAAGGACGGGACATTCTGGGTAGTCTGTCTCTCTCTGATATGAAGGACGGGACATTCTGGGTAGTTTGTCTCTCTCTCTGATATGAAGGACGGAACATTCTGGGTAGTCTGTCTCGGTCTCTGATATGAAGGATGGGACATTCTGGGTAGTCTGTCTCTCTCTGATATAAAGGACGGGAAATTCTGGGTAGTCTGTCTCTCTCTCTGATATGAAGGACGGGACATTCTGGGTAGTCTGTCTCTCTCTCTGATATGAAGGATGGGACATTCTGGGTAGTCTGTCTCTCTCTCTCTGATATGAAGGACGGGACATTCTGGGTAGTCTGTCTCTCTCTCTGATATGAAGGACGGAACATTCTGGGTAGTCTGTCTCGGTCTCTGATATGAAGGATGGGACATTCTGGGTAGTCTGTCTCTCTCTGATATGAAGGACGGGACATTCTGGGTAGTCTGTCTCTCTCTGATATGAAGGACGGGACATTCTGGGTAGTCTGTCTCTCTCTCTGATATGAAGGACGGGACATTCTGGGTAGTCTGTCTCTCTCTCTGATATGAAGGACGGGACATTCTGGGTAGTCTGTCTCTCTCTCTGATATGAAGGACGGGACATTCTGGGTAGTCTGTCTCTCTGATATGAAGGACGGGACATTCTGGGTAGTCTGTCTCTCTGATATGAAGGACGGGACATTCTGGGTAGTCTGTCTCTCTCTCTCTGATATGAAGGACGGGACATTCTGGGTAGTCTGTCTCTCTCTGATATGAAGGACGGAACATTCTGGGTAGTCTGTCTTGGTCTCTGATATGAAGGATGGGACATTCTGGGTAGTCTGTCTCTCTCTGATATGAAGGACGGGACATTCTGGGTAGTCTGTCTCTCTCTCTGATATGAAGGATGGGACATTCTGGGTAGTCTGTCTTAGTCTCTGATATGAAGGACGGGACATTCTGGGTAGTCTGTCTCTCTGATATGAAGGACGGGACATTCTGGGTAGTCTGTCTCTCTCTGATATGAAGGACGGGACATTCTGGGTAGTCTGTCTCTCTCTCTGATATGAAGGACGGGACATTCTGGGTAGTCTGTCTCTCTCTCTCTGATATGAAGGACGGGACATTCTGGGTAGTCTGTCTCTCTCTGATATGAAGGACGGAACATTCTGGGTAGTCTGTCTCGGTCTCTGATATGAAGGACGGGACATTCTGGGTAGTCTGTCTCTCTCTCTGATATGAAGGACGGGACATTCTGGGTAGTCTGTCTCTCTCTCTGATATGAAGGACGGAACATTCTGGGTAGTCTGTCTTAGTCTCTGATATGAAGGACGGAATATTCTGGGTAGTCTGTCTGATTTTGGGGGTCTCTGTTATATTGGGTGTTCTGTGTCTTTAAGACTTTACTATCTGTAGTAAAATATATTTTTTAAACAGTTGGTTACATAAGAGTAAGTAAGTTTCTTACTTTTTATTAGTTATTTTGGCTCCTCCCTGATATCTCTGTAAGGTAATACAATGCATGAATGGGTATTAGGGGACATTTCTCGGGGCTGCAGTTCCTCTGAACTCCACAAGATGGTGATCTCATTTCTACTAAACAGACAGGACTTCTCTATGGAATACAGACAGGAAGTGATGTCAGGAACAGACAGGAAGTGATGTTGGGAACAGACAGGAAGTGATGTGGAATAAAGACAGGCTGTGCCATTCGGTGTGAATGAGATCGGAGACATTGCAGGGAGTAGCAGCAGAGGAGGTAATAAGATGTTAGGTTCTATTTACACCCAGTAACCCCCCGTCATGTCCGTCCTCTTCCTCCATAGTCATGTCCGTCCTCTTCCTCCATAGTCATGTGATGTCTTTTATCTCCAGCAGATGATACACATCAATACACCTTACCACTACAAGGACGTCATGATGGAGGACCACCAGAGAGGACACAAGGACGTCATGATGGAGGACCACCAGAGAGGACACAAGGATCTCTACAAGGACGTCATGATGGACAATCAGCCGCCCCTCACATCACCGGGTAAGAGGAGACTTTATTGTAAAGGAGAGAGCAGTACGGAGGATCCACCTAGATCCCCCATCATCTGATAAACACATAGAAACAATGGATTCAGTCAGTGTGTGTGTTTCCTACAGATGGATCCAGTCATGGGAACCCACCAGAGAGATGTCCCCGTCCTCTGTATTCCCGGGATTCCACACAGGAAGGTCACACCATCCCTCACCATCCTCAGGAAGATGGATCCAGTCATGGGAACCCACCAGAGAGATGTCCCCGTCCTCTGTATTCCCGGGATTCCACACAGGAAGGTCACACCATCCCTCACCATCATCAGGTAGATGAGGAACAATCACTGATAGTATCATTAGGATCTGTACATTATCTGCATTGTTACCATTGATGTCATTTTTATTATATATTCAGAGTGGAAACCTGAGAGATTCTACAGTTGAAGTTAAAGAAGAGATAAAAGAAGAGGAGGATGAGGATGGGGGTATGGAAGAGTCAGAGCTTCTAAAAGAACACAAAGATCTGTACCAGGACACCATGGTGGAGTCACCCAGCTACAGGAACCCCCCAGAGAGATGTCCCCGTCCTCTGTATTCCCGGGATTCCACACAGGAAGGTCACACCATCCCTCACCATCATCAGGTAGATATTAATATACAGTATTTATATAGCGGCAGAAGGTGTGCTCAGCGCTGTACATTATAGTGGGGACAGAACATGAGACAATACAGTAACAATACAATACACGAGGGGGGCGAGGGCCCTGATCCTTGGAGCTTACAATCTAGGAGGGAGGGGGTAGTGGTACAGGAGGAAGTGGCTGTGGGGGATGGAGTGGTAGGAGGAGTGGAGGAGATCGGCTGTTAGGTGAGGGTGGGGTAGGCTTCCCTGAAGAGATGGGTTTTCAGGGTGTGCCTAAAGGTGAGTAGGGTAGGTGACAGTCTGATGGATTGGGGTAGTGAGTTCCAGAGGATGGGGGAAGGCCTGGAGAAGTCCTGCAGTCGGGCGTGGGAGGAGGAGACCAGGGAGCTAGAAAGTAGGAGGTCTTGTGAGGAGCGAAGATTACGGGTTGGGTGGTATTTGGGTATCAGGTCGGTGAGGTAATTTGGGGCGGAGTTATGATTGGCTTTGTATGTCAGTGTTAGTAGTTTGAATTTAATGAGTTGGGCAATTGGGAGCCAATGGAGGGAATGACAGAGGGGGGTGGAGGCCAGTGGAGGGAATGACAGAGGGGGGTGGAGCCAGTAGAGGGAATGACAGAGGGGGGTGGAGGCCAGTGGAGGGAATGACAGAGGGGGGTGGAGGCCAGTGGAGGGAATGACAGAGGGGGGTGGAGGACACTGAGTGGAGGCCAGTGGAGGGAATGACAGAGGGGGGTGGAGGACACTAAATGGAGGCCAGTGGAGGGAATGACAGAGGGGGGTGGAGGACACTAAATGGAGGCCAGTGGAGGGAATGACAGAGGGGGGTGGAGGACACTGAATGGAGGCCAGTGGAGGGAATGACAGAGGGGGTGGAGGACACTGAATGGAGGCCAGTGGAGGGAATGACAGAGGGGGTGGAGGCCAGTGGAGGGATTGGCAGAGAGGGGTGGCAAAAGCGGAGCGGTTGGTAAGGTGGATGAGTCTGGCCGCTGAGTTCAGGATAGCCTGTGATGAGGTAGGCTGGTGAGGAGGGGAGGCCGGTGGTGCGGGATGGCCGGTGGTGAGGTCGGCCGGTGGTGCGGGATGGCCGGTGGTGCGGGATGGCCAGTGAGGAGGGAGGCCGGTGAGGACAGAGTCCGGTGGTGCGGGATGGCCGGTGGTGCGGGATGGCCGGTGAGGACAGAGGCCGGTGGTGCGGGAGGCCGGTGATGAGGCAGTTGCAGTAGTCCACACGTGAGATGATAATGGGGTAGATGATGACAATTATTGGTAGGTGGGATTTATACTCGGCATGTTTGTTACAATGAATGTTTTATTATATCTCTCAGAGTGGAATCCTCGGGGATGATAATATTGATGGTAAAGAAGAGTATAAAGAGGAGGATGAGGAGGATGGAGTGATGGAGGAGTTTTCAGAAGGACACAAGGAGATGATGGAGCCACCTAATACCAGGAAGCCACCAGAGAGATGTCCCCGTCCTCTGTATTCCCGGGATTCCACACAGGAAGGTCACACCATCCCTCACCATTGCAAGGTTGGTGGGATGGAGCATCTAGAACATGGATTCATACAGACAATGTGTGGAGTTTCTGTGACCTTCTATCTTCCAGATGATATTTCCTCTCCTTCTCTTGATGTAGAGTGGAGATCCAATCGATATAGAATTTGAGGTGAAAGCAGAAGAAGAGGCGTATGTGAGGGATGATCAGCAGTCTATGGAGGAGGATGGAATAACGGGGACATTTATAGAGGAGGACACTCCTACAGAGATCAGCACAGGTGGGTCATGAACACCAAATCCATTCCTCCACCCATACTGCTCACTGATTGGTCCAGAGTAGGGCGGGGGCGGGGTGATATCAGCCTGTAATACATCAGAAGAAACAATGCCGTCCCGATTGATCCGGTAAACGTATCTGGATTATATCTGCGACTCACTTCAATAAAAGCGTGGATTGTAAACCTGAAATACTGGAACTCAGAAAAAATGGCGGCTGATTGGCGCATTACCGCCTACAAAGTGGTTCCTTCCATCCCATGCGGAGTCATGTGACCTACAAACGTCCAATGCCATGTTGTATGTATTAGATCACACGGGTCATAGAAAGGTTGTCATTCACATGGTGGACGTGCTGTAATCATAGAGGGGAGTGGAGGCCAGTGGAGGGAATGACAGAGGGGGGTGCAGGACACTGAATGGAGGTCAGTGGAGGGGTTGGCAGAGAGGGGTGGAGGTCAGTGGAGGGATTGGTAGAGAGGGGTGGAGGGATTGGCAGAGAGGGGTGGAGGACACTGAATGGAAGCTAGTGGAGGGATTGGCAGAGAGGGGTGGAGGACACTGAATGGAAGCCAGTGGAGGGATTGGCAGAGAGGGGTGGAGGTCAGTGGAGGGATTGGCAGAGAGGGGTGGAGTACACTGAATGGAGGTCAGTGGAGGGATTGGCAGAGAGGGGTGGAGGTCAGTGGAGGGATTGGCAGAGAGGGGTGGAGGGATTGGCAGAGAGGGGTGAAGGTCAGTGGAGGGATTGGCAGAGAGGGGTGGAGGACACTGAATGGAGGTCAGTGGAGGGATTGGCAGAGAGGGGTGGAGGTCAGTGAAGCGATTGGCAGAGAGGGGTGAAGGTCAGTGGAGGGGTTGGCAGAGAGGGGTGGAGGACAGTGAATGAAGGCCAGTGGAGGGAATGACAGAGGGGGGTGGAGGACAGTGGAGGGATTGGCAGAGAGGGGTGGAGGTCAGTGGAGGGATTGGCAGAGAGGGGCGGCAGTCACTGATTGGTTGGTAAGGTGTATGAGTCTAGCAGCAGCATTCATAATAGACTGAAGGGGGTGTGGCCTGTGTGACGGTAGACCAGTTAGGAGGGAGTTGCAGTAATGGAGGCGGGATATAACAAGGCGTGGATGAGTTTGTGGTGTCATTGGTCAGGAAGGGGCGGAGTTTGGCGATGTTCCGGGGGTTGAGGCGGCAGGATTTAGCCGGTGATTGGATGTGGGGGCCGGAAGGAGGGGTCAGAGTCTAGGGTGACGCCCAGCACCCCGGCATGAGGGGCTTATTAGAGGCTCAGTGCGCTTCCTATAGGGGTGTATGAGACCTGCGTCCCGTATCACTGACCGTATACAACATAGTATATACTATATACCACCTAGAGCCCAAACATTTCCCTCACACTCGGGCTGCAGGCAGAACAACCAACTTTCCGGATTCCCATCTAAAGTCACTCAGCCAATCAGACTGTTACTGGCCACCGGAGGAAGTGAGCCGTGTCTCTGAAATCACCGAAAAGACTCCTTAGAACGGTTGCCTCGTCATATTCTAGATTGCCTCGTGCTCATCCAAGATGGAGCTGCATCTCATGCCTCTTCCCTCCTCGTGGATACCGCACCCTATGAAGACGCCGAGCGTGATGACGTCATATCCCGTTTCCCTGCATTCATCATTTTTCCATGATTTCATCCCTCGGAGGTAATAAATACAACATGGCATTGAAGGTTTGTAGGTCACATGACTCCGCATGGGATGGAATGAAGCACTTTGTAGGCGGTAATGTGCCAGTCAGCCGCCATTTGTTCTGTGTTCAGCCTGTAATCCCGGGTCACTTCCCTGAGCTGTGTTCCCCGTCCTGTATTCCTGGATTTCTCTCCCATAATCTTCCTTCTCTGTTATCTGCTGGCTGTGCCGGGTGGAGGGATATGTCTGGAGTGTCTCAGACCCAAGTCACTGAGTGCAGTCTCAGGAGATGGGAGGCAGCGGTGTGGGACCTACATAGTTACATAGTTAGTCTGGCTGAAAAAAAGACATCCATCTAGTTGTACCATTAATAATAAAAGTTATAATCCGACACCCACAGCTGATCCACCAGAAGGCAAAACCCAGCAAAGCACGATCCGATCTCCTCCTGCAGGGAAAACATTCCTCCCTGACCCCCCCGAGAGGCAATCGGATATTCCCGGGATCAACTTTCCCTATAAATGTTATATCCAGTTATATTCTGTGTATCCAAGAAAGGATCCAGGACTTTCCTCCAGCAACCCCCCCTTATGTATTATACATGGAGATCATATCCCCCCCTTATGTATTATACATGGCGATCATATCCCCCCCTTATGTATTATACATGGTGATCATATCCCCCCCTTATGTATTATACATGGCGATCATATCCCCCCCTTATGTATTATACATGGAGATCATATCCCCCTTATGTATTATACATGGAGATCATATCCCCCTTATGTATTATACATGGAGATCATATCCCCCCTTATGTATTATACATGGTGATCATATCCCCCCCTTATGTATTATACATGGTGATCATATCCCCCCCTTATGTATTATACATGGTGATCATATCCCCCCCTTATGTATTATACATGGAGATCATATCCCCCCCTATGTATTATACATGGAGATCATATCCCCCCTTATGTATTATACATGGAGATCATATCCCCCCTTATGTATTATACATGGAGATCATATCCCCCCTTATGTATTATACATGGAGATCATATCCCCCCTTATGTATTATACATGGAGATCATATCCCCCCTTATGTATTATACACGGAGATCATATCCCCCCCCTTATGTATTATACATGGAGATCATATCCCCCCTTATGTATTATACATGGAAATCATATCCCCCCTTATGTATTATACATGGAGATCATATCCCCCCTTATGTATTATACATGGAGATCATATCCCCCCTTATGTATTATACATGGAGATCATATCCCCCCCTTATGTATTATACATGGAGATCCTATCCCCCTTATGTATTATACATGGAGATCATATCCCCCCTTATGTATTATACATGGAGATCATATCCCCCTTATGTATTATACATGGAGATCATATCCCCCCTTATGTATTATACATGGAGATCATATCCCCCCTTATGTATTATACATGGAGATCATATCCCCCCTTATGTATTATACATGGAGATCATATCCCCCCTTATGTATTATACATGGAGATCATATCCCCCCCTTATGTATTATACATGGAGATCCTATCCCCCTTATGTATTATACATGGAGATCATATCCCCCCTTATGTATTATACATGGAGATCATATCCCCCCCTTATGTATTATACATGGAGATCATATCCCCCCTTATGTATTATACATGGAGATCATATCCCCCCCTTATGTATTATACATGGTGATCATATCCCCCCCCTTATGTATTATACATGGAGATCATATCCCCCCCTTATGTATTATACATGGTGATCATATCCCCCCCTTATGTATTATACATGGTGATCATATCCCCCCTTATGTATTATACATGGAGATCATATCCCCCCTTATGTATTATACATGGAGATCATATCCCCCCTTATGTATTATACATGGAGATCATATCCCCCCTTATGTATTATACATGGTGATCATATCCCCCCTTATGTATTATACATGGAGATCATATCCCCCCTTATGTATTATACATGGATATCATATCCCCCCTTATGTATTATACATGGATATCATATCTCCCCTTATGTATTATACATGGAGATCATATCCCCCTTATGTATTATACATGGAGATCATATCCCCCTTATGTATTATACATGGAGATCATATCCCCCTTATGTATTATACATGGAGATCATATCCCCCTTATGTATTATACATGGATATCATATCTCCCCTTATGTATTATACATGGAGATCATATCCCCCCTTATGTATTATACATGGAGATCATATCCCCCCTTATGTATTATACATGGAGATCATATCCCCCCTTATGTATTATACATGGATATCATATCTCCCCTTATGTATTATACATGGAGATCATATCCCCCCTTATGTATTATACATGGAGATCATATCCCCCCTTATGTATTATACATGGAGATCATATCCCCCCCCCTTATGTATTATACATGGAGATCATATCCCCCTTATGTATTATACATGGAGATCATATCCCCCCTTATGTATTATACATGGAGATCATATCCCCCCCTTATGTATTATACATGGAGATCATATCCCCCCCTTATGTATTATACATGGAGATCATATCCCCCCCTTATGTATTATACATGGAGATCATATCCCCCCCTTATGTATTATACATGGAGATCATATCCCCCCCTTATGTATTATACATGGAGATCATATCCCCCCCTTATGTATTATACATGGAGATCATATCCCCCCCTTATGTATTATACATGGAGATCATATCCCCCCCTTATGTATTATACATGGAGATCATATCCCCCCCTTATGTATTATACATGGAGATCATATCCCCCCTTATGTATTATACATGGAGATCATATCCCCCCCTTATGTATTATACATGGAGATCATATCCCCCCCTTATGTATTATACATGGAGATCATATCCCCCCCTTATGTATTATACATGGAGATCATATCCCCCCCTTATGTATTATACATGGAGATCATATCCCCCCTTATGTATTATACATGGAGATCATATCCCCCCTTATGTATTATACATGGAGATCATATCCCCCTTATGTATTATACATGGAGATCATATCCCCCCTTATGTATTATACATGGAGATCATATCCCCCCCTTATGTATTATACATGGAGATCATATCCCCCCTTATGTATTATACATGGAGATCATATCCCCCCCTTATGTATTATACATGGAGATCATATCCCCCCTTATGTATTATACATGGAGATCATATCCCCCCTTATGTATTATACATGGAGATCATATCCCCCCTTATGTATTATACATGGAGATCATATCCCCCCTTATGTATTATACATGGAGATCATATCCCCCCCTTATGTATTATACATGGAGATCATATCCCCCCTTATGTATTATACATGGAGATCATATCCCCCCTTATATATTATACATGGAGATCATATCCCCCCTTATGTATTATACATGGAAATCATATCCCCCCCTTATGTATTATACATGGAGATCATATCCCCCCCTTATGTATTATACATGGAGATCATATCCCCCCTTATGTATTATACATGGAGATCATATCCCCCCTTATGTATTGGGATTTTTAATATCAGACCCTATATTGTTTATAAATATATTAATAAGTTGGGGTCCCAACACTGAGCCTTGGGGTACCCCACTAATAACACTGAGCCTTGGGGTACCCCACTAATAACACTGAACCTTGAGGTACACCACTAATAACACTGAGCCTTGGGGTACCCCACTGACACCCCTAGACCATGCAGAGTATGAATCATTAACCACTACTCTCTGAATACGATCTTTCAGCCAGTTTTCTATCCATTTATATTCAGATTTTTCCAGCCCATAGACTTTACCTTACACCTTAGCCGTGTGTGGGGAACTGTGTCCGAGTATACCACGTCCACCATCACCCCTCTGTCCAAGTATACCAAGTCCACCGCCACCCCTCTGTCCGAGTGTGCCACGTCCACCGCCACCCTTCTGTCCGAGTGTGCCACGTCCACCGCCACCCCTCTGTCCGAGTGTGCCACGTCCACCGCCACCCCTCTGTCCGAGTGTGCCACGTCCACCGCCACCCCTCTGTCCGAGTGTGCCACGTCCACCGCCACCCCTCTGTCCGAGTGTGCCACGTCCACCGCCACCCCTCTGTCCGAGTGTGCCACGTCCACCGCCACCCCTCTGTCCGAGTGTGCCACGTCCACCGCCACCCCTCTGTCCGAGTGTACCACGTCCACCGCCACCCCTCTGTCCACGGATTTCCTCACCTCCAATCTAACCGGTTTCATGATGGTTTAATCCCAGCTCACCTCTACATGTTGTCTACAGTAAACATTTCAGTTTCCACTGATTACAGAATACTAATACTGAGAGTCCTGACCCTTATACTATATAACTTGTACATTACATCCTCCTGACCCCTGCACTATATACTCCATGTTGTACATTACATCCTCCTGACCCCTGCACTATATACTCTATGTTGTACATTACATACTCCTGACCCCTGCACTGTATACTCCGTGTTGTACATTCTATACTCCTGACCCCTGCACTATATACTCCGTGTTATACATTCCATACTCCTGACTCCTGCACTATATACTCCGTGTTGTACATTCCATACTCCTGACCCCTGCACTATATACTCCGTGTTGTACATTCCATACTCCTGACTCCTGCACTATATACTCCGTGTTGTACATTCCATACTCCTGACCCCTGCACTATATACTCCGTGTTGTACATTACATACTCCTGACCCCTGCACTATATATAGTCCTGACCCCTGCTCTCCCCCTCCCCCCACTGCTATATATACACATAATATGGATTCTCTTTTGTTCCCCCCATTCCCTCCCAGCTGGGCATTTTATATCGGATGATGTGATTGGAGCACAGACTTTTACATGGTGATAATAATGTGATAACATCCTTCAACCAGAAAGTGATAATGAGGGAGGAGCCAATACCCCAATGATGGTGGTCTTCAGGATGAGGGAGGAGCCAATACCCCAATGATGGTGGTCTTCAGGGTCAGGATGAGGGAAGAGTCAATACCCCAATGATGGTGGTCTTCAGGATCAGGAAGGAGTCAATACCTCAGTGATGGTGGTCTTGAGGGTCAGGATGGTGGAGGAGTCAATACCCCAATGACGGTGGTCTTCAGGATGAGGGAGGAGTCAATACCCCAATGATGGTGGTCTTCAGGGTCAGAATGGGGGAGGAGTCAATTCCTCAATGATGGTGGTCTTCAGGGTCAGGATGAGGGAGGAGTCAATACCCCAATGATAGTGGTCTTCAGGATGAGGGAGGAGTCAATACCCCAATGATGGTGGTCTTCAGGATGGGGGAGGAGTCAATACTCCAATGATGGTGGTCTTTAGGGTCAGGATGAGCGAGGAGTCAATACCCCAATGATGGTGGTCTTCAGGATGAGGGAGGAGTCAATACCCCAATGATGGTGGTCTTTAGGATGAGGGAGGAGTCAATACCCCAATCCTGGTGGTCTTCAGGATGGGGGAGGAGTCAATACCCCAAATCTGGTGGTCTTCAGGATGGGAGAGGAGTCAATACCCCAATGCTGGTGGTCTTCAGGATGAGGGAGGAGTCAGTACCCCAATGATGGTGGTCTTCAAGATGAGGGAGGAGTCAATACCCCAATGATGGTGGTCTTCAAGGTGAGGGAAGAGTTAATACCCCAATGATAGTGGTCTTCAGGGTCAGGATGGGGGAGGAGTCAATACCCCAATAATGGTGGTCTTCAAGGTCAGGATGAGGGAGGAGTCAATACCCCAATGACGATGGTCTTCAGGATGAGGGAGGATTCAATACCCCAATGATGGTGGTCTTCAGGATGAGGGAGGACTCATTACCCCAATGATGGTGGTCTTCAGGATGAGGGAGGAGTCAATACCCCAATCCTGGTGGTCTTCAGGATGGGGGAGGAGTCAATACCCCAAATCTGGTGGTCTTCAGGATGGGAGAGGAGTCAGTACCCCAATGATGGTGGTCTTCAAGATGAGGGAGGAGTCAATACCCCAATGATGGTGGTCTTCAAGGTGAGGGAAGAGTTAATACCCCAATGATAGTGGTCTTCAGGGTCAGGATGGGGGAGGAGTCAATACCCCAATAATGGTGGTCTTCAAGGTCAGGATGAGGGAGGAGTCAATACCCCAATGACGATGGTCTTCAGGATGAGGGAGGATTCAATACCCCAATGATGGTGGTCTTCAGGATGAGGGAGGACTCATTACCCCAATGATGGTGGTCTTCAGGATGAGGGAGGAGTCAATACCCCAATGATCGTGGTCTTCAGGGTCAGGATGAGGGAGGAGTCAATACCCCAATGATGGTGGTCTTCAGGATCAGTCCAGTCGTCATCTTGGTTGTTCTCCCCCCATCCTCACTCTCTGACCTCTGGTGGGGCTCAGCCCCGCTGTTCTTCATGAATAATCATGGAGTAAATCAGGAAGTGCAGTACTTCTTGTGTGGGGAAGATGGCGATGAGTGATAGAGGGGGTGGGGACCCTCGTCCTATAATCCCCTCATCACTGTCCCTCCTATAAAAGACAGTTCTGGTTGTTTCCTCCCTCTCTGACTAAGGTCCATGAATAAAGAAATGACCTGGTAGGAGATCAGAGGAGCCATTTCCTAGTTCCCTTGAGGGTGGAATTGTAAGCTCCTCAGAGACCAAGCTGCCTGATGTGGGTGGAGTCCTGGTTTGGGGGAACCAATCAGCTCCTGTCTAGTAATCCTCTTTGTCTTTGTATTTTAGTCCATGGCCGGGAGATGAGGAAAACCTCCGAGGATTGTCTCACTTTGTCTCCAGACTGGAAAGTAGAAGATGAGGACATCACACAGTATAGTCCAGGAGAAAACCCGGCTCCCTCCAATGTCCATCCGGCACCACCCAGTGTAGATGGACCATCGGATTCCTTATATCCTGAGGAACCTCAGACTGTGCGGGACCGGGCCGGCCATCCAACAGGGAAGAGGTTCTCCTGTCCTGAGTGCGGGAAATGTTTCCATTATAAATCCCGTCTTAATGTGCATATAAGATCTCACACGGGAGAGAAGCCGTATTCCTGTCCTGAGTGCGGGAAATGTTTCCAATATAAATCTAAACTAAATGTGCATATAAGATCTCACACGGGGGAGAAGCCGTATTCCTGTCCGGCACCACCCAGTGTAGATGGACCATCGGATTCCTCGTATCCTGAGGAACCTCAGACTGTGCAGGACTGGGCCGGCCATCCAACAGGGAAGAGGTTCTCCTGTCCTGAGTGCGGGAAATGTTTCCGTTATAAATCCGGTCTTAATGTGCATATAAGATGTCACATGGAAGAGAAGCCGTGTTCCTGTCCTGAGTGCGGCAAATGTTTCCAATATAAATCCGTTCTTGAGGAGCATATAAGATCTCACACGGGGAAGAAGCCGTATTCCTGTCCTGAGTGCGGGAAATGTTTCCATTATAAATCCCATCTTAATTTGCATGAAAGATCTCACACGGGGGAGAAGCCATATTCCTGTCCTGAGTGCGGGAAATGTTTCCAATATAAATACAATCTTAATAGTCATAAAAGATCTCACACGGGGGAGATGCCGTATTCCTGTCCTGAGTGCGGAAAATGTTTCAAACTTAAATCTAAACTAAACGTGCATATAAGATCTCACACGGGGGAGAAGCCGTATTCTTGTTCTGAGTGCGGGAAATGTTTTGTAGAAAAATCAACACTTATCATACATCAGAGGTCTCACACGGGGGAGAAGCCATATTCCTGTCCTGACTGTGGGAAATGTTTTATAGCAAAATCAACACTTATCGTACATCAGAGGTCTCACACAGGGGAGAAGCCATATTCCTGTCCTGAGTGTGGGAAATGTTTTTCCTATAAGTCCTATCTTTCCAGACATCAGAGATCTCACATGGGAGAGAAGCCCTATTCCTGTCCTGAGTGTGGGAAATGTTTTCCCTATAAGTCCTATCTTTCCAGACATCAGAGATTTCATGCGGGAGAGAAGCCGTATTCCTGTCCTGAGTGCGGGAAATGTTTTTCTACAAAACAAACACTTATCGTACATCAGATGTCTCACACGGGGGAGAAGCCACATTCCTGTCCTGAGTGCGGCAAATGTTTCCAATATAAATCCGTTCTTGAGGAGCATATAAGATCTCACACGGGGAAGAAGCCGTATTCCTGTCCTGAGTGCGGGAAATGTTTCCATTATAAATCCCATCTTAATTTGCATGAAAGATCTCACACGGGGGAGAAGCCATATTCCTGTCCTGAGTGCGGGAAATGTTTCCAATATAAATACAATCTTAATAGTCATGAAAGATCTCACACGGGGGAGAAGCCGTATTCCTGTCCTGAGTGCGGAAAATGTTTCAAACTTAAATCTAAACTAAACGTGCATATAAGATCTCACACGGGGGAGAAGCCGTATTCTTGTTCTGAGTGCGGGAAATGTTTTGTAGAAAAATCAACACTTATCATACATCAGAGGTCTCACACGGGGGAGAAGCCATATTCCTGTCCTGACTGTGGGAAATGTTTTATAGCAAAATCAACACTTATCGTACATCAGAGGTCTCACACAGGGGAGAAGCCATATTCCTGTCCTGAGTGTGGGAAATGTTTTTCCTATAAGTCCTATCTTTCCAGACATCAGAGATCTCACACGGGAGAGAAGCCCTATTCCTGTCCTGAGTGCGGGAAATGTTTTTCACGGAAGTCCCATCTTCACACACATCAGAGATCTCACACGAGGGAGAAGCCGTATTCTTGTCCTTAGTGCGGGAAATGGTTTTCATATACTCACAGTCTTTACAAACATCAGAGATCTCACACGGGGGAGAAGCCACTTTCCTGTCCTGAGTGCGGGAAATGTTCCTCACTGAAGTCCTGTCTTCCTGTACATCAGGGATTATATTGTGGTAGACAGATCAGACCGGGGTCAGTCCTTATTGGGGGGCGGAATGGGGAAAGATTAGGGGAGGGCTATGGCAGATGGTAAGAAGGTTTCCATGTTACAAACAACCAGTGGAATTTGTACCATTTGTATGAAAATAAAAAATACACAAAATCCGTGTGAACAAGCTGTCAGTGAATGAAGGAGATGTCAGTGAAGGAACAAGGTGTCAGGGAATGGTGTCAGTGAATGAAGGAGGTGTTAGTGAACGAAGGAGGTGTCAGTGAATGGACAAGGTGTCAGTGAATGGAGATGTCAGTGAATGAAGGAGGAGTCAGTGAATGAAGGAGGTGTCAGTGAATGAAGGAGGTGTCGTTGAATGGAAGTGTTTGTTCCCCAATGCCAGAAGTGTGCCCAGCACAATAGGTGAGTTGGAAGGTTTGGTGAATGAAGAGAACTAGGATTGGATTGGTATTGCTGAATCTTGGCTTCATTCCTCACATGACTGGGCCATTCATATTCCTGGCTAGGTTCTCTTTTGGAGAGACGGGGGAAATAGGAAAGGGGGTGGGGTCTGTCTGGAAGAGGAAAGGGGGTGGAGTCTGTCTGGAATAGGAAAGGGATGGAGTCTGTCTGGAAGAGGAAAGGGGGTGGAGTCTGTCTGGAAAAGGAAAGGGGGTGGAGTCTGGATTAGAAAAGGGGTGGAGTCTGTCTCTGTGAGAAGTGATCTCAGCGAGTGTGAGAGGACCTAGGTGATGGAGAGTGTGATGAGGCTAAAGTATTATGGGTGGAGCTGCACATGGGGGGCGGTACTACAAAGGTCATCATTGGAGTTTGTTATAAGCCTCCTATTGTTAATGAGGAGGTGGAGACTCAGCTCCTCCCACAGATGGAAAGGGCAGGGACAATGATAATAATGGGGGATGGTAACTACCTGGAAACTGACTGGAGTAATGGGACTGCAGGAACAGTTAAAGGACAAAAATGTATAAACCTACTACAGGACAATTGTATGGTTCAGTTCATAGAGGCCCCAACTAGGAATGATGCTCTGCTGGACCTGTGTCATAGAGGCCCCAACAAGGAATGATGCTCTGCTGAACCTGTATCATAGAGGCCCCAACTAGGAATGATGCTCTGCTGGACCTGTGTCATAGAGGCCCCAACTAGGAATGATGCTCTGCTGCACCTGTGTCATAGAGACCCCAACTAGGAATGATGCTCTGCTGGACCTGTGTCATAGAGGCTCCAACTAGGAATGATGTTCTGCTGGACCTGTGTCATAGAGGCCCCAATTAGGAATGATGCTCTGCTGGACCTGGTCATAGATGCCCCAGCTAGGAATGATGCTCTGCTGGACCTGGTCATAGAGACCCCAACTAGGAATGATGCTCTGCTGGACCTGTGTCATAGAGGCCTCAACTAGGAATGATGCTCTGCTGGACCTGGTCATAGAGACCCCAACTAGGAATGATGCTCTGCTGGACCTGTGTCATAGACGCCCCAACTAGGAATGATGCTCTGCTGGACCTGTGTCATAGAGGCTCCAACTAGGAATGATGTTCTGCTGGACCTGTGTCATAGAGACCCCAACTAGGAATAATGCTCTGCTGGACCTGTGTCATAGAGGCCCCAATTAGGAATGATGCTCTGCTGGACCTGGTCATAGAGGCCCCAGCTAGGAATGATGCTCTGCTGGACCTGGTCATAGAGACCCCAACTAGGAATGATGCTCTGCTGGACTTGGTCATAGAGGCCCCAAGTAGGAATGATGCTCTGCTGGACTTGGTCATAGAGGCCCCAACTAGGAATGATGCTCTGCTGGACCTGTGTCATAGAGGCCTCAACTAGGAATGATGCTCTGCTGGACTTGGTCATAGAGGCCCCAAGTAGGAATGATGCTCTGCTGGACCTGGTCATAGAGACCCCAACTAGGAATGATGCTCTGCTGGACCTGTGTCATAGACGCCCCAACTAGGAATGATGCTCTGCTGGACCTGTGTCATAGAGGCTCCAACTAGGAATGATGTTCTGCTGGACCTGTGTCATAGAGACCCCAACTAGGAATAATGCTCTGCTGGACCTGTGTCATAGAGGCCCCAATTAGGAATGATGCTCTGCTGGACCTGGTCATAGAGGCCCCAGCTAGGAATGATGCTCTGCTGGACCTGGTCATAGAGACCCCAACTAGGAATGATGCTCTGCTGGACTTGGTCATAGAGGCCCCAAGTAGGAATGATGCTCTGCTGGACTTGGTCATAGAGGCCCCAACTAGGAATGATGCTCTGCTGGACCTGTGTCATAGAGGCCTCAACTAGGAATGATGCTCTGCTGGACCTGTGTCATAGAGGCCTCAACTAGGAATGATGCTCTGCTGGACCTGGTCATCTCCAACCATGCAGAGATTATTACGAATGTCCATATATAGAACATCTGGGTAGCCGTGACCATAACATGATTTCATTTATTAGCTGTAAACAGCGAGCACATACGGGGAGAATAAAAACGCTGAACTTTAAGAGAGCTAATTCTCCAAGGCTGAGAGCTGCTCTCCAAGACTTAGACTGGGAGGAATATTGGCATTGATGAACACAACACAGAAATGGGAGTTCTTCACAAAGACTGTATGACCCGGATTTACTATTGTGCCTGGGCGCATGTCCGTGGGCGTCTCCTGTGTGTGGATTCCTCTGACAGCCGGCACTCGGTGGCATTTCCTTTGTGTGGAGTCCTCTGACAGCCGGCACTCGGTGGCGTCTCCTGTGTGTGGATTCCTCTGACAGCCGGCACTCGGTGGCGTCTCCTGTGTGTGGATTCCTCTGACAGCCGACACTCGGTGGCGTCTCCTGTGCGTGGAGTCCTCTGACAGCCGGCACTCGGTGGCATCTCCTGTGTGTGGATTCCTCTGACAGCCGACACTCGGTGGCGTCTCCTGTGTGTGGAGTCCTCTGACAGCCGGCACTCGGTGGCGTCTCCTGTGTGTGGAGTCCTCTGACAGCCGGCACTCGGTGGCGCCTCCTGTGTGTGGAGTCCTCTGACAGCCGGCACTCGGTGGCGTCTCCTGTGTGTGGAGTCCTCTGACAGCCGGCACTCGGTGGCGTCTCCTGTGTGTGGAATCCTCTGACAGCCGGCACTCGATCATGTCTCCTGTGTGTGGATTCCTTTAACAGCCGGCACTCTGTGGCGTCTCCTGTGTGTGGAGTCCTCTGACAGCCGGCACTCGGTGGCGTCTCCTGTGTGTGGAGTCCTCTGACAGACGGAACTCGGTGGCGTCTCCTGTGTGTGGATTCCTCTGACAGTCGGCACTCGGTGGCGTCTCCTGTGTGTGGAGTCCTCTGACAGCCGCCACTGGGTGGCGTCTCCTGTGTGTGGAGTCCTCTGACAGCCGGAACTTGGTAGCGTCTCCTGTGTGTGGATTCCTCTGACAGCCGGCACTCGGTCACGTCTCCTGTGTGTGGAATCCTCTGACAGCCGGCACTCGGTGGCGTCTCCTGTGTGCGGAGTCCTCTGACAGCCGGCACTCGGTCGCGTCTCCTGTGTGTGGAGTCCTCTGACAGCCGGCACTCGGTCGCGTCTCCTGTGTGTGGAGTCCTCTGACAGCCGGCACTCGGTGGCGTCTCCTGTGTGTGGAGTCCTCTGACAGCCGGCACTCGGTGGCGTCTCCTGTGTGCGGAGTCCTCTGACAGCCGGCACTCGGTCGCGTCTCCTGTGTGCGGAGTCCTCTGACAGCCGGCACTCGGTGGCGTCTCCTGTGTGTGGAGTCCTCTGACAGCCGGCACTCGGTGACGTCTCCTGTGTGCGGAGTCCTCTGACAGCCGGCACTCGGTGGCGTCTCCTGTGTGCGGAGTCCTCTGACAGCCGGCACTCGGTCGCGTCTCCTGTGTGCGGAGTCCTCTGACAGCCGGCACTCGGTGGCGTCTCCTGTGTGTGGAGTCCTCTGACAGCCGGCACTCGGTGACGTCTCCTGTGTGCGGAGTCCTCTGACAGCCGGCACTCGGTGGCGTCTCCTGTGTGCGGAGTCCTCTGACAGCCGGCACTCGGTGGCATCTCCTGTGTGTGGTGTCCTCTGACAGTCGGCACTCGGTCACGTCTCCTGTGTGTGGAGTCCTCTGACAGCCAGCACTCGGTGGCGTCTTCTGTGTGTGGAGTCCTCTGACAGTCGGCACTCGGTGGCGTCTCCTGTGTGTGTAGTCCTCTGACAGCCGGCACTCGGTGGTGTCTCCTGTGTGTGGAGTCCTCTGACAGCCGGCACTCGGTGGCGTCTCCTGTGTGTGGAGTCCTCTGACAGCCGGCACTCGGTGGCGTCTCCTGTGTGTGACAACCAGCACTCGGCAGATCTTTATGGACTCTCATTGGATTTCCTTAGTTCTAGTGATTCTATTTTTGTTTCTTATCCTTTATAATTATTTCTGTGATGATTTTACTTATTTAGAAGGTCTGGATAATATTTATTTTGACAGCTGAATGTAAAAATAAAGGTCCGCAATAAAAAAAATACTGCGTGGGGTCCCATCTCCCATCCATACCAAGCCCTTCAGGGGTCCCCCCTCCCATCCACACCAAGCCCTTCGGGGGTCCCCCCTCCCATCCACACCAAGCCCTTCAGGGGTCCCCCCTCCCATCCATACCAAGCCCATCGGGGGTCCCCTCTCCCATCCACACCAAGCCCTTCAGGGGTCCCCCCTCCCATCCATACAAAGCCCTTCGGGGGTCCGCCCTCCCATCCACACCAAGCCCTTCAGGGGTCCCCCCTCCCATCCACACCAAGCCCTTCGGGGGTCCCCCCTCCCATCCACACCAAGCCCTTCAGGGGTCCCCCCTCCCATCCACACCAAGCCCTTCGGGTCTGGTATGTATATTAATGGGTAACTCCACACCGAAATAACAAAAAACAGTGTGGGGTTCCCCCAAAAATTCATACCAGACCCTTATCCGAGCATGCAGCCCGGCAGGTCAGGAAATGGGGGGGCGAGCGAGCACCCCAGCCCTCCTGAACCATATAAGGCCACATGCCCTCAACATGGGGGGGTGCTTTGGGGCAGGGGGGCTCCCCCCCAAAGCACCTTGTCCCTATGTTGATGGCGACAAGGGCCTCTTCCCCACAACCCTGTCCGGTGATTGTGGGGGTCTGCGGGTGGGGGGCTTATCAGAATCTGGAAGCCCCCTTTAACAAGTTTAAAGTTCAAGTTTAACAAACTTGACTGATTGATGTCATCAAGGAGCCTTGATTAAGGTCATCAAGAAATCTTAACTGAGGTCACCAAGGAACCTGATTGATCGATGGCACCAAAGAACCTTGATTAATGTAACCAAGAAACCTTGATTAATGTCACCAAGGAAACTTGATTGAGGTCAGCAAGGAACCTTGATTGATGTCACCAGGAAACCTTGATTGAGGTCACCAAGAAACCTTGATTGATGTCACCAGGAAACCTTGATTGAGGTCACCAAGAAACCTTGATTGATGTCACCAGGAAACCTTGATTGAGGTCAGCAAGGAACCTTGATTGATGTCACCAGGAAACCTTGATTGAGGTCACCAAGAAACCTTGATTGATGTCACCAGGAAACCTTGATTGAGGTCACCAAGAAACCTTGATTGATGTCACCAGGAAACCTTGATTGATGTCACCAAGAAACCTTGATTGATGTCACCAAGAAACCTTGATTGATGTCACCAGGAAACCTTGATTGATGTCACCAGGAAACCTTGATTGATGTCACCAAGGAACCTTAATTGATGTCACCAAGAAACCTAGATTGATGTCACCGAGGAACCTTGATTGATGTCACCGAGGAACCTTAATTGATGTCACCAAGGAACCTTAATTGATGTCACCAAGAAACCTTGATTGTTGTTACCAAGAAAACTTGATTGATTGATGACATCAAGAAACCTTGATTGAGCTCACCAAGAAAACTTGATTGATTGATGTCACCAAGAAAGAAAACTCCATTAGTGTAGCATCACTGATGTCACCAAGAAGAAAATTCCACAAAGTTAGAAAGCTAGCAAAAAAATAAGTAGACTTTTTTCTTCAGAGCTGAAGCATCCAACCACTTAAGATAATAGCAAAAAACAGAAGCTTGCTGGGAGCAGAAGGGGTTACACAGGGACTGGCTTATAGGTGTTCTGTTTGCTCGTGTCCAATACTACTGAAACTCAGTTCCCGGGCATTTTGGTGCAAGCCCTGCAGCCCATTGAAGACGCTGGGACTTTTGGAGACATCAAGCCATGAACAACGCCATGGACTCTTGCCTCACAGAGGTATGCCTGGGCAGCCACACTACTATAGTTAGCTAGGGGGAAAGATGTTGTTCATATTGAACTGTACACTGCAACCCATTCAGTGAAGGATCCTGATCTGAAGGTATTCAAAGGGGTGACTAATGTTGGTTCTGGTGCATCTAAAGAACACGGGTGTGTATCGCACTGAGGGGTATAAAGTGACATTGTTATAAAAGGGTTAACTCGGCAAGACCAGGAGAGGAGTGTAGTTGCTATGGGTAACCAAGTGAAGGAACAAGCTACAAGCAACCAATTGTTAGGTGTGGTACCTGGTAAGGTGACATGTCCTCTGGTAGCGAGGGGCTCATTGTCTGGCTCCCTCTCTAGCGGTCGGCATCCAACAGAAACAAGATCCAAACTCCCCATTACAGAAATCTATGTCCTGGTCATGAGGTACAGGAAGGAAGGAGCATGCATGAGGTCCATGCTAGGTGCATGGTGGGACTCCATTCTGTTACTGGGAGTGAGGTAACAGAGGTACACTGGACTGGTGGAGTGGGCACAGGCTCAGCACGTCCCTCCTAATACAACATACAAGATACAGCATGTAGTGTCATGAGACAAGTCGCTTTTCAGAGGAGCTCTGTGCTTTAATTACCGCACTCAGTGAAGGTTCATCTCCAAGTCGGGGAACTGCCTTAGTGTTTGACTTTTCACATGACTGCGATCTCCACCTGGTCTCCGGACATCAATGAGCATGCTCCACCCGAAAGCGAGCAGGGCAAAGATGACCCTGCCCATAGGCGGCAGTATAACCTGCCTCCTGTGTCCCTCAATGGACAAGAAAGGAAAATACCTTAGTAGCTTAGAAGAAAGCTAGAGCCCCTGTCAGATTTTTATTTCTGTCTGTTCCTTGTAGAGTTCCCCTGACTTCCTGATTGGTAAATTGTTGTCAGGAGGACAGGAAGTGTAGGAAAATCTCTCAAAGGAGCCCCAGATAGTAAAAACCTGACAGGAGTTCTAATCCTTCCCCACTCCATCCACAATTAATGGTTTGGTCTCCATTTGTAATTTAAATCTGCTTGGCCCAGCCTACCTCTATGGTTACACCCTGAGTAGTAAGCCGGCCAAAACCCCGGACACCCCCCCACCCCCCCCACACACACATTCACCAGGATACAAATCATTGTCATGTATTGTGTGTTAGAAGGAACAGACACGTCTGATTGTGGACGGAGGTCTGATCTGACCCTATTTAATAAACACAACACAACTGACTCCATGTAACTCGTCTGTCCAGTCACATCATCGATATATCTTGTCGTATACAATAAAGATTGTATAATTTGTGTCGGTGACTTTGTGCCGGGATAACATTGGTACTGTTGAAAAGCTAAGCGGTTATATAATGGGGATAGCTGGATCTGTGAGGTGCATTCATAGGCTTGCTGAGTGGATGTTTATACAAGATGGCTGCCGGGCCCCTCATCCAGGAAGATGTCCCTTGGTGGGGAAATATCTTCTTATCTTCCAGGATTGTCCTCAGACACTCACTCATTACTCTTCTGGCCCCAGATAATATTAACAACAGAAAAATGACTCAAAATTCACCACAGAGAGGTTTCGCCCTTCTTATTGTACAAAAAAAATAAACAGGTTGAGTAGTTTGAGTCCCCCTAGAAGTCCACTTCCCCCTCGTACAGGAGGATTCCGCTGAACACTGTCAGAGGCTCATCAGAATGGGCCAACTTTCCGGTCACCAGGTCAATGCAGACGGTGTCACCCGCACTCAGCTTGTTTTCTACGAGGGGCTTCTTCTCCAGGCCTTCTGGTTGGTAGCCCTCAGAGTCCACCCTGGCAATGCCCAAGTTGGATTTGGAGAGCACAGCTTCAATCTTTTCATCTTTGTAGCTAGTCAAGATGGTACTAAAGAAGTACCTGCCTTCTATTGGGGCAGTGAAGATACCTGGGAAGAAAACGTACATGGCTAGTTTGGGGCAATTCACCACAATTTCTCTTCCTCTCCAAACCACCACAGACAAGGACTTGCAGAAAATAATGTGGCCTGTACAAGGAAATAATCAGCCACTACTGCAACTATTTATATAAGGTAGGCCACACCCACCACTGCAACTCTTTATATAAGGTAGGCCACACCCACCACTGCAACTCTTTATATAAGGTAGGCCACACCCACCACTGCAACTCTTTATATAAGGTAGGCCACACCCACCACTGCATCTGTTTATATAACATAGGCCACACCCACCACTGTCATTCATTGGGTCAGACAAAGTGTTTGCACCTGATGAATCCTCTTCCCACCTGCGGTAACCCTTGGTATACAGGCCCCACAAATCAGAGTCAGAAAGAAAGCCACAGTGACGTGTACCTGTGCAGCATACAACAGAACATTGAACAGGGATGTGAAGGGAACCCTATTGGCAATATTTCTTGGCCCTATGGGCACAATTCCCTCCAGATTATCGCATGAGTTAAGGCAGTCACATGACCACATCTCGCATGCAATACTGAAAATGTCAATTCACTTTTGCTAGCATGCGGCATTTCCCATAAATCGGAAAAACACTCAGGAAATCAAACATAAAAAGGCCTTACACTGCGGTCACATCCAAGCCGATTTAGAAATTGTGCGATGTACAGTGAAGATGTCGATTTCCTCACGATTTGCAATAAATCTGACACCGATATCTATGCAAATCGCCACAAATGTAGTACATGTACTACTACAGAAATCAGTGTCGGAAACGCACCCATGTGACCCTCTAATAGCAGACAGTAGGGTGCGACTTGGCATATGATTTTCAAACCAACAACCCTAGCGTTGTGAGGCAGCAGTGCTAACCACTAATCCACGGAGCTGTGACACTAATCCTGCCTGTATATCTGTGGTGTGAATCAATCCTAGGTCCCTGGGCAAGGTCAGTGTAACTACCAGATATCTCCCATGTGACACAAATGTTGTGCTATGTTACCAATTCACATGTATGTTGGTTGTATGTATCCCAATACAAAGGATTACAATACTAATACAGGCGTACCTCGGGGTCCCAACGCCTCAGGGAATGTAATTTTCGGTTTACGAATGAAAATCCATTGAAAATAATGCCTCGGTGGACGGAGTGTGCATGCGTGGCCGGCGGGACGGACATGTCCCCATGAGGCTCCGTCTCCCCGTCGGGTGACGGCGCATTACAGCAGTGGGTCCCGGCCCACAACCACTCAAAGGGGATCCGATCCCCATGGCAACCACCCCGGGGTCCGATCCGTCCGGGTCTGAGGCGGATCCTCAGCGTCAGGCCGTGGGAATCTGACAGGGGACTGTGTCCCCACTGTGAGCCGGCCATAAGCCCGCCCGCCGCTGCACACAGCATACCGCGGTTGCGGTGAAGAGAGAGAGAGCAGGGGGGGCTGAGCACAGTATAACATCCCCCCTCCTTAGCAAGCAGCAAAATGGTTAAAGGGGCACCCCGGCATCAGGTCCCCCCATTGACCAAAACTATTAAAGAGGCCTTGGCAAAGGCCTCCACAAAGATGGCCGCCGCTCCAACACGTGGAAGCAAGCAAGCAGCAGGGGCATATGCAGCCCTACAGGATCCGCAGCCCAGCCATCCCTGCACGTCTGAGGGTGAGTCCGACAATGAGACAGATGTCCCTGCACAAGCCCTGACACCTGACCTTACACCCCCTGACCTTTTATCACGATTTGAAAAAATGCTACACAAAGCTTTGAAGCAAACCTCGGACCGCATCACTGCCACGCTATCTAGGGAAATCCGTGAGCTAGGACAACGCACTGCGTACCTAGAACAGAGGGTAGATGGTCTTGATGCTTCGCTTCAGACGCTTACGGATGACCTTGATCTTCTGCGTGACGAAAACGCTACATTATTAACACGACTGGAGGACTTTGAAAACTGAGCACGGCGCTCAAACCTGCGTATCCGTGGCCTTCCGGAAACGATTGTTGATGTCCAATCAATAGTAACAGCTCTGTTCCAAGAGCTTGTCCTAGCTATCCCAATCGACAGATTAGAATTGGATAGATTTCACAGGGCGTTAGCACCACGACGCGCGGATGGTCCACCACGCGATATTATAGCCAAGCTCCACTTTTTCCGTACCAAGGAGCAACTCCTGCAGGCTGCCCGTAATGCAGAATCTCTACAGTTCCAAGGTCATACCGACCAATTGTTCCAAGATCTATGCCCCGCAACCATCTCCAAGCGCAGGGCAATGAAACCCCACCTACAAGTACTCCAACACCACGCTATACAATATAGGTGGAGCTTCCCCTTCGCAGTGCGTTTCCGATACCAGTCCCGAGATTACACCTGCAAGACTCCAGAAGACCTTTTAGACACCCTACGGATCCTGCAACTACATTCCCCAGCGACGTCTTCAGAAAGCGCCAAGCGGAGGTCCACATCCTGCTCGCCGCGGAAGTCCCTCTCCACACGTGCAGTTGAAGGTCAAGTCAATTTCCACAAGCGGGGACATTTTTCGTCTCCGGGCCTACCTTCGCAAGATACCATGGACTGAACAATATTCCATGCTTATTTTTCTTTTTCCTTTTTTTTCGCCACATGCATCGTAAGGTGTACTTGTTTAGTTATCACCATGGCGGTTACCACCGTAGTTATCCACTCTACCTTTCCCTGTTAAATTTTGGTTGCCCCAATATCTGGGGATTGTTCTACACCCCCCCTCCGGAGCTCCACTGTAGTTTATATTTGGGATCCTGGGTTCTGGCGGTTTGAGATACCATACCCTTACACCAACGTTATCCAACTAGCACTACTAGTGCCGCCTGAGTCTAGGACCCCTGATTTTCTTGAATGTTCTTTTTATACACCAGCTTTTTTTTTTTTTTTTCTCTACCGGGACCTAGCCACCATTTATTAAATACGCAGCTGTCACCCTCACGGTCCGCGTACCTGCACACTCCACCCTAGCCCCTGTGTTATTGGTTATTTAATAACACTTGGGCTATTGTTGTTCCCTGGCCAACCCTGATTCACGGTGTCCTTAGGGAACCCACCTTTTAGGCCACGAATGGCCTTCTACACCCCTTCTTACCTGTTACCTTTCTCATACCGTACCCCTCCTCCTTCCTTCCAACATGACTCCATGACTTCGCACAACACGCTTCGCAACGCTCTCATCCCCTGCAGTAATCGTCAGGCTCCACCCCGAGTGGGAGTGCCACGCTATACAAACCGCTTTGCACTCTATCCATGGGCTTGTTAAATATCCTCACCCTGAATGTACAGGGTCTCAATATTCCACAGAAACGGAATAAGGCCTTCCGAACCTTTGCTACACTTAAAGCTCACGTGGTCTGTCTACAGGAAACGCATTTCACTCCCAACTCCACTCCTAAGTTTTTTGGCCCTCGATACCCACAGGTCTATACAGCTTCTGCCACCACCAAGCACAGGGGGGTACTGATAGCCTTCCACCGCACAACACCTTTCACGCTATGCACCGAAATCAAAGACCCGGAGGGTCGTTACCTCCTGTTAATAGGGCAACTCCTGGACATAGATGTTACCATTGTAGCATATTACGCCCCCAACCAAGACCCCTTACCATTTCTCTCCCACTTACTCTCGGTTATAGACCACCATAAACGCGGAACTCTAATTGTTAGCGGGGACTCTAACAGTGTTATATATCCCTTTCTTGACAAATCTCCTCAACCATCCCCCACCCCTGCCTCTAAACAGACCTTCCAAGCCATACTACATCGTTATTCTTTGATAGATACATGGCGGGAACTCAACCCAACTAAACGCCAATACACCTTCTATTCTCACCCCCACCAGTCATTCTCCAGGATAGACCATTACTACCGCCTCTTCCCCTCGGCTCCTGACCTCTGAAATAATTCCAATCCCCTGGACTGACCATTGCGCCGTATTTACGGCTATGGCCTTGTTAGCCCCATCTCCTACTGAACTCTCTTGGATCATTAATGACAACCTGCTTGCAAACCCAGATCACTGTTTAGAAATCGAAGCAGCCCTAAAAGACTATTTCACTCTTAACCAATTGCCTGATATTTCCCCTCTCCTGTTATGGGAAGCGCATAAACCGGTATTGAGAGGGTTCTGCATTAGCAAAACATCCTTTTTAAATAAAACCAAAAGACAACAACGTCTCTTACTGGAGCAAACATGATCGTTCCCATCAAATTTTCCAGGCGGCTGCTATGCCCGCCAATCGTGAAGCCTTAGAGCGATCTAGATTGGCTCTAGATCTTTTTCTCACAGATCAAGTGGAACTCTCTCTACGTAGATCTAGACATAAATATTATACTAGGGCAAATAAACCCAACACATTCCTGGCCCTCTCACTTCGCAGGCTCAACCAGCTCACTAAACCTATCCGGATTCGCTCCTCCTCTGGCAATCTCACTAGTAACCCAGAACTCATTCTACAGACTTTCCATAAACACCTGTCACAGCTTTACTCTTCTTCCACACCTTTTGATCCCGCACAAGCTGATACCCTTCTAACTTCCATTTCCTTCCCGAAACTCTCAGAGTGCCAGTTAGTGGCGCTTGAGCGACCTATTTCCCCTACTGAAACCTTAGACGCTATTAAAAATCTAAAATTACGGAAACGCCCAGGACCAGATGGCTTCTCAGCCACTTATTATAGGAAACTTGCTCACCTCCTCACTCCCATGCTTACTAACGCTTTTAACGATCTACTATCTGGCTAAACCTTTAACCACGAAACAGTACAAGCGAACATTTCAATGATCCCAAAGCCGAACTCTGATGACACGCAGTGGTCCAATTATAGGCCAATATCGCTTCTTAACATTGACATTAAATTGTTAGCAAAAATCCTCTCTTCACGTCTTAACTTGTGTATTGGCTCTCTAATACATAACGACCAAGTGGGCTTTATCCCAACTAGACAAGCGGGAGATAACATCAGACGTGCATCTCTTCTAGCAAACTTAGCCAGGTCCCGTAATGTCCCTACCTGTTTCCTCTCCCTAGACATTCGGAAAGCATTTGATACAGTCTCATGGCCATACCTCACCTACATTTTGCATCATTGGGGTTTTGGTCCACACTTCTTAACCTGGATCTTTTCGCTGTATCGAGTACCTTCGGCCAGAATCAGGTATCTGGGGCACAGATCAGCTCAGTTCCCGATTTCCAGAGGCACGAGACAGGGTTGTCCTCTGTCCCCCCTGCTCTTTGCCCTGGCAATAGAGCCCCTGGCCCTCTTAATCAGAGCTAACCCGAATGTTAGGGGACTCGAAATAGGGGGCACACACCATAAGTTATGTCTCTTTGCAGATGACGTCTTGCTCTTTCTTACATCCCCATTGACTTCCTCCCCTTCCTTACTTCGGCTCCTTGAGACATTTGGCGCGCTTTCGGGCCTAATAGTAAACCCTAATAAGTCGACAGCACTCAACATTTCCCTCTCCCCTTTAGAGTTGTCGCACTTGCAGCAGATTTTACCATTCCCTTGGTCACAGCGTCATATCCCTTTCCTGGGTATCAAACTGACTCCTAGATTGTCAGACCTTTACGCAGCTAACTATCTTCCGAAGCTAAACCACCTCTCAACCCTTCTGACCAAATGGTCTTCCCTTCCCCTCGCATGGCTCGGCAGAATAGCAGTTATCAAGATGTCAATCCTCCCAAAAATCCTATATACCTGTTTAGAGTCCTCCCTGTCCCAGTAGCTCCTCATTACCTCCGCACACTGCAGAGTCGCATCTTTTCCTATGTATGGGGCAATACTCGTCCTCGTATACCTCGCTCTACCCTCTATCGCCCTAAGCTCAGTGGAGGTCTGGGCCTACCTGATAATAGCAAATATTATCAGGCAGCGCATTTAGCCCAGTTACCTAAATATCATGCAACCTTTGAAATCCCTCAATGGGTTGCGCTGGAATCAATAGAATGTGACCCTTTATCTACCGCAAACTTACTCTGGTTGAGGCCGATGGATCGCCGCTCTATAACCAACCCCATCACTTCTCACTTTCTATCCTTATGGGACAAACTGAAAACCCGTTATCTTCTCCAATCACCACATAATCCTATGCTCTCGTTCCTGCGAAACCCAGCTTTCCCCCCAGCTTGGCAGACACCCCTATTATTTAAAGCCTGGTCCTCTGCTAATTTACTCCGTACACATCATTTCCTACAGAGGAATACGTTTAAATCCTTTGCCTCGCTGCGGGAAACGCATAGCCTCCCAGCTTCCGAGATATTCAGATACTTGCAGCTACAACACGTTTACGCCCCCTATACCACAATAACCAATCGGCCAGATGCCATGTCTTTCTTTGAACGAGCGTGCTACAAAGACCCTCATAGACGTGGGCTTATTTCCTGCTTCTATTCACTCCTCACCACTTCGTTTACCACGTCCCCCCCTCTGTATACCCATAAGTGGGAAGCGGATTTGGGAAGGAAATTTGACCCATCTGAATGGGACCACATTTGGGCCAACACCAAATCATCCTCACAGAACATTGTAGCATTGGAAACTAAATAAAGTCTTAACCCGATGGTACTTGGTCCCAGCGAGAATCGCAAAATGTACCCCTAATTACTCTCCCAACTGTTTTAGAGGCTGTATGGACCCAGGAACACATTACCATATGTGGTGGGACTGTCCAATAGCCCGAACCTTTTGGGATGAAATTTTCACCATGATATCTACACTTAGCACTACCTCCCTACAACCCGATCCATCAATAGCCCTACTCAATCAATGCCCCCCTGGCATCTCCAATTCGCAATTCCGGCTCATCATGCAAGTTATGACGGCGGCTAAACAGGTTATAGCAAAATCCTGGAAATCCCCCACCCTGAGTATCGCGGCCGTCAAATCCAGAATAACACAAGCCATGATACATGCAAAGGTGGAAGCCACAATTCTTGACACGATCCCCAAATTCTTACGCATATGGAGCCCCTGGGTAGAGCGCTTTCTCCCCCCTAACTTTGACGAATCACTCCTTCTCCCTTGATTTGTATACAATGCGCTTTGGATATACTCAATAGCCCTTTGTACGCAGCGCGTAGGGGCGGTTTTAAACCTGTTGAACATTCATGGAGTCATGGTTGTTGTTCCACTTTCCCTCTCCCCCCTTCCACCCCGGTTTGACCCCCCCTTCAAATTTCCCCCTATTTCTTTAATGCATTCGGGAGACATTACCTTGATTGGCTGGAACAATACTGTCTGTTATTGTCAACTTTTATCTACCTGTTTATGCTAGTAGCATATGGTCACTTGTATTGTGCATCTCATTCATTTTTTTTTTTTATATACAGTCAGGTCCATAAATATTGGGACATGGACACAATTCTAACATTTTTGGCTCTATACACCACCCCAATGGATTTGAAATGAAACGAACAAGATGTGTGTTAACTGCAGACTGTCAGCTTTAGTTTCCGGGTATTTACATCCAAATCAGGTGAACGGTGTAGGAATTACAACAGTTTGCATATGTGCCTCCCACTTGTTAAGGGACCAAAAGTAATGGGACAATTGGCTTCTCAGCTGTTCCATGGCCAGGTGTGTGTTTTTCCCTCATTATCCCAATTACAATGAGCAGATAAAAGGTCCAGAGTTCATTTCAAGTGTGCTATTTGCATTTGGAATCTGTTGCTGTCAACTCTCAAGATGAGACCCAAAGAGCTGTCACTATCAGTGAAGCCATCATTAGGCTGAAAAAACAAAACAAACCCATCAGAG